>NW_026126651.1:3472500-4185000 GCF_943737965.1 Phodopus roborovskii
AAGGTTGTGATGACACACTCTTGCTTGCATGCAACCTTGGGATCAAAGGGCTTAACTTTGGCTTGTCCAGAAAGTGCATGCTGGGGGACAAAGAATATCAATCAAAATAGTGCCTCTGTCATCACCAAATACATGACTGCAGTGGGTGGCATGCCTCCGATCTGAGTTATGCAAGGAACCTGTCTGCAGCCCCAGACTAACTCACTCTACCTCTGCTTCATCCAGTCTAGCCCAACAGAAAAGGCTTGCTGTCCACCACCCCCATGACCCAAGACCATATCAGGGGTTTTATTTTAACTCTCTTCCTCATGTAGGAGGTATCCAAGGATCTTTATTCATTTGCGTACTTACTTGTGCATTCCGACACCTTCCATTTACCTCTACTAGTCACATTTACACTTAGCTCATAAGGCAGTACCTTGGACAGCGTTTGCAGCATGGCTCACTCTACAGATCTCACTCATTCCTTTCTTAAGTAACTAGATCTCACTTCCCCTGCTTGCCACAGAACTTACTGCTTCTATCGCAGAAATTTGTTTAAAGCTTTAAAACACTTTCTATTTGAAGACACATTTTTTTTTCTAGAAAAACATTTGAGAAAAATGTTCTCAAAGTATGTTTACTGCCACCTCAAATATTTGCCATATTTGCTTGCTCAGATGCAAGTTTTGTTTGCCCGCAGGCATATTGATGTTGCTGGTGGACACAGTTCTGTGCAAAGGCCGGTGACCCTTACTTTGAGCTCGCTGATGGAAGAAAGCAAGCCAGCGCCAAAGACTCGCAGCTGTCCATCTTGCTTGCACAGACCGAACTCCACAGTGAAAAAGTAACACTGCAAAAAGATGTCAACATCGTGTTTACACCCTGAGCATCTCAATCTAAAGCAGATCCCAGTTCTTAATCACTGGCCCAAAGTGCACCGAGAATTAAGCCCAAAGCTTCCAGCCCACACCCAAAGTCATTCCACAGTCTGGTCCTGCATCAGGACGTTTCTAAACTTGATGTAAAGACTCTGATATACAGTTGCGAATTAGTGAGGAGTCCAAAGATCTCTCTGTGCATATGTGTAACCCCTGTCTATATTGATCATTTTACAATTAGAATCAAGAAACAATTTAGGTGTTTAAAAATCTAATTTAAATACGGTACATCCCTTGTATGGTAGCGTAAGTAACATGTTAATGAAAGTACATTTTGCAAAACGAAAAGTCACAAAAGAGGAGCATTGTTTTATACTTGTTCTTCATCTTTTTAATTTGCTTTGATTGTTTTTATCTATGCCTATGTTTGCAGACACCTCAAAGGCCAGAAGAGAGCATGGGATCCCCTGGAGCTGGAGTTACAGGAGGTTGTGAGCTGCATAATGTGGGTGCTGGGAACAGAGCCCAAGTCCTCTGGAAGAGCAGGGAGAAGGCTTCCAACTGTGTTTTCAACTTCAATTATTTCTTTTACATTTACTTGTGTGTCTATGCACATGCCTGCAAAAGTCAGAGGACACCTTGTGGGGCAGTTTCTCTCCTTCCACCATGGGATGGAATTCAGATCATCATGCCTGGTGGCACTGAGCCATCTCACTGGCCCTGATTTTAACTTTGGACGGTTACAATCCTATGGATTCACAGTGTGGAGTGACTGAATCAGCTGACCCCACGCTGTTCACATCTTGTCCAAGCCTGGCTAGACAGTATTTCATGTCTGAATGGAAGGCAGATGGATTACCATATCTGCTTCTGTATTTATCTCTTGCAATATGTTGTTTTGGTTTAAGTATACGAAGAAAGCTCAGCTGCACACAAATATGTAGTTAGATACGTAGTTAGAAGAGGATGGGTATTTGACTCTCCTTTTCAGAGAAATGTGCATATTCTTTAAACTACCTCACTCAGCATATGGCAGTTGCTTAACATTCAGACACAGTGTGGCATCTGAGCCCTGTCTGTAGCATTAAAAATATATTTGTGTCTTTTACTTATGAATAATTTTGTCCTGAAGGACTCCACAAAAGGTCTCAGGGACCCCTAGCATCCCCAAACCACAATTACATAACCAGTGAGCCTACTCCATGCTCCTCCTTCTCCCTCAGCTTTCCCCAGTGGTACCAAGCCCCTTCTCTCATCCTAAAATGTCCTTCCTTCCTTCCCTGCTTCATAGAACATCGCCCACTTTTCAATCTAAAAATTGGTGTATATATATATATATATATATATATATATATATATATATATATATATTAAAGCAATCTTGTGCTTCCCTGTCTTGTTTTAAAGCTGTGTTTCTTTTTGAGAAACCTTAAATTTTTATAACTTCATTTAACATCACTTGAATTCATAAGCATTTAAAGAAAAAACAAAGTTTCTAATGGTTGTCTTGACCATAGACTTCAAACTATCCAAATACTCCCAACCACACCCAATGGAGAACCCTGAACTATACAACTGTTTCCAAATGTATACCGTTGCCAGTTTCCGAACAGTCTCCTCTGAAGCTCCAAGGGAAGCCAGGCCAATTTCTTGGGAGAACTGAGCAAAACTGGGTTCAGCCAAGAGAGGAACATGGCCTAAGAGTTCATGGCAGGTATCTCTGAAACAGAGACACAGGAGGTCACACTGTGGTGCTCGGCACATAAGCAACTGTTGAATCCAAACGAAAGTCAATCTTGCTTTTACTCTAGTTTATCAGGAGTGATAGATCATAAAGGACAGTAACTGAATAAAGAAATTCCATCGGTCCCAAATCTCATCCCCTCTACACAAATCCACTGATATTCCAAGTCCCCACCCAAATCAAGTCTCTACTCCCATATTTTTCTCAGCAAGGACCTCTCTGATCACACTTCCCCAAACAACACCCATATATGTGCCTGTATCCTTTCTTTTAGCATTTAATTTTTTTCTCCATGGCACACACATGATACATACTACATTTACTTGAAGCAATGACTTCAGACATGGCAGGCACGTGAGTATAAATACCACAATGGAGCCATACTTGGCATTCCCTCAAAATACAAACTTTATGAAGACAACAATGTTTTCTGATTTTTACATCCCTTGTGCACAGAACTGCACCTGGCATCTAGCAAGTTTCCGATGATGATGATGATGATAACTGGTTGCATATGTTATGATATATGCTTTAATGTCAGTCACTATCCTAAAGGCTTGACATATGCTGCTTCATCTAACACTTACAGGATGCTTTGTGACGTAGGTACCATGACTATAAATAACTGTTTATGAATGAAGTATTAAGTACTCACGGCTCTGGAGTATAGAGAGGATCTGAACTGTGTCTCACATACTGAGTACAGTGAAAGACTCGAAAGGCTAACCCTGACAGGAAATCTCTTGGTGAGAGGTAACCAGCCACAGGACGGATGGAAAACCCTGTACATTCTGCAAAGCAAAGGAGAAAACAGAAAACGTTCACCTCAGACACGGACCACTGACATTGGCCAGTGGCACCAGGTAGCACTTTGAGGGGTTGTGGAAACGAAAACGTAGCATGTGTGTACCACAGTAAGTTAGGCATCATTAGGCATGTCCCACGGTCAGTCAGCGATCCTTTTACACACCACACCTTTCATTCTTACAATAGGATGTTTCTCTTTATTGTAACAGCTATAAAACACTGAATAATGTGCTCAAGGACCACAGGAGGTGGTAAAGGTAAAATACAAATCCAGGAGGCCTTAGATTACCCTAGGCACCCTCCTTCAAATGTGGAGAGCAGTTTGACTCTTACGCACTGACAATGGAAATGTAAACTGAGGCAGTCATTGTGGAAGTTTCTCAAGAAGAAAAGAAAACTAAAAACAGAACTACATAGGACCCAGGTAGACCACTCCTGGTCAACACCCAGCATCAGAGACCACCCAGCGTCAGAGACCACCCAGCATCAGAGACCATCCAACATCACTGACCAGTGTCAGAGACCACCCAGCATCAGAGGCCACCCAGCATCAGAGATCACCCAGCATCAGAGACCATGCAGATGCCCTGTCTCCTCTACATCCCCGAAAGCAAGTGCAGAAGTCTGGTACAGACACCCTCGTTAATGAGCACTAATCACTTTACAGGCCTGGTTTCACATGGCTCTTCTTATAAGGTCTCCTTTTTCTTTAAGGGTCATATAGTAATCTATTCTATGAAATAGATTCCAATTTGACAAATGTTTAAACATTTAGTAAACATCTCCTATATCCCCAAGTTAACACCCAAAGTGTACTGCGGATTTTGTTCACGGAACACATTTTCAAATTACCTTGCAGTTCTGCTCACTTTATCATGCCCTAAGCTAGGTAAATTCTCCTTCCAATGTGGTGCCCAGTCCTGGATCCAATACTCCAGGATGAATTCAGGAGACTCTGGACCTTCCCCGTAACTAGACTTCATTCCTCCACAAACAACACTGTCCCAGTGGAAACATATCAATTCCCTCCCTTACAGCTCTGTTGCTCTGTTGGCGTATTACCTTTTAAAAAGTTGGAGACATCTTCCAGTTGTGGGATGTTGTCTTCCCGATAACCACAGTGTTTGGAGAGCAGGGGAAGGTTTCTGAGATACTCCCTGCAGGCGTGGGTTGGGTAGAGTTTGTTCAGCTCTCGGAAGATGGTTCCCCAGGTCTTAATTTCTTCTTCGGTGAATTCAATCTTGGGAATGGGATCCCCACTAATGAGATCAAGATGTGGAATTCTGCACTGTAGTTAGGTAGTTACACTTACTTGACTTTCTGTTTATTATATAAACACAACTTATCCCATTATTTTGTTATCTCAAAGTTAGATATGTTGGCTTGTAATATACTTACTGTTTGTAGTTCATAGCCAACTCTGCAAAATACTTTCGTCTTCTACGGTAGACATTATCTTTGAAGCCCTGGTAATTAAAAGTCATTAAATATTGAAACTGAAAGTATTTGAAAATGACATTTAGAAAACATTTCATTGTTTTGACTGGAGATATTGAAAAACTACAACATTGTTGCCACAAGCCAGCAATGCTTAGAGATATGTGACCATTTTTAGTTTGAAGTGGGAAGTTACATGACAGCTTTATCATCTTGTGGATACTAAGAGAAATGATACTTTATATGCAAAGACCCTACAGCGACTACAAAGATGACTACAGAATGTCACTCTAGTTAAGCACATAGCTCTTATTTTGTTTCCTTAATCACTTGACTGTGTCTTCAGTCATGTTTACGTATGGTGGAAATTAGTAACAAAGACGGAGGTGTAATTCAGCAATAGAGTGTCTGCCTAGAATGTTTGAGACCCAGCACTGTAAATAATACTAAAAGAGAAAGCAACATTTAAAATAGTGACTTAACGGAACTAAACTTCCCAGTGCTGGTCCCCAAGCTGTGTCTGTGGTGGAGGACAGAGGGGCACAAGAACTTGCACAGAGAAGGAAAACATGTTCAGGGTACAAAAATGCAAGCCACACCACGTCTCTGGCACTTACGCGGTGCGTGGATCATGTTGAAAACTAGTTCGTGTTGTAGGTCAGTTAGGGAGCTTGGGTTATGACCACAGGGCTGTATCGGTACTCTCTTAGACTAACAGCTAGACGGAGAAGCAGCTCATATGCTATGAAACAGCCACTCATAGACACTAACAACCATGATCATACTTTTTGTTTGCTTTTGATTTTGAGACAACGGCTTTCCATGTTGCTTGGGCTAGCCCTAAAACTTGTAACCCTCCCACCTGAGGCTTGCAGATGGTTGAGACAACAGGCATCTGTCACTGTGCCCAGCAACCATGCATGCCCTCTAATTTCAGACAACATTGGGTGTGTTCAGGATGGAATGGCCATAGACTGTACCACCTGATTCAGAAAAAATTGTGTCATCCCAGAAGGAAACATCACACTAACTATTTCTTCCTCATTTTCCTTCCAAACCCAGCCCCTGCCGGCCAGTTACCTAATCTCTGTCTCTGTCCCTGTCCCTGTGAATTTGCCTCTTCTAGATACTTCAGTAAATGGAATCGTATCATAAAGTCTTTTGTAGCTGGCTTCATCCAAGGTTCACCCATGATATTTCATGCCTGTTTCCTTTTGTTTTGTGAGGCGTGGTCTCGCCGGTGATAAACAGGACAGGAGAGGAAGGGGTCATACTGAGGCTTACATTCTAATGGTTTTGAGCCTGTGTGTGAAGGTGTCAAGGCTGGAGGCAGGGAAACCAGCTGAGATGTGGTAATCATAATAAACGAGAAGCAAAACTGAAAAGCATGCAGACGAGCATCCTTAGCAGTAGCTGGCATCTCTCCTTTCTATTCACATCCTCAGTTTCCTTGCCTCAGAACCTTTGCTCACATTTGCCCCGCCCCCAATGGCCTTTCTTTCCATCTCTCACCTACTGAAATTAGATCTTTTGGGATCTAACTGAAATGGCACTTTTCTCCGACGGCTTCAGCCAGAAGCATTTTCTCTCTCTCTGCATATGTTTCAGCTTGTTAGTGTCATCTGGCCCACTTTGTATGCTTTATCTTGCAATATGCTAACACACGCTCATTCTCAACTAGGCTGCAAGCTCCTTCAGGGTGAGCAGTCCATCTCACTACAAGAGTCATTTGGTAATGTCATCTGGTAAGCAGACGGGTCCTCTGGAGGATATCTATGTAGGGTGATACATGGCCACATTCCTGCAGCACAGACAGCAGGAGGCGCTAATGCGCAGGCCAGATTGAGACTCCACGTGCATTCTCTCCTCTCCATCCCTCCCAAGAACCCAGACTTTCAAACACAAGCCGGTGCTCTGGACTCCAACAGTACACTCATGGCGGTACTGTAAAATTCTCCAAGGAAACAACTTCTGGGCTCAGCAGCTGCCTAATCAGTCAGTAGAACCGGGCAGCGGGGCGGGAGGATTTTCTGAGCCACTTTTATTGCATTGTGAACACCCAAACCCATTTTGGTAGGAACTGGCTGCAGACACACGCGGCTGCACAGCTTGGAGGATATTTTAACAAGGGAATGCCAGGAACAGGCCAGATGTCCCCGCCAGTGAAGATGCATACGTGCCCGTCTGCTGGCTCAGTTCTACCTCTATGGAGGGCTGCTGCTGATACCTGAAATCCCTATCCCAACAAATTCTATTTGGTTGAGAAAAAGCACTTTCTCACGAGCGAGTCGACCTTGCTATTTGGGGGAAGGAACAAAACAGGGCAATTGAAGTGAGTATAGTCAAAATGTCTTATATATGTATGAAATGTCAAAATGAAACTCAGTATTTTGTATAATTAATATATGCTATTGACATGTCTAAAAAGTAGTAGTTGCCTGTAGATCCTAGGGAGATGACTTAGCAGTTAAGAGCACTGTCTGTCCTTGAGGATCCAGGGTTAGATTCCCAAAGCACACATGGTGTCTCACAACCATGCGTAACTCAAGTTCCAGAGGATTCCGTGTCCTCTTCCGGCTTCCAGGGACACTCCAGGTACGGACACATGCGGGGAAAACACCCATACATGTAAAATTAAAATAAATAAATCCTTTTTTAAAAATTTTAATCTTTTTTTTAAAAAAATTTAAAATTACCCTTAATTTTTAGTTTGCCTTAAAGTATTCTTACTAGACTATTTTTAAAAAGATATTTACAGGATGGTCTGCATCGAGTTCGGATCCGTACATCAGCACTCTGTTTGCACAGAAGTCCAGGTCAGAAATCTTCTTTGGAAACCAAGGAACAGTCTCCAAAACTGCAAAACAAAACCCCAAAGCCACTTAGGTTTGAGGAGACAATCTTAAGCAAGAGAAACTCAGAAACAAGTGCAGTTGGATGAGATCAAATTTTGTGAGATTGAATCCTGTGAGACTGAAATCTTGTATATTGAAGGAAAACGATTACGACTCCAGTGAACAACTCTATTTCTAGGAATTATATTTTAATTAAAAGCTTAGATTTAGTTTCTTAACAAATTTTCTCTTCGGGTTGATTTCCCAATTGCTAAAGAATACTGTCCTTAGGTAACAAGCCAAATGTTTAAATGTCTTAAGTCACATATCCCGTGAAGGTGGACCAGGCTAATGCAACTCTACAGACTAGCATGTGAGTCCAGGAAGGGTTTTTAATAACTGTGTTCGTTTGAGGTAAGGTATCGTATCTAAATACTTAATTTCTAGATTGAAAAGATTTGTCAGGCAGGGGTGGTGCATGCCTTTAATCCCAGCACTCTGGAGCCAGAGACAGGCAGATAGGTATCTGTGAGTTCAAGACCCAGCCTGGTCTACAGCTTGAGTTCCAGGACAGCCTGGGCTATTCAGAGAAAAAAAAAATCTTGTCTTAAAGAAAAAAAAAAGTTATGTTATTATTTTTAATTCTGTGTGTGTGTGTGTGTGTGTGTATGTGTATGTGTATGTGAGCTGACCTGAGTTGGTGTGTATTAAAAATCAAAGGAGCCATCTAGCATTCTAGAAAACTCTTCACTGTGCAGGTGAGGTAAGCAGATTGCAGATGCCAAGGCAGTCTACCCAAGGTAACCATTGCCAGTGGGAGCAGAAGGCTGGATCTGAGTCCTTCTTCCGTGTTTGGTCCTTTCCGTTTTAAGGAGAGCACTCAGGGACTCAGGGATTTGCTCCCTGCCAGCCAGAAATGGAGGTGAACCCAATAGGTTAACAGTGACAGGAAGGCGTGGCAGCCCTGGCCACATTCCAAATACTGTGATGTAATTTGAAGAAACTAAATGAATCCATTTGTCTTCTGTCTCAACTAAATTACAACGATTTCTTGTCAGAAATGGAGACCTAACCCTCCGTCTTTTCATTCTGAGTACGTGAAATCTTGGAAGGCTTTATATCACCCGATCAATTTTTTTGGTTGTTGTTGTTGTTGGGAATGGATTATAAGTTTCAGATCACAGATGCCAAGCACTGCCAACGTTACCCCCACATCCAAATACCTGTTTAATATCTGTCTGACACTAAGTCCCAAGAGATCTATGAAGGATGAGGAGATGCAGAAACCAGGGCTGTGAAATCGGGAAGTACTTGAGGAGCCTGGAGAGAGCATTGACCTCTGACCCACCCCTTCTCACACACCCGGCTTCTTTCCTCCACTCTCCATCAAATGCTGCCTCATAATTTCCCCCTAGGCTTCTGATCAGTGGCTGCTTGTTTTCCCTTCTATGAGGACTTTAAAGAGACAGAGTTTTCTTTTTTATCTCCTTGTCCTCAAGATGAAGACAAGGCTGGACACACATTGGGTGCTTGCTCTTGGAGGTGGGGCTTTGCCTTCTCAAACATACCGTCTTCCTTTACAGTGAGCTGATCCGAGGTGTCCACAGAGAGGGCAGTGGTGTGGGACTTAAGCAGGGGGAAGATGTCATTCAGCTGGTCTCTGTTGATGTTGCAGTCAACAAGAATCTCAAACTCTGAATTTCTTCGCTTTGATTTCCGGGACTCGATATGTAACAGGTTCACGTGGTTCTCCTGTGTGAAGGAGAGGGTAAGGGTTGAGTGGACCCACCTAGGATGCTAATGATCTTTGAGAAGAATACTTTTATTAGCACTGGAAAGAATTTAACACTTGTCAGAATCAGCTCAAAAGGAGGAAGAAGGCGTTTTTTGGTATTGCTAAAGGCAAAATAATTCCGTCCAGCAATATGTAACAGTAAATGAAACTGTGAAAGCTCATCATACCCTTCACAAAACAGTGAAGTCCCAAGCACAAGATCCTCCAGGTGGTCAGGGCAGGCTAGAATGCCGATCTAAGCACCAAGAGCTGAGCTGGGCACGATGGTGCAGGCCTATAGTCCCAACACTCAAGAAGTAGACGAATCCTGAGTTCAAGGTCTTCCTCCGCCACATAGAGATTTTGAGGTCACCTTGGCTACAAAGTCTCTCTCTCTCTCTCTGTCTATTTGTCTTTAATCAGAGCTAAGTAATGAACCCAGGACCTTGTGAATCCTAAACTCTACCACCAAGCTAAATTCCTATCTCTTATAGTCCCTTTCCTAAAAACAAAAACAGAACATGGGCCAACAAAATGGCCTGAGGTCCTGTGTTCAAACCCTGGACCCTACAAGGTGGAAAGAGAGGATTGACTCCTATACACAAACCTCCACACGCACAGGCACACACACACACACACACACACACACACACACACACACACAGAGAGATTTTTTTGGAGACGGGATTTTTCTGTGTAGCTTTGGAGCCTGTCCTGGAACTCGATTTGTAGGCCAGGCTGGCCTTGAACTCACAGAGATCCACCTGCCTCTGTCTCACAGAGTGCTGGGATTCACACCTGCACCACCACTGCCCAAAGGGCCACCTTCCTATGTTTTTTTTTTAAATAAATTTTTTAAAATTTCAAATCCCAAATTGCCTGGATAAAAGAATCTCGGAGAAATTCTCTGAATAAAATTAGTTTTCAGAAGGAGATGATATTACTGTTACTTCCAGAAAACAAAACAAAAAAATAAATAAAAAGTTAAAAAAAAAGTTTTCTTTGAAAAATTTCACATACCAAAGTATTAAAGTGATATGAACAGCCATGGTAATCAGTTTAAGCAGACTGCCTTTTTCCATCCCTTCCCATGTCAGTTTGAGATCTGGGTACCATGTGTGCGAACCTCAGTGGGGAGAGCATCTGAGCATCTCCGGAAAAGAGCTCCAGACAGGAGAGACGGACACGGGAACCAATCACCACCTAGAGTCTAGTTAGGGAGAGCAAGGAAACACAGGCCGCAGGTTTGCATGCAGGGATGCCCACGGAAGAGGCAGACAAAGCGTGCGTCCAAGGGGACAGAGGGTGCCTGAGGATGGGGTGGGGGTGAGGAAGGCAGAAGGGGAGGGTGGGCCAAGCTAAGAAACCGTGTGGCGCTGGGCGGGGGCAGACTCCGTGGACAGAGCACTGGCCATGCTCTTCATGCACTTAAGGACGAGCTGTGCATGGTGGCTTACACCTGTCGTCAGCCTCAGGAGGCGGAGGGAGTCCCAGGCCAGTCTGAACCAGAGGCCCTGCCTATATAAAATAAGAAACCACAGATTTGGGACAAAGAGATAGAGCAGAGGGCTGATCGTTTCTTTGTAAATGTACAGAATGTGTTGAGTTTTTAAACTCAACAGAGTTTATAGTTATAGTTATTGTTATAGTACAGAGACTATAACAATAAATAAAACTGAAAGGTGACGGAAGAAGAGATAAAGGTACATATGTCAGGGTCCAAAGGTAATCCACACAATAAAAGTAATATAGGCCAGGCTTGCTGGGATAGGCCTGTGATCCCCGCTGCTTGGGAGGCTGAGGCAGAGGGATCTTGGGTTTGAGGGCAGCCTGGATAACTTAGTGAGACTTTCCTTCAAAATAATAAGTAAACAGAGCTGAGGATACATCCAAGTGACAAAGCCCCTGTCCAGCATAGTCAAAGCCCTCGGGTTAACTCCTAGCATGTCAATAAATTAATAATAATAATAATAATAATAATAATAATAATAATAATAATAATAATAATAATAATGTATAGAATTAAATTTGGGGAGAAAAGGGCAAAGGAATGAAGGGAGATGGTATTAACCTCATTGTTCACATTGAGAGCAAATTAATATACAGTGCAGGGAGGAACCATCATCACCAAAGAAGACAGGGAGAGAAACAGATTGAAGGAGTTGGCTGACATTCTGCTGTGTGGCAGGAGCCTTTTCGCAGGCTGCTAAGCAGTGTCTGCTCAGATGTTTGGCCTTTGAACAGCTAAGTAATATGTCATGGAGAGACCAATCTGCTTTATAATGGCAGCCAACATTTATTGCCCGTGTATTTTCTAAGACCTCAAGCACTTTGAACAGTTTAACTATTAATTCTTAATGACATGAGCTAGGCAGGCTCTCTTTTATTTTATTGAGACACGCAGAGAGATTAACAACCAATGACCACCCAGGTAAAGGGCTTTGTACACAAGCTGTCAGCCTGCTTCTAGAACCTGCCCAGCTGTGTGGTGTGCAAGCAGTATAACATAGTCTGTTCACACAGTCTGCTAGAGTTCAGTGTTTGTGTTCCTGGGTCCTTAAACAGGGTTAGAGCCTCCAGTTCAGTGACGCCGCTGTGCCTGGTGTCTCTCTTTACTTTTCACGTGTGTGTGCATGCGTGTGTGTGTGTGTGTATAAACGTGTGTGCGTGTGTGCATGCGTGTGTGTATGGTGTGCGCGCATGTGTGTGTGTGTGCATGTGTGTGTATGGGTATGTGTGCACATGTGTGTATGTGCATGCGTGTGTGTGTGCACATGTGTGTATGTGCATGTGTGTGTGTGTATAAACGTGTGTGCGTGTGTGCATGCGTGTGTGTATGAGTGTGTGCGCATGTGTGTGCATGAGTGTGTGTGCGTGTGTGTGAGTGTGTGTGTACATATGTGTGTATGAGTGTGTGTGCATGTGTGTATGAGTGTGTGCGCGTGTGTGTATGTGCATGTGTGTGTGTGTGATGCACTTACTAAACTGTTGTTTAATGTCTGCCTCCTATCCAGACCATACTCTCTGTGAAGAAAGATGCCATACACGTCTGGTTTGTTCAGATCCACATGCTTACTGTAGAGTCCAGTACCCTGCACACAGTAAGTGCTCAATAAATACGTGTGCTCTGCCTGATTCAGCCGTATTTCATCAGGAGAACTGCCCGAGAGGGGCTGGGGTAATGTCTCAGTGGGTGAAAGTGCCTGCTGCACAAGCACAAGGTTCTGAGTTTGAATCCCCAGCACCCACATAAAAGCTTGGGGCAGCCACTTGCTGGTAACCCCACACTGTGGGGTTAGAGATCGGAACGGCTGGGGTTTGCCAGCTACCAGCCTAGATTCTCAAAGGGATAGGGCAAAGACTGATAGAGGGGGGCACCTGACACCCTCCACTGGCCTCTGCACACATGCGCATCTCTCTCTCTCTCTCTCTCTCTCTCACACACACACAGAGTAAATAAAAACAAAAACTTTAAACAGGAACAGTTTAAGGCTCACAAGTGCACACTAGCCCAGAGTCTCCCTACACTGCCCTGAAAACATATTTGAGGACCATATGCACTGAGACGATAGGAAATGACAGATGACAGAACTGCAGAATGCCTGCTACTTTGCCACCTGGAGATATTTAATATATCATTAAACAATATCAACACTACATGGGTAGCTATTTCATTAAGCGTAAAACATTTTACTTAGTTGAAATCTCTCACATTTATGTGGGCGACTGCTTCTTAGCTGTCTGTGTTGTTTCTTACCCATTTCCCAGAACTGAACAATATTTTATTGTCAACAGGTGTGCGCCACCCGGAAGAGGACAGAGTTAGAGATGGCTGTGAGCTGTCTGGAGTGGGCGCGAGGAATTGAACCTGTGTCTTCTGCAAGAACAGCAAGCGTTTTTAGTGGCTGGGCTGTGCCCACGCCCTGCACAGTAAGGTAAGTGTTAAGAGACTTCTGAAGGCTGTCTCTGAGGAACTGACCGACAGTGCCTCACATTTTAGATAGAATTCCAGAGACTCGTCTTCAGACGAGCCGTATGAGAAACCCTTACCTGGAAGATTTTCAGGGCTTTGATGAGCCCCCCAACTTCATTCTTTAAGGAAAAAATGAAAGCCACTCTTCCTGATCCCGAGGGATGGCCTTTGTTCTCCTTGTCTTCGATCATGGCGAGTCTGAAATACGAAAGCTCACGTGAGTCTTGAGCACAGAGCTGGGTAGCAGGGGCAGCAGCAGTAACTTCATCTACCTTCCCGCTCCCATCCCTTCATCGGCAAAGCCCATGTGTCTGACAGGCTTTCCCAGGGGGCAGCGGGACCAGAAGGTGAGAGCCCCTAGCAAGGCGCCCGGAATGGCAAAGGCACCCGATGTGTCTCAGAGCACACTGGCTTCCTTCTGACCATTGACAGCACCGGTCCCGCCTGCCTCTCTGGTTATTTCAGCCCCAAATTGAGTCCTCTGTGACGTTCTACCTCATCTCCCGTCAGGGTTTGGGTAGCTTTCCCACACACTTCAATGAAGTGTGCACCCTAAAATGAAGCACATCTCCTTCGGAGTGGGGACCAGACCGGCCTTCTGTTTTCTTTGTAAACTAAACTAGAGCTTTGAGACACTAACATACCTATGGTCACACAGCGGTGGAAGGCGAGGACACATGTTCACCCCTGCTCTTTGACTGCACGCATCCTTCTGCTATCCTGAACACTTCCGGCCTGACCTGGTGAGGTCAGGTCCCTGTGCTGACAGCTGCATCCCTGCAGCACTGGTAATGCTGTTGATCTTCCCGCCTAAGGGCACTCACTCAGCAATCTCAACAGAACCGCATGATTCTCTCTGGAATTTCTTTCCCCCTTTAGCCTTCGACTCCCTTGAGCCCCTTTCAGCCAGTAGAACAAAAGGGGGGGCGCCCTCAAAGGGACAGGCTTGCCTTCAAAGGCAGGAGGTTATCCTGAAAGGGAAGGAGACCCTTTCAAAGGCAGGGTGGGGACCTGCTCCTCGGCATGAAGATGTCCCTGTGGGCAGTGGGCAGGACCCAGCACTGGAGATAAGAACTGCCAAGGAGGGCAGGAGTCAGCTGATGGGTCCTGGGCAGAGCTCAGTGAGGGCTGCATGCACAGCTTCCTTAGCTTCATCATCACTAAATGAAACGTGGAATTCTCTCGCCTCGGAAGCCCAGCTGAGGCTTCTGAAGGTGAGGGCAGGGTTGGAAGCTCCAAGGAGGAATGGTCCCGAAAGGGTCCCAGGGGATCTCAATTCTCTTTTCCCGATGGGAGTGGGGAAGAGGTGGAGAGGAGACACAAACAGAAAGGCTCAAGCAAGCACGCAGGCGATAAAGGAACTCTCCAGAAAGGCCAGGCAGAGGCTGCCTCCCTCCCGGGTGAGCAGAAAGATCCAGGGCAGTAGCTACAACATGTGGACGGGGGAACTCCAGTGACTGAGTTTGTGACCCTGGAAACTTAGTTAGAATCCCACCCTTGACATCCCACAGGCACATCTGGGGACATGTCTCCTCCACCTCCACTCCACGATGGTTAGGGCGCAACACCGACGGGCCACTTTAAACCTCCCAAAATCAGAGTGTTACATCTAACCATGGCTACGTGTACCCGGACTATAAACTAGCTCTGAATCTCAAGGACCCATGCCTCTGTCAACTGTGACAGGATGGAGTACAGACTGCAGGTGAGGTACTGAGACACCTAGCATCGAGACTCCGAGCTTCCTTTGGTGGAGCTTACTGGAAGGTTCCCTTCAAAGGGAGACAAGGGAAAGAGATGCTACCCTTAGATGGAAAAGAAAGATTAACATGTGTGTTCCCACTGGCAACGAGTCACACAGACTTGGATTCCCACTTGGAACTCCAAGATCCATCCTTATCTATAAGATAGAAGATGCATCCACCTCACAGGGTTCCCTGGGAAGCCGAAATCCCATGTGGTAAAGAGTCTGCTCCTGGCATATAGGAGGTCCTCACGTACAGGGTCTGCTGTCCCCAAAGATGCTATAAGGAGAGAAGAATGGAGCCCAGAGGGGTAGGTAGGACTTCCACCTGGCTCTCATTGAAGGTTAATCCTGTCCCTGCCGGGAGACCCAGATGTGGGGTCCTGGGAAGGGGCCACCCCACTCACCCACTCACCGCAGAGGCACCGGAGTTCAGAGGGTCACCTGCGGACCAGAGGGGCCACCTCTTATGGGAGAAGTGCATCGTCTGAGCAGCCAATGGGCGCCGGGTGCACGGGCGGCGGCTAATGAGGATGGAGCATTGACGGTGTGGGCGGGAGCAGAGCAGGTGTGGGCGGGAGCAGAGCAGGTGTGGGCGGGAGCAAGCAGCCCTGACCTCTAGTCGCTGGCTGCAGCCCAGGCGCCTGATTCATTCACAGCTATTCTCCGGGAGTTTTAATTAAGCTGATGTTGACTCATCCTCAGCCACAAAAGTCTGAGTAAGATTAGACGATCCGTTTAGAACTTCCCTCCAAAACAGCATCACACCTGTTATTGACACAATGACCTCCTGCGGGTTGGACCCAGGCTCTGGGATTAGAAGCCAAAGCAGGACTCCCCCATGTCCAACCTATCCCTGAGCTTCTTCTGGGTTGATAGCCTGGGGTCTTCCTATCTTTCTTCTAGTGTAGAGCCTTATTCCTTTAGGCAGAAAAACCACTGAACTTTTTAGAAGTTCTCAGTACACCTGCAATTAAGAAAGAAGTTTAGGATGCACACAAAGATGTGTTTACTGAAGTATCACTCTGTATCTGCTGTACCAACATAGCACAGAATCCAAACAGCATTTGTCTATTGGTGATCTGTTATCAGGCGCTATACATAAAGCTCCAAACCGTGGTCCTTCTGTATCCTGGGGAGCTGTCCCCAGGATACTTACAGACCCCAGTGTCCGGGGAATGTTCCAGTCTTATAAGTAATGCGCTATAACATGCATATATTCTGTGGGCTTTAATCATCTTTAAGTTATTTACAGTATCCAACGCAATTTTATTGCTAGGTAAATATAATAGTGCTGCATTGACTAATGACAAGGGAAATAAGCCACAGAAGCAAACCCCCAGCCACCTCTTTCAATAGAGTAGGAGGTTGAATCAGCAGATGTGTGACCACGGATGAGGAGGGCCTGCTGTATATGTAATACTTAGTATTGTAGGGTATTCTCTTCTCCGTGTTTTGGAAACTCGGGTTAAATGGTCAATGTATAAACTAAGCATAGAAATATCCACTCTTTTGAGGGGAGTGTCTTTTAGAGACAAAAATCTCATGCTGTATCTGAGCCTGGCCTGGAACTCCTACATAGCTCAAGCTGGACTAGAACTCTGGCAGTGTTCCCTCTCAAGTGCTGATTACAACCACAAGCCACCATGTACGGTTGAATATCCACTTTTTTGAGGTGTACAATTCTGAGTCTTGGCAAATAATACATGACCACCAAACACCAAACAACCAAATATAGACTATTGCCACGCCCCAAAAGTATTTGTTTGTCTCAGGGTTCTACCCATCTGCACCCTTTCCCCAGAGGCAATCACTGAGCTGTTTCTGTCCCTATTATTTTACCTTGTCTGGAATGAGAAAAACCCACTCTACAGAGTCTAATGGGGCTTTTGTCCAGGCTTGTATTACAGAGTGCTGTGTGAGAGAGCGTTCAGGCCGGGCCTTTCTTGCTCTGGAGCCCAGACTGGCCTTCAACTCTCACACAAGCTTCCTGCCCCAGCCTTCCAACGTGCCCAACATCAAATTGCAGAGTCCCCACAATTTTAATTCCTCTTATCTCTATAGTAATTCTATGGGGTAAAATTGTATTTGCATTGCAGATCAGGAAGTGAGGCACCTAGGGCTCTCCCGCTCTCTCCCACACAGGTTAGTGAGAAGAGCCAAGCGAGAGCATTCTCAGAGAGCCCTGGGACCAAGCTGCAGTCAAAGGTGCCATTCCCAAGCTGGCTGTCTCCGGTGAAGAGGGATGAAGCCAGTCCACTCTCCCCCCCCCCCCCCCCCCCGTCCCTGGGGAAGTCGGGAGAAAAGGGTGGGCACGGGGCCTGAGGTGAAGAATCCATTAGGTCACTTTGGTGAGCTGAGAAAAGCTGGAATCTTCTCTAAGTCTCTTTGAGCAGGCCTGTAGGCATCTCCCTCCACCCCACTTATCTGCCACGTATCTTTAAATTTTTCTATTATATGTAATTAGCGTGCACACACACACACCACATCCACACACCATACATATCTTACATACACACATACATGGCTGTACATACATATAAGTAAGCACATAAAATGAATTACAAATAAATGATAGATCCCGTTTTAAATGAAAGCATATAAGCTGGGCATGATGGCACTGTAATTTAAGCACACTGAAGGCAGAAGCAGAAGATTGCAAGTTCAAGCCCAGCCTGGCCTCACCGGGAAAACCTGACTCAAAAACAAATGCTTTTATCCCAGCACTTCTGAAGAGAAGATTCTGGAGGTGGAAGGCCCGCTCACCTTCTAAAGTGTTACACCAGCTTACCTTCCACTGGCCGGGTTCTAGGGCCTTCCTTCCACCCTCCCCAGCAGGGGATGTGTTGCCGTGTGGCCAGCAGAGCTATTCAGCAGCCCCTTGTCAACACCGGCTGCGCTGACACCTTAGACTCATGCCACATGTTCAGCTTCTTAGGTACAGTTTGCTTCTCATCTTTTAAAACAATAGTCTAGAAAGGTCCTGCTAGGTCACTTGAACAGGTTTTTCATACTCCTGGGCTCCTCGAGCCTTAGCATCCTGAGCCCTGGAGTTAGGGGCTGCCTCACTGAGTGATCCACACGTGGGCTCTAGAGGTTATTGACCTCAGTTGCTGCCACCAAAGCCTTCTACTTGTCTCTAAATTCACATAACGTCTCTTGTACCTCACGACTTATTTTTTTTTTTTTTTATTGTTTTTACAGCCCAAGATCTTCTGATTGGGCCACTGATTGATAGCTGCTGCTTCCAGAGTTGCAAAGGAGAAGCAGGAAAGTCAGGGACAGATTGGGGCGGTTGTGAGGCTTTGGGAGGATTTTAAAAGGTGATGTTTCTTAAAGGTAAGATAGACTGGAGATGGGACATTCCACCAAGGAGGAGATGATGGACGAGGAAAGCAGAGCCGGGAGGCCCCATCAGTTCTAACTGGTCAGTCGGAAAGGCCTCTGACCTCCCAGGTGTGTGAATCATAGTACCTGAGACATGCCTGGAGGACGTCGCAGCTGCCCCGGCATATGGCACTGAGAAGCATCAAGGCAATGGCTCTTAGGTAAGGCGGCGCAGTGTCAGAGAGGTGCAGAGAGAGAATTCTGAATAGAGGTGCTTGCTGGGAGGATCTGCTGAAGGAGGCAGAGGCAGGTGGATCTCTGTGAGTTCCAGGCCAGCCTGGCCTACAGAGCGAGTTCCAGGACAGGCTCCAAAGCCACAGAGAAACCCTGTCTCAAAATACAAAACAAACAAACAAACAACAAAAAGAACAGTGTGTTAGGGCTGTCGGGGACAGGTTCATAGATCCACAGATCCCTTATTCCAGCTTTCCGTGGGAGTATTTCTAATGTCCCCGTGGACAGCTCCATGTCCCCTGGGGGCTGTGTCAATGGCTCATCAGACAGGAGAATTTGCTGTTCTTGCACCTGAGTTTGGTTCCCAGCACCCACAACAGGCAGCTCTAACTACCTGTAACTCCCAGAGGACCTGATACTCTCTTCTGGCCTCTGAGGACACCTTCACTTTTAAAACACACACACACACACACACACACACACACAAAATAAAATCACTTTCTAAAGTTTGAAAGAACCAGTCTGCTACAAGCATCATGTTAACGAGATTCTTCCTTTCCCCTCAGTCTACAAGCAGGCTCTCTTTCTCTTTGCAGAGACACGTGTTCATTTGTATTGACTAAGCTACTGACATTTTCTGGAATGGTTGCATAGATCTTTTCTCATTTGTAAATCGCTTTGACTTCTGGGATAAGATTCATATTGTGCAGAATGAGGGGCATGTGTTGGAGAAGTCAAGACCAGTGACGGGGGGGGGGGCTGGGGTGGATTTGATCAAGACGTGTGTGTGTGCGTGTGTGCGTGCGTGTGTGCGTGCGCGCGTGTGTGTGCGTGCATGTGCGTGTGTGTGCGTGCGTGTGTGTGCGTGCGTGTGTGTGTGTGTGTGTGTGTGTGTGTGTGTGTGTGTGATTGTCAGAGGATAAAAAACAGTTTTCAGAGAGTTCTCCCATCATTTTTTCTTGCCTTGAGATGGAGACAAACGTGGTCTTTCTACAGCACTTTCAATATTTGTACCTCTTCCTTAGTTCAGGGCTCGTTAGATACTATTTTCTCGAAAATTATGCACTGTTGGCATTTTTATAAAGTTCTCCTTCCTCTTCCGTCTCTTTCCCTCACTCCTTCCCTCCCTCTCTCCCTCTGCTCACCCTTCCAAAACTATGTGTGCGATGCCAGGTGGGGTAGCACAATTCCTATAGTCTCAGCTACTGGGCGTCTCTGCCTGGTCACTTAAACCCAGCAACATCATAGTGAAACCCAAATTGAGGGGTAGGCAGTAAAGAGGGAGACAGAGACAGAGAGAGAAAGGAAAAGAAAGTATGTGTATGTATGTGTGTATGTGTATGTATTAGTGTGTGTGTGTGTGTGTGTGTGTGTGTGTGCGCGCATGCGTGCGTGCACGCGCGTGTTTCTTTCCATGCTTCATTGCAAAGGAGGTAGAGAAAGTGCACATATGATTTCTGGGGGATGAAGGTGGGCCTCTGAATCACCTGTTTTACGGGTGTCCTGTTTAAATGTAAAAGAAGGCGATTTTTTCCATTTGATTAATATATGGCAAGGACAGCCAAGGCGGTGTCCAATTGTCTCTTTGCCATGTCAACATCATAAAGGTTTATTTCCCTCTCTCTCTTGTTCAACAGCCATTGAGTGGCTTCCCGGAGCTGTGCTTCTCTGTGTGATCTCTATGGTTACTCAGGAGTTTGGGAAAGAAACTTCTGCTGTAGGGCTCTGTCATCGGAATCTAACCATCACCAAAATCTCTAGTAAACGTAATACCATTTTTAAATGCTTTGACATTTGCTAGCTCTACTTAGTCACGTGACCCTTACAGTAAATTGTCTTCCCATAAGCCAAGAAGAAGGTGAGAAGCAAATATGGAAAGTTCAGCACCATCTCCATAGGGTACAAAAGTCCTTTCCCCGTGTCACTGATAGCATAAGGACTCCAAGAGGACCCTGGAGCCAACACAGCTTTCTGTAGCAGTGCGACAATAGGCAGCTTAGCTTTCCGTGCCTTGATTGCTCTCCCTGTCAAATGTCTTCTCACACTGCCTTACCTCTTTCTCTTGTGATCAGCATAAGGCTGTCAAGGGAAACATTCCCTCTTTAATAATGTAACTAGCCCACCCGTATCAAGGGCTACTTAGTTTAACTTCATGATGACAAGCACCAGAGGGGAAAACTTCTGGCTTCAGAGGTGTTTGTTGAGCCCAGCTTTGGCAGGCATTGTTTCTGAACCACAGTGAGACAGCGTATCACAATGTTAGGGTGTCACTTTATGGTGGGCTGGGAAGCAGAAAGCAACGAGAAGGAATCAGGGCCAGCACATACCCCTCAAAGCCACACCCTGGTGACACACGGTCTCCAAGTAGGCCCCACCCTGCACAGTTCTATTCAGACCTTTAATCCATGGATGAAGTAAACCACTGACCAGGCCAGATCCCTGTGATCTAATTGCCTCTGGGCACCTTTTCAGTCACACTCTGAGTGCTTCCTAATCTTCTGGGCATTTTCCAATCCAATCACGTCAACCAATATTAATGATTAATTCGTTTTTAATTAATTAGGAAGAAGAAAAGGTTGAGATCGCTCTCACACCAACAACAATGCTCTCAAACCAACAATAATCCCACACGCGTTTGCTCAGGAGGAATACGGAACAGTGCATGTGTGCTTTTGAGAAATGAGGGGAACAACGAGACAAGACATTCTTTGTCGTTCTTCACCGGTGAGGTCTGAGCCCGGAACACTTGTACAGAAAACACCGCAAAGCGCTGTAAAGTCATGTTGGGTTCAAATGGGAGATAGGATGAAGAGGGAAAGCGCTTGGCGGGAGAGGTCGGGCTGAGACAGACTTGCAGGAGTTCTCAAGATCCAGATCTACCGAGTCCTCACCCTGGAATGAGCGTCCCTCTCACATGATGCTCTGGGCAAGCGCTCATGTCTGATAACACCCAGGGGTCTTATGGGAAGATTGAGGTGCAAATCTACTTATACACCAGAGTCCAGATCCAAATCTACTCCCCGCTGCGCCCACACACACACAAGGGAGTCCAGTAACCCTCACATGATGCCTTCAGCAGGCTCTCATGGCAGATAAGACCTCATGGCTTACGGGGAAGAGCTGGGGACAAGCTTTCTTAAATGTAATGCTATGCACATTTCATCTGAAATACACTTCACTTCTCAGTAGTTTAAAAGAAAAATATGTAACTGAAAACTATGTTTTCCATGTGGTTATCTGGGTTCCATCACTTCACACTTCCTCCCAAATGATGGCCATTCCAAACTCGTCGAGAAGTTAGCCTAATCTGAGAGTCAGGACAAAGCCTTCCATTTGCTGTGTATTTCGGATTGTCTTCCCAAGGCTCCCCCCCCCCCAACCCCCGCCAGCCCAGGAAACATTCTATCCCGGTGTGCTGAAGATTTTTCAAAATCCAGGCTAAAGAACACAATGGATTGCTTCATTTTTGGTTTTGTGGTAGGTTGTGCTAGCTCTGTGTTTTGAATCTTACAGACCCCCCCCCCCATCACTGAGATGGTTATGTAAGCACTCAAGGGGCTAGAGAGCAGGTTCAGCAGTTGCAAGAACTCACAACCATCTGTAATTCCGGTTCCGTGGAGAAGTCAACATCCACTTCTGAGCTCTTTGGAGACCAGGCATATAGGGCACGCAAACACGCACAAGTAATTAGACATACGAGTCAAACACTCATACACACAATATTAAAAACAAATCTTTTAACACATTTTAAGTACTCGATTGCACTTGGCAGAACCAAGACACTCCTCCTGTAGCTTTAGGGTGTCCCATTTAGATGAAAGGGTAGCAAGAGGGTGCCTTGGTGCTCAGGTGAATGCCTCTGCCTGTGGGAGTCATCAGGAAAGTGGTCATTCGGGCTTTTGAGAGGGAGGGGCTACCCTATGAGGATTGAGTGTGCAGGAGGAAACGGGCCCTGAGCTTAGGCGCCGCTGCCCCCATGGCTGCGGTCTTGTTTGCTTTGTGCTGTGTACAGAAGTATTACCAGCCTCATTCATGGCTGCCAATCCTTTCTCCAAGCAGCAAGTCAAACAGGGGCCATTGAATACAAAGCCCGGGCCATTTTTCTAACTTAATGATCTCTGAAGAGCACCTTTTATAAAAGGGTATCGTGGAGTCTATGTCAGGGAAAGCGAGCTAACATGATTAGCCTCCCTTCATGGTTTCTGTAGAGCAGGCAGAGCAGCCTGACCGCCACGACAGTCAGGAAGATTCTAAGAGAAGCAAAATGTGACCATGTAGGAGGGCCAAGAGAAGAGAATGTGCCTTGTGGAGATGAGGATGGCTAGTCCCAGAGAAGCAAACACAGAGTCTCCTTTCCTCTCCTCTCCAGAAAGATGTAGTCTATAGTGCTTGTGCCTCACACCCCACCTAGAAGAGGCTCATGAGGCCCTTCCCTAGCTGTGACAGATGTTAGGATGCTTTACAGACTCCAATGTGGGGAAAATAAATCAATACAGCCCAAGACATTCCCTACAGAGGGTAGTAGCCAAACCCTTAGTTGACCTTTATTCTCCCCTGGAGGAGGAAACTCTAGCTATATATGATAAAGTACTTGCAATGTTTTTAGGAGTGTGGCCTGGAATTGCATGATATACACAGCGGAGTTCTCGTTCATAGAGTTTTGCATATTGACTGCATTTCATGTTCAGCACAGTTGGGGTTTGTTTTGTTTTCCTTCGTAGCATTTCTAGTGCTAGTCTTTTGAAGTGACTAGACAACAGTCACTAAAAATCAGATGCACAGGCAACCTGGACATGGCTTGCTAAGTAACTGATACTCAGAAGGGGCCAGGGGTTGTCACAACCGAGTGTGGCCAAGGAAAGGAAGCATCAGGGGTCAACCAGACCGGCCTTTGTGCTTTGTAGATGGCTCGGGTAAATGCACAGGCACTCAGGGAGCCAGAGCCACCGAGAGCCTCCTGTGGTGTCTACACCATAAGCTCCAACTTTCCACTTCAGGCCGCGTCATACTCAATCCACTGAGTACCAGGAAATTCATCCAGAGACACGTGCCCAAGCGAAATGCACCTGGCTCCACACCTGCCAGCCGGTCTGTAATCCACCCCGAGGGCAGCAGGCAGTAGTGGCTGCTTGTCTGTGGAATGAAGCTACTGGAATCCATTTTGTAGTGCTTTAGATCAGTCTCGTAAGTGTCATCACGCAATTCCTCCAGAAAATGCGGGGGCTGAGTGAGGTGCAGGAGAACTTCAAGGACACAGGAAGGGACCACCGTGTTACCACCAAATCTTTGTTTAACCGAACAATCCAATTTATAAAACACAGAATGCGGTGAAACCGTAAAATCCCCTCCGCTTGCAGCCAACCACGTGTTGTAAAGCAGTTCAGTTCCTTCTGAAAGTACTTACTGCAAAATCCACCGCCAAGGTCATTAACCCAAGACAAGAGTCAAGGATGCGGGTCAGCTGTGGCTTGTAAAGGCTTAGCTGCTCATGGTAGCACCGTGAGAGGATGTAAATCTGTGTCTTACAGCCAAGTCACTTTGGAAAAGCTCATTCTGGCTAAGTCACCAGCCAACTGAAGCTTATTCAGAGTAGGTGCCCTGTTTAAGAAAAATAATGTAAGCTTACAAGTTCAGAGCGACAAGGCACTTCCCAGGGCCTTAGGGGCTCCCGAAAGTAAGAGGCCCTTAAATCAGTGATCCCCAAAACGTTTCTAAGCACTCAGAAAGCTTTGTTAAAAAACAAACAAACAAGATCAAAACAAAGCCTAGTGCATTGCTAGGGAGGGTGAGCTACACTTAGGATCACAACCATCCGGGTGGAGGCAGGGGGTGTGGTGGGTCAAGGCCAACCTCAGCTACACAGCAAGTTTAAAGAAAATTATCAAGGTCCAGTTTGTGTCCCATGCCAACTAAATTAGTAGGTGTAGGGCAGTCAACAGCAGGTCTTAGAAATCCCCTCAGGGGGGTTGGCTCCAGGCCCACAGGAGTTTGGGAATCTGCCATAAGCTTATCTTCACAACTTTGAGGTGTGGGGGGGGGGAAGTTCAGTGTTCATTCTTTTACTTAGCTAACGCCAGGGCACACCATATATCAACCACTGTACTCCCAGGATTAGCACATGCAGTCAGAAATCAGCAAATGCTCTTTAGAGGTATACAGGAAGCTAGTCGGTCACAGGCTCTGGGAACTAGAAACGAGTGAGGAGAGGCCAAAGAAGGGAGAGAGAGCAAGTCTCTGGGTTGTCAGTCTGTCACTGATCTATCTTTTTCTTGGGAATGAATCTGTGTATGTGTAGGGGCGGTAAGTACACCTTGCCCGGAGTGAGGGATTAGTAAGTACACCTTGCCCGGAGTGAGGGGCGGTAAGTATACCTTGCCTGGAGTGAGGGGTTAGTAAGTACACCTTGCCTGGAGTGAGGGGCGGTAAGTACACCTTGCCTGGAGTGAGGGGTTAGTAAGTACACCTTGCCTGGAGTGAGGGGTTAGTAAGTACACCTTGCCTGGAGTGAGGGGTTAGTAAGTACACCTTGCTTGGAGTGAGGGGCGGTAAGTACACCTTGCCCGGAGTGAGGGATTGTAAGTACACCTTGCCCGGAGTGAGGGGCGGTAAGTACACCTTGCCTGGAGTGAGGGGTTAGTAAGTACACCTTGCCTGGAGTGAGGGGTTAGTAAATACACCTTGCCCGGAGTGAGGGGCGGTAAGTACACCTTGCCTGGAGTGAGGGATTAGTAAGTACACCTTGCCCGGAGTGAGGGGCGGTAAGTATACCTTGCCCGGAGTGAGGGATTAGTAAGTACACCTTGCCTGGAGTGAGGGGCGGTAAGTACACCTTGCCCGGAGTGAGGGATTAGTAAGTACACCTTGCCCGGAGTGAGGGGCGGTAAGTACACCTTGCCTGGAGTGAGGGATTAGTAAGTACACCTTGCTTGGAGTGAGGGGTGGTAAGTACACCTTGCCTGGAGTGAGGGATTAGTAAGTACACCTTGCCCGGAGTGAGGGGTGGTAAGTATACCTTGCCTGTGGAGGCTCCAACGTTGGCCACTCCATCTTCTACTCTTACTCATGTTGCGGGGCCTCCACATCGCGGACACTAGTCTCCGACGTGGGGACGGAAGGTAACAGCTGCATTTTGTCCACATCAGCTATTTCTTTTGAGCTCCTCCCACCCCTGTAATAGCAAAACCAACAAAGCAGAAACCCCCATCGGTTTCAATGTGCTCAGCTCCAAGGACGTAACCACGCCCTTTAAGAAGAGTCTTGCGTTTACTTTGAAAAGGATTTCACATTTCAAAAGGCTTCTTCCTGTCAAGTGCAGGAGAAAGGTAGCTATGAGCCACACCGCATGAGACCCACTGGGTCCTCCTTCACCTTCATGGCTTTGAGGGCTGTGGTCACTTAAGGCAGTGTTCTACAGGTAAGTTCCAGATTCTGTATTTTTTCCCACTAAGGGCCCTTGAGCCCCGTGTACACAGCCTGCATTGACTTCCCCCTCCCATCATGCCCTGCTGTGGCAGGCTTGTTAGCATTACCACCACATCTCTCCACATCTGCTCCAGCATGAGCTGTCATTGGTGTTTCTAATTTTAGCCATTCTGGCAGGAGTAAGATGGTATCTCAGAGTTGTTATGATTTGCATTTCCCTGATGGCTAAGGATGTTGAGCACTTTTTTAAGTGTCTTTCAGCCATTTTGGATTTCTCTATTGAGAATTCTCTATTCAGTTCTGTAGCCCACTTTTTAATAAGGGTTATTTGGTGTTTTTCTGACTAGTTTCTTGAGTTCTTTGTATATTTTGGATCAGCCCTCAGTCAGATGTGGGCTTGGTGAAGATCTTTCCCACTTTGTGGGCTGCCATTTTGTCTTGTTGACTGTGTCCTTTGCCTTACAGAAGCTTCTGTTTCAAGAGGTCCCACTTATTGATCTCAGTGTCTGTGCTACTGGAGTTATGTTCAGGAAGTGGTCTCCTGTACCAATTTGTTCAAGGGTACCTCCCACTTTCTCTCCTAAGAGGTTCAGTGTGGCTGGATTTATGTTGAGGTCTTTGATCCATTTGGACTTGAGTTTTGTGCATGGCAACAGACATGGGTGTATCTGCAGTCTTCTACACACCCTCATCCAATTGTGCCAGCACCATTTGTTGAAGATGCCTTCCTCCTTCCATTGTATACTTTTAGCTGTTTTGTCAAAAATCAGGTGTTTGTAGGTGTGTGGGTTAATATCAGGATTTTCAATTCGATTCCATTGGTCTACCTGTCTATTTTTGTGCCAATACCAAGCTGTTTTCAGGACTAAAGCTCTATAGTAGAGCTTGAAGTTGGGGATGGTGATGCCTCCTGAAGTTCCTTTACTGTACAGGGTTGTTTTGGCTATCCTGGGTCTTTTGTTTTTCCATATAAAGTTGAGTATTATCCTTTCAAGGTCAGTGAAGAATTGTGCTGGGATTTTGATGGAGATTGCATTGAATCTGTAGATTGCTTTTTGGCAAGATTGCCATTTTTACTATTTTGATCCTACCTATCCAAGAGCATGGGAGATCTTTCCATTTTCTGGTATCTTTAATTTCTTTCTTTAAAGACACAAAGTTCTTGCTATATAGGTCTTTCACTTGTTTGGTAAACACTGCCCCAAGATAGTTTATGTGTTTTGTGGCTGTTGTAAAGAGTGACGTTTCTCTGATTTCTTTCTCAGCCCCTTTGTTGTCTGTATATAATAGGGATACTGAGTTTTTTGAGTTAATCTTGTATCCTGCATACTAGGCAACATAACAAACCTCAACAGATACAAAAAAAAATTGAAATAGCCCCCCTGTATCTTATCAGACTACCATGCTTTAAAGTTGGAATTCAACAACAACACAAATTGCAGAAACCCTACAAACTCGTAGAAACTGAACAATGTGCAATTGCACCACACCTGGGTCAAGGAAGAAATAAAGAAAGAAATTAAAGACTTCCTAGAATTCAACGAGAATGAAGACACAACATACCTGAACTTATGGGACACTTTGAAAGCTGTGCTATGAGGGAAGTTCATTGCATTAAGTGCCCATACGAAGAAAACGGAAGATCATCATATTAGAGAATTAACAGCACAACTGAAAGCCCTAGAACAAAAAGAAGCAAACTCACCCTGGAGGAGTAGACACCAGGAAATAATCAATTTGAGGGCTGAAATCAATAAAGAAGAAACTAGGAAAACAATATAAATAATCAATCGAGAAAATCAACAAGATAGACAAACCTTTATCCAAACTAACCAAAAAGCAGAGAGACAACATGCAAATCAAGGACACTGAGGAAATCCAGACAATTTCAGGTCATACTTTGAAAACCTGTACTCCACATAATTCAAAATTTCAAAGGAAATGGACAAATTTCTGGATAACTATCACTTACCAAAATGGAATCAAGAATAGATAAGCAACTTAAATAGACCTATAACCCCTGATGAAATAGAAGCAGTCATCGAAAGCCTCCCAACCAAAAAAACAGCCCAGGGCCAGATGGCTTCAGTGCAGAATTGTACCAGAAATTCAAAGAAGAGCTTATACCAATACTCCTCAAAGTACCACCACATCTCAGTTCAGTATGATACAGCTTGAGAACTTCTACAAAGCTAAATGAGGGAGCTTCCCTTTGCTGATGAGTTATAGCTGTGCCCTGGAAAGCGGCCAGAGAGGTGGTCGCTATGCTGGTTGAGTAGGGGCAGATATTTAGCTGCTGACCTTGTCATGAAGATGGAGGCATTAGGGGATGGTGGTGGGCTGCACCCAAGCTGCAGGGAGAGAGCACTTACCAAAGGACATGTGGAGCCCCAGATGTTCAACTGATGTGTAACCCGGAGGACCAAGGGCCACTGCTTCCATGCAGTGGCATGGACCCTGGCTTTCAGGGACTGGTGGAAGAAGGTGATAACTAGCATCTCTGATTCTCTCCTGTCCCACAAACTGAGCACAATACTTCACACATGGCCAATTCAGATCGCTACAGACTGTGGGATGAACGAACTAGTAGGTGTCCCCTAGAATTCAGCTCCTGTCTTAACATCAGCAAAGCAGTCAGGGACGGCACACTCAGAGTCTCTGAAGAGATGGCACTCTTCACAGGGTCCATGTTCTTATAATAAACCGGTTCTCCCACAGTGGACCAACCCTCTGCCCACAGAAACGCATAAAGCTACATGGAAACCATGCTAGTGTGTAGTAGGAGAGAGCTAGACAAGAATGATAAAGCAGGGGTTGCAGCTCACATCTGGAATCCCACTCAGTGGATGGAGGCGAGGTTTGGGGTTCAAGCCAGCCCTGGGCTACATAGCAAGGCTTTGTCTCACTCACTCCTCACCAAAAAAAAAAAAAAAAAAAAAAAAAAAAGCTGGTGATTGGAGCTTAAAAAAACAAAACAAAAAACAAAAACTTGAGCTTAAATTTCAGAATAAGATTAAAAACAAACGCCAAAGTTCAGTTCCCCCCACCCCCAAACTTCAGCATATGGCAAATAAACTTGTAGATGTTTCTGTGTGGGAGAGACAGCCTGAGGACATCTCTAGACCAGCCTAGTTCCTCTGGTGATGGGCATCAGCTGTAACTCTAGAAGTCTGCCCTCCATGGGACAGGACTCCTTGTGTACTCCGCAGAGTTTCTGCTCTGGGGGGGGGGGGAGAAGTGAGCTCATCTCTGCCCACACCTACCTTTTAGCCACCATCTAATGGCTTCCTTTTAGTTTTTAAAAATATCCAGAACTCGGGTTAGAGAGATGGCTCAGAGGTTAAGAGCACTGGCTGCTCTTCCAGAGGTCCTGAGTTCAATTCCCATGGTGGCTCACAGCCATCTGTAATGGGATCTGATTTCCTTTTCTGGTGTGCCTGAAGACAGGTCACTCATATACATAAAATAAACAAATAAATATTAAAAGCAAAACAAGATATTCAGAACTGCAAAAGGAAGCAAACCTCAGCTCAGTAACAAACCTGTGAGTCTCCTCAATCACTTTTCTAGATGAGTTCAGAGAGGAAATAAGAAAGGAAGAGGGTTTTTTCTTTCAATTAATTTCCATTTCTTTCAGGCCTGAGTGGACTCTGGGCCCAGAGTAAGCAGGATGATATAATTATGGGATGTATTAATTTCCCCATCAAAGCAGAGGCAGCTCTTGGTTATGGAGCAGCTGGCACCTTCCTCCAAAGAGCTTCTGGGGTCCACAGTACTCAGAGAATACCCTTCAAAGACATCAACAACGTGCTAAAAGATAAAAGCATCCTCAGGACTTGGTATTTGCTGTGTGCTTCCCCTCAGCTGCTCTAGAGAAACAGCCAGCCCACGTGAAAACAGGTCAAATAGGAACTCTAACTACCTATAGTTTCATACTACTCGGAACTCAAATGAAAATGTGAAATTTCCATAGTTCAAGTCAGTCCCTGTGCCATAGAAGGTATCTGGGGTAAAGCCATCTATATTTCTTTGCAAACTGACCACTCTAATTACAAAAGAAAAAAAAAAAAAAAAAAAAGGAACTAATCGAGGTCATTTAAAGCAATCAAGTCATCTATTTTGTTCACACCTAACATAGGCATGAAAAGAATGAGTTTCTTCTGGGGAGTTGGTTCCAGGGTCCACAGCGCTGGTGTGGTCCTCTTCCCTTCTCTGTGGGAGAGGTTAGAGGACTTCTTTCTCCCAGAGAAGTGCTGGCCGCCTGTGAATTGCATGATTGCAAGCCAACAGAAACCAGACAGTATGCAGGTTGAAGAAAGCGTGCTCCCAATTTGCATTCCCCATCACCTCCAAGCACAGACCCAAAACAAGAGTGACATTCCCACACACACCATTCCCACACACAGGTTCAGGGAAGAGGGACTCCCCAGAGATCTGAGTTCTCCAGATCTGCCGTGTCCACATGCAGCAGCTTCATGACCCAGCGCTGGCTGGTTTCCATGGAGATGGTGATTGCATTATAAAGTCATGGTGCATGGATTCCTCCACTGTGGCTGCATATATATGCATGGCTCAACGAATTTCCAATGTGTTTTCCCTCCAGGCAGAAAGCCTATGCCCGAGGAAGTCAAACTCCTCCAAAACACACAGCCTCTCTAACCTTTATTCCCATATTCTACCCTTGAAGCCTATGCACTTGGGCTGAGCAGGAAGGTGCTGTTACTCTTGAAGAGATTGTTTCCAAACCTTGATTTCTCCTGTAATCCTATGAGTGTTGAATGCTAACGGGAAACCATAAAAGTCATTATAAACAGGTCCCATGATGTCAAAGGAAAAACAGTTGGAGCAGATAGTTTAATAAGCAGCCTTCTTTTATTACAATGGGCTTGAACGTCACCTGTTACTTATTGTTTCCATCACTAGAACACAAAGCTTCGTGGGACAGGATGGAAAGGACATGTGGACTTTATTGAGCATTTTAATATCCTCTTATTGACAGTAGATAGAGGCTTAGAACAAGGGCCGGGAGCAGGAAATGATTTCAGTGGTTTCATTAAGGCTAGAGGGAAAGCCTTCCCAGCAACAGTGCTGGGCAGATGGTGTCCCACTTCCAAAGAGCATGCGGGTCAACAGCCCAATATTGATACGAGACTGGTAAGTAATTAATGGGTGCCGAGCAAGCAGGGGAGTTTTCATGACGTGTCCCGCAGCCTGAGCAGGGGAACACCAAGCTGCTGTTTCAGGCTCCTTCAAGCTGTCCCACAAGGCAAAGAGTGTACATTGAGACCACAGCCAAGGAGCTCTTGGTGTTCTGCTACAAATATGATCTGCAATGCAATATGGACTATGATGTACTTCCTCTTAGTTCCCCTCTGGTGTAAAATAAACACGGCAATATCAGGTTTTTGATATTTTTCAGATCTCACTTTGTTGAACATCAAATACTATTTTTGTTGAGGCCTTCTTAGTCACTGGCAAGCTACAAGTCTTTCTTGATTTAGTTCACTGTTCTCAACTTGTTTCTTTCCTTAAAACTGTCAACCCTTAACTGTGTGTGTTTTCTGGACTCTGTCCCAAGGCCTAGACCTTCTGGAGCCCTGCTCATGCTCCTACCAGAATTCCAGGCCCAAGTGGGAACGGGATGTCCACCTGGTGCCCAACAAATACTTGAAGCTCAACATGGTCGAAGCGGAACCTCTCCTGCCCGCCCTCATATCTGCCCTTCTGGAGTCACAGGCCCGTCTTAGTTCATGAAACCATGTCCCCTTCAGTCGCCCAAACACAACTCTGGAATTGACTGTCCAGTCTGCCTTGCCTCAAGTCAGTGACCAAATCCTGTTGATTCACATCTGTCAGTACAGTTTCCAGGGTGTGATGGATGCCAGGCTTCAGTCAAACCCACTCAAGTGACGTGTCACCGAGGACAAGTGAGTCCTGAGACCTGTGGTGGCTCTCCAGGACCTGAATCATAGTCTGGTAGCATCTTATCCAGAACTGGGGGGTCCTTCCCCGCTGCCTTCTCATGCCCAAGGGGGTTTCTTGTGACTAGTATTTCCTACGTCTATCAAGAGTGGAGCATAGGCTACTATGGTAAGCAAGAGAGAGAAAAACAAACACCACAAGCTCTCAAAGACACATGGAGAGGGAATAAAGTGCTCAGAGGTGGTGGAGACTGGGTGTGAGGGATAGAGAGGGCTCATGGATGGGGGGAACTGGGTAGAACAGATGCCTAATGTTCCCTGACACTACTTAGTTACCTATTTCAAATGAGCGAATCAAAAGGATTTTTTCCTTAATGTTCTCAAGAGAAAGCAATAACAAACATTCGAGACAGAACAATTACTGATATTGCATGGCTTATGTAAATGTATCACAACCACGCTACACCTTATAAATACATATAGTCATGTTCATGTGTTAGTTATACTTTGTTTGAGACAGGGTCTTGCTTTATAACCCAGGCTCAATTTGAACTCGTGACCCTCCTGAGGGCTGGGATTATAGCTTTGTGCCATAGCACTGGGATAAAGGTTATAAGAAAGTACAGAACTACAGAACTCACCCCAAGTGAGATTTATACCAGGGACCCGTCATACTCACGTAAGCTAGGACGTGAAGCCAGAGAGCAGCTGAACACCAGGACAGCTTGTCGCTTAGGCTGCCGGGAAGCCAAGCCATCCATACTGAATGAGAAGCCACTCCAAAACCCACTGCCTCAAAACAAGCACTTAGCTCTTGCTCATCTGCATGCGGGTCAGGATGGACTACAGCCATGGTTCTCAGCCATGGCTCTGTGGGGCTTCAATGTCAGACATCCTGCATATCAGATGTTCACTTTATAATTCTCAGCAGCAGCAGAACCGCAGTTATAAAGCAGCAACAAACTAATGTGGTGGCTGGCGTCACCGCAACATGAGGGACTGTATTAAAGCATCATAGCATTAGGAAGGCTGAGGACCACTGGACCACAGACCGAGTCCATATTTAGTCCATTTATTTCTCACCCTGCAGGGACTAACAGTCACCCAGGACATGCTTTCCTCACAGAGAATGCCAGCAACACAGGAGGCTGAATATCCTGAAGCATCCTATTCTAACATTATATTGCGTAGTGACTTGGCCCAGCTCAAATTCAAAGGACAGGAAAGCACGCTCCACTCACCAAGGAGGCCTAGCAAGGACACAGGTATGGAGGCGAGCTGAGTGACATGACCTGTCACCAGCTGCCGTCCCTCTTGTCCCCTTGTGCAGTCTGCAGCGTCTTCTGCATCTTTACGAATCTCTGGAGTCTGAGTCTCACTGGGGCAAGGCCTCTGCTTTGTCCACTGTGCTATTTTCAGAATGCTGCTTTGTTCGTCTGTCTTTCTAGTACCAAAATACACACACAGTGGACAATAAATGGCTGCCTGGCTGCCCTGGACCTTACCTCAAGCCTTACAAGTTCCATGATGTTGAGTCTAGCACTCCTGAGGCAGCCTCATTTGCCAAGCTTTGCTCAGACATCATTCCCTTTCCCAGGCGTGGTACCCAGGCGTGGTAACAAGGAAGAGTGCAGGCAGCTCGGTGACAGAGGAGAGGACACAGATAGGCAGATACCTTTAAAAACCCTTCATGATCTAATCATGCCTGCCCACAGGCTGCCAGTATTGTACAGTGATGAAGAGGGCTGGCCTTAGGCCCAGGCAAGCCTAGAGAAAATCTGAAGGCAGCTGTGACGCTAACTGTGACGCTAGGCAAGTGTCTAGACACTTGTCATTTTCTCATCTATAAAACGACAAGTGTTCCCTTCTAGAATCACTGTAGAGTAACAAAGACGTCTGTAGACTGGTGGCAACAGGCGCGGTATAGCCTGAACCAGTGGGGACCACTTCCATCATGAGTCTTCAGACCTGTGTGAGCCACGCTCTTCTTCATCCTTATACAGATTCTGTACCAGGTCCAATTAAGTTCTGCTTAGTGGACTGCACCCGAGGTACACAGTCCAGAGTAGCCATGGCTGGTAAGCCAGTACAGATTCCTCCAGGTCTGGGTCCGGAGTCACATAGCCTTTCCCAGAGCTGTGCCCCTTGCCAGATCCTTAAGGTATAAAAAAAAATCACAGCGAAGCTGGTTGCTCTGTGGTGTTGCTCGGTCACGGAGGTCTGCCCACACCTTTGGCTGTGAAATGCACAAGAAATCTAGATGCCTTAGGTTTCACAGATGCTCCCTGGGCTGTCCAAGATGAGATCTAAGCAAATTTGACTCCATAAAAATTAAACTAAGGTATACTAGGTGATTTTATACATGCAGGCTTTGGATTCTGTGAAGACATGCAGTGCAGACAGGTCAACAAATGAACCATAGAACTAAAGCTAGCAGCATCTCCACAAAGGGTCCCCTGGCTTCCTGAGGTTCTCACTATTCTAAGTCAGGCCTGGTCATGAGGATGATGTCTGGCTAGTTTATAGGTTTTACATTAAAAAACCTTCCACGCTTGAGATTCTGATTATTTCTTTCCCCAAGTACTATCCCACCAGACCACTAAAGACCCCCGGTAAGACTGTGTTAATAAGAATACCTATCCGGTGCTAACCACATGCTCAGTTTCCACCTCATGGCAAGAGCCTCCATGCTGACTTTGGTTGGGATAATGAAGCTAATTTTTACCCATTTCTTTTATAGTTATAATAACCATGGTATGAAGTATCTGTGTTGTTTCAATGTCTTCAGCACAAATTGGAGGCAATTACAATCTCCCGAGTTCAAGCTTACAGTTCTATGTGATTTATTTGCCTTTTAAAAATTTCAGTAGAAAAAAAAATAAATTAAATCTCAGTAGGAAATCACAAATACACACAGAATCAGGGGCTGTGATCAGATCCCTGTGATGAGATCCCCAGCGACAGCGACCCATCCGTCACTCCCTTTGCCCACTTCCTTCCTCTGAACACATCAAAGATGACAGAGCATTCAGCTCAGACTCACAGGCGATCATGACAGTTTCCCTTTAAATCTCAGACTAGGAACAAGAAAAATACAGGACGAGGGTAGCCCAGAAAAGCATCTCCCTATTTTCCTTCTGTTGAAACGCCTGCCTTTGAAGAGCTGGCTAACGCGCTGTTGGAGCCCCGATTAAAGCAGGCCTCATGCCCTTAGCTCCAGCAACCTTTCCCGTCACTTTAGCCCTTGAAGACTTTTACCACTGATCATGCTCTCCTTTGATATAATTTATAGACTAAGGATGTTTCCGAGCGTATTAAACCGGTGTGAAGTTTGTATTGCCTCAAAATATCACACCGGAAGAAAGTATAACAGAGTACACAGTAAGGGCCCAGCCAGGGTGCTAGAAGCAGGAAACAGCATGTCAGGGCTTCCTATGTCACGCACTCCCCCCCCCCGCCCCCCCTAACTTGCCCTCTGAGGGTCTTGTGTCCCCATAAAAACGCCATGAAATGTGCAAGCGCGATGGTAAACAAAACCGATAGGTCCAAGTGTTCCATGTGCAGCACACTTCATGTCTTCCTACATGTGAGGAAACAACACCCCCCCCCCCCCCGGGTCTGGACCGTTCTCGACAGTGAGTCCCACGCGCTGCTGAAGCCTCAGGTTAAGCAGTTACGGACTACGTGAGAGCTGGTTGCTAACTAGGAAGCGCATGGCCTGACAGTCTACCAACACAGTTAACTGAGGACAGGCAGATGCAAAGTAAGTCAGCTGCACTGGGGGACGCCCTCATGGTCTCCATCCCTCTCAGGAGGGACACTCTGGCCAACAAACACATCTCTGGACTGGAAACTGTGCAAATTACCCCCACACAGTACAACCTGTGCTTTATCAACACAGACCCCTCAAGGAGAGGCAGGTACAGAGTAAGAGCAGCCCCTCATATTCAAAGACTCTGATGAAAAGGGGGCTTACAGAGCTGGTCTCATGGTGCTTAACTGAGATCCGTTAGCACGGGAGCCGATGCAGACGGAAGGCTCGGTGCCTGGTGGACGGTGCCAACTTCCTCACCAGAGCGAGGAAGCCGCCTGCAGGGAGTCAGGCTGCAGAGGCCATCTTCTTTAAAAGCCACTCAAGCAAATCACGTTCTGAGGCACAAGCACGGGCACTGACACTCAACACCAGCGTCTCCACCTCCATCCGTGAACTGGACTAACTCTCAAGGCAAAATAACTGGGGCGGTTTTAACGAAAATGGCCCCCAAAGAGAGTGGGACTGATGGGAAGTATGGCCTTGTCGGGGTAGGCGTGGCCTTGTCGGGGTAGGCGTGGCCTTGTTGGAGGCAGTGTGTCACTGTAGGGTTGGGCTTTGAGGTCTCCTATGATCCAGCTATTCCACTGTTTCAGTCAACTTCCTGTAACCTCAAGACGAAGGGCTCTCAGCTACTTCTTCAGCATCCTGTTGGCCTGCACACCGCCATGTCCCACTATGAATACGGACTGGACCGCTTAACTGTGCGTGAGCCACCACAATGAAATGTTTTCCTTTATAAGAGTTGCTGTGGTCATGGTGTCTCTTTGCATCAGTAGAAACCTGAACTAAGACAGTAACTAACGTTTCCACATTGCCACTAATAATCTGGAGAAGTCTACACAGCTTGTCAGATGCTCTCAAAACTACTACAGTGAATGACCAGGTTGGCTCTCCAAGCTAGTCACACCTCTTACAGAGTGCAGTGAGGATTAGAACGCTAAATATAACACAGAACAGAGGTCAGGGAAAGCTAGCAGAACTTTCTAGAATGCCTCTTTGTCGCTTCCTTTTCACACAGCTCTCATTGTTACAAATAAGTATGTGCAAAGGCCTGCACAGTGGTCACTGGGACAGGAAAAGGGGACAGTCTGCACTGAGGGTCTCCTCACGTAAGCACAAGACGCATAAAGATATTGAAGGAGCTAATACTAGCAGTTTCTGTTGCTGCAGGTAATTCCACTTCTAATGGACACAAAGTTTTCATATAGAAGCCAAACCCTTACCTGCTCCAATATCTGAAAAAGAACCCCGGCTTTGCCAAGCTTGAATTTCCTCTTCCTCTACTAAACACCAGTGCCGTATAATCAATGCAAAGGGTAGGGAGGCGACAATGGTGAACTCTGGTGACCAGTGCAAATCAAAGCGGGGATAAATGGGAGCGGGGTGGCGGCGGGGCTGGGGGGATTGGGGGTGGGGACTCATAATCAGGGAAGCATGAAGAAACCATGGCCTGACACGACGATCTAAATTATCTTCCAAATGCCAATTTCAAACCATAGAAAAGAGTTTATTCCTTGGACAGGAGAAACTCAAACGCGAGTCTTAAGCTGAGCCTTCACACTGGGGAAGCTTTCTTCTAGGTCCTCAGCCAGAGTCTTATCAACCTCATGCAGGACTTTCATGAAGGCTTCCACCTGCGAATCACACAAAGAACCACGTCACTGCGGTGGAGGAGAAGGCAGCTTTAAAGATACTGATTGATGGTTAACTACGAAAATCCTGAGGTTTCCAAAGGCAACAGAGGCATGAGCAGATTCTCAGGTGTCAGCCAGGGTACTTCCTGCAGGGTCACCTGAAATACTCTAGTAGTTACTCTACAAGTGACAGACCCTGACCAGTTCCTTTCACTCCTGAGCTGTGAGATCCCACTGCTTTCCTTTTAGGGCAGTATACTGACATTTTATCACAACCCTCCCTGCTGACAAGTTCATTTTCCTAAAAACCATTACTTTGAAATTACCTTCAACAATACATATTGTTATGTGAAGAACTATAAACCATACCCATGAAAAGTAGGCTTGTGGGCCAGGCACGGTGGTGCACGCTTTTAATCCCAGTGCTCAGGAGGAGGAGGGGTGGGAAGAGCTCGATGTGTTCAAGGCCAGCCTGATTTATAGAGCCACCTACAAGTCAGTCAAGGCTAAACAGTAAGGCCCTATCTCACAAGAGAGACAGAAGAAAAATTTGAGCTCATCAGTTAAGAGAACTGGTTATTCTTCTGAAGGACCTGGGTTTAATTCCCGGCACCAACATGGCAGCCCCCACATCAGTAACTCCAGTCGCAGGGGATCCAATAGCCTCTTCTGGCCTTGGCAGGCAATGTACACACACGGTGCACAAATATATATCCAAGGAAAACACTCATACGCACAGAGAGAAAAAAATGAAATCGCAAAAGAACTTTAGTTAAAAAAGTTTAGGCTTCCCCTTACTATTCAGGCTATGCACTTCGTAGCAGGAAGGGCCACTATAAACCATGCTGATTCCTTCCTCTTGAGATCAGAGTTAAAATCGCATTAGCCCATAACTAGAATCACACATACACCGGCCATCTTTCCCACAAGACATTAAATCCATCATTTCTGACAATAGATTGAGCTCCCTGGACATTCACCCTACTCACCATAGGGCTGTAGAGGGGCAGGAGGCTCTGAAATGCACAGGAACATTTCTTTTTACTTAACTGGCCCTCCTTCAGTCCCTGAGCCACAGTTTCCTACAACAAACAAAAGAAAATTGAATAGCAGAAAAGGGAAATGTCTATGCTGCATCTGGCAAACACATAACCATCAGTGTATACAATCACGGCTGGTCCCATCAGCATTTAAAGTCCCCGCACTGAGCTGCCATGAAGTCTTGTGTGCCTTCACACAGCTAATCTCGGTGAAGGCCATCACTCACCCTGCTGCCCGAGCGGGAAGCTGAGACACAGGGAGACGGGGCCAGCCTGCTGAAGGCCTCCCACACCTGCCATCATCCCAGCTCCCTCCCTCCCTCTCCCATTCCCACACCATCCCCGCAGATCACCACCCTTAAGCCAATTCGCTGGCCCCTGGCCTCGGGCCCTCAACCCTACTCATTCGTGCCTGCGGTTTTTGGAAGACTCTTTTCAAACTGATCCTATCACTTGTTTCCTGGAGATTAAATCCAAATTCCTAGAAGCTGGTGTCTAAGAAGTGTCAAGACACGTCCTTGTGTCTTTAATCAACCCACCTTCCTGCTATCTTCCTGTAACTTAAAGATAAAGGAACACATTTGTCTCCCTCCCCCTCCCAAACTAAAGCAATGACAAACATTCTAAAAAACTATCCTGGAGGCAAAATAAAAAAGCTGCTGTGGTGGTTTGAGGGGGCTGGTCCTCATGGGCTCACGCATTTGATGCTTAGACACCAGGGAGCAGCTGGATCGGAAAGGGTTGGGATTAGGAGGCGTGGCATTGCTGGAGTAGGTGCAGCCTTGTTGGAGGAAGTGTGTCACTGTGGGCTTTGAGGTTTCAAAAACCCATACCAGGTATGGCGCACGCCTTTAGTCCCAGCACTCGGGAGGCAGACATAGGTGGATCTCTGGGAGTTTGAGGACAGCCTGGTTTACAGAGAGAGTTCCAAGACGGGCTCCAAAGCTACACAGAGAAACCCTGCCTCAAAAAAAACAAAAACAAAAAAGAAAAAACCCCAAAAAACAAAGCAGGGTGAGGCTGCAGTTCAGAGGGGCAGCACTTGCCTACCATGTGTAAGACCCCAGGCCCCAAGGGAGGAGAACATAACGGAGCCGAGCACACACGTGGTACAGTGTCTGCGTGGCCGCTACGTCCTGGCCACCTCTCCATCCCTGGGATGTCAGCTGTACCGCAGCACAGCTGCTCCTTCCGTAGAAGCTCTGTCAAGCAATCCATACCTTTTACGGCCACGTGGTGATGGTGCACATCTCTGATCTCCAGTACTGGAGAGACAGAGGCAGGAGGATCTCTGTGAGTTCGAGGCCAGCCTGGTCTACACAGTGAGTTCCAAGACAGCTAGGGCTGTTACATACAGAAACGCTGTCTCAACACACACACACACACACACACACAAAAAAAAAAAAAAAAAAAAAAAAAAAAAAAAAAGAAAAACAAAACAAAACAAAAAACCAAACCACCAATACTTATTTCGTACCTTGGTTAATGCCTGAAAAATATTAGAAAGGTATTCACATGAAATATCCTTCAGGATCTTCATATGGAAGTCATCATCTTGGGTTGAGTCATAGTTTGTAGGCTCTTCTGTGGAGTTCTCTGGTTTCTTCTGACAATGTTCCATATTTTGTAACACCCGAATTAGGCTGTCAATTAGAGCAAGATCCACTGTACCAAATCAAGAGAATGAAACCAGCCAGATAAGTATTCCTTCTTTGTTTGTTCATTCGTCCGTCCATCCATCCATCCATCCATCCATCCATCCATCCATCCATCCATCCATCCATCATCCATCCATCCATCCATCCACTCACACTGAACTAGTGCTACCTATGATTTAGGGACCACAGGCAGAGTGGTTTCTGCTTCTAGTTCCCGCTGTGACGTCCATCAACGATGGTCTGTAACCTAAGGTCAAATAAACTGCTTCCCCACATCCAAGTTGGTTTTGGTCAGTGTTGTATCACAGCAACATACAGAGCTGGAATAATCCCCCCGCCACACCACAGAACTCCTCTGAAAGCAGGGAGAGAGTTATCAGTGAGCTAAGGAGAGAGCTAAATGTGACAGGCGTTAACAAGGATGTCCATGTTCTGCCCAACATAAGCACCACATGAAGTCTGGGCGGCACAGCAGCTGGCAGTGAGACCCAGTCCTACGCCAGCAACAAGGGGACGCTGGTCCCACACAGAAAGACTCCCCACGGGACTACAAGGATCACACACAACAGCAGGCAGCACTCGCTGACCCAACTGCACGAAAACCAAGACCAAGATAAACACGTCTGCACTAAGAGATAAGGACGCCCTCGCTTTTCACATCAAAGCAAGTCCAAGAGATCTCCGAGGGTTAGGGGATGAGCGGCTTCACAGCTGACACCATGACATCTGCAGTCTTAGCTCAGCCCTCCCTCCAGCTCCCGACGCAAACCGCCCCTAGTCACCTCCACCCCGACACCCCGAGCAGCACGTTTAAAGGCAGTCGTCCTTGTCTCAGTAAGGGGCAGCCCTCGGGACAGATACACCAGAGACCCTTCCCTTCTACCCAGCCCCGCTCTCCCAGTCTCTAAAATGAACAGTCTGGTAGAACCCTCCGCATCTCTACAGTCCCATGCATGATCAAAGCCAGAGCACGGCTCGTCTAGAGCGTCACAGCCTGGCACCTCTTCTCCCTTTTACCCATGGTTCCCTGCATTTACTAGCCCATGGCCGTCTGTAGGCAGCCATATCTGTCCAATGTGTCTCACACTGAGTAGGCCCTGCCCTCCGCCCTCTGGCGGCTGCAATGCTTTTCTTCCTTTTTTCTCACAGGCCACCGCGGTCATCCAGAGCCCCAACCCTGCCCCTCCACGGTGCTCCGTGCTCTTACGTGTGCCAGTCTCCACCCGCGCTTCCTCCCAAGTATTCACGAGGCAGCATCCACCAACCGCCTCAGGCTGTACTCAGTGCCTCTTTGTCAGTGAGGCGACCTCTCCATAAATACAGAATCAACACTCAGAGACAAACAAAATACTCAAATAAAACAAAATACTCAAGAAGAGGAAGGAGATCAAAACATCCATGAGAGATAACAATAAGCACCTTATGCCCCAGAACACTAAATGTAAAACTATGGCGCCATTCCCAACAGTCAGGAAGAACATACGATGTCTTCAGCAGTTATTTTAAACAGCAGACAATCAGCAATCCAATTAGATAAGGAAAAGAAGTCAGAGATAGAAAAATGGCAAAAGTAGATGTGACTTAATAGCAGATAAAGTTCAGGATTATCATGGGGACTACCACTAAGGACACTAAGACAAAAGTTGGAGAGATGGTTCAGTGTTTGGTTAGGAATACTGTCTACTCTTCGAGAGGCCCTGGGTCCAAATCCCATCACCCATATGTTGGCTCATAGGCCTTTATAATCCTCGTCCCAGGGCATCCAACAGCTGATGGGGGATGTCTTTCTGTATATATGTTTCTCTTATTGGTTGATGAATACAACACTGTGGCCAATGAGGTAGGAAGACAGGTGGGTCTAGGAGACAAGGAGAATTCTGGGAAAGGTAGGCAGAAGGAGTTGTCATGTAGAGCCCAGGAAGAGAGGATGCGCAGGGCGTTCTCTGGTAAGCCAAGACCACGTGGAGATACTTAGATTAATAGAAATGGGTTAATAATTAAGACAGAACTAGCCAATAAGAAGCCCAAGCCACTGGCCAACAGTTTTATAATTAATATAGCATCTGTGTGTTTATTTGGGGCTCAAGAGCCATGGGACCAGCCAGGACAGAAAGCTCATACAACAACAGCTTTTTCTGATCTGTGTGCATTCAGGCAAAACACCCATACACATCAAATAAATATAATTTGAGAACAATACGACAGGAATGTGGATATAGCTTGGTGACAGGAATCCTGCCTACATGGGCAAAGCCCTGGGTCCAACCCCAAGCACAGCAAAAACAAACTACAAGCAAGTCAATAAAGGTGCTGCAATCAAAGTTAACACACAGATACACAGCCTCCATAAAGTCCAACAATCATCAGTGGAATAAAGTGTTAGACAGAGGCAGCAATTCAAAAAGATAAAATGTGCAAGATCTGTAGGAGAAAAAGCCTCAAGCCACCCACACAATGCCTTCCCAGATGTGCCACACTCAACAAAATCCCAGTGAAAGCTCCGGGAACCACATGGGGCTTTGCACTTTTGACCCTAATCCGGCACTAAACAAGTCAAACAGTCAAAAGCACGGAGACATTCGACCGAAGAGAGACTGTCTGTTCCCACTGGGAACTGAAACACCAGCATTACCACTAACCTGATCTGCAGACTGATCAAACTTTACAGAGTGTTCCTGTAAACACTGACTGAACCAGGGGTACCCCACTACTGAGCTGTACCCCAAGCCTTGATGCCTTTCAATAAACTTTATAGTATTTTTGTATTAAGCATCTAGTATGCTATGTTACTAGGGGAATAAGGGTATTTTCTTTTTAAATGGGAGAAAAACAAAAAAAAGGAAACCCAACGAAGAGTACGCAATGGCCCGGCACTTGCAATCTGGTGGGCGCGGTTTCGTCCCTGAGCGGGAAGTGCACTTGCCTTCTTCTCTCTTCAGGGGTTCCAGTCCGGCCCATGAAGCACTGATGGCAGACAGCACCGAGAAGACAGAGGCCAGCACTGTCTTCTGCTCCTGCAGTATGATGGGAGGGTCACCAGCTTGGCAGAATTCATGGCACACCAGGTCAAAGAGTAAGTCCCACGCGTCTTTTCCAGTAGCGGGACACTGCACTTAAGGAGTATTTTTTACAAGGAGCAATTTAAAAACAGCGAACACTTCGATGAGCAACTGCAGTGTCTTCCAAGAAACCGGCTTACCAATTGCCTGAACTCCGTCATCCACTGTGGTGAGGAGCTGCAAGATGTGCATGTAAACGTCCAGCCCGTCCGGGTTTTCAGACCTGAGCAGACAGAAACGGCAGACGCACTCTTAACTTCCCCGTCTAGAGAACAGCTGTCAATCATTCATCCACCCAGCAGATGTCTGCTACCTTGTACTACAGTGTACAATGTGAGCCGTCAACTGAATAGCCTGCTCGCGAGCGTTAAACGGGGAAAACAGATGTGTGTGTACATGTGAGTGTGTGAGAGGGCGATGCATGCGAGGGAACGGATGGAGTGTGCCTGGGTGTATGCACATCTGTGTGTGAATGTGTGCTTACATGCGAGTGTGTGTGTGTGAACGAGTACGTGAGTGTATGTGTAAGCGTGTGTGCATCTACATATGTGTGATACTGATACTTCTACTGGAGAGACGACAGGCCTGCAGCGCAGACTCCGTGGTACGGATGCTGCCATGGGACGAGGGGCCTGCAGCGCAGACTCCGTGGTACGGATGCTGCTATGGTAGAGACGAGGGGCCTGCAGCGCAGACTCCGTGGTACGGATGCTGCTATGGGACGAGGGGCCTGCAGCGCAGACTCCGTGGTACGGATGCTGCTATGGGACGAGGGGCCTGCAGCGCAGACTCCGTGGTACGGATGCTGCCATGGGACGAGGGGCCTGCAGCGCAGACTCCGTGGTACGGATGCTGCCATGGGACGAGGGGCCTGCAGCGCAGACTCCGTGGTACGGATGCTGCTATGGGACGACAGGCCTGCAGCGCAGACTCCGTGGTACGGATGCTCTTTACACTTCACAGATCATACTAGGCCCCCTTGCTGAGAAGACTAGGATCAAAAAAACCTATTCTTTCCCTCAACATTTTTTTTTTTTTAATCCTTAGAACTCAAAATGCTGTTTCTTCAACCAAACAATGAAGTGAAAAGAGTGAACACCAAAAGGCTCAGCTGTGTTGACTTAAGGATCTGTCATTTCCGGGCACTTAACGCCAGGGGCTGGGGAGAGAGCGTATGCATTGAGATATCACAGCCACCTTCACAGAGTGTAAGTCTGCGAGAAAAGAAGGCGATCAAAGGGGCAGGTACCGTAAAATGTCATGAAGCCAACACTAGAAGCCGGGCACTAAAAGGCCACACACACATTTCATGAGGGAAGAGATGGGAAGAGGTGTTTCCACAGCAATCTGAAAAGACAGCTGCTGTGGAACCGGGAGACACCCTGTGCGAAGGCTCGGAGGCGAGAGGCCTGCTTCATCTGCAGAGCAGAGTCCCACATAGCCGAGGCAAGAACAAGGGTGGGCGGGCCTGGTGTGGACGCGCGCGTGTCTTTCAAAACCCAAGCCATTTCCTGTGGAGGGCAACGGCAAAGCCTGGAGGGCGGAAGCAAGATGGGCATGCGCCACCGGGGCAGCTGCAAGGCTGAGGTTCGGGAAGGGCCAGCCAGAGGGCAGGCAGCTCAGAGGGTAGGGAGCGTGGCACTGGTTCAAGCTCAGAGGCTGACTGGCCGTGAGGGAAGGCCGGACAGGGAGGGGTCAGTAAGGGCTTCCTGGTTCTTCTACCTTCTCCAGATGGGGTACCGGCAGCACCGCTGACTGACTTGGGAATATTGAAGGAGATATGTGATAGAAGATATCAAAGTAATAGCTTTTAACATTGCCTACTAGGTTCTGAGGCTGTGCTGCTAACAACTAAGCAGGTAATTCCAGTGTTAATCTTACAGCCATTAGTGATAAACTGTCTTAACAACCATGCCTGTCATGAGACACCAAAGGCCCCAAGCCCATCATCTACACAGACTGGCACATAGGCACGGTGGAGCCTTTCATACTCAAGTGTAAAATGAAATAAGAAAATCTTTTCCCTTTGATTGTTTAAAATACATAAAGTTGCTGTCAGTTCCCACAGCAAGCTAAAGCCTCATGACCAGGCCACACTGGAGCAAATGCTCTGAGCCCTTGTAATCCCTTCAGAGAACTATTTTGCCGCCACAACCTACGAGAGACTGGCTGCATACGGAAACTAAGACTCTTCCACCTAAGGATGTTTCGAACAACTGAATTTTTCCAGAACATTCTACACAAGAGGTCACCTACCGTACTTGCTTGGCAGCTTCCAGCACACAGGGTACAATCGAAAACACTGGCTGCTCTTCAGAGTCCTCTTGGGGTTGGTCTGGAAGTCGGGCAGTCCCATTTCTAATCCACTCCAGCATGAGTTTTTCGTCCATGTCAAAGAGCTTGTCCACGACCTCCCCCACCTTCACCAGCAAGTCAACTGCAGTGAAGACAGGTGTTCAATTGAGAACCAGATCTGACGCTACAAGGCCGAAGCCCAACTCCTCAAGCTGCTCTGCGAGCCAAATCTGCCAAGGTGTCCCTTCCCACCAGGGCGTCTCCATCCAGGAGCCTGTTTAAACTGGCTTATCTTCCTTCAGTGCAAAGTGCTTTCCTGGGTGGGGGCTGAAGAGATGGCCAAGCCATTAAGAGTACTTGCTGCTACTCTAGACCACCCAGGTTTGATTCTCAGCACCCACACAGCAAGGAGCTCCCAACTGGAACCCCAGTCCCAGGGCACCTGACATCCCCTGCTGGCCTCTGCGGGCACCAGGCACATACCAGCATGCAAGAAATGCACAGATACAAGCAGGCAAACATCCGTGAATTTTAAAACAAGGAAAACATAAAAATGTAAAAACTCAGATGGGCTGCAGCCTTTCTCCCAAGGTCACGCGGTGACTTACCGTTTGTTGAACTTGACATGATGAAGCAAACACTACTGTAAATAGATGGATGCTCCCGGATCCTTTCAACCCAGACACTGGCCACTTTTGTCTGGGAAAGGCAAGTAAGCAACAACCTACATGACAAACGTGAGCTCAATATCTACTAAAAAACAGCAAAGGCCACCAACAGTCCAGAAGTCACCGTGTGCTTTCCCAGGCCCCCTGTTGAGGGTTTAGGGAACCCATGAAGAGAAGGCTTACCTGCTGGTTTCTAGCAGAGTGGGTGGGTCCGAGTCGCACAAACACTGCAGAAGCACCTGTCTGTGGCGCCACAGAGAGTCATGAGCATCATTGCAAATAATCAGTTTTCCTTTCATTTTAAACAGCGTTTTTGTAAGATGAAGCATGAATGCAGTTCATGAAGTCTAGAGCCGTGGTTCACTACCTTTCTAATGCTGCGACCCTTTAACACAGTTCCTCATGTGGGGGTGACCCCCAATCACAAAATTGTTTCATTGCTACCTCATAACTGCAATTTCACTGTTGTTATGAACTGTGATGCCAATAGCTGAAATGCAATCCCTCCCCAGAAGAGATCACGGCCCACAGGTTGAGAACCACTATTTTAGAGCAAACACGCATGTTTCTAAGGAACAGAGCAGGATTGCCCATCTGTAGCTCTCTTTGCCATTAGAGTATCTGTCTCCAAACCACAATCCTCTCCCACCTAGAAAAGGTGACCCTGACATCATCCCCTTTGCTCTGTTCTGTAGCTTTGTTACTACATTTCTGACTTTGCATTTTATTTCATATGAAAGCAGCTATGGTTTTTCCTTAAAATATCTTTCAGTTGTCTGCACATCTTTTTATGTTTTTAATTACTGTTCACATGTTCTTTGATTCATCGTGGAACAGCCTGTGTGTGGATGTAATAGAAGCAATTCAAGCCGGGCGGTGGTGGTGCCTGCCTTTAATCCCAGCACTCGGGAGGCAGAGGCAGGTGGATCTCTGTGAGTTCAAGGCCAGCCTGGTCAACAGAGCGAGTTCCAGGACAGGCTCCAAAGCAATACAGAGAAACTCTGTCTTGAAAATCAAAAACCAAACAACAACAAAAATTCAAGAATCCCAGGTCCTTGACGTCAGGGATAAACCCTTATGACCCTCTGATAAGAACAATCGCTTTGATGTATGCTGGACACAGACTTCTTTAAGATCCTAAGCTAACAGCCATGAACCATCACCAAGAAAATGAACATGCCCATCAAATTTATCATGTTCTCAGATCTACCAACCACCTGAGACCCCACTATTAAAAAGTCCTCTGCCCAAAGCTTTTTGGCTTTAGACGGGAACTAGCCTCTAGGCTTGTCTACTAGTTTTTAACCCCAGAGGTAACTCTTTTTTGTTTGTTTGTTTTTTGAGACCTTTTCTCTCTGTAGCTTCGGAGCCTGTCATTGCACTCGCTCTGTAGACCAGGCTGGCCTGGAACTCACAGGTCCATCCGCCTGCCTCTTCCTCCTGAGTGCCGGGACTAAAAGCATGTGTCACCACCGCCCAGCTCCAGAGGCAACTTTTTATCTTGTAGTCTGTGGGCAAGTCCCACTCCCCTAACTAAGTCAAAGTTATCAGAGCACTGTTCAGCAATCGAGTTTCCCAGACTAGTTCCGATTCCTTGGATTTCCCATCCTTAAATTGTTCTGGATTCTGGCCAGTGGCCCCTAGCTCCAAGTTAGGCTCTACATATTCTTTGCCTGGCCCACTTACTGGATGCCATGACTCATGCCTTACCATGGATACACAGGCCCAGTCCTGAGTCGCGCCCATAGCTAGCCGTACAAGCCTCAGCCACATTAACATAAGGTGTCCTGAGACAACGAAACACACCCCACACTCCACGCGTCCGCCTCTCCTGGGACCCGCCCTGAGAAGCACGGCTATCAGGTAGTAGGACTTACCCATGGTCCTTGCAGCTGCTGATGGACGTGCATATCTCCTGGAAGCAGGCCATATTCCCTAAAATCCCCACACAGATTTCCTGTCAAATCAAATAACACAGGTCACAATGGCTGCGAGGTAAAAGCCACAAAGAACAATAACTTGAATACAAATGTGTACTGAACCAACTTTGAGGGGAGGAAAGGGGAGGCAGAGTATCAAAGTTTACAGCCGGCATCCAGATTTATATACTTACTTGGCTTGTACAACTCACAAAGTTGAGATGGAATAAAAGAAACAAGAAGGTCCAAAGCAGAAGGCGCAGATGAAGAGAGGTTATGGTAGAAAGGGCTCTTAACACAGGTGACTGATGGAGAGTGACTGATGGAGAGGGCCAGGGTGGAAAGGGGCTGACTGTCATGCTCAAGAGTTTAGGCTGAAGATGGGATGGCACCTAGACCATGAAGGTTCTCAAACAGGGAACTGAAAGGGGTAAAAAACTAAAGGGACCAGACCATCACTCCGCCGCCTGCTTTAGCAGCCATGACAGCCTACAGAAAAAGACATGTAAGCCTCTGATTCAGCACACAACACAAAGAAAGTCCAGACCCCCTGGCCTCCCGGAGCCTAGGGCCAAAACGGAACAGAAAGAAACTCCAGACCCTGCGCTCCCCTCCCCCCCACCCAGAAGCTTGGTTCCTGGGAACTGTTTGGCCACAAAAGAAACTCCAGGGGAGACCAAAACCTCCCTATAGTCTCCAGGACACAGTTCTCAAAACTACTGATATCTATGAACAACAGGCCACCTGCAAGTAACAAGACAAAGCCACAGAAACCACAGAATGTTCCCTCTCAGCACTGACCAATGAGAATAATTGGTGCACAGGTATTTCATGCTCCACGATGACTGTGAGGAATTCCCCAGGTTGTTCCCCGACTGTCAACCAATCAGAAACCAAGCCGTACCTGCTGATGTAATCCTGTGACTTTTGCCCTTAAAACCGACAGCAGACAGGGAACTCGCTCCCTCTGGCGGCTGCTGCGTCAGCCAGCCAGAAGAGGTCCCTGTCATGGTTGGATGAACAATAAGTGATGCACTTGCATCATGGGCCTGTCTCTCCCTGGTGGCCTTTGGGGATCCTCACAACGTTGTCCACGCATCACTGCACACAGTAATTACAAGAGGGGACTGTGCTGTCTCCACTTTCAAATGAGGGAACTGAAGTCCAGGGAGTCAAGAAACTTGCCTAAGATCTCCCGCTGTTACGAGCCAGGGTACTCTGCCCAAGAACACATGACTGCTATCATCAACGGGGCTGATGGCAGGCACACAGAGCTGCAGACACTAAGCGGGATGGCAAACAGTCTCTTAGAAGGCGAAGAGACAGTGTAAGGCGCAGCTCACAGGTTTGGAGTTGCCTTGGTTTCCCAGTCAGAAGTATCAGTCCTATCATAACAGGAAACATTACGATGAAAGGACACAGTGTATTCCTGCATAACAGGGTCTCCAGACTTGCGGGGACACAGTACTCAGGGAGTCTGTCAGCAGTTCCCAACTCCCATCGACCCCACTGAATCAGAGTCTCCAGGGGTCAACGTCTGGAGCTGGTGCTTACCGAGCGCACCAGGAGATTTCACCGTCAGCGTGGTGTCACTGAGTTAGAAGAGAGGATACGGGTTAGAAAATATGCGTGCAGGTCGAAAATTCCTGAAAAAAGTTGGAAGTGACACCAGTTACCAAAATGGGAGCTGGGGCTTGTGGCATTGGCCGGAGAGAGCCGTGGCCTGAGAGAGAGAGAGAGAGAGAAAGAGAGAGATGAAGCTAAGCTGTGGCGGCATGCGCCCATTACCCAGCACTTGGAAGGTCCCGATGGGGACCCCCTCCCATCGTAAGCCTGCCAGGCCTCCCTGCAGAAGTGACTGAAAAGACGTCAGGCACAGGAAGACATCGGGAGGGACAAAAGCAGGTAAGAGTAAGAGAGGAACAGAAGAGAGCTTTAGTAAAACACCAGTGGGTCAAACACTGTGAAAAGCACAAGCGACTCTGGTACTATGTCCACATCCTCTTATAAGCCAGAGAGGGGAGGCATGACCTTTCTGCTGGAGACCACCTCCTGTGAAGGCTGCTCATGAGGATCTCTGGAAGATGCCAAAAACTATCAGACTCCCACATAGGGAGATGTGGCCTGCCTTTTGCAGGTCCTCCAGGACAGGGCTCTGGAAAAGCGCATGGTTGAGGTCTAAAGTACTGACATCACCCGGGAACACAGTGGGCGTGGGGTCCTGCCTGCCCTGCCCTGCCCTACTGGACCAGACACTCTTGAGGTGGGCTTGGTACCAGTGATCTGGGACGTGGTGACATTTAAGACTGGTGGCCTAGTGATTCCATCATATGGCCAAAGCTGAGAACCACTGTTGTAGCAGGCTGTGGCCAGGACACATTTCCAGCAGTGTAGCTAATTCCTGAACTAATCATGACTCATATAAAAAAAATTATAAAATCAGGGAAGGAATGCCACAAAATTGCCAACACTTCATGTTGGTATAAGGAGCCGGTGTGGGTGGAGCGTTCCACTAAATAAAAATCTGAATTAAAGGGGCTGGAGAGATGGCTCAGCGGTCAAGAGCACTGTCTGCTCTCCTTCCCTGCACTCACACGGCGGCTCACAACCGTCTGCTGAGATGCACTGCTGTCTTCTAGCCTGCAGACATATGCTGACAAGGCACCCATAGACACGAGTATATTTTCAATACACCCTATGGAATTTCCACTTTATCGACAAGAAAAAGAAGCAACGGTAGGGCTCTACTGGAGCTGGGCATGGGCCCCAACTCCATCTTTACAAGCTGAGTGACTGTGGACATATTACCTTAGTCTGAGACTCAGTTCTTTCACTATTAGGTGTGTCTCAAAGGAGGAGTAAGGCCAACAGTAGGGAGCGGATGCTCATGAACTACACTCACTCGGCACATAGCAACAGTCCTGCATCACATGCCCTGCACATAGCAACAGTCCTGCCTCATTCACTTGGCACACAGCAACAGTCGTGCACCACTCACTCAGCACACAGCAACAGCCCTGCATCACTCACTCGGCACATAGCAACAGTTGTGCATCAGTGCATCACTCGCTCGGCACATAGCAACAGTCCTGCATCACTCACTCAGCACATAGCAACAGTCCTGCATCACTCAGCACACAGCAACAGTCCTGCATCATTCACTCAGCACATAGCAACAGCCGTGCATCACTCACTCGGCACATAGCAACAGCCGTGCATCACTCACTCAGTACATGGCAAGTCCTGCATTACTCACTCAGCACACGGCAACAGCCGTGCATCACTCACTCGGCACACAGCAACAGCCGTGCATCACCCACTCGGCACACAGCAACAGCCGTGCATCACTCACTCGGCACATAGCAACAGTTGTGCATCACTCACTCAGCACATAGCAACAGCCCTGCATCACTCACTCGGCACATAGCAACAGTTGTGCATCACTCACTCAGCACATAGCAACAGCCGTGCATCACTCACTCAGCACATAGCAACAGCCCTGCATCACTCACTCAGCACATGGCAAGTCCTGCATTACTCACTCAGCACATGGCAACAGTTGTGCATCACTCACTCGGCACATAGCAACAGCCGTGCATCACTCACTCGGCACATAGCAACAGCCCTGCATCACTCACTCGGCACATAGCAACAGCCGTGCATCACTCACTCAGCACATGGCAAGTCCTGCATTACTCACTCAGCACATGGCAACAGTTGTGCATCACTCACTCGGCACATAGCAACAGCCCTGCATCACGTGCACTGCACACAGAGATGTAAATGGTAGTAAGGCCCAGGACACTGCACCCTTCCTGTGTCCCATCCGCTGCTCTTGGGAACTTGCCCTTAGCAGTGACCAGGCAGGAAACTGACACACCGATGACAGGCTGAAAGGGAAGGGAAGGCCGGCATGGGTGACATGCTGGTGAGATGGTGTAAGGACTCAGGCATCACGCTGGCCCGCCCCTGTCACCTGGCAGAATGCACTCAGGCAGAGCCCTGGTCAGCCCAAGTGCAAAGGACCCTTTAAAGAAAGACCCTGCCCACGTATGCTGTCTCCCCCTCTTTCCTGCTGCTCCCATGGGGCAGACAGGATTACTGCCTCTGTCTTCTCTTTTGTCCTCTCTCGGTCTCTGTCTTTTTATATCTTTTCTCCCCCTCTTCCCTTTCTAATAAAAACGCCTCACTAAGCTCTGTCTGTCTGGTGTGTTTGTCCCTCCGCCTCGGTCACCCTCGACTTCCATGGACTCCGCCAAGGTTCGCCACACCTCACCATAACAGATGGGAAGCAGACAGCCCTCCGCCAGGAAGAGCATTTAGGTAGACTTTACATGGGAGAGCTCTCACACTCAGACTGTGGGAGTCCTGAGCAACATCAACTTTAACACGTTTCCAGGCAATGGCGGGCTTTGTGAATAAAAAGAACAAGGACTGAGGAATAAACAGCAGGTCTAGGCACTGTTTCTTTTTCTGTCACACACTAGCAGCCTAGCATGGTTCCGCCTACCTGGTTTCCACAGCTTTTAAATCAAATTATCGATCTCCCTAATCTAATCCAAATCTAAAATTCTACATATCTAGTCATTTCAAGGAGTGCATTACCTAAAAATGCCCACTAAGTATTTGTACACCGATTTATTGGCTTGTAGCCAGTAAGTCAAACGAAAGGAAAGAACTCTATGTACTTACTCTTAATCGGGGACACCTCGATTTGGCCAGCACTCCCATGAATATGTCTGGAGCCTTAAATTCTTGGAGAAATAAAGCCACATCCTACAAACAAAAATGGTCAGCAATTTAGACGCTGCACCCCGCTCACGCTCCGTAGCTCAGACAACCCTAAGAGTTTAGTTTCATGTTTTCTTCCTTTCATCTACAAGGGAAGAATCAAAGATCAGGGACCGCGTCATAAAGAAGAAAGAAAGCCATCGAGCGGTGGCGCGCGCCTTTAATCCCAGCACTTGGGAGGCAGAGACAGGTGGATCTCTGTATGTTCAAGGCTCGCCTGGTCTACAGAATGGGTTCCAGGGCAGTCAGAACCTTATAGAGAAACCCTGCCCTGAAGAAACAAAACAAATCAAAAGAAAAAAAAAAAAAAAAAAAAAGCCCAACCAAACAAAAAGGAACATAGGAGCCTTTGTGGTACTTGATCCCAAGACAGTAGAATAATCAATCCCACAAACAAATCTAACCCTGACTGTGACACACCATAGGATAACCCTCCTTTTATTCTGCACTGAATAAATTTTTTTTCCTGTCCTCCCAGAATTCTAATTAATTTATCCAAAGATATTTGCTGACTGCCAGATATTAAATTCGAAGCTGGGGGTGAGACAGGGGTATGGTATGGAGAAAGAGTCAACTCCTAAATCCTACCCTGTAAGAACCTAAAATTGAGATAAGTGTGGCAGAAAAACAGAACAAACAAACAAAAAAATCTGATCACAAAGTAACTACAACAGACTGGAACTTTTTCTCCCTTGAGATTCCGTTCTACCCACATCACCTAAAGGGGCACATGCCGTAGGTGAACCTGGAGTGGACATTTGACCCCAGAGAGATGGCTCTCACCTAAGAATACAAGGTATAAAAGCTAAATCTGTTAGTTAGCTAAATCTGCCTATTATAAAACATACAACACATAATACGATTTCAGTCAATGATGACTATGTATGTATGTATGTGTATCAGTGGCCTCATGAAATTATACTGCCTAGTGATGTCATAGCTATCTTAGTTCACATTTATGTTAAATACACTATGATGTCCATAGGATGTATATCTGTTCAAGGCACAATTTTAACATTAATAGCTGCTGGGACTTCTTACCCTAAACCACAAAGTGGACTGACAGTAGGAACTGAATCAGGCCTTTTCTCTAACAGTGAAGGAATGAATCTTTTAAAAAACCTCCTCACTCTTGAGTCAGAGTCTCATTTCCATCCTCATACCTCATCCATGGACATATCCCAGACTCTGCAGATTTCATTCTCCATTTCTTCAGCAAGCTCCGTCTGTTGCTCATCAGCATCATCGTCCGAGCTGGGCTTGTCACTTTCAGGTGTGACAATCTTCAGAAACATAAAGAAAAAAGACCAGTTAAATTACTCAGAGTTCTTCAAGGAATATTGCCACTTATATCTCCAAGAGAGTATCCCCAAAGTATTTCTTCTGGCAAAACTGTCTCTAAAACTTAGTAACTTGGATAGATGTGAGCATTCAATATCCTTGGAGTAAATACATGCTGTAGACAGTGCAACAGAAAAACACAGAATGACAACAATACAACCTTTAGCTTTCAAGTGATTTAGTGTAGGAAAGACATATAAACAGCCACGATAGAAAAGGCGGACTTAGCTGAACTGGCAAGCAGAGCTATGATAGGAAAAATGAAGGGCCAATGACCCATTCCTTGGAGAAGAAAGACATTTCCCTTAAAAGAAGAAAGTGAAATCTTATGGGAAGAAGGGTAGGACTCAGTGCTGGGAAAATAAGATAAGCAACAGGGGTGAGTACAAGAGTTCAGCAAGCATAGTACATGTTTGGAGATGGCCAACAGCCTACTGGTGATGGAATGTAAGGTACACTGAGGCTGAAGAGAGTGCAACCAGCCTTGGATCCCCAGTTAAGAAATAAAAAAGTTTTCCCTTATGAGCAACAACACCACCCTTTAAAAATAATAAAAAGGAATACTGTTTTCATCAATATGTAGAAAATGGCTCCGGAAAAAAAAAAACAAAACAAAAGCAAAAAAGCAAAACAAACCCAATCCCCACCCCACCCCAAACCAAAACAGGAATAGGCAGCATGGAAGGCAGTGTGCCGAAAAATCTACTGACTGCCTCCTATAAACCAAACGCCATTTCAAACACTCTATCCACACAGCAGCCTCGGGTACGACAATCCTGGTTACCGCGTTTTCTAGAAACGGCGAAAGAAACCGAGGCTCTGGGTTAACCAGTCTCGCTTCCAGCATGGGATGAGCTTGCGGCTCAGAGATCAAGGCTGTCCGACTGTTAACAAGAGCCGACGAAACAGGAGCGGTACAGTCTCGACTTCAGAGGTGACAATGGGGTTGGGGAACGAAATCCGAGCGAAGTACGTGCGTGCGTGGTGGAGTTCTGCGAAGTTAGGAGCTGGCACCCGCGATCCTCCAGCACCCCATGCGCGCCCTCCCGTGCCCGGGGCGCCTGCGCGAGTCTCCGCACCTGGATGAGCCCGCTGAGGACGCCGAAGAGCCAGTGCTTGCTGTAGACCGTACTCCCAATGCAGTCTCCCCCGGCCAAGTCCTCCTCGCCCTCCGGGTCGCAGCTGGGCGGCGGGGGCGACGGGTTGCGGTCCATTCTGGCGCCCAGGAGCGCGCCGGAAGCCCCGGGGGAGGCGAGAGGACGTGCCAGAGAGCCCGGCTCGCCCGGCTCGCCCGGTGCCGTTTGCCTACATCGCCCCCTGCCGGCGGACTCCCGAATAACCCGGGAACCTGTAGAAAGGGCGGGGATCTCTCCCAACCTGTCCACCCAGGGGATGCTCAGTAAGTAATACCTTTGTCTGGAACGAAGATGGGGAAACAGGCTTCTCAGCCAAGGAGGAGGGAGGGGGAGGGGAGGAGGAGAACTTTGAAAGGTTTTACATCTAGAAGAAATGTAAAGGACCTTTTATGGTCTCAGAGATAAGGGAGGGCTTTCCTAAAATACACAGAAGCCTAATGAGAGAAACTGCGCATTCCTCAGACTGGGGTCTTAAGAGCACTCACGGTCTTACAGAGGATCCGGTTTTAGTTCCCAGCATACATGTACAACTCTCTGTACATACACACCACACACACACTCACACACACACACACACACACCATACACACACACACCACACCATACACACACACACCACACCATACACACACACACCACACCATACACACACACACCACACCATACACACACACACACACATACATACACAGACACACACACACCACACACACACTCACACACACACACACAGGAGAAGCACATACAAATAAATTAACTGCTACCTTTCTCACTATCATTCTATAACGATAAGATGTAAAAGCCTCAGTGGACATGGTGGCTCACACCTTAGCACCCGAGAGGCTGAGGAAGGGGATTGTCACAAATTTAAGGCAGTCGGCTTCACAGTGATACCGTCTTCAGATTGGGGAACATTAATCTATGAATAATGTATGCTCAGTATCAAGGATAACAAAATCTTATGTAACAAATAAATCAGTAAGAAAGAGATAACTCTTTAAGAAAACAGTCAGAGCCAGGTAGTAGTGGCGCACGCCTTTGATCCCAGCACTTGGAAGGAAAAGGCAGGCAGATCTCTATGAGTTCGAGGACAGCCTGGTCTACAAAGAGTTCCAGGACAAGTAAAGCCACACAGGGAACCCGGGGAGAGAGAGAGAGAGAGAGAGAGAGAGAGAGAGAGAGAGAGAGAGAGAGAGAGAGAGAGAGAAAGAAAACAGGCCCAGACCCTGACAGCTTCCAACGTCATCCACTGTATAGCCAACACCCAAGTCGTGCTGTGGGAGGGGCTTACTGTGTATGCCACATGCACTCATGATCAGATGGAGGATGGCAGGCTCGTGGAACAGCTCACTTCCTCCAGAAGTGCAGGCAGATTTGATCAATGCTGTCATAGGGCTCAGTGGCAGTGGCCCTGCCTATGCTTAAGCCCAGGCTACTCTAACTGATGATGATATAAATATGGGACTTTCGAGGTGACTGGCAGGCTGCCTTGAGGCCCAGGCTCTCCTGGGGGCAGCCAAGATACTACTAGTTTCAGTACAGCATCCTTCACAGCTCAAGGATAATGTGTGCTCTCCTAGTAGGGCCACAATCATGCTTTTCATGTGCTGGGAAGTGGAGGCTTTTTGCTCCCTGCTTCTCAATCCTGTGGAGGCCTCCTGGATTGCATGTGGGAGCTGCACAACTTGCCTGTCCAGGAATCTGTCTCATCTGCTGCCTTCATAAACACTATACTGGACAAGGTGAAACTATCTATCTATCTATCTATCTATCTATCTATCTATCTATCTATCATCTATCATCTATCTATCTACCTATCTATCTTGGATACAAGCTACTTTATGTCTCAGGGAAGGGGAGAGTGAGAGATATAAGAACCATAGGACTAAACCACTGAAGCCAGGAAGTGACCATCATGAGACCAGAATTTGAGGAGGCAGCTAATGAAAGAGTACATAGCTGCCTAGACTGAAAAGGACTACCCGAGCCAGCGTGACCCAGGAGAGGGTGCGGTTTGGTAAAGAAACATCATGGAATAACACAACTCCAATTTCCAAGATTTGAGAATCTTCAGGGATTGTATAAAGGCAGCAGCAGCCCCAGGCTGTACCTCAAGCCTGGAGCTGGTTACTGATGGAATCAGTCCACCATACATCAGTGTACTTTTGCTTTTTGATAATTTCTCTCAGGTTGTGGGGAAGGAGGTGCTAGAGATTTCCTGAACCAGAGAAGATGGTTGCAGAGTATTCCATCTTCTCTCCAGAACTATTTCTACAAAATGGGAGGGCTTTGCCTTTTTGAATCTTTTAAAGCAATTACTGGATTGTTTTGATTTTGTCTTTAGTCTTTTTTAGTTATATTTTGTTAAGTAAGAATTTATTGACGTTTCATGGGAAGTGGATGGGGATGGAAGCTAGGGCCTCATGCATGCTAGGTAATCCCTCTGTCATTAGGCTACATCCTCAGCCCAGAATGTGTTGAGTTTTATCTAGTGTTCAACTAGATAATCAAAATCATAGACAGGGCTTTCATGCTATCTGCCTGTCGTTGATGGGATACATAATACACGTTTTGGCCCATCTACAGACATTTACAGTTATATTCCAATCCGTATCTTTTAATTTCTCTTTCTTTAAACAAACAAAACCAAAACCAAAAACAGTGGTCTTTTTTGGTCATTCCCATGGCCCATAATCCTCATTACAACTGCCCTGTGCTCTTTCAAAATAACAGTGACACGTGGCATTTCACAAGTATTTATTTAGTATTTTGGGGTGCTTGGACACCCAGATTTTAGGAACTAACTCAATTCAGCAGTTGCCTCTTTCCTTGGGGGCTGCATGGCTGGGAAGAACATGAAGACAGAACTCAGTATTTACTAGGCAGGCCAGCAGGTCGGAAGTGGTTGGGGTCTTTACCACTCCGGCCCCATTCGTTGGCAAACTGGTCAGCTCTTGAGTCTTCTGCTCCACGTCCTGTGAACCTCTGAATGCCCTCTCTGGCATCACTGTAATCAAGACAGGCAAGAAGAGCCATGAGCAAACTGGAGGCAGGAGCCCCATCCTCTGCACCCCTCTCTCCCAGAGATGGCTGTGAGAGGAGCCCGGGAAAGGCAGGGAAGGAGAGGCTGGTACTGATGCTGTCTGAGTGGGCGCCTGCTCAGTGCAGGATGTCACCCTCATGCTGATCGAGCAGCCCCAGGGGAGAGAGGATGGGTCAGGCGTTGCTGCCAGCCACTCCCAGTACTAAGCACAGGAAAGAGGAAGGTTAACAGGCAGTGTGCACGGGATGCAGAGAACAGCCCCCTCCTGACTGTCCAAAGCACTCAAACTCCGCTCACAGAGACCTCTGTTACCTGATCACTTTAGCAGCCCAGGCTCCTCCTGGGCCTCTTTGGGCAGCATCATAGTTTCCCCGGGCATGGAAGTATTTATCTGAATTTTTCCAATTGGCCTCTCTCATGTCAGAGTAAGCTCTCCACATGTCTCTAGTCCCTGGAGGGGGAAGAGAATGATGAGGAAGATTGTGTTAAAGCAAACCAGAGGGTTAAAACTTCCAACTCAGTTTAGTGATTCAAGCTTTCACAAGCCTGCAGAAATGTCGCCGGCTCGAATGAATAGTTCTTACTTCCCCTTGTGTGTGGAGGAGGAGAGCATCGGAGCGAGGTTTATTCTGATGATTTCCTGCCTTACTCCGTTGTTGGTGGTCTTGGAATGCTCAAACTCATACTGAGGAGAAGAGATCTCTAGGGGATATTTCACCATACCATGATGAAACTCTCTGTAAAGGTCCGGGGATACTTCTGTCTAAGGCGTGAGACATGAGGCCTCTTCCCTTCCTCCTCTCCCCTTCCTTCTTATGCCATTCCTTTCCTTTCTCCTGTGTTCTCTTCCTTTAGAGATAGCATGCATCTCTATATAACTCTGTACAGCATGAGCCTCACAATCCTCCTGCCTCAGTCTCCCATGCGATACAATCTCCACTGCGGCCACAGCTCTCTACTAACACAGGTAATGGAGCAACTGCTCTCCAGGCAGACTGAGTGCAGTTTTGTCCTGCGCCCACGGAATGTCCAGGGTCTATTTCAACATGAGCAGTTCTCAGCACAGTTCGCTGAACTCCATCAGCAGAAGACAACAGTGAGTTCTCTGATACCGACTAAGACAGCTGGATGACCAGAGACTTCAGGCAGCAAAGGACACACTAGCTTTATAACTCTCTGTGCTCTCCAGAGCAGGGAAGAGTAGCAGGCACCTTGGTGATTATACAGGGGGAAAAAAAGGAGAAAATGCACATGGGACGTTCATGGTCGATACTCAGTTTATGGTCATCTCACTTCTCTGCCCACCAGGACGGTGCCACAAACAGCAAAAGTTCTAAACTAAGGAAGAAATGGTGAGCCCTGCAGTGAAGGAATCAGACCCAGCCTGCATTAAAAAGGAAATATCTTTAAATGTAAGGAGTTAGCAGAACAGAGGAAGCCCGCTACTACCTCGGTTCATTTAATTTTTATCCTGTGGTGGCTGGTGGGAGGTGTTTCCCTTGGTGACAGTTGCTACTTCATGTCCCGGCCCCAGCAGGCCTATATTCCAGGTAACTAAGTCATTACCTTCTGTGGGTGTGGAGGATCTGAGCTTTCCTCACGGGCAGCTGCCTTCCCTAACCCATGGCCTGCTGCTTCTCAGGTAAACAGTGAGTGTGTGCGCATCAAGTCCTCTCTCTGTTCTGGGAGCTGTGTAGTGGATTCCAAGGAGTTGGACAACCTGGGGTAGCCTCTGTTTTTCTGGGGTTTTATTACATAGCTTATGTATGCTCTGTGCCTTGGCTTCCTTAAAAGGTAGACGTGGCACCTACACCACAAGATTAATTTATCTCCACACACAATGCTTTTCATTGCTCTGTTGGTCTTGGCTGCTGTCACTGTGGATTGGGGACTACAACAGGTTCTCCTTTGCCTGGCCTGGAACACTCTACACTTGGGATGCACTTCATTTCACAGCACCAGACAAGGATGTGAGCTGTTCATCATCCTCCACACGGGGGCAGTAGATGCCCTCTTTGGCTGTTGAATCTGTATCTTTCAAGTACAGATTGTTCCTACATTCCTGTGGGGAAGCTGCTATACAAACTGTGATCTCAGGCTTGGGATCCTCACAGGAAAAGGTCAACACTGACCAGAAAAGTTCACAACTATGTAGGAAGAGCGACACTGCTTCTCTATCCATTAGGATGTCATAAGCTCTTTTGGCCTTAATGATGTGGTCCCTGCTCTGGTAAGTGCTTGGAACTCACAGATACAGCTTCCTGCCCCCATCCTTTGTTCTTACCTTGACCAGCTTCTTTCATGAACTGGAACCACCTTTGGCTGTCAACGCCCAGGATCAAGAAGCAAAAAATGAAGGCAATGGAAGACTTCATCGTGCTGTAGGGCCAGGAAAACACAGGATGAATATGCCATTTCTTGGGGTGGGGGACGCTTCTGTATTGTGGAGCTGTCCTTGCATGCCAGTAACAAACCCCACTGCAGTTCATACTTAAACCCACATGCACACGTAGATACAGGTGATACAGTGGATGCTGGGAGCTATCCAGTCCCCATTTCCACGTGTTTCATTAGAATCCCTCTGTCTGAGACTTTGCAAATGGACCACTAGTTTAAAGCACATCGCACTCCAATTTTTCCAGCCAAACCACAATGGCATAGGAAGTTTCCAGAGAGGCTTGTGGGGGCTTTATAACCATCATAGCTCTCTGCAGTCTATCTGTGGAAGGATGAATCCACCCTTCCATGAATTCACACAGAAGCATACAACAAATCTCCAAGCTAAAAGTACAGTCTCCAGTAAATTCTAATCAACCTAGTAGATTCAGGAAAGAGACAGAACACAGAAACACAACAAATGAATGCTGGCAGGGAAAAGAATCCACAAAGAGCAAATGTAGGAAAGTTCTGACAACTCACCTTGGGCTGTTAGTTCCTTTCGAGATGCCAGGTGAGTGGCTTTTGTGGCTTGTTGAGGAGATGTGGCTGGGGCTGAGTATATATACTGTCACTTGGCTAGTGGAGCAACCCCCTGTTTGATCTTGCATAATCCCACTTGGCCGTAATTTAGCTTTCAGAACTTAAATATTTCTCTTCACACAGCTCTGCTTTTCCCAGATTGTGCAATCCAGCCATTTTCAGGAATGTGATAAGTCAGGGCTTTCTGAGTCTTCCCCATCCTGACTGGGATAATCAGGATGAGTACTTTCCATCCAGTGATGTAGTGCACATTTCTAAGGAAGGGAAATGAACATTGGAAAAAGAAATCTGAGTATGTAATTACCATGTAGGTGCAAGGCAAATGCAAGAACTGAGCTAAGGTCCTCACAGAGCGTAGTTCAGAATTCAGCTGGGCCTAGGAAACAGGAGAAAAGAAGGCACAAACTGATTTTAGCATCCACATGGGTGGACTCAACAATGGGAAAGGACTTCTCTAGAATCAAGAATATTTATTCACGATCAGTTGCTGTGGAAGCCAGGAGAGCTGATTAAATGCAGATACCATGGGAAGCCAGGAACATATGGGAAGCCAGGAACATGAAACGCCAGTACAGGAATTTGCTTCAGCGTTGTGACTCACAAGCATGCATGCGGAAGGCCCACTGACTGCTCTGTTAACAGTGGAGTCAGGCAGAAAGCGGCAAAGTGTAACACAGGAATGCTGGGAGACACCATCACCAAATGGCTAATGGAGCTAGAAAACAATAGTATGTTTTTCTACCAGACTTTAGCTTAGAAGAAAATCCATTCAGGCCATGGGCCAGGGCTGCCGTTTATTTTGTATCCCCACCCCTTTAATCAAATGAGAATAATTGAATGTGTTGACTTCCCTAAAGAAGGAAGGGTTATAACTACTGCCGGCAGGTATGATGAGGACATCACATTTGTTCCTAGGTTTTAAGGGATCTGGGCTGGAAGCCGGAGGACAGTAGTAGAGGCAAAAGAGCTCAGCCAGAAAGAAATAGCTCAGAATTTTTTCTTCAGAGATCTTTACAAGAAGAGGCATGTGAATATTTCATTGGAGAAACAAGCAGATGTAACAAGCCGTGAAAGTTGTAAATGAATAACCGCTGAGGAGAATGGACGTGAAGAGACAGTTGTTTGAGGCAGAGGGTGTGGTGCTGAGGAGGATGTTGGTAAAAGTGATGCAGGATGAAGCTATCAGGCAAGGGTGGGCACCATGTTTGAGAATATTATCTTTGATTAGAGATTTTGGGAGTGAGGCCTTTTCTAAGTTTGATCTGTATTTTAGTTATTTTGGGCATCATGACCTGAGAGCTGTAAGGCACATTGGGCTACTCCTCCCATGATTTCCATGGGAAAGGGATTCTTTGGTGATCTGGGGTCTGGCTGGCTAAGTTCATATTGTTCTAGCAATAGGCAGTGAGCAGCAGCTACAACCTCCCACAATCCCTGGTTGTGGACCTGCTTGGGGAAGTGTTTCACACAGGGCTGCATATAAAACCACCCCCTTGCTGTTCTGACTTCCTTGTGAGAGACATTTGTTGCAGCGATTATGTACTGACCTCCGCAGCCATTCTAGGATCAAAATTCACTTCCCACAAGACCGCTCTTTAGACCCATCCTCCTCTTCCCTCTTTCATTTTTGTGTGCATTCTGTCTGGTTGTATGTACATGAATCACATGCATGTCTTGTGCCCATGGAGGTCAGAAGAGGGTGTCAGTTCTCCTAGAACTGGAGTTATAGATGGGTGTGAGCCAACATGTGATATCTGTGAATTGAACCCAGGTCTTTTGGAAGAGCAGCCAGTGCTCTTAACTGCTAAATCCTCTCTCCAGTCTCCACCCTCCTCTTTGATAGAAATATTAGAAGGCAAGTTAGTTCTTTCCTAGACATTCAGAAGAGCTCTTCACACGGATGTTTTCTTTTAACAATAGTGTAACTAATTCTTTGAGCATTTTGATCGTATTCACACCTCATCTTTAACTCCACTCTCACCGACCTACCCACCCAACCTCAATCTGTCTTCTTCTTCTCCCCTTCATCAAGTCCTGTTTGTATGAGCCAACTGCCCTTGGGGATGGCATCTGCCCTAGACATTGATCAACAAGCGGTCATGTCATTGACGAGAACCGACCCTTCCCCTCCTAGCAGCCAATAGTTTCCCAGCTAGGAATGACATTTTGTGCCCACCTCTCCCCTCCACGCTGGGGTTTTGTCTTCTTTGAGCTTGCACAGGTCTTATTCACACTGTCACAGTCGCTGTGAGGTCACCTGGGGAACTGCCCTGCTGTGTCTGGAAAGCAGTCTTTCTTCATGTCATCCATCACCTCGGCCTCTTAGGTTCTTTCTGCCCCTTACTCTAAGAAGACCCCTGAGCCTTGGGGGATGCGGTGTGATAGGTGTATTGAAGGAGGTTTGTCTTTATTGCTCATTTTATTATCACACAATCTTGCCCTTTTTCATTTATGATGGTCTCTGTGGAACAAGACCTTGCTAGAAGACTGCTGTCTGTCTTGCCTCACTATCATTCAGGTGCTTCCCTCAGTTCCTTAAGCAGTTGCTGAGTTAATACAAACAGAGGTGAGTACACCCTGAAAGCCTATTTACTTAAAGGTAAAACTGGAAGAGAAACTTAATGGACTCCAAATGGTTGGCAGAAGCCTGCCAGTTTGGATGGTGCTGAGTTTGGCCCACATGGAATAAACTAGATCGATCCACACTGCATTGCATCACTCCAGCACATGCAGCAACAATCCACACCAGACCCAACACCAACTTACAGTAAGTGGGCCCAACCTGTGTTTCCCATAGATTAGTGCATGGCATTGGATTACTGCCTGCAATTTTGGAAAGACTCCACAAATAATGAACTTGTGTCTAAACACAGCACAAAATGTTCTCTGAATTTTCTTCCTAGCTAGAAATTTCAAAATGTGAACCAGGGAAGTCCCAGAATTGCACAATGCCTTCTTTAGCAGCCGAGTTTGAAACTTTGCTGATGAAGCCCTCTTCCCTGTAGCCTACAGCAGAGAGGACACAGAGGCTCTGATGGTTCCACATCCTGGAGAATGAATGCAAGAAGTGGAGCCCGACCTCAGAGCCCCCAAGGTCCTTGAGGAGGCAGGCGTGCAGGTTCTCAGTCCCAAACTCTCCTTAATCTCTCACTCCTCCTTTTGTGCCCATGGGAGGAACTCAGGAAGGGGAGGGGACAGCTAGCCCACAGTGCTTGAGAGCTGCCTTATAGCTGACCTGCCATTAGAGTTGCCGGGGAATGTAGGGACTTTCGTTAACTGATAGGAACAGAGTTTCCCTTCTGTGAGGAAAAAGTAGTTGTGGAGCTAGATCTCTTCCTGTGGGTTCAGGTGCTCAGAAGAAAAGAACAGGACTCCTCAGCACCCAGCAGGTGGTACAGCAGATGATACAGCCTGCCAGCTGACCCAGAGCCCTGCCTGGCAGACAGGCGTGTGGTGCGAGGGTTCTGGGGAAAGCCTCATCTTGGTATTTTGGTATTTTGGAAGAATGGAATGTCCCATATCAACAGTCTTTGAAGGATATTGTCAGCGTGCAAGACAGATAGGGTGATGTCATTTCTGTTACTTGGTCACTTGGGTTGGAAAGAGCACTGAGTTTCCAGTGAAGGCATTGGCTAGGGGAAGGGAGGCAACACCTTATCCAGGGACCAGTGAGTGCAACTGCTCCTCCTTCCAGAAATGACCTCCAATGCTGAGGAGGCTGAGGGGCAGGTGAAATTCCTCTGAGGAGCAGCCATGCATACCCTTTCTGTAGAGACCCCCCAGGTCACCAGAGTACATTAGCGTGTTCAGGACTACCTCAGTCCCCACTGAGGCCCTGGTGATTCTTGCTCCCTACGGTATTCCCCTCCCCAAGTCCCAAGGCTGGGAGCCTGCTGGCAAGACACCTCCAAGTCACTTGCATGGGAGGACCAGAGTCCTCACTCCTCCAAGTGTCACAACAGCCGGCTAAACCCTGAGCAGACCTGCCACTGGAGTTGAGACAGTATTGCAGGGACTTTCAATAGCCAATGGTGACCCAGTGGAAAGGACAGAGAAGAGAATTTTACCTTCACAGTCAAATCATGGTTTGGGAAAAACAAAGGCACTTGGTGGTAAAGGCCTGTAAACCAGCACTCTAACCTGGCTGTGTTTTGGTAACACATGTCATTTAAGTGACTAAATTCCTGTGCTCTTGGGACATCTGCATCATACCTTCTTCCCCCAGGACTCAGAGACAATTGCAAAAGAGGAGACAGGAAGACTGCAAGAGGCAGACGTGGTGGATGACTGCAAAGAAGCTGTTTTGCACATACAGCTCCTGCTTGCACATACCAACTCAGCACAGCAATTGTGGCAGCATACACAGTATCTGTACAAGCTCAGGCCAGACAAAACTCCTAGCATGGAGATAGATAGGCCAAAGTTTCTCCCAACCCAAGTAGCTGTTGGCAACTGATAGCTTCTGGGAGAAGGGGAGTGCATTTTCCTTAAGGGTTCAGGCCATAGTAAACTAGTCATGCTCTGGTGAAAGGCCACACATGCCAGGGTATATGAGGGGAAAAAATTGGGCTTGGTGGATTAAAATAAATACAAGAGAGCACAAGGTAGATTGTTACAGGAGTCAGGGTGGACCTGGGAATTTTGGCTGGCAGAGGAGATTTATCAAGTAGGCTATGGCTGTGATAGCGCCATGACTGGGGTGGCTCGAATGAAAATGGTCCCATAGGCTCATACATATAAATGCTTGGTCCACAGTTGGTAGGAATGTTAGGGAAGTGTTAGGACATGAGGCTTTGTTGGAATAGGTATGCTACTGAAGGTGGGCTTTGAGTTTTTAGAAACTCCCATATACCCATCTTCTCTCTGTCTCTGTCTCTGTCTCTGTCTCTGTCTCTCTCTCTCTCTCTCTCTCTCTCTCTCTCTCTCTCTCGGCATCAACGTTCTTATCGTAACATGTAAGCTCGTGGCTACTGCTCCAGCACTATGCCTGTCTGGCTGCTGCCATGCTCTCTGTCATGATGGACTCACCCTGTGATCTCTGAGCCTGCCTGCCCCCAATTCAATGCTTTCTTCTCTAAGTCATCTTAGTCATAGTGTTTTAGTGTTTTGTCACAGCAATAGACAAGTAACTAAGGGAATGACCAAAAGTAACTTGTGGTGGAAAGAGTTTACATGGTGTGAAGGTTACATACAGTCCATCATCAGGGGAAACTGAGGAAGGAACTCAAGACAGTTTCCTGGAAATCAGAAGCCATGGACAAATGCTGCTAACTGGCTTACTGTCCATGGACGAATGCTGCTTGCTGGCTTATTCTCCATGGCATACTCCTCTCTCTCTCTCTCTCTCTCTCTCTCCCTCCCTCCCTCCCTCCCTCCCTCCCTCCCTCCCTCGCTCTCTCTCTCTCTCTCTCTCTCTCTCTCTCTCTCTCTCTCTCTCTCTCTCTCTCTCTCTCTTTCTGTTATTGTTTTTGGAGACAGAGTTTCTCTGTGTAGAACTGGTTATCCTGGAACTCACTCTGTAGACTACACTGGTAAGGGAAAAGGACCAAGTAAAGAAACACCCTGAGAAGAGCCAAATAAATACACTTTGGCTGTGCAAACTGAAGCCAAACAAGTGTACCCTGACCCTGTGACCTATGGTCTTCATAGTCCTTGGCTCCCGAGTGTCAGAATCCCTGTCCATCCCACCCCAGCCATCAAAATGCTTACAACACTGGCCTTGCACTCAGAGACCTGCCTGCCTCTGCCTCCTGAGTGTTGGAATTAGATGTGTGGGACACCACTGCTGTGTTCAGCTCTTCTTCCTTATACACATCAGTACCACCTGTCAAAGGGCAGCACTGTGCTCAAGTCCTAGGACCTCCCACATCAATCATTAGTCAAGAAAATGCCCTGCAGGCCTGGGCAGGTGGCCCACACCTTTAATCCCAGATTTCAGGAGGATGTTTGAGTATCTGTGAGTTTGGGGATAACATAGTTTATGGAGGAAGTCCCAGGACAGCCAGAGTTAGAGTAGAATCAGCTTAGAGAGAGAGAGAGAGAGAGAGAGAGAGAGAGAGTTGAATTGAGGCTCCTCTTTCCAGGTTAACAAAGGGCCAGTGAGGATGGGGTTGAACATGATAAAGTACATTATTGGAATTTCTCAAAGAAATAATAAAAAGCAAAGGAAAAGGAGAACTACTGTTCAGTGTGCCCCCTCAGCGTGCCAGGCACGCTTTTACACACACACACACACACACACACACACATCTTGCCCTTCCAGTGTCCTACAGTATCTAGGACTTTTTTCAGACATGACTTTGGGACTGGGGAGAAGGGATTTCAATGGTACCCGGTGGGTCAGTGTTTCGCTCTTTGGGCAACACTTGGCTGTGGCTAGGTACGCCACGTACTATGATTGTGAAATCTGCCCTCAAACAGAGGGTGTTCCCCTTTGCTTCCCCAGAGCCTCTCTGCCCTTTTCCCCTCTGTATTCTTTCGGTTCTAGGGGGCTGCCTGCACAGAGGGGCTACCTCTGCTCTGTGCCCTTTCCTGCTTAGTTGGTCAGTGGGGAAACTTAGCAGGGCCTGGGGAGAGGGAAGAGAGATTTTTATGATTTGTTCATATAGATTCTTTAATCTTAACCATCATGTGCCTCATCCAAAGTCCTAACTCATATCATGCATGCCTCTCTGCAAAAATTTCTGCCTTTGCTGCTCTGTGTTTCCTTTCCCTCTTCCCTGTCCTCCACACTGCTTACAGGAACCCCCTGTCTTTGGGTTCTTAAGGAGACACTTTTAACCCACCTACAGGTAATTTCTGGTTCAATAAATGTGCTGCCTGACCTCAGTTCTCTACCCAGTATCAGCACCTTGTCACTGCTTAGGGAATACTGTTTTTGCCACCATGTCTGACTGGGTTCTTTCCTGACACATCCCGACAGAGGCAGAAGCCTCTGTGATGTGGATGTCTCCCCTACAAGTTCACATGTTATAAATTTAATTCCTGGTCTCACGTAGCAGTGGGGTTTTGATGTTCAGAGGTAAGAAGAAATCAGAAAAGTCGTAAAGATGGGACCCCATGGTGGCTTTAAGGTCTTTGTGAGAAGAGGAAGGGTCCTGAGCTACCAGGTTTGATCTCTTATTGTGGTGTTCTCAGAGTGGATGTGATACAAGACTCTCACCAGGGTCTTGAACTTCCCAAACTACAGAATAATGACCTAAATGCATTTCTACATTTTATAAAGTTCCAGGTGGTAATATTCTATAGAGCAACAGAAAACACACTTAAGATTTACACTTAAAATAGATATTTCATTGTTTATTTTTATGTGTGCCCATCTGAGATCACAGCATGGTGTCACCCACATTGAGAGAGGGTCTTTCTTCTCAGGAAACTTTCTTAGAGGCACACTTAGAATTTGCCTCAATAATGCCGAGACAGGCTCATTTTCTTCCTTGTTATTTTACTTTATATGTAATTATATGTGTGTGGGAGCCCACATGAGCACAGTTTCCCACTGAGGCCAGAAGGAAAGGAGATCCTCTGGAGCTGGGATAACAAGTTCTTCTGAGCCTCCCCATGTGGGTGCTGGGAACCAAACTCAGGTGTTCGGAAGAGCAGCACGCTACATTCTTAACCATTGAGCCATCTCTCCAGACACCCAACTTCTTATCAATGTTCAGGGCGTGTGTAGGCACACTCCACCACACAGCCCTGCAGATCCAAGGGTATCTAGTGGATTCAGTTCTCCTCTTCCACCTGTACATGGGCTCTGGGGATCAAACTCAGGCTGTGAGACTTGTGTTCTAGAAATCTTCATCTGCTCACCCATCCTGCACACTCTTGACCCCCATCTTTTTTATCAGATCTTTGGGAATTTCACAGAATTTACTTGATCATATTCACTCTCCAGCTCTTCCCAGATCCACCTCCCATCTCCTGTGCACCCATCTCCTCTCTCTCTCTCTCTCTCTCTCTCTCTCTCTCTCTCTCTCTGTCATCAAGTCCCATTGTGTCATCCAAATCTTGAATGTGTGTTCATGCACAGGAGTGTGGTCCATCTCCAGGGTTCACACCCTCACAGAAAACAGACTGTTCCCACTCCGTTGAAAGCCACGCCTACCTGCTCCATCTTACTGACCCCTGCCCTCTGTGGGAACTCTAACTTAAACACAAATATCTGCAGACTCAAAGACAACATCCACAACAGAGATAAGGCATGTGATGTTTGTCTTTCTGAGTCCAGGTTACCTCACTCTGGATGATTGTTACAGCCCCATCAATTTCCCTGCAATTTTTTGTTATGAGTAGGTTTTTCCCTGCCGGTCTGGTCCCACCGCCAGTTACTTGTTTCTTATCGGCTAGGTCTGTGTTAATTATTAACCCATTTCTGTTAATCTAAGTACTTCCACATTGTCTTATCTTACCAGAGAGAGAGCGGTTGGCGTTCTTCTCTCTCTATCCTCCATCTTCAGTCTCCTCCTTACTACTTCCTCTCTCCTCCAGTCTCCTAGTCCCGCCTATCTTGCTTTCCTATTGGCCAACAGTGCTTTATTCATTAACCAATACTAGAAACATATTAAGAGAATGACATCTCCCATCAATTTTTTTTTTCATTTTGAGACATTGTCTTGAGTGTCAAAATCTTATCTACAACTCACTATGTACCCAAGGATGACTTTGAACTCTGAACCTCTTCCTCCACCTCCTCCTCTTTTCTGTCTAAAATTAAAAGAAGGGTTTTTACTTTAACATAATAAAATATATCACACAACAGTTATCAAATAAGAATCACAGTTAGTAATATTAGTCCATTAACATTTAGTAAGATTTAAAGAAAATATTCTATCATTTAGCCTATCTTTGTGAGTCTTAAGTCTTATATGTAACTTATCTTTAATCCTAACTAAGGAAAACTATAACCATAACTAGCTGTCTTCAATTCCATCAAAGACCACAGAAGGATAGTATATAAACTCTAGAAATGACAGAGACATCTTGCCTTGTCAGTCACCTGAAGTTCTTCTGTAATCTTCCATCTTCAGCCCATAGACCATAGTGTGTCTGGCAGACTCCTCAGCAAAGCAGGAAACTTTAAACTGTCTTCTGTGTTGGCAGTTTGTCAGTCACTTTTCTCTGTGTCCTACAGTATGTCTGGCAGACTCTTCCATGAAGCAGGAACCCTGTAGCAATGTCCATCTTGTGTCATCAATCACCTTCCTGTGGGTACTGCACGTCCAGTTTATACAGCATAAGGCAAACAGTCCAGACAAGAACAGTATCTTGTCCAAATGGCCAGTCTTGCCATATTGGAAGCAAATTCCATAATAAGTTTCTTCGATGTCCATCTTTTTTTCTGACACAGATGGTGTTGCCATGAGCAGTTATGTCTCAATGTTAAAAAAAACCCTAAACCATTTTAAATGCCATATTCAGTAGGTCTTTGATAGGTTTGAAGAATGCTTATCCATCTCAAATACATGTCTGTATATCTAGAAATCTTAACTAACTTAACTATAAGTTTTGACTGTTATAGGTAACTATAATCTGTACTAAATTATACGTTACATTTCTAAATGAGCTATATAAACACAATACCTAAAAAAGAGGAGAAATATACATATTACAAAATTGACCTTAAATTGTACCAATAAATGAAAATCCATTACAAAACAAAGTAATCATAGCTATACCATAATTACCTTTTTTACCTTTAAAAAGATTGGTTGTGGTCATTAACCATTCATAACCAAGCCCACTTAAATGAAAACAAACATTTATAAACAATATTTGGGATATTGGGTGTCATTCTTTCCAAACTGCTTCCTGCTGGTAGGGGGCACTGTCTTGGGGATCCTAAGAAGATGAAGAAATCCTGGCTGTAGTCTGCAAGGCTGGCTTGTCCCAACTGTTTTGAATGTTGGATCACCTGGGACACTGTTTCAGGGGGTCTGGCTTGATCAAACCATGTTAGTCTGGAAGGAATCCACAGCTTTTCATTTTCTGGGGAAACAAAAATAGAAATCCTTTCCCCCAGTAACCTTTCTTAGATTTAAATTTTTGAGTCAAAGCATTTTTAAAATATATAAATTGAATTAATCCAGCAGCATTTCTTTTAACAGTTATTTCCTCAGCATATAGTTGAACAGCATATAGTATCCACACTCTTTCTGTGCTTCCCATCTTTACATGGCTTTTTTATTACTCTATTTCTTTTGTTTTCATTTTTTCATTTTTTTGAGACAGGGTTTCTCTGTGTAACTTTTATCTGTCCTGGAATTAACTCTGCATACCAGGTTTATTTTGAAATCACAGAGATCTGCTTGCCTCTGTTTCCTGAGTGCTGGAATTAAAGGCATGTGCCACCACAACGCTCCTCTCTGTCTTTTGAAAACCATTTTATTCTTTTTCTCTCCCAAGCCTATGTATATTTTGAAACACACTGTAAACCATCAGTGCTTTTTCTTAAAGTGAATCTGTCTTTACTGTAAATCTTTATTTTTTTCTGGCCATGAATCTTTATATGGTAAACAACAACATTGCTAAAATGAAAGCCACAGCTATATTAGCCACGGTCTATCCAAGATGGCGGTGGGTACTTTTACTGCCAGAACTGAGAGCTGTGCTCACCGCGTTGGTCTACGTTGCCATCCAGTAGCATGTTGCCAGCTTTGAGATGTGGTCACTGCCATTGCCAGCTCTTGTACACACCATTCAGTTGTTGGCAGAGCTCTTTAAAAGCCTTGCAGTTTTTTGCTGCTTATGCTGAGTCAGGAAACCTCCCTTAAAGGAGCCGCACAAGTCTCTGCTTGTTTCTAGCAAAACAGAGTCCAACTGAGAAAAATGCTTCTACCAAGAAGCCTTGCTTGTCTCTGTTCTTTTGTTTCTAAAACCCTTTTTTAAGCTGTTGTTAAGTTTTAAGTGGAAGTTCTTATTAGCCACGTTGGGAGCCATTATATTAAGAGTATTTTTTCTGCCTGCCGTTCTAGTCCCACACACAGAGACACTGTATTAGATATAAAGCTGTTGGCCAGTTACTAATTTCTTATCGGCTAGATCTGTCTTAAATATTAACCCGTTTCTATTAATCTAAGTATTTCCACGTGGTCTCATCTTACCAGAGAGAGGGACTGGCGTTCTGCTCTCTCCATCCTCCACCTTGCATCTCCTCCTGGCTACTTCCAGAATCCTCCTTGTTCCTAGTCCCGCCTATCTTCCTTTCCTATTGGCCAAGAGTGCTTTATTCATTAACCAATAAGAGAAACATATTTACAGAATGACATCTCCCATCAGTAGCCTCCTATTCATTTATGTCTACTCTATTAATAATCAAAAATAGATCAAAAAACTTTTTGGTAGAGAAATTCATAATATTATTATTCCATATAATAAAAGACTATTTAAATATATATTACAAGAAGATAAAGATTGAAAAATAGCCTTACAAAGATTTTTAGGACAGATTAAGTATCATTTACCCAGACATCCACTTATAAAATTCTGTAAGGAAACAGCCATAATTTTTCCCAGACAGGGGAGTATAACACCTTTAAGTGAAGCCAGATGTATTTTTACAGATAGATCATCTAATGGGCGATCAATAGTATATTCTAAAGGACACCCCCCAATAATTAAGCAGAAGGGTAAAATTTCTACAAAACAAGCAAAAATTGTCACAATAACACTTGCTTTTAAACATTTCCAGAAAAGATCTTATAGATATGTGGTTGGCCTATTTCCTGCCATCAAGGCAGCATTACTGTCTGGACATTCAACCATTTTACCTCTTTTACATAAGTTACAAAATTTGATTAAAAATAAAACAAAAATTTTTATAGAACATATAATCTTCCTAATCTCTAAATAGAATTATGATGACAGATATGCTAACTAAAATAATAATAATAACGTCAGCCTTAAAACAAGCTGTAACAAGCCATGCTTTATATCATTAAAATGCCTTGGCTTAAAAAAAAAAATGTTTTCTATCTCACGGGAGCAAGCCCGAGATGTTGTTAAGCAATATACTCAATGTCCTCAGGTATGTCACCCACTTAGATGGGGGTCAATCCCAGAGGCTTAAAAGCCCTGGATATTTGACAAATGGATGTAACTTACATGACAAAATTTGAAAAATTATCTTTTGTTCATGTGACAATAAATATATATTCTCATACTGTAATGGCTTCTACTAAAACTGGTGAATCAATAAAAATGTAATTAAACATTTAATACAATGTTTTGCCTTCTTGGGAATACCCACAAAAATTAAAATAGATAATGCTTCTGCTTATACCTCCAAGGCTTTTAGTCAGTTTTTACTATCTTGGGGTACTAGACCTGTAACAGGTATTCCCTATAATCCCCAAGGACAAGCTATTATCAAAAGGACTCTCCACACACTTAAAAATCAAATTCAAAAATTAAAGGGAGGGAATTCTTATTATTCTCCCCATCAGCTTTTGACTCATGCTCTCTTTGTCATAAATCATCTAAACACAAATGAGCAGGGGAATTCCCCCATGATGAAACATTGGGGAGGTTTAAAAACTAAAAATCGCCCTTATGTTATATAAAAAGGTCTACTTTCCCGAGCTTGGAAAGGCCCACATGCTTTAATTGCCTCAGACTAGGCTATGCCTTTGTTTTTCCCCAGGATGCAGATTCCCCCATCTGGATTCCAGTTAGACTTGTCCGGCCCACACAAGCAGGAAGAGGAAACCAACAACAGGTTCACTGAGCCAGGTCCAAACTACAGAGACTTTTGCTAACCACAAAAAAAGTGACAGGTATGACCTCATCGCTGCTGATCTGAACTTAGCTAAAAAAAACCTAACCAAGGATTTGATTATTTCTCAACAACAATCTATTTCTGCTAAAACAATGTTTTTGCTATGCTTACTCTTTTGAACTCAGGTTACTTCAGGGAAAAGTTATTGGGCCTACATACCAAAACACCCTCTAATTCATCCAGTAGGATAGATAAAAAAAACAAAAAACAAAAAAACAAAAAAACTTCACATTAAGGTTATAACATAAGAAGGTGTGGCTGAACCATTAATGACCTCTGAGACATTAGAGTGTGACTACATTAGTAACTCAAATATCTAAAGGAAATTATAGCATTCAAATAGACACCAGCACTTTGAATTAATAACAAAATTTTTATTCAATAAAATTGGTCAATCAAAATGATGGGTCAATCAAATGATACAAATGCGTATGCAAAAACTTAATTGTACCTGAACGCTAAAAGGAATGGCTTAAGGGAGGACAATTTTTTTTCTGGTAAAAGTGGAGGATGTGTCTGTCTTCCTCAATACTCCTGTTATGGAAGACAAGATAAATTCAAGTTCTAGGATGAAAAGAATCCATGTCATATGCACATAGTCTATAGTAGACTTTATAAAATTCAATGTTTTGTGGTTTAAAATGCTACCTAGAAATATATATATACATATACACACATGTACACACACGTACACACAAACACACACACACATATATACATACATATACACACATATATAGCAGTCATATATGCAATAAAATATATTTGTAGACCTATCTTTTATCTATCATGAACATTATGCTTAATGATTGTATACTCCCACAGTGCTCATAACAGGCCTATATGTACCATGACAACAGCTGTGACCTTAACCCTAGTACCTAACTCTAATCCTAGATCTACTATAACTATATTCTGAAGCCTAAAGATAATATTATACCGAGCCTTAAACTCTAAACATAATATGAGGATAATATCAATATAAAGAATATTATTCATATTAGAAATGAAAACTTTGTAGTGGAATCTCATTTTATACTTTTCTCTCATTAATATGATCTTGCTAGTTGCTTTGCTAAAGAATTTATTTTCTGACTCATCACCATATATCTATCATGCATCATTTTACTCCATGTACTTCCGTAATTGAAATATTTCTTCTTTAGTTCCCATCTTTGTCTCTCTCCTGGCATACTATTTAATATTACTTAACTGTTGAATATAATCCATAACACACACACACACACTACTATTGATTCAGAATGTTGAGAAGACAGACATTCGGCTAAGTGTAACTATTCTTTTGCCTAATGTTACATTTCAATAATATTATTCATGAATTACAGCAAGAGCATAATATAATGTCCAGATAAATAACCTTTCTAATTGCTTTAAAAATAAATGTTGTTATGGATATTAGAGGAAGGCAAGTTATATTAATTTGTGCTCAGGAATATCAGCTTAAAGATGCAAAGAAGGGTTGTATGTTTTTCTGTTGAATTTGTTTAACTGTGGAAGGCTGTGAGGCTATGCCTGTCTAAAAACCTGGTTGGTATCACAAAAAACAGAATGGAAAGCATCAAAGAATGAGAGAAAACAAGGAGTACTCCTGAACACAGAGAATAAATAGGAGGCCTGAAAGCTGTGTCAATTATATACATAGAAAAAATATATATATCAAAAGCAAGGTCATGTGAAGAAAACCTACTTACACTGTATTTATGCATGATTTATTTATAAGTGATTCTTAAAATTGAAAAGATAATTATTAAAAGTCTTTGGATATAATTCAAAAACTTACATAAAGAGAGTAAATGCATTAACAGAAAGATCAAAGCATTGTCATGTGAATAGTATTAGGTAGTTGAAAATGGAATTAATATTGAACATGGCAATATCGTCCAACAACACAACTAGGTCATAAAAGTGTGTTTCACATATACATACCAACATTTCCATGTCAGCAATAGCATCCAAATAGATGTCACTGTCAGAGTCTGAATCTGCTGGATTTCCATTTATCAGGATTTATATGGATGTAACAAAAAAGAGGCAAAACACGATTAGAAATGGAAAGAGTCCAGACAGGACAAAGAAACAATTAACCTTAGGGTGGCAAACCAGGACAACAAGGCAAAGGCACAGTCAGCACCCTCAAGGGACCCTAGGGCATATCTGCCGCCCATTGGAAACTCTCAGGGGCTGGCACCCACGGGTACACCGGCATTTCCCCAGCGCTGACACCCAAGGTTACCCTGCCGCTGTGTGTGCACTCCAGGCCCGGGATGATCTCCCTAGCGCAGACCTACTCAGGAAAAGTTTCAGCTTCCACATCCCAAGATGGGCAGGAGAGGATCACATTCCCTCCTCATGGGCCCTATTGTCTCCCTCCTTGTGGCAGCTTCTGGAATATGCAGCGACTCTGCAAGCCTGCCTTACTTTTTCACAGGAGAGATGCATCCTAGCTTCCTCTGGGGCTGCCCCAGGGGTTTCTTAAATATGGAGGACTTGCTAACTGACTTCCTTCTCTGTTAGTATGCTGGCCTCAGGCCGTTTGGGTGCTCCCGTGGCTGACTGCCCACGGGTTCTGTGATTGGTTAGGGTGCTGTAACATGCCAGGGTTTCATTCTACATCCACGCATGTTACCATGTGCAATTGCGTTAAACACTGCAGCTTGCTTACCATCGCTGGCATCGGGACATATTTCATTCTCAACAGACTATTCTGGGGCTTTTATGCAGGTGAGACAGAGAGAGCAAGAGAGAGAGAGAGAGAGAGAGAGAGAGAGAGAGAGAGAGAGAGAGAGAGAGAGAGAGAGAGAGAAAGGATGTGTGTGTGAGAGAGGGGAGAGAGAGAGAGAGAGAAAACACTTTCTTTGTATGTGAAGAGCGTATGTATGTAAGGAACCTATCATTTTGCATGGAAAAGCCTCCTCTTGGTCCTGAGGCCGACTGCACATGGGTTCTGAATGGGTTTGGGTGCTATTACATGCTTTGGTTTATAATATCTTCCATCCTTTTTCTATGTGCAATTCTAATAAAAGACTTGCCAATCATGGTTGGTATCAATTAGCTGATAATCACAGACAATTGGCAAACATGCAAACCAGCACTACTTCCTGTGTTTATCTTACACTTGTCAGGATATTCAAAATTTTACAAAAGTTAATGGCCCAAATTTCTGAAACAAATTACTGCTGATGGTGTTCAGGATGTGGGCTAAGTGGAATATTCATCCACTGTTGATCCGAGGTCAAAGTTGTGTTGCCACTGTGGAAACATGTGTGGTGATAGCTCAGCAAGCTGGGAATCCATCTGTCTGAAGATCCAGCTATGCAAATGTTGGGTTTTTACCAAAGGACTCTTCTTCCTACTTAGGAGACACTTGTTCTAATTTGTTCAATGCTCCTGTAGATATATGAGACAGAAATAGAAAACTCCCTACTTCTCTGTAAATGGATGAATAGAAACAAAATGTGATACCTTTATTTGGTGGAATAGTATTACTCTGCTCTTTAAAAACATGAAAATTGTAGGTAAATAGATGGAGCTAGCAAAAAATGATCTTGATTAAGGTAACTCAGCCACAGAAAGGCAAGTATGGTGTCCACCCTCTCTTATGTGGATGTTAGTTATCTAGTCATTGTTTAGCAGGTTAGGTATGGAGATAGGAACTGTGGAGTTGGGGGTGGTTAGGATCTCCTAAGGCGAGGGAAATAGAAACTATATTTATGAATGGATGGGAGTGTGTAGACTGCATTGGGGTCCACAAATGGAGAAAGAGAGGGTGGTGGAGGGAACACAGGGAACTGTAGCTAAAACTAAGGTGGGGTTATTTGAAATCCTAATACAACAGAGGCTTCTTAAAATACATATAGATATGAAAGTAATCTAAATGGAATTACTAAATAATGGGGGAAATAAAGTCCCAAGCTAACAACTCTTGCCACCAGATGAAACCTTCAGTTCTGGGAATCAGTTACATTTCATTGGTGGCTTCCTAGAGCCATCACCATAACTGATTAGTGTCCCTGGAACTGGAAGGCACCTGGCATGCCATTAAAGGAGAAAGGCAAATGCCATCTCAGCTACAAACCCTGTGTTCTGTGATGGTGATCTGCCTGCAAGGCTTTTGCTGGTATAAACGTGGCACAAAGCTTGTGGGAATAAAAAGCTACAATCTGATTCCAGTTAAGTCACAGTCCACCAGGAGGAACACAAGCCAGGCATGCTCAGGTGTACAATAACCTCAGATACGATAGGCCAGGGATTGGAAACATAAAACACATAGCACTGTTCTGCTAAAGGTACTTAGGAATAAAGTGATTCCTAATGACATCATACCACACTCATAGATCAGTATCTTGTTCAGCCATTGTCAGAGAAGCTTCTCCTGCTAGCACAGGAAAAAAAAATGAGAAAAAGTGCAGAGACCCACAACTGGACCATATGCAGAGTGTGGGAGAGACTTTGGACCTCTCATTTATATACATGGGATGTCTCCATCAAATCCCTTCCCTTAATCAGGAAGTGAAAACAATGAAAGAATGAAAATCTTCTTACTCTACCCTTTCTTATCAAAGGGAAGGATATGGAGCATAAAATTGAAAGAAGACTTACGCTGGTAAAATGTTCTTAAATCTTTACCTATTGCAGCAGCTGTTTGTAAAAGGGTTACTCTGCCAAGTTCAGAAATGGTGTCAGTTATGGTTGATTTTAATCATGATAGGAATACATTTATCATTATACTTCATTCTTAATCATATTTCAAAGTCAGACTTTTTTTTGTCAGAATGTTTTGCCATACACTTCACATTTATGAACTATGTAAAAAAAGATGAAAGCTGTTTATAGTGTTTATCATTAAAGAAGGAGAGGATAAACTTAAATGGTATTGAATCAAGTGCAATGGTATTCAGTCAAGAGTGGTACTGCTCAAAGCATCTAGAATATCTTGACAAGGTGGTAAGTGTCCTGATATTAGAAGGATTCCTTTTTCTAGTTTGGCACTTTTCTTGGGCTCCAAATAGTAAGATTTATAGCTTTAGTTCACCAGGTTGCTATGAATACTTCACCACCTAAGATATGCACAGAAATAATAAGGCAGTACAGAACATGCTTCTCAATCTTAAAGTGATTAGGATCCCAAATGAAAACCACTGTGTACTTTGTCAAAAAAGAGTCAGCTCAAGGTGAGACACTCAGGAATTCCAAGACATGGGTTGGTCTATTGCTGTGCTTCTTCTATCCAATAATGAAATCCTTAGCTAGCTGTGTTTTGTCATAATGATCCTGCATCTCCATGCTTACTGCCGACTGACACAGAAGACAAACTCATATTTTGTACTTACATAAACCTACTGATGAGATGTGGTGAGGCTTGGCTGTAAAATGTATTTCAGATAACTTAGGTTCAGAGAATTCTGCTCTGTCTTCCCTCTGAGGCAGAGTTGGAAAATACCCTGAACACTTCAGGCACAAACTAGAGTGTCTTGAGTAATGTTAATTAATGTGGAAAACATTGGATAGGTGTGCTGCTTGTTTTATTTCAGATTGACACAAGCTAAAGTCATCTAAAAGAAGGGGGTCTTAATTGGAAAAATACTTCCATAAATCTGGATGTGGGGAATTTCCTTAATTAGTGATTGATGGGGGAAGACCACAACCCATTGTGGGTGTTACGATCCTTGGGCATGTGGTTCTGGGTTCTGGAAGAATGCAGACTGAACAAGTGATGATGAGCAATCCAGTAAGCAGCACCCCTCCAGCACCTCTACATTGGAGCCTGACTCCAGGTACCTGCCCTATTTGAGTTCCTGTCCTGACTTCCTTTGATGGTCAACTGGGATGTGGATGTGTATGTCAAATAAAGCCATTTCTCAAGTTGACTTGGTCATGGTGTTTCATCACAGCAAAAGTAATAGAAGTAGGACAACAGGCCAATCACTTCCTGTCACCTTCCTCCCTGAGAAAGGTGATACAGACCTCTCACAACCACAGATTGCACTATAGAGGATGATGCACAGGAACCTTTGCATATAGATTACTACTATCAAGAAGAAAAGCACCTCTAGCCTCTTTCTGCAAACAGTTGGATTCATGGGATAATTTAGCATACCCACAAACTCACTTCACGGCAGGACAGAGTGTCTTCTCCAAAGTAACTTCCTGGGATGATTCTAGGGTGCTGGAATGCTTCGAATACATGGTAAGACTCAGATGACTAGCAATGGGTGTGGGGAAAATCTTAAGAGTCTCGGTTGCCAGAGCACAGTAGTGTTACAATGGGAACAATTTTGAATTTACAAACTCATGGCTGTGTGGACTACCCAGCTTTTAAGGCTTATGACTATTACGATAAAGACTCAGTGATCATAATCAGAATGCGTAGCCTGACAGGCAAGGTTAATCCAAAGTGGACTGAAGGACAAGCTTAATGGCACCAAATGCCCGTGAGCAAATGATGTCTATGTTTTCCTCATTCCCACCACATCCATCCAACATATATGATACTTCTGCCTTCCTTGTACTTAGCAAATCTCTCAGGTTGTTTCACAGCTCCCAGAGGAGAACAATAGTATTTTCTGTGAAAATGAACATTTTGAGACTGAAAGAGACCATTAGGAAAATGAGAACACAGCACCAATTCTATCCAATGTCTGGGGGCTCTATGTGGAAAGAAATGGAACATGGTTAGTCTCATGAATGATAAAGATATTACAGCTTTAGAGAGACTAGGAGCTCAGAACAAAAACACATCCCAGTACATTCAGACCCTTGGATGTAATTCCATCCTCACCATAAATCAACTCTGAGGTAAGTCTCCTACATCCCTTGTGATTTTTGACTAATCTATTATTTTGCTTGATCCTTGGCAGATGGATTTGGCTAAAACACTTCCATTCCAAAAACTCTAAACAACTGAAACAATAAAATTTTACCTGATTTTAAATACAATAGTTGTAATTATTCTGTATTTAAATGTAGTGATAATTAGCTTTTAAATATGCATACTTACACACTGTGATGTCCTAATATTGCATAATCTAATGCGTCATATCCATATTGGTCCTGCTGATACAAATCTACCCCTTTTGTGAGTAACAAGTAAACAAGGTCCTGGTTATCGTATTTCACTGCACACATCAGCGTGGTTCTAGAATGATAGAGAGAAGATTAGTTTATTGAAACAATAATTGAATGTATTTTAACATTTTGATGTGATACTAGTGTGTGTAGAATTGACCATTTACTAACGAGACAAGTATCTTGGAAGCACAAGTGTTCAGTGCTGTCTCCTAGGTAAAAAGAGAAAACAAGCAAAACGCTCATGATGGATGTTTGGTGTGTGTGTGTGTGTGTGTGTGTGTGTGTGTTTGTGTGTTTTTTTAAAAAATTAGTACACAAAATCCTTTTGATGATAATCCATGGTTCAGTTAATGTAAACATAACATAGTTATTTGTATGAATTTAGAGATTTTGAGGGTCAGTAAAATGGTAAAAATGCCCCCCAAAATTAAAGCATTAAACATTATTTGAGACAAAACACTAAATAACATCTGATGATGTGTAACCTGACATCAGTATAATTCAAAGAAGGCAATTGGAAGGAGTCATCAGGCATGACTACAATTTCAACTTCAATTCATGCTCAATATGCTATACTAAAAGATTCAATATTATACAGTGGATAAGCTACCAAAATCGATCAATAATTGAACTAAAGTTTATAATTTACAAAGAATGATATGAAGCCTATTATCTGATGTGAGATCATATGACTATCAAAATGAGATTCTAAATAAGATATTAGTTATTGTCATAGGGGATATAAACCTGATTCTACACCATTTTTGCATTACTCATTTCTTATCATTTTTGTTCATATTTTTGAGTTTATGACCATAATATTTATTTGAGTGACTGTTACTATTTTAAGATATGACTCATATTTAAAAAACTCAAGGTCCATACCTCTGACATTGGTCACGGCTGTGTATGCCTGCCCTTTTTTTTTTTTTATTAATAGTGTCGCTGCCAAAAGATTCTCATGAATAAGGGCGAGGGTCAGAGGAGTAAAACCATCCTGTAATGACATTAAATGGTAATGCACAGTATTCCACAACTGAACTGAGAACCACATAGCCAGCCCCGTGAACATAGTGTTCCTGTAGACTACAAGCAGAAGAAAGTGTCTTCTCAGGCCACTGCTCATTCTCCTGCTAGTGCTGCAATGTTTCGACCCTGCCTACAGTCCCAAGACCTCTAGTCCTTTCCAAAACTCATGCCCCTCTCACAGCATTTATCATGATACACCGAGTCATTCAAGTGTTTGCTCCCTTTTCAGCAGAAAATCTTTTAAAGTTACTTTTAATTGAAATAGAATAAAATCATTCCCGACTCCCTTTCTCCTCTGGACACCCCACCCCTCACCACGGTTCCTCTCCCTCGACTCTTCCCAGGCCCCTTCAAGTCGATATCCTCTTTACCTTTGATTATCTCTGTTACATACATCTGTGTGTGTGTGTGTGTGTGTGTGTGTGTGTGTGTGTGTGTGTGTGTGTGTGTACGGATGTATAAATAGACCCTACTGTGTCCATTTTTGTTTCGTGTATATGGTTGTTTGGATGCCCATCTTGCATTGGATAGACAATAAGGGGATTCACCTCTGGGAGAGGCAAATTCTCATTCTCCCAGCAATCAGCAGGTGCCTGGAAATGCATCCCTAAGGTAAAACCATGAAAGCTTCCCCCTTCTACACTAATATGCCCACTGATGTTATTATAATCCCAGTCTTTTTATGCAGCCATTTCTAGGACAGACTGCATAGAAGACTTTCTGGTTATTCTGGCTATTACATTCTTTCCATGGCCTCTTCCTCAAAATGCTCTGGGCCACAGAAGCAAAACCTGTGACGTAGATGAGTGAGATGAAAGCTTCCTGAGAGCTTATATTAAAGGGATCAACCCCAAATAAGGTTACCAAAGATGTTCAGGATTTTGTTGAATGGGTGTGCTAAATTTTCTTCTCTAGACCAGAATTTCTTTCTGCATTCCAAAAAGTATTTGTTTGCCAGATGGACCAGTTCCCAACCAATGATCAGTGACTTTTAAAAGAATATGACAAAACTGTGAAATTGTTCAATCTCCAAAAACCAAAACGTGTTCATTTTTAAAATTCTTGTTTGAACAACCACTTCTGAAGCAGACACTGGCATCTGAAGAACTTGTTTCAGAAGATGCAAGATAGCAATGTCAGCTCCCAGCCCCTGGATCTTAAAAGTTCACCAAAGAAATAGATTCAATATGGCCGAGACCTCATATAAACTTTGACCACTTGAACTCTTCCTATCACGTTATATGAAGAAAACTGTCGTAGCTTTAGAAAACCCAATACGTGTTTTTAAAAATCATTACATTTAACTTTTGATAATTTCATACATAGCAATGGTATTTAGAACATTTAAACCTCTCCCTTTCTCTCTCTCTCCCAATTCCTCTCATGACCTCCCTACTCCCCCTCTACTTAATGATCTCTTCTTTAACCGTTGTTGTTAGGTACACAAAGATATGTATGCATGTATGTATAACCTTCTCAATGCATTTAGTTTTGCTTCTATTGTATATGTGTCAATGGCAGATCATTTGGGTTTAGGTAATCTATCAGAGTTTGTCGCTACAGAAAACAGATTCTTCTCTCATCTCCTATTGCTTTACCAGTGGTAGAACCTTGTTAGTTACCCATCAATGTTGGCAAGTCACCTGGTGTTGTCATGGTGTGGGTCTTATTTAGGCAAAAATAAGACTGGGATTTCCTGAGTTCAATATCTAGGGAACATTATCTTGCAACAGGCATAATGGTCCTTTGGTCCTTAGAGGTCTTTGACCCCTCTTTCATGATGCTCTCAGAATTTGCACCAGTTGGGATTAGCTAGTCAGCAACACAATCGTATGTTCACATTATGGAAGGCAACCAAGGACAGTGGTAATACCTTATATCATTTGGAGTAATCTCTTAGAGTCTACTCAACATTAATTCCAGGGGCAGTTTCCCTTTCCTGACATTATTTTGTTAAACAATCTATAATTTTAATCTCACTGATAAAATAATTCTATGAGTATGGTAGAGTTCTGATATTACTATTTAAAGGTGAGGTCTCAATATATAGCCCAGGTTAATCTAGAAGTCATGATGGTCCTGAAACAGAACCCTCTGCCCTCCTCCTGGGATTACAGGTGTGCCATCACCTCTCAATCATGTACTCTTTTAAATGCCATTGCATTATTTCTCCATTCTGATCACTGCTTAAGTTACTGTTCTAGGCAAAATATAAATCAGAAATTAAGCAATGCCTTACCTATCAGTGAAAACTCAATAACATCTGTATGCACTAGCTTTAGTACACTAAAATCGCTCAGCAGCTTGCACTTAGGTGAAACCATGGATGCTGTATGCAATGTGCACAGCATGTCTAACCACAGACAGGATTAACTTGATAAATCTAACATGTTCTCTAATCAAAATATTATTATCTATATTGAAGATAATTTTTGAAGGTGTTAGATATTAAACTCACAGAAGAGCATAATAGGCAATACCCGGTCACTAAGCTATAGCCTGGTATTGAGAAATAATTTTAAAATGCCCATTAAATTCATGAGAGCCTTTACATGTCCTGAAGCTATTTGAAAATGCACCAGAAAACAAGAATCATAGGCTCAAACATGTATATGGGCAAAGCAGGTGATATGAGCGTGATGATAGTTGTTATGATTCGTTAAAACTGCCGGAGGATTCAGAAAGCAAAGTCAGCCGCAAGCTATAGAGGTCAGGCAGTGGTGGCACACACCTGTAATCCCAGGACTCAGGATTAAGAGGTAGATGGGCCTCTGTTAATTCAAGGCCACACTGGCTACACAGTGCGGTCCTAAATGAAACAGTTCACACAAACGTGATCTCAAGCACCTGGGATGACACGCCTCTAATCCCAGCACTGGGGAGGTGGAGACAGGAATGATATGGCTGGGCAGAGAAAGGAATAAAGACAGGAGAAGACAGGAACTGAGAGCCTTTGCCTCTGCGGGTGTGTGGGGACAGGATTGCCATCTAGCCCGGTAGAGGTAAGATCTCCTGGCTGGGCTGCTTTGCTTTCTGACTCCTCAGGTAGGCTTTAATAAACCATAAATAATATAGCACCACATATGAGGAAATACTGCTGGGAATGCTCAGCAAATGGAATACACTTGATGTTGAATATTGGAAGTGTTAATGGGGTTCTATGGTGTAATGGTTAACACTCTGAAGTCTGAATATTGGAAGTGTTCACCGTAGGGAATGATTTGATCAAGTGGGCTCAGAGGAGAGAGGATTTGAATCTTTAAGAACAGGATGGAATCCAGATTCTGAATTCTCATGAAGACTGAGTGTGTCCTGGGTTCCTGGAGGAAACAGAGAGGATAAATGGAGTGCACTCTATAGTCTACCGATACTTTGAAAACTCTGTGGCATGCTTACCAGGGGATCTGTAAAAAATCCGTATTGCAGTACAGTCGACTGCATCCCCCCCAATATCAGTCCCAGATATAGTCTAATGTGAAACGTCACCCACAGGTTCAAATGATTGATCTGGTAACGCAGATAGTCACTATTTTGGCATGAGCTTGAGGAATCATTTGGACACAGATCCTTGCTGACTGAGATATTGTCATGTTGGCAATGTTTGGGGTTACACCTAGTCCCAGTCTCTCTAGCACCTTCTGCTCTCCAGTCTGTGAAGATGTGAAGGGGAGATTTAGGTTCCTGACAAGACTGAACCAGGGCCAGCTAGACTGAACTGCTGTGCTTTCTCAGCCAAGACAAGACTCTACTGCATGAACCAGAGCCAATCCTTTCTTCCTGTTGGTTCAAGTAGGAAGTTACAATAATGAGAAAAGCAACTAATATGGATCCCAAACTGTAATAAAGCCATTGTGATTGTTAGTTTCACTTATCAAGGATACCAACTAGAATGACTTAGGAAGAATGTTCCCACTGGGAAATTGTGTCAATTGGGCAGGCCCGTGGAAATGCCTGTGGGGGATTTGAAACTGACGAGAAGGATCCAGACCATTGTGTCAGATGAAACTTTCCTCCCCCACGATGCTTTGTGCCAGGACACTTTAACCACAGCAACAGAAATGAAACTATAACATTCATAGTACCGACAGAAATATTTTTAACTGGTTCTCTCATACTATTTATATGTGGATGAAATGGACAATTCGTTGAACAGGAATGATTAGGCAAAGCCAGCGAAAGGAAGTGCTCTTTATTCTTAGTTTGTCTTTTCCAGCTTTTACCGCTGCTAGGCGTGTGGTGCCAAGACTCTATGATTTAAAGAGAAACACTGAGATCTTTTATTGACCTCCAACTGGTATGACGGCAAAACTACAAGCCACAAAACAAAAACCTACTTGAAATCGACATTTGTTTGTCTTGTGTGCTGAGTGATAACCAGGAGAGTTGGAAATCCTTGAAGGAGACGTCCTTATTTTTTAAAAGACTCTGCATAAGTAATTTGTTAAGGCATTCCGAATTAGAGGGAATTAGTTGTGATTGTACTCTTGGTTGTCACTGAGAACACACTCTAACTTCTCAATCAGAAACACAGAGAAAGAGGAGTGCTAGGCTGAAGTGATTTGAAAGGAGAGAACAGAAAGAAATGGTACCCAGTTGACCTCTCAGTCTTGTAAAGATGGCATAACTACTTTATATCTGGGCATTGACACTTATCCATTCAGTGGGTGTTACTGAGTAGCTGCATCAGGACCTAAGCAATGTTTTAAGTATTCATTTCCAAGTCTTGTTATATTTATTAAACCCAACATCTCAGAAAATTCTTCACTTCCACATTTTCAAAACGCTCCTCAACGTGATACCCAAGTATATCTTAGGACTGAAGAACCAGACACCTTTGCTTTCATCTCTTCTCACATCCCTTCAATCAAGTTCCTTCTTCATTTGGAGACCTGGAAGAAGAAGGAAGAAGAAGCCAGAGACAGCCACTTACCAACACTTCATTTAATTTCTCTAGGGAGGCACCAATTAATAAAAGTGGAACTAGGCCTTATCATCCAAAAATGTGACAAATCTCACCTCTGAGGAACGTACTGTGGATTGGAGAGCAGAATTTAGACTCTCATCTGAGGAGTTACATCAGCAGGAATAGGACTAGGCACTAGAGTAACATCTGCACACTTCTCTCAATTCAATATAAACTTCCCACACCTTTTTCCAATCAGGTATATCTCCAGTTCAAGAAGTGTCTCCATTTAAAGAAGTGTTCTTGCTGAAATTACTGGCTTAAACTACCTTTGCAAGAGGTGTTACTTGCTGCTTGTCAAGAAGATCATTTGTCTCATATTGAACAGCCTGATGTCTTCAGATTCCTACCAAAACTGGCCTCTAGCTAAGCTTCTCAGCGCTTCTCTCAAAGAATTATTATGCCCAAAATTGAAGAGCATCATATCAACACAGAAAGTGTAAATAATTCCAAAATGATAACCTGTTCTTGATATTGCCATGTGCTTACGTAGCTTCCAAGTTGGCCTACATCCTGAAGCTTTGGCCAGTTTTACCTTCCTATTTTTGTTGCTTCAAACTTATTCTGAAGAAATAAACATGCACACATAACTATGCCAACACTACCAATTCAGTTTTCAAAAAGGGTTGTTTTGTTTGATAAAGATTATTTCCAAGGCAAGTTTGGCTTTCTTTTATTGTTTTACACTGGTTAGAAAAGAGTGGCGAAAACATTGATAAAGAAGATAACTTCTAACACCTCATTGACCCACCATGATTTTCTATCATATTTTAAAATCGGGTTTTTGAGAGTTCCATACAATTGCTTTGACTACCTCCACCCCTCTCTCTCTATGCCTTCTCTGATCCGCACACCTTCTCCACCCATGCAACTTTCTGCCCTCACTGAGAAAACCCTCCCCACAAGTCTCCAGGATCAATACAAAAGACTGTAAGAGCCAACGAAATCGGATTGACCACAAGAAAACAGTGTCTTCTGGACACAACAGGGCAGATATACATATGAACCCACAGCCATGTGACAGCTCTCCCAAGACCGACCCATGCAAACTCAAGCCAGCCAAACTCTCAGTGTGAAGACAAGAGGTCAGGGTGAATCCCACCTCTAGCTGCAAAGCTACTGGCAAGTATAAGCTATAAGAGAGGCGGGGGGGAGGGGGGGGAGAGTCAGTTTTATTTGTGGGTGTGGCCCTGAGTAGACTGACCAAACTCCAGTGGATGGTCATACACACAAAGGTATACAGGCTATACAAATTAGACTTACTTGTTTCATTAAAAACTACAACAACAATGTTTACATGAATACCAATCATATGATTTCTAAATGTCAGTCAGGGAAAACTTGAGCTTCTGAACTCAGAAAATTGTGGCCCTATATAGAAACTTGCGAAAGCACAGGTTTCCAAATACTTTGGAATTTAATTTAGGTAGTATATATTTTGGAGCTCTCGTCTCCGTTGCCTTGAAATTCCAGGAGGGCTGCTGTAATTTCATTTCTGTCATATTTCACAGTATGATGGAGGGCTGTTTCCCCGTTTACATCTTTTAACGTAGGATCAGCATGCTGGAGGAGCAGACATGACACAATATCTTTTTGCCCTGTCTGAGTTGCCTGTGGATATTGTAGAAAAGAAAAGCACAGTCAATTCAAAGAATTCAACATAGGCCTTTTAGAGCTTTCACTATGATATATTTGAACTACCTGGATCAAAGGTGTCATTCCCCTATTGCCTACTGCGTTAATGTTGCAGCCTGAGAGAACAAAAATTTTAACTAGTGTGCAGTGCCCGTTGTATGCCGCGAAATGCAGAGCCGTCCTGTGGGAACAAGAGGTATTTTTAATTGAAATTGTAGGTCACTATGATAACATGTACAATCACTCACATTGTTTTGCGACCATTACATAACAAGAATTCCTCTGATTCCCCACAAAAACAATATTTAACTTTCTTCTAAATAGTATATTCATTTGCCATCATTATTCACTGTCTTAGAATACCTCACCATCCAGGACTCTTGTGGCAATGGGAAGAGAACCCATGGCTGCTGCAGGCTAAATGAGTCCTATGTCACTAATCTAGTTCTATCTAGAGCCAAGGCTCTGTCCCAAAGTGGCCTTTATGAACAGAGAATGTATGGTCTCTCGGTGGAACTCCTACTGAATTTGCATCCTGCTCTAAGCTGCATTACCTCCAGCTACCCCTTAGTCTGTAAGTGCAGTGATTCCCTCATCCTTGAAATGGGACTCAAAACAACTCCTCTCCCAGTGTATTATGATATGTCAATGAGAATCTTTGCAACCACACTGGATGGAATTTTTGTACAACCGCTCTACATGGTAGTCATTTAAAGTATTAATATTACTGTGCAATGAACATTTCAAGTAAGTGACAATCCATTACTTTGCAAAGATTCCCAATGTTATTTATACACTTCAGAGAGCCTAAAATGCTGTTTGTTTTCATTTAATTTGAGACAGGGTCTGCTTTGTTAAGAAAACCACATTAATTAATGCTCTTATCATGACACAGTGATCATCTTAAGATTCTCTTTTGCAAGCCAAGCTAAGGCAAAAAAAAAAATTACATTGTATGAGATGTTCTGAGACTCTACATAAGATATAAAGACCGTAAAAGGATTGTATAAGCCATGCGTGTATACGATTTTGTATGAGCACTTGAGAATCAGCAGATTTGGGTATTTCTAGGGCTTCTGAAACCAGTCTACCATGATACTGGGAGATGGATCTATAGCTCAGCTTGTTAAGAAAGAAAAAATGAAAGAAAGGAAAGAACAAGAGGAAGGTAAATAGGAAGGAAGGGAGGAAGAAAGGAAGGAAGGAAAGGATTATAAATTTATGTAAATGAGGTTGGGTTATCCAGCTAGTAAAACAAAACATAACAAAAAAACTTGTCTTTTGCTCACATTTTAACTAACCTAAAATTGGAATGTCATTGACCAGGTCAATGAAGCAACCCAAGGGTTTCTAGTTAAACATAGACCAGCTTGGCTACGCAACAATCCTTGCCAAGCAACACTGGGGAAGACAAGCATTCTTCCTCACGCATCACAGCCACTGTAGCAAATGGTCTCAGTGGACATGTGCAGGGTGGGCCTCTGCTCTTGCTTGGCCTTAGTTTATACTTACCTTGCAAGGTTTCTCTTCAAATTTAAAGGATACCTTTAATCCCTTCAGTAATTATCTTACTTGGCAGTTGCTTTGTTTTAATGGGGTAAATTTCATCTTCTAAAATTTTGTCTTTGCGTTTTCACTGTAAGATCACATTATTTATATGAGGTGCCTTTGTAGAAAGATGGAACCCCCCCCCCCCGCGACTGTTGAAAATGGAGTATTTGGTTATACAGTATATTCTGATTATGGATTCCCCTCCCCTCACGACTACCACACCCTCTGTACCATCTCACCCACCCAAATCTATACATTCTCTCTCTCACTGGAAACAGAGATATAATGACAATATAATAAGAAAAACAACAAGATAAAATGAAACATGCAAACCAGAATAGTGCAAAACAAAATAATGATATTTGTGCTAATGTAAACCCTACAATAACAGTGTAGATCCATGATTGAGGTCAAGGCTCAGGGAGAGACCAAAAGTAAATGGCTACGCACAAACTTTGAATTTAAGGAAGCATCTACATTACTACTGTCCTGTGGTTATTTAACTGCATGTAATTACCAAAATCCAAACTGCAGATGTCTATTGTAGTTTATGTTTTGTTTGATTCGAAGTGTACATTCACTACACAGCTATTTTCAGTTTAGTTAGTAGCAGAATTTCCTGGGTAATTAATTAAGACTCCAGTTATAGATCTTTCAGATTCAGCTACTGTCATCTTGGGTGTTGATGAAATGGAGCAAGAAGCTGATCTTCACAGGAGCTAAGGCGCTGGTGTATGGGCGCATGGCCAGCTTATGCATTCGGAAGTGTGGACCCTCTGAATAGAACCCAGAAGCTGGGAAATGCCCTGGGTCCAAAAAAAACCTACATTTCCAGAGCCAAAAAAGAAAAACGCACTCAGATATTCCATGTTAAGGAGGTTTCCAAACATGACTACTGTTTGCACAATAACACCTGAAATTTAACTTTGTGGCAATTTTAGGTTCAGGAGGAGCCATACTCCAACACACCTTTGATCCTTCAGATTAAAAGTTGTTAGGCAAGTGGAGTTCACAGAAGGCGACACCTGAGCCAAGTCACATTTCATAGGATTCAGTAGCATATTCCTTGACACTGTGAGTATGGCACTGTGATTGGTTTAATAAAGAAGATGACTGGCCAATAGCTGTCCAGGACAAGTTCTTGTCCCATCTCCACTCTGGAGGAACCACACCATATTGAGGAACTAGAAATTCAAAAAGGAACTTTAAAATTAATATGAAAACATAAAATATACTGCTACTAACTAAACTCCAAATAGCCCAAAGGACCCTGAAATGTGAAAACACTCCTAGAGATATCACCATACCAGATTTCAAGGTATATTACAGCGTTCTAGTAACAAAATCAGCTAAAAACAGATACAATAATCAACAGAATAGAACTGGACACCCATATAGAAGCCCATACTCATATAGCCACCTGATTTTTGATAAACAGGCCAACACTATACATTGGAGAAATACAGGATCTTCAACAAATGGTGCAGGTCCTTCTGTTTAGATATCTAACAATGAAATTAGATACTTATCTCACACCTTGTACAGAATTCAACTTCAAACAGATCAAGGACCTGGATATGACCTGACACCCTGAATCTGTGAGAGGAGAAAATAGGAGATATGCTTCAACTTACAGGACCAGGAAAAGGCACTTTAGCAGTAATGTGGTAATACAGGCTTCAAGACCAGCAACTGATAAATGTGATCTCACAAAGCAAAAAAGCTCCTGTAACAGGAAGTATATTCTAATGCCAGAGGGAATGTAGCCTACAAATGGGGGAAATGCCAGCTATACAGGTAAAAGAGGATCGTTTTCTAAAATATGAAAGGAACCAAAAAGAGAAACCCTAACTGTCAAGAAAGTGGGGTTTGGAACTAATTAGAATTCAATTCTCAACAGAGGAAATACAAAATACGCAGAAATGGGTTTTTTTTTCCCCCTAATGTTCAACAACCTAGGCCACGAAGAAAATGCAAATTAAAATTTATTAGAAATTCGCCCTTACCCTTGTCAGAGTAACTAAGACCGAAAGAACAATGACAACAGGCGTTGGTTTGGATATGAGAAAGGGGGCAGTGACTGCTGGTGGGAGTGCAAAGCAGTGCAGTCGCTATGGGGATCAGTGTGGAGGTTCCTCAGAAAGCTAGAGAGCTCCTACCCAAGCCAGCGATATACCGTCGCTATTCACACTCTCCATACCTGTCCAAAGGACTCTACAACAAGGATGTAGCTATCTGATCATCCGTGCTCACTGAAGCTTTATTCACAGCAGCCAGGAGATAGAAATAATCTACATATTCAACACTCATTAAAGGGTTTTACTTTTATAGTGAGATCATTAGTAATATTTCTCTACTATGAACAATAAAATTACCAAATTTTCAGGTAACTGGATGCATCTAGAGTCATTCTGACAGAGGTAACCTAGACCCCGAAAGACAAACACTGCATATTCTAATATGTGGGTTCAAGTTTGAAGTTATTACAAATGTGTGTTAAAATTGCCATGCCCATAGAGGTCAGGAAAGTGGTAAAGGCTCATGGGAGGGGAGGATGCTTTAAGAGAGGGGAGACAGAACACAGGTGGTATAAAGAGAAAATAGTGAATTATGGGGCAAGAAGGATTAAATGGTGTAGGAGTGGAAAGTAGGTTAAAGAGGGGAATTGGGGAGGATAGCTAACATTAAAGTCCTCTTGAAGAAGTGACATGGAAACCTAACACTGTGGAATAAACACACATACAAAAGGGTTCAAATGGCGTCATCCAGTAATGGGATGGGCGGGATGACACCTCACCATATAGACCATTAGATACCTCAGAGTAGCAAATAAAAGCCCGTTTTGACTTGTTTGCCAGTGGGGTCCCCTAGACCACTCAATATTATAGGTCATTGTCACTGCTCTGGCTTAACCTGATCTTGATGGTGAAATCCCCTTGTGCTTAAGAATGAAGGAGCGTTCCTAGAAGCAATACCACAGAACTCCATGGAAAAGTCCAGTATACATCACTTACTTTAGTTTTGGTGTTTGTTAAAACTCTAAACAAAACTTCAGAGCCTGCAAGATGGCTCAGTAAGAAAAAGTTTTTGCCCCCAAGCTTGATACTGACATGGTAGACGCACAGAGCAAACTCCATGTTCATGCCAAATACCTGGGCTCTTGTACTGGCCCTGCTCCCTCTTGTAATAGCACAATTTCAGATAACTTCTTTCATGGGTATACATAAGACATGTGGTTTTCTCTTTCCATTTATTTGGAGAGACGTTTGAATGGCCAGTGCTAGCCACTACTAATCCACGCATAGTGGGATTAGAGAGATCTCAGCCGCACACCCCCTCCCCCCACCAGTTCAGCAATCTGCTTTGAAAACGTAAAAGCAGCCTAGGCAGAGGGATGTGAGGTGATTGGTGTGGGAGGTGGGGGCACTAGTTTGAGATGGGAATGGTTTACAGGAGCAGCACCAACTCTGATTAGTATGGAACCCAAGTTAAACTGATTCCCACTGGTTCAGAAGGATGGCCAGACACTGAGTAGAAGCCTTTGACTCCTCTGCACACAATTACATAGAGTTTTGCTTTGTTTTGTTATAGAGAAGCAGGCGTGATTGTGGAGATAATATCCCTACTATAGATTACAAAACATGGCAAAGGCAAGTTGGTTAGAAGTTAGCCTGGTCTATATATGCAGTTCTGGGCTAGAACATGAGCGCTACATACTGAGACCCTGCTTCAAACAAACAACACACCCAAAACAAAAACCAGAGACAAGCCAAGAGAGAAGGTGCACACTTTTAATCCCTCTGTGAGCCTGGGCTATTTAGCAAGAGTCAGGACAGCTGGGGCTACAGAGAAAGACCCCGACTCAAATACAAATCAAACCAGAAACAAAAGCAAATCTGGCTCAAAATGAAAGGTTTGTCTCCCGGAGGATGGCATACATCAGGCTTTAAATAACCTAATTAGAAGTTCTGGTTCCTTTTTCATAGAATCAATTTGTGATTAGCACACAAAGTAGAGGAAGCAATCTTTCATTTAAGGCAAAATACAATTGTTGGGAGTGGTATTACATGCTTTTATTCTTAGCACCTGAGGAGGGAAGCAAAGGTAGGTAGACATAGAGAGACACAGGACAGCAAACACACTCACACCAACCAAGAAAACCCACATCAAAACACACCCAGTGATGCCTAGTTTGGGGTAAACACCAAACTTCCTCCTTGTTGACCTAGGAAGTTGAACAAGAGTCAAGAACCCAATGAGCAGGACACGAAGTATACTGAAGGAGGAAGTCATCCACAATTCGCAGCCCTTGGCAAGGCAGCTTGGGGAGGTCATCCCGAAAGCGGCGGCAGGAAGGGAGCCTGGACTATAAAGAGATCTTCCTTTATTTCTAAACCTAGATGCTGAGGATTGAGACATTCTGTAGATTCAAGAGGAAATGCAAATGAGCAGGAACAGGCAAGTCCAAACAGACAGTTTCACAGGTGAGTACAGTCAGGAGTCAAGGGCAAGCAGACAATTTCATTCACAGGTGAGAACAGTCAGAGCAGTAAAAGAGACCCTATGCATGCTGCTATTATGGTTCTGTTAGTTCACATTGCTTTAATCCTGTTGATTCAGAAGGCCTTGGTCTCGTAATGTCCTCCATCCCCTCCGACTCTTACATTCTTTCTGCCTCCTCTTCCACAGGGGTCCCCGAGCCCCGAGGGGAAGGTTTTGATGGAGACATCCAGTTTAGGGCCAAGTATTCCAAGGTCTCTCGCTCTCTGCCTACTGTCTGGCCGTGGGTCTCTGTATTTGTTCCCTTCTGTTCTGGGAGCAATTTCTCTGATGGTGCCTATGTAAAGCACTGGTCTATAAGTACACCAGAGTGCCATTAGGAGTCTTTTTATTGCTGTGCTTTCCGTTTAATGTTTGGGTTTACTCTAAGTCTTTAGGATTTCCCAGAGTGTCAGGTATGGATGCTATCTCATGGACTGGGCTTTAGGTCAAATCAGTTATTAGTTGGTTATCCTCACAGGCTTTGTGTCTTCATCATTGCCTTAGCACAACAGTTTTCAACGTGTGGATTTTAAGCCTTTTAGGGCATATATATCAGCTACCCTGCATATCAGATATTTACATCACAATTCATGACTAATAGTAACCAAACTATAATTTTTAGTAGCAACATAAAAATTTTATGGTTGGGATCAGCACAACATGAAGAATTGTATCAAAGGGTCACAGCATTAGGAAGAATGAGGGTCTCTACCCTAGTATATCTTGCAGACAGGATGCCACTCTATATCAGAGGGTTATGGTTGGGTTGGTGTTTACATTTCTTTTTTAGTATTCTGTTGAGTATCTTTCTGTATCAAGATGTTAGAATGTAGATGTAAAGGCTCTATATAAATAGGAGATAAAAGCCCAAAATCTCCATGTTCTATGAATTGTATAGGTATCATGATACTAACCCAAACTCTCCATGTTCTATGAATTGTATAGGTATCATCGTCAGCAATGGTACCTTGCTGTCAGTTTGTGGGGAGCAACCAACCTATTGCCTTGACAACAGCTTGGACTCTTTCAGCCACAGATCAATTAGATGTAACCCAATCCCAATACTGGAAGTTTCATTTGGTTACATGAACTGTCCATTTGGGACTCTGTCTCCTCATTATTTGACAATTCCAGTTAGATTGCCTTCATAGAGGTATGTATTTTAGGAACCTTCTACTGTATTGTGTTTCCATTTTTGGAAATATTCCAATTTCTGGCTGTCATGAACAAAGCAGCAATGAACACGGTTGTCCAAGCGTCTCTGTGTTAGGATGAAGTGTCCTTTGGGTAGGTGCCCAAGAGGGTACAGATGGAGCCTGAGGTAAGTTGGCTCTCATCTTCCTGAGGTACCAGCACACCAATTTCTGCAATGTATACAGCATGAGCCCTGGGCTGGTTGATATGTTTGTATTTGAAAACTCTGGTTTTTGGCTCGAGGTCAGGAACTGGTCAAGATTTTATGAAATCCTTGACCTTTGTCCTACTATAAACTGAGAATGAACGCATGAAACTTTATATAGATGGCTAAAAATGAACAAGTTAATGTATTTGAAATACGGAATGTAGTCCACCACTGAAAAGCAAGTTGGCCAGATTTCATTACTCAAGCCTAGAAATATTCTTAGTTTATCAGCGAGGCAGAACAATTTAGAAAAAAATGACAGTCATTTGAAGTGGAAAGTCTCAGATATCAAAGAAACAGCACAGCTGATTAAAGACTCTGGTTATCACTGTCGGAGATGGTACCCTCTGGTTATCACTGTCGTAGATGGTATCCTCTTGGTGCAGATGGGCACCAGCAAACCAGAGGCCTTCCAAGTCCTAAACATGTTAATTCCAAGGCTATGCAGAGGCTCTGCTCACTCAGCACTGGCCTCCACAGCCTCAAAGCACATAAAGACATTGATGCTCACCCAATTATCCCTCTGGCTTCAAGTGCATCATTAAATACCCATAAACACCTGTGGTAACAATCCCTTCTCCATCTTTCACAGTTTGTTGTATTTATATGTTCAGGGTTTTTTATTTAATCTTGGTATTAGTTCTCCATATAAACTCTGATCTTAGACAGCCACTGGAGCCAGGAAAAATAAACACCATTTCTCCCTGACAGCCTTACAGGTGCCTGCCAACAGCCACCATCTGCTACCTGAGCATTGATGTAGGGAAAACATCCTGCTGATGGGACACAGCCTGACTCCTACAAATCAATCACATGCCAGAGGCCTCCCAAGCTTTCTTTTGTTATCCATTCCATCTGATTGCCAACATTTGCCAGGGTCAGTACACCTAACATAGGACTGTGAGAGCTGAGTATAGACTCAGGCTTATGGTTTGCTCAAGAATTTGGGCACAAAGATTGGGACCAATTTTTTTTTTAACCATACAGTGGGTGAATTACAGAGGGGTGTGCCACTGAGAGTTCCATGGAGCCCTGGGAGTGCATGGCAGGGGCTCTGCCACAGACCGCAGTCACACGATGGACTTACGTAGGGAGGTGCCTGCATCTCATATGAAAAAAAAAAAAAATGTAAGATGCGGGTAGGAAAACAGCTTCACCAACTCAAAGAAGAGCATGCAGAAGACTTGTGTGTTCACAGAGCAGCCGGAGGAAAGTTCTAGCCCAGAATGTAGTCAGTTGTAAGAGTGACATGAATTAGATCCAGAGAGGTGACTTTGGTGGGTAATCTGGGCTGCCTTGTTTAGGAGTATTGGAAGTTCTTAAAGTGGAAGACCGTGGAGGAAGTTATCAACTGCGCCTTTGTAAAATGCTTCGCAGGACTCAGGACAACAGGCTGGACGTTGGGGAACATAGTAGGAATAGCTTCATAGGAAGGCAGTGTAAACGCCTCCAGGAGCCCATCCTGGGGAGACAGGGTTACACAACGGCTGGCACAGGTGTATCCGAGAGATGCTAAACACAAAGGTGTTTAGAATGACAAGATCTGAGAGCTACTTTCAGAAAATAAAGTTTATGCGACTAAGTATTGAGCTTAGACAATGTAATGAGCTATTTACACATTTCCCTAATGATATGAAGTAAAGAGTTGCATATGGTCTAGAAAATAAGTCACTAGTTTTTGAAAAGTCGCCAGAGTACAATAGGAAAACACTCCAAGACATTTTCCTTATTGGGACATGTCCACAAGGGCAACTGCAGGCCCTCAGGGTCCCTAAAGCCTGACTTGTCTCCCCAAATACCCCCAAATAAAGAGTGGGAGGGAGAGGACAGCCGCATAATCACCTCTAGAAGTATACTCCTGAATCATATGAAAATACAGGGAAAGAAAAGTAAAATTGAAAGGTTTAAATATTTTTTTTCTTAAAAAACATTAATAATAAAATTTCAACTAGGGAAATATTTCTTGATTTAGTAAGACTTCATTTATTATAAAAGTGACATATTGGCGTATAAATTTAAAGATGCTAAAGGCACATTCTGCCTGCAAATGCTCAGATGACCAATTCGGAGTCAGAAGAATTCACTTACCTTCAAATGGGATGATTGTATGTATGCATGCATGTATGTATATGTATGTACACACATGCATATTCTCATATATTCCAACTGTGGCTTCCCCTCCCTCCACTCCTGCAGCGCCCCCCCCCCAGGTCCACTCCTCTGTATAAGCAAGGGACCCTGAAAATACGTTACAGTTGTGCAGCTTGATATTTTTGTGGGATCTCTTGCCTGCACGCGGGATTACTGCTCTTTCTCTTTTCTCTTACTGGATTACCGCTCATAGCCCTGGTATGAGGGTTTGCGCCTAGTCTTATTGTAATTTGTTAAGCAATGTTTGGTTGATATCCCTGGAAGGCCTGCTATTTCTTCTTTCTCTCTGTCTCTAGCTCTCTTCTGGGGGGAGGGAGGGGTAAAGGAGGGTTAAGCTTAAAGATGGATCTTCTAGCGCCACCTTCTGGATAAAAAAATAATTTTATTCCCTCCAGGCCTAGAAAATTTTATATTAGTAATTTTTGTAGGTTTGGCGCCACCTGCAGGAAGCTCTTGTTAGAGCCAAACAAGCAGAGTCACAGAGAAGTGGTTTGAGTCACCTGTTAAGGAAACAATATCTTCAAATTAGGTAGATCTGGTTTCTAAAAGTTTTTGAAAATTATTCACAAGTTCTCAGGAATTGTTACAGAGAGTCTTTTTGTCTTTGGGTGACATGTTGATCTCTATGTAAACCTGAACCACATGAGACATTACCCTCACATAGTGTAACAGGACAACAACCAACATTTGTCTTGAATAGATCATTATTGAGTCCCACAATTATACACCGCAAAATAAGCTCCTCGTTACCATTTAAAGATAGAGATGCAGTGCATCTTTACATAAAACAGAGTACAATCAAATCCTTAAAGGGGATGGAGAGGTGGCTCAGTGGTTAAGGGTACCTACTGCCCTTGCAGAGAAACCACACAGTGGTTCACAACTATTGGGGACCATAACCATCCTCATTACCTCAGGCCTCTGAGATAGAAAATCACTGCCTCTCAAGAAGTAAGCAGAATGTTCAGCAGAGCATTCCTAGATACAGGCTTGTGGTTTTACAACAGTTAAAGAATAGCTCAGGATATTCCTTCTGTTGTATCTTTACAACCAGTTAAAGAATAGTAAAGCATATTCCTCCTGCTGCAGCTTTACAGCCAGTTAAAGATTAGTCCAGGGCATTCCTTCTACTGACCCTTTCACCCTGCCCACTTGCAAACCCTGCTCACATCCTGCCCATGGTCCTATATAAGCCTGCCCTGAGAAAACAAAATTTGGCAGCTTGATCAGAATCCTGTCTTGCTGTCATCCTTTTATATGCCTTCGATTCCCCTAGGTGTTTCCCGGTTTGTCGTTGACTGCCCCGCGGGTAGGGGCACACAACTGCCTGTAACTTCCAGGGGCCCAGACACTCTCTTCCAGACTTTGCAAGCTGCTGCATACACTTGGTTACATAATTTATAAACAAATACAGATATGCAAATAGACATGATATTTTAATCTTTTGGCCAAGGAGACTGTTCCATACGGCAAGACTGGCTTCTCCACTTTGCTTATTTTCTCTTCTTAAAACTTGGGTAAAAGTGGATGGCATGTAAACACAGTGCTGTGTAGGATATGTAGATCCTGCATAGTTTATTCCTGTTATTATAATTGCAACTTGGTATAGAAACTAAATGACAATAGAAACATTTAAAATACCTGAACTTTTAAAATACAGTCTCTACAAACACGAGCAGAACTGTCTGTGACACATGAGTTTGAAGACATTCACACATTTCCTTGCCACATCTCCCTCACAAGTCAATATTTTAAGAATTATGAGTGTTGTCCAAAAATAAACAAACAAACCAGCGCTGCCATCTCCCAAACTGACTCCTCCAAATCTGCACTGCATCGCACCATTGGAACCTAGAGGCAGTGAACAGTTCGTGCACACTGAATCTAGGAAGATTAGGAGTGGCTAAGAGGTGAGCTAGAAAGGAGCACAACTCTAAGGAGAGGGGCTAGTAATTATGGTCAGGTAGAAAAGGATGACTGGACTAGCCAGAGGAGCATTCTTCAGGTGAATCAGTTATAGGAAAGAGTCATATGAATTTTAATAAACTGAGGCTTTTGACATAAAAAAAGAGTTATGAGTATTGTCAAAAGAAGCTCTTTCCATCAATAAAACTTAGTTAAAAGTTGTGTTTTTCTCAAATTAACTGAAGACTGAAGTGGAAAGGATCTTAGAGGAGATAGGGGAAGGGAAAAAACACAATCAAAATGTATGAAAAATTTAAGTAAAACAATATACATTGAAACTACTAACCCACGAATACATACTTCCAATAAACATACTGCACATTTAACACTAAAGTTGTACCACATGTAGGATGGAGAACTCAACATTTGCACCGGCCCTGATTCATTGTTAATTCCAAATTTTGCCTGGTTTTAGCTTACAAAATGAATGCTAGATTCTGAAATTCCAACTCGTTCTCCGTGCAGGGCATTAATTGCCACTCTAATGAAGTCCTCCACCTGTGGCCTGTTCTCCCATAACATCGTCCCTGTGAGCAAGTAGGAAAATTAGAGAAATTCAACAAAGCCCTTCTACCCCACCCTTTTGCATCTCCTTGGTGTGAGCAATGTGAACTCTAGAATTCATCTAAATCATCTTCAATATTACAATGACATTAGGGAACATTTTTTTTTAACATGGAGTGCAGCATAAAGCAAGGATGGGCTTCGTCAGGCGACCTGAGCAAGCGGGAGCTCACAGGTCCCAGTCTGACTGCTGGGAAACCAGCATAAGACCAAACCAGGCCCCCTGCATGCGGGGGCAATTGTGGGGCCTTGGAAGTCTATGGGGCCTCTGGCAGTGGAACCAGTATTTATCCCTAGTGCACGAATGGGCTTTGGGAGCCCATTCCCTATGGAGTGATACTCTCAGCCTAGATACACGGGAGAGGGCCTAGGTCCTGCCCCAAATGATGTGACAGACTTTGATGATCTCCCATGGGAGGCCTCATCCTCCTCGAGGAGTGGATGGGGGTTGGGATGGGGGTTTGGTGTGGGGAATGGGAGGGAGAAGGAACTGGGATTGGTATGTAAAATAAGATTGTTTTTAATTGAAATGAAAATTAATTTTTAAAAAAGGCTAGGTTTCAACAGGATATCTCAAAATAGCCTGTTATGATAAGGATGAGATCTGGAGAACATAACGACCACTGACAGATTACAAATTGGTTCAATATGTAACAAAATACACCGTCAGTCAAAGGCAAACTGATCTTGATCAGAGTAAAGGAAGCTCTCTGTGCTGTGCTTCAGACAAGGGCCTCACCCATCTCCGATCCCTGCAGGCTTCCACCACAGATATCAAGAATGACGTGGCATGCTGCCCAGTCAGCATGCCATCTGGAGGGGGGAGAATTGAACCCTTTTCCAGGGTAAGAAGAGGGCACAGAGGGCAAAGGGTCTTGCCATGCCAGAGTGGAAACCAGAATTCCGATCCCGAGAGCCCTTCTAAGAAGCCGGATGTAACTGGGGTTTGGAGCGGTGGAGTGGCAGAACAGGACTGGCAAGTCTAGCTGAATCCGTAAGCCGCATGTTCAGAGAGTTTTTATCAAAAACTTAGGTACAGAGTGGCAGGAGAAATATGCTGGGGGTCACCTCTGTCTTCCACACTTGTGTGCACGCATGAGCATGTTCATATATGTACACACCCACACTAAATAGTACACACAGAAAACAAACCACACACACACACACAGACAGATACACAGACAGATACACACACACAGACAGATACACACACAGATACACACACAGACACACACACACAGATACACAGACACACACACAGACACACACACAGATACACACACACAGACACACAGACACACACACACAGACACACACACATAGACACACACACATAGACACACAGATACACACACAGACACACACACAGACACACACACACACAGACACACACACATAGACACACAGATACACACACAGATACACACACAGACATACACACAGATACACACACAGACACATAGACACACACACAGATTCACAGACACACACACACAGACACACACATAGACACACACACATAGACACACAGATACACACACAGACACACACACACACAAATACACACACACACAATCACACTCCTGACAGGAAAGAATGATGAGCTGAATCAAAACAGATGTTATTTAATAAATACCAGTTAAAACTTCTGAAACCTAGATTCCATAATTAACTCTAGGTTTAGAGAACAGAAAATCATGTCAGGCAATCCTCACATGGAAAATTTTATTGTAGATAAAAGATATGTAGTATAGTTAGCAATATTACAAGCCGATAGTTGACAGAAATGGAAACATGAAATACCTAAATACATAGGCAATTTCTTACAAGGTTTGTGGAGTGAATCGAAGGCTCACAGCTTCACATGTAAGTCCAGTGTGAAATCAGAATTCAGAGGCAATTGTCCAAAAAAAGTCAATCTGTGTTTAAATTACAGCCCAGTCAGTAGTGAGCTTGCCTGGCATATGCCACGTCCCAAGTATGCTCCCCAGCATGGAGTGGGAGATTTTAATACAATACTACCATAGCAAAGCACTAACCCTTTACCTCAATGAGTCCCTGTGTGACACACAGGACCTACCCTCACAAAGACATTCCTCTGCTGGCATTACTTTACATGGGGCCCATTTCATAACCCTCAATCAGGAACACTTCAATACAACACAGCCTAAAATTAAAAGGCCCTCAGCAGGCTTACACAACTACTGAATGGACTGATAAAAAGAGCAATAAATCTGTCGTCATCCTACGCACAAATAGGAGATAACACAGAAAGAAAAAAGATCTAATTATGTTTTCAACCACAATACTTGGACAAAATTAAAATATTACAAAGGCCATGCAGTACAGAGTCCAATGACTGTAGCGGAAAGAGAGTCACTGACCGTTTTGAGGTAATAACCAGTCTCCACCAAGAGCTGATGCAGCTGGTATGAGTCAAGACTTAAACTGAATACAAGGGAAAGGAAACCAGAGGCGCAGACTGATGCCATAGCAGCTCATTTGGAAGAGTCCTTGCCAAGTGTTCATGAATCTCTGTACCACATAAGACCAGATGTGGTTCACGGCTGAAATGCAACTGGGAGGGAGAGGCAAGGGGTCAGAGTGCAAGGTCTTCCACAGTGACCTCATGAGTTCCAGTCCACCATCAAAGAAAGGGAGAAAGAGAGAACGGGAGGGGAGGAGGGGAGGGGAGGGCAGGGAAGAAGGAAAAGGGAGGTAGGAAGAAGGGTAGAAGGAGGGAGGGGGTCTTCTAGCCATTGTTACTGTGAAGATGAGATCTGAGCATGGGGCGTGTATGTGTTTAAAGAAAGGATGATGAAGAGAATGAGCCTTCTGTCCAATGTAATCTCTGAGAAAGGTCCTGGGCAGAAATGGCATGGAGACAGAAATGGAGAGATGCACCTGAGACAGGATCAGCAGGTTTTTATTCTTCAGTGGGACCACGTGGACAAGAATAATTTGGACATAGTTGAGGTTCCACGTTCAGAGATGGCAAGAAAGTTAGGTCATTCCAACCTGGGCCCCGAGCAGTAGAGCTGCTTGTTCACTCTGAACCCGGGATACAGTGTTAAGCTCGCCCACCACCACATCTCTTCCCAGACGACACTAACCAGGCATCTACTCCCTTGACATGTCTAAGGAACTAGTTGTTAATACGTATGAATAATTCAACCCTGCAGAGCGTGAACTGTCCCCATTGTCTATGTATTGTCCTACTCTGCTAGAAACGGCACTGGCATGGAGTTTCAGAGTCTGTAACAAGAGAAGAGACAATGTGCTGTGTTTTGGTCTCTCGTGTCAACTTACCACAGCCTAAAGTAACCTGGAAAGGGGAACCTCCACTGAAAAATGACCTTGATAGGATTGCTCTGTAGTGTGTGTAGTTGGTTTTGTTTTCTATTGTTTTTTCATTCTTTGCAGACCCATCCTCCATGTCCCAAATAAATACATGGAGACTTAGTCTTACTTAGGAATGCCTGGCCTTAGTTTGGCTAGTTTTTAGCCAGCTTTTCAAACTTAACTATCCTGCTTCTCTTTACCTACATTTGCTTCTGATCTTTTTACATTCATTCATTCCTTTCTTTATCTTTCTTTCTTTCTTTTTTTTTTGGTGCCCTCTTATTTTTTTATTTAAAAATTATTTTTCATTTTACATCCCAACCCCAGTTCCCCCTCCCTCCCCTTCTCCTACTCCCCACCACCTCTGGCGCCTCCCATCCACCCCTCATAGGGGGCAAGGCCTTCCTTGGGGAGTCAACAAAGTCTGGCATGCAAAGTCGAGGCAGAACCAAGCTTGCAGGCTCTCTTCTTTCTCATAATTACTCTCTCGGTGGTTTTAGCTTTACTTTGTCAGTCATGCATGGGACAGATGTGACCATTCCTAGAAACTTCATTTTTTTTTTTCCCCTCAAATATTTTCCCTTAAAATTCTTTGGGAGCTGATGCTTCTCAGACTTCTTATCTGGAAATGACAGCTGTTACTCCAGACCCTGGGAACCACTCTGATTCACTGCTGACAGACTAGGAGGCAATAAAAGCTGATGGGCATGTCCGAGGAAACAGAACCAGGCATATCAACTCTGGGGGAAAACATGAAGAATGCTGTGACATGATAGAAAAAGTAGAGGTGCCTTATCAAAGTTTGCTCTATAAAGAGGCTTAGGCTTGCAGGATCCTTTTATAGGACAAGGGACAGAGGCACACAAGCTAACTATATACAACCAGCTTAGGTCAAATCCCCCCTATTCCTGTAAATATGCTTTGTAAAGTTCTAAATGGTAGTTTTGTTCTTGAGAATATATGCCTATGTCTATCCCCTTTTAGCGTTGTAAGGACAGGATGTGCCTGGCTTGATACTTAGCCAAACTAGCAAAATACTGAGTGTTGTTTCTGGTTTAAAAGTTGTTTTGATTTAAAGGTTGGGAAACACGTGTTTGTTTTTGAAGTATAAATAAGTAAAGCTTGAGCTATTCGGGGCTGTCACTTGTGTGAAACTCATCTGGTGGGGAGACTTTTCTTTGTACCTACTCTCTCAGGGCCTGAACCCAGCTGAGGCAGGACAGAAAATGCCTAGCACACCAAAAGTGAGTGGGGGGGGGCTGGGGAGCTGTACTGAGAACTCACCTTAACTTTACTGCAGTCATAGTCACCCCTCACCCTTGACCCCTTTCTATTCAAGGTCACAAGGGGTCAGGAGGTTGAGAACTAGGCCGGTCAAGCTGGAAATCATGACGGGAAAGAATGGGTAGATAGAATTTAGAATCAGAACAGAGAGAGATTAACGAGACAGACAAGGATTCTGAGTTGGACACATTAGCCAGGGGCTTGCCTAGAAAACGAGCAGGTGATTTTTGTGGCTTTGGAGCCCACAGCATAGTTTACAGGGAATTACAGCAGCCTGAGGTTTTGTAGATGGCTGGAAGTTGTTCCTCAGCCTTCTGGGTGCTGGGCTTAGGGAAAGGGCGGGGCTCAATCTGAGAAAATAAAGAGAATTGTGATGGTAGGGTGGGTCAGGGCTTGAGGGACACGACTGGCCCCATCTTTAGGCAGTAGGTGCCTAGGGCACTCTACAGCTCTGCAGCATGTGCCTGCAGCGTATTAGGGATGAGGAGCCTGCCCAAGTCTACCCAGTGAGTTCCCGGCGGGCTTTAACTCTGCTCTGGCCAACTTTGTCCTAGGCTTGTACCCTAAGCAGTCAGCTGCAGCCATCCGAGGTTCCAAATTGAGGACAGACTTGGAGTTAGAGAGAGAGAGAGAGAGAGAGAGAGAGAGAGAGAGAGAGAGAGAGAGAGAGAGAGAGAGAGAGAAGGTCCTAGGATGCTAGGAAGATCTCTGACGTGCTTGCTTGGGTCTATCAACTCTGTTGACTGATGCACTGGCTCAAACTAGAGGGTGAGTGGTGGAGGGTTAGGGAAACGAAGAGCATGGGGCGCAGTCCAGATCCCAATACTTGGATGGAAGGTGGAGATGCACCTTCAAGGTTTGAGGTTGTAGTTGGATTAGAGCTGGGAAGAGAAGTATTGGAAAGACACTTTGTGGGTGGGAAGAGGTGAGAGGCTCATGAGGGACACCCCTGTTCTCTGTGTCCCCATGACTTCAACTGGTCCAGTTTCCTGCATTTGGGAGCCAGACTGACAAGTAGACCCACTTTCATGGGCATGAGGTGGCAGCGCACGGTTCGTAGGCCAATGGACTTGTGATACTTTCTGGGCTTTGTACACCTTGTCATTCCTGGAATGAACTCAGCTCTCAGAGATAACACAGAATTTAAAGAGATGGGGTCCCTTTTCTTCTTTATCATGATTTTGCGTGTATTTTTATGTATTGTGTAGGAAGGACCGCGAAGGCACCACCCTTCAGATGTTTCTTCCAGGCAGGTAAATTTTGTTTAAACTGTTTTTAACTTATGCCTGCTTACATGTTTGTCGTTAATTAGACACATCTTCAATGCATTGCTCAGACAGTCGGAGACCTGAGACGAGTATAATAGGTCTTGATTAGATTGCGTGCGTGCGTGCGCGCGTGTGTGTAATATATAAAGTGTGCAACATACAAGTTGTAAATTAGAGTAATTAAACAGATCTTACACTCAAGACTTTGAAGCACTGTGAGTAGCCAAATCCACCCGCAGGCTACCTCGCTGCTTTTGCCCCCTGAATGTCTCAAATGCATAAGCATGATTTCAAATGTTTTTCTAGCAACTTTCTTTTAATCTATTGCCACGTGTGTCGCTTTAAGTGCATGGATGACGTTTGCTTGGCTTTGGACTTTATAAATATGAGGATCACAAGGCTCAACATTGGTAAATGCTGTGTACAATTGTGGTTCCTCATTTTTGTTGCTGCTTAATATCTCATTATAGAGCAAACCACACTTCATGGTTCCCTTTCCTCGCTAGCTTGTCACACTGGGTTGGTTCAGCATCCTTCTACAACGAACAGTGCTACTGGGAACTTTTGAGCGCAGGTCTCCTCCCCACACGCAGGAGGATCTTTTGGTTACTTACACAGTTTGGATCCTGAGGGAAAACACACTTTCCCTTGGTTTGAAACCCTGTCTCATTGTGTCCAGAGCATCGCGCTGTCTCTTAGCAGCAGTTGTTGCTATACTGCATGCCATCTCTCCAAAGCATTCACTTTTCATTCTTTGGGCCTATGGTACTCACAGATGACACACAATGGTGACATAAAAGGCTGGGTTTGGGAGCCAGATTAGAAAGTAGATCCACTCTTCCGTGGACATAGGGTGCATGAAATGAAACAATGAGCCATGTAATAAGATGATCCATTTGAACATTTTGAATGAAATTGTATTTAAAATTGGAAATTACATGACCATGAATCTGGGTTTATAGAAACGTGCATGGTTTAATTGATTAATTAATGGGAATCAAGAGTAAACAAGGCCCTCTGGCAGTCCTCCTGATGCTACAGCGTGTGTGTCCACCTCTCAACAATTGGGAAAGAAATAGTTTAGGGTTTTGTTTTGTGATTCTTCCCTACCTTTATTAGCTAGGCAGACTTTTGTTTGCTCTGATCATTTTAATTGACACAACTCCAAAATGAAGCACATATTAGCTTTATATGTTCTGGAAGGTTCTATTTGTTCTTTTTTTTTTTTTTTTTTGCTTTGTTTTTTAATTTTCCTTAAGTCTATGGATAAACGTATCCACTACATGCAGAACCTAAGGAAAGAAAAGAGGAAATTGGAAAAAAAGTTTGCAAAGCCTGCCCCCATTCCAGATCCAGGACTCCTGGTAAGTGTGGAGCTCTCACAGAAATGGACAGTTCTCACATGCTACTGACATCTGCCTTTTCAATGCATCTGACCACTCTTTAATTTTCTCTCAAAGAGTTTCTAATGACACTCCAGAAAGACCCTTAAAGTTCCTTTCACCAAATTCTCATTGATTCAGTCTACTCAGCAACTGTTTCCCGATGAGAACAGGGACTTTGCTCTCTGAATCCATATGCTCTGTTTATTCTTTTGGCTGAGCTTATTTGTTTAAATTTTAGGAAAATCTCCTAAACAATAGTTTAAATAGTTTATTTAGCCTATAATTAACACTTAAATGTTAGACAATTCTCTACACTGATTGCAACTTACTTTATATATATATATGTGTATATATATATACACACACACACATATATATAATATACATATATATATATATACTTTTATGCGTGTATGTCTGTTGTGAGTAGATACCATGTGTGTTCAGGTCACCACAGAGGTCAGGAGAGGCTGTCATATCCCCTGGAGTTACAGGTGGTTGTGAGCCACCTAACAGGAGTACTGGGAGTCCAAGAGCTAGAGCTGTTAACTCTGAGCTTTCTCCAGCCCTAGGGATTTAAATGCCTAGAATAAAGACTGTCATACATGAATCTCTTACAATGGCATTAAACTTCACATTTTGTGGCTCAGCAGAGGTTTGATGGACTTTCCACTTGACAGTCCCTTGGGTAACTGAGGACAGCTGTCACTCTCCTGCAATGCCAGAATTACTCTTGTCAGGTGGAAAATCCAGTTTTTGTTGTTGTTTGTTTTGTTTTTTTTAATCTATTTTTCTTTCTGCTGACTTCAAGCAATGGTTATATCCCATACATAAATTTTTACTATTTTATCAGTTTCAGGCACTTCACATACACTATAATATTTTCTGCATCCCATCTAGCTGGTCCATTCTTCCCTGGAAACTCAGATCCCTTATCGTCCACCATTTCTCCAATTTGCCCTTCATAATATGCATTCAAGGTTTCACCACATGCTTTACACCTTGACAGTCCAGTTTTAAGTGTGAAAATTACACTGTCTTCCTTATTGTGGAGTATATTCACTTGAATGAGCATGTATGCACCAAGGTATATATGTAGAAGATAGAAGACATACTCTCCTTCCTTTATATTTGTTACAGGGATCAGACTCAAGATGTCAGGCTTGGCAGCAAGTGCCTTTATCTGCTGAGACATCTCACTGGTCCAAGCTAGATTTTTTTTTTTTAATCAATGAAAACTTGTAATTTTCTGGATGCTCTTGTTGCTATTAAGGACTACAAAACTGCTTGTATAAAGAGGCCTCACTCTTGAGAGTGAGATCATTGATAGCTTATACAAAATTTCCTTGCATAAATCTCAATTGCCTTCGCTTTTTAAATTGTGTGTTCTACTCCCGCCTAGTGGACAAGTGAGTAAGCCTGGAGTCTTCTAGAAGAAACCATTCTCAAGATGAAGACATGAACTTTTGACATTGAACAACAGGTCATGGCTTGACTGCATCCAAAGAATAAAATAATGTTCCACCATTCTGCAAAATAAACACAGAGCTTGCACTCAACATCCAGGCTGTGGGCTTCTAAATTTTACTAAGTTTATAGCTCATCACTGATTTTTGTGGTAAACTTGTATTTTAAATAATATGTAAAGACTTTGAAAATATATTTGTATTTAAATTGTTGCAATTAGGTGTATGGCTTACTTAGATATTGGAAGCTGTGATTCAATTGTAGAATAATAGGATAACATCTCCTCTAGACTTACGATATGGGTTGATACGTCAAATAAAGTGTAATATAAACAAACCTGTCACTTAAAATCAAAGTTCATAGAAGTTTTTCTATGTTGATATATGAAATAAATAGCACCTGTAACTTGTATAGTAAAATAATGCTTTGTTATATAGTTTCTAACTTGAAAATGGAATAATGATTGTTTTCTAAAATATCAACAACTCTTCAATCAATGAGAGCAACTGATCAGCTATTTGCAGTTTCAAAAGCAATGTGTAAAGTGAGATTTAAGGGATTCTGTCTTTACAAATATAGAGAAATATGAGAAACTATGATAAACAGCCAGAAGATAGGATGAAATAATTACAAGTTACTTTCCAGAAATTGAACAATAGAAAACATAACATGTTTTTTCAAGGTATGAGAAGACAAAATAAATTTAAGTATTTTATTACCATGGTTAAGAATACAGTGATAAATAAGAAAATAAGGAGACTAAAATATTTCTAAAAGAATTAAGCAGAACTGTTAGAGCAAAAAATTAACTGATAGTTAAAGTTTTCACTAAAATATTATCACAGAGGCAATACCATAGGTAGATAAAATTGAGATACAGCAAATAAAGCTTCAGAAATTATCCAAACTAAAGCAAAGATAAAGACTGAGAAAATGGCTACAGCCTTGAGAACAGATCAAGTGGACAGAGATGAACAGCTATGGGCCTATTTACAAACTTTCCTAATTTTGATGAAAACTTGTAAGAGGTAAGGTTTTTCCTCCCGCCGCTGGTCTTGCCCCGCCGCGGCGCCAGCCCCAATTAACACACAGAGACTCTGTATTTGATATAATGCTGTTGGCCAAGTACTAGTTTCTTATCGGCTAGCTCTGTCTTAAGCATTAACCCATTTCTGTTAATCTAAGTATTTCCACGTGCTCTCATTTTACCGGGGTGTGGGGCCGGCTCTCCCCAGTCTCTCCATGCTGACTCCTCCTTACTCCTTCCTCTCTCCTCCTTGTCTCCTAGTCCCGCCTATCTTGCTTTCCTATTGGCCAACAGTGCTTTATTCATTAACCAGTATGAGAAACATATTTACAGGATGACATCTCCCTTCAAAAACTCACGTGTGTGCGTGCGTGCTTGTGTGTGTGTAGTTTAAACACAAACGTGCTCAGATGACTTCAAATTCAAATGTTACAAAAACACTACAAAGAGGAAAGAAAGCAAAAGGAGGAGGGGCCTTACAAAACGCTAAGAAATGAAACATTAGCATGACCATAAAGCCTCTGGGAAACCACAGGGACCCAAAAGGCACAAGAAGGGGTCTCCAGGAGGCTAAGATTGTGAAGGGGAAACTGCCCACCTAGTTCAGCATGAAGCAAAAGTATCCTCCAGATCCAAGGCAAGATGCAGTGATTTTCCCTCTACAGGAAAATTGTAGCCAAAATATATTTACTACTAGAAGATATGGAGAAGGCACTTCTTTAGACTGTGTGTGAGTGTGTGTGTGTGTGTGTGTGTGTGTGTGTGTGTGTGTGTGTTAATGCTCTTCAGGAGCACACTGAGCGGGGAAAGGCAGTCCAGTTACAGAAAGGCTCTTATAATTTTTACGGTATTTGATGTTCTCAAGAAAGAAGAGCTCACAGGGGCAGGAGACAGCAATTGAATACAGCTGACAAAGGAAGACAGCAGACAGCAGAGCTCGTGACAGAGGGGAGAGCAACAGGGTAGGGGAACAAAGTATAATGATATATATATGTGTGTGTGTGTGTGTGTGTGTGTGTGTGTGTGTGTATGATGGCTACAGTGAAATGCACTACTTAGTATGCAAATATTTAAAGTTCATAAAAAAAACTCATTTGTATAACTGAAAGGTATCCTTGCAGTCATTGCTTGGACATTCTCCTGTTGTGGGATCACCTTTTTGTACACCGTGAAGTTGTGTCTCTGACAAGTCACCTTCTGATTGGATTAATAAAGAGCTGAATGGACAATAGCTGGCATGTAAGGATAGGCAGGACTTCTGGGAAGAGGTAGGGCCTCTAGGAGGAAGAGAAGCAGGGTTCACCAGCCAGACCCAGAGGGAATGGGACGGACAACAAGTGTTGTAGCTCTGCAGGGAAATGCTTCCCCAGGGGCAGTGCTACAACTCTGAGCAGGGAGGAGGTTACCCCTGTGAAAGTGGTAGAGCTCTGAGGAGAAAAAGTGTCCTGGCAAGCTGGAGCAAAGGGATACCACACAGTCACACAGCACAACAAATCTTACACAAGAGGGTTATTGAGAGGGGAAAACCCGGTGGGTGCCCGCCTCTGCTCAGAAGGAAAGCAGCTGGGAACTGAGCAGAGCACGGGCTTCTACAGCATTTCTTGAGGGAGGAGTCTTCCAGGGTAGAGATTTCCAGGGTTGGGGATTGATGAGATTTCAAGCCAAGCTCCGGGATTGATGACATTTTGAGATCAGAGATTGATGGAAATTTGTGCCCAGGGATTGGTGGGATTTAGGGTTCAGGGATTGGTGGGACTGGTAGGTTTTCAACGCCAGAAGTAAGCACTGACCTTTTAACCTATACATCTTTTCTCTGTGCTTTATTTAAAGTTCTCTGCTGTAGCTCTAGATCAAAGAGCCCCTCTACAGAAAACCAAGGATTTATTTGTAGGGACGCAGGAGTGTGGTGTGACATGCTTATTTAGAAGCACAGTATGCCAGGTATGCTGGCTGACAGGTCATGCCTGCATTTTCTCCTATAGAGAAGATTAATAATACATGCCTCTAAGCAGACTTTCTTAAGCCTAAAAGAGCAGAGAACTTCAAATGCAAGTTTACAACATTTATGTAGTCTCAAAGTTAGCGGGTTAGTCTGCTGTTACATACGTATGACCCAAAGCAACCTTGTGAAGGAAAGAGTCTATCTCAGCTTCCATCCTCAGGCGCTACTCAGTGACTGAGGAAGTCAGAGCAGAAGCACAAGGCAGTAACCTGCAGGTGGAAACTGAACGGAGGCCATGGAGGAGTGCTGCTCTCTGACCCACCCCTCTTGGCTGGCTCCACCCACTGTTGTCAACACCCCAGGGACATGAGCCTAGGGATGGTGCTGCCCTCTGTAGCACAAAAAGTAAAAGACACAGACGCAGGGCTCAAGGTTCAAGCTGAAGATCAGAAAAGCAAAGCAGCCAGCCACTGGCTCTTAACTCTCAGGCTCAAAGGGCTGATCCACAAGCTGCTCCAGACCTCAGATTCATTTAGCCTGCTATGCTCTCCTCATCGTGGCTGGGGAGAATCCTGAGACTTCAATGTCTTCATATCCTCAAGGTGGCTGGAGAATGAATGCTCTGAGACTCCGTTCCTGTCTTAAATACCTCTCGTGAGTTTTTGGGATTAAAGGTGTGTGATCCCAAGTGCTGAGATCATCTTTGTGTGGGCTGTTTCTCAGTAGGACTGGCTATATTTCTTGTAGCTCAGTGTGGCCGTCTACTTCTACTTCCCAAGGGGTGGCGTGGGATTTAAGGAGTGTACCACCCCCGCCAGGCTTCTATAGCTTGTGGCTGGCTTTGCTTTCTGAGTCCTCAGGCAAGCTTTAATAAATCATAAATACTATATCAACCCACAGTGGGCTAGGCCATCTCACATTAATCACCTGCCAATAAAATGCCTATTAGATTTGTATAAGGACAATCAGATGGATGCATCTTCTCAATTGCAGTTCTGCCTTCCCAGATGTCTTTAGCTTGTGTCAAGTTGGAAAAAGTCTAACCAACACAGAGAAGGTTGCACATGTGTCAATGAGGACACTGGGCACACAACGGGCTTGTGTCACAGCTAGGCAAGGCCCCGTGTTACCTAACAGGCTACTAGATGGCTTGCCCAGCTTCCACCCTCATGCACCATTATTTTCCCAGATAACAAGCATGTCCTCTTCACAGAAAGATTCTCCAAGTTCGCTATCACAAAATTGACATAGAACACGCCTGTGGACAATTCATCTCAGGAAGAAAAGGGTTAGAAACAGAATTACTTTGCATTGCAAATCAGTTTTTCTCCATTTATGCAATAACTTTTTTCAGTTACAATAAATCAATTTAAAAGTGATATAAAGAAAAATTGTAATAGAATAAACAATTAGGAAGGAGATAGAACTTAAGTGCACTGAATAAAAGCTTGGAACAATTGCACACCTTGAAATTGCTTTCTATTGCTGTGATAAAACACAAGTAGAACCAATATGGGGAAGAAAGGGCTTGCTTCATATAACAGCTTGTATTTCAGCCCCCAGGGAAGCCATTGCAACAGCTCAAGGCAGGAGCTTGAAACAGAAACTAAGGAGGCTCACTGCTCCCTGCTTAAAGCTCAGCTACTTTTTTTTTTTTTTTCTCACAACCCAGGTCTAGGAATAACAGTACCACCCACAGTGGGCAGGCCCTCCTATATCAATTGTGAATCAAGAAAATGTCCCACAGACTTTCCCAGGGGCCAACATGAAAGAGGCAGTTTCTTAATTGGGTGTGAGGTTGGCAACCAAGAGTATCCTTCACAGGGAAAAGGAGCTGAAGGATTTCAGGATCCAGGATGTACCATGCCCTGGGAACACCTGTATTTTCATCTGCTGACTTGGCAGCAGTTAGAGAACTCAGAAACTCTATATAGAGATGGGGAACTACAGGTGCTAACCATTTCTGAGTGTTGTATTTCAGACAGGACACTCTGGTCCTTGATAAAGTTCTGTGCTATAGAAGTACTGAGAACATAGGGAAAGAACATCTTAAAGCAGCAGAGGACAATTTAACATTTACAGACTCCTAATGTAAATTCTCTAAGAACAGGGAAGTCAGACATGAGTAGTTAGGAAGAAACAGCAGATTGGTGAAGCTGAAGCCATCATCAAGGCCAGGGAGATTAGTAACCTTACACCTGAGGTGAATTCCTGTTGATTGTACTTTGTGGTTCCATGAAATTTATCAAACCTGAAACTTAACTAAATGTGAACATTCTTCAAAATGGAAAGACTACAATCCCCAAGTTGAAAACGTGGGGATAATTTCTCACACATCTATAGAAACAGAAATATAGAAATATGAAATGCATTTGTACTATTTTGATGCGGAGCTACTTCAGATAATGGTTTCTGTGTGTTTACCAAAGTAAATGGAGGCGTTTGTTCACTTACCTGTAATGTGTTTGAGGATAATCCACGAAGACAGCAGAGAAACAGAAAGGGACAGAAACAGAGAGAATGGGAGGGAGGAAGAGAAGAAAAAGAATGAAAACCAGACAAGGAAATGCCACAGCTTACACAGCCTGGAAGTCAGAACCTATGGATACCTGCCGACTGTCCCATCGAAAAGAAAGAAGGCTTGTGCTGTGTTTGGGGGCAAAAGCTGATTTGGGAAATTCAGGCTGTCAGAATAACCGCAAAGCCTTGGTGTGGGGACGCATGCTCTAGGCTGGGCCCTAGCATTTCTAAGTCTAATTTTAACCAGATGCCGGGGGTCTTACGGTTATAAAAGCTGAGCTGCACTTCACTGAAGTATTTCTGGGTGGACGTTATCGTTGTCCCATGAGGGAAACGGGTCGTGATGTGCTGCCTCTGAGACAGGAGTAAGTGCCAGTTTTCTCCTGCTGCTGCTGTCCCTGCGGAGAGGCAGCCAGGGCAGCTGACAGCACACTGAACCGCGGGTGTCAGGGCCTCAGAGGACAACCCAACCGCCTTTCGCACCGGCACCTGCCCACACCTAACTACGCATGTGCAGCGCTCCTGGGCGCCGCTCAGCCGCAGAGGGAGAGGGATCAGCCCCGCCTCCAGGGCGTGGGGTGATTGACTGACAGCTAGGTGGGTGGGGCGGAGCCGAGTGTCAGGCCGAGCACTCCCGGAGTGGGCGGGGCCTAACGGTGGCTTACAGGCCGGGGGCGGGGCTTGCCGCAGGTGGGTGGGGCTATGCCATAATTGGGCTTTGGAGCCCGGGGATAAGTCCCGAGGGCTGAGTCGTCGCCAGGCTCTATTGGGTGGGATCCGCGGCGGAGGCGGGGCTTAGTGCTGGACCGGATGGACGGCGATTGCCGCCGGGTCAGGTGTGGCAGGTTCGCACTGGAGGCGGGGCTTGCAGCAACCCTAGCTGGGCGGGGCTCGCCATAGGCGGTACAGGGGTGTGGCTTGCAGTTGGGCGGCGCTTTTGGGGTGCTCGCCTCGGGGTGGATCTTGCCCCTCTGGTCGCGGGGTGGGGGGGGGGGAGAGGCTTGCTGTGGGGCGGGTCTTGCCGCAGGGTGGGGCTGTGCTTCGGGTCAGGTGAGGGCGGGGCTTGTCGCTGGGCGGGGCCTGCCGCTGCCCCCTCCCCGCCCCCGTGAAGACCCTGACCCAGGCCCGGGAGTGCCAGTGTCCCTCCCCATGGGGCTGTGCTTCCCGTGTCCCGCGGAGTCCGCCCCGCCATCCCCGAGCCCGGTGAGTAGCCAGCCTCGCCCTGCTCCAGCTCGCGGCAGCCTTTGGTGGAGCCGCCCGGGGACAGATGCACCTGCCCGGCAGTTGGACACTACTGGTTCTCTGGACCAGTCTTGGACCCGACAGGTGGGGCTGTCCTGTCCCCAGGAGCTGCTCCGGACATGTGCATCTTCTCCTGTCTGTACCAGCTGTACAAGGAAGGTCCTGGACGCCCCGCTCCCCGTGCCGTTTAGGGGAGATTTGATTAACCGCCTGCTTCCCTTTGCTCAGTTTGTAACAGCTGGGGGGCCTGCCCAGCTTTGAGTTGCTCATAAACAAGTAATACCTTTTAGGTGTAGATGTTTCCAGTAATGTTGTATCTGGGATATATTGTACGTGGAATCAAGTCATTATTTCTTTGAACTTTGAGCCTTTTGCTCTAACAGTATGTTTTACGTTTACCAGTATTTGATAACACAACGATCTAATCGTTCTCTCTGCATCGATTCTTGTAGCTAAAGATTAGATGAGGAAGTTGGGGATTTAAGGAAGTATGTATTAATCCATTAGCCTCTAGGTTATATATAGTTTAATCGATGTTGGAAAGTTCAACTTGCCTTTGAGGCTGCTGCTGATTTTAGATGCTGTTAAAATTGTGTTTAGCTCATGAGAAAAGTGTCATCCTGTCAGCATTTGTTAATCCGTCTGTCCCCACCGCCACCCTCTCCCCTTATCCACAGGGCCCAGTGGTGTATTTCACTTAGCACCTAAGACTTCCCTGATCTCATAAATAAACAAGCTGTAGGATCAGCAACCTCCCTCCTATTCCTTACCCACCATGATCATTATATCTCTTCCGGAGTTGTTACTTCCTTCAAACACACAATGGGTGTCTGCTTACTGAACTCAAACATTGTGTGCATGGGTGTCTGTATTTCATGGTTGTGTTCTTAGTGCCTAGAAAAATCGGCAACAATCACTGTGATGGATGAATGAATGTGTGTACGTGGTATGGAGAAGGAATGGCGGAAATCACACCCCACGAGAATGCTACTCCTTGTCTCAAATTATTTAAAGACTTTATAACTCAGAAGTAGATGGCATAGAAAAATAATGTGGTGTTTACAGGGGTGGGACAAGTGGCCCCTGAGTTTCTTTTCTTTATCTCCCCCATCTAACGCAGTGAGATCAGCCCCTTGGTTCTACATGTTTCCCCAAACTCCAGGCTGCTTCATTCCCATTTTTAACTAACTTCCAAATTACCCTCATGGTTTAAACACCAGTTTAAAAGAAAGTTTTCGTCCCCACTGAATATTTTGCAACTTATATTAATCTCCACATGTGCTAACTGGTGCATTGGTCTAGGGAATGAAATTCAGGAAGTTAAATATTTAATACATGTTGTACGATTGGTAGACTGAGGATTATTTGCTTTATTTTGTTCAGGTGAAGTTAAGTTCTTGCCATGTTACTCAGGCTAGTCTTGAACTGGGCTCCAGCAATCCTACCTATGGTCCCTCCTGTAACCAGGACACCTTAGTGAACTCTTACAGTGACTTTCCTTATGAGGGTTTTTCACTTTATTACTTATGTTTGTGGCCTCTGAAGTAAAGGTGTGTGTGGGGCGGGGGCGATGATGTTGGAACTTTCTCTTGAAACATATTCTGCATTTTCTTAGGAAGAGAAAAGAGCAAAGCTGGCAGAGGCAGCAGAAAGAAGGCAGAAAGAGGTGAGCACAATAGTTCGCCTGCTCCATAGGCGCGCTCTGTCACCCTCCACGGTCCTGGTCCTTAGTTCCCCTGATCCGTAGGTGCGCTCTGTCACCCTCCACGGTCCTGGTCCTTAGTTGGCCTGCTCCAAAGGTGCACTCTGGCATTCTCCACGGTCCATCCTGGTCCTTAGTTCGCCTGCTCCATAGGCGCACTCTGTCACCCTCCACGGTCCTGGTCCTTAGTTCCCCTGCTCCATAGGTGCGCTCTGTCACCCTCCAAGGTCCATCCTGGTCCTCTGCTCTAAAGCGTAGATAACCACTCTCAAAATGACGTTCAAGTCTCCGTAGCTGCACTCGGTTATGTCATTTACTGTGAAAAGAGCCCCGGGTGACTTTTGCACTTGAGTCCGTCCTGTGACAGCATTTTTCCTCATGATAACTCCACCGTGCTGATGAGTGTGAACGAACTGCATTTAAGGAGGAATTCTGCATGGTTGAAAAATGACTGTTTTATGTAGCACGGTGCCCTGTTACCCAAACCAAGCTAACTTCCCACCCCTAAAGGAAAAGCTAAAAGAGCAAAACAAGCACCTTTGGACACCAGATCCTATTTTTTTTTTTTTTTCTTTCTTTCTGTACTCTCCCTTTGTTGAATTTCTTAAAGGCTGCATCTCGGGGGATTTTGGATATTCAATCAGTGGAGGCAAAGAGGAAGAAGAAAGAACAGCTCGAAAAGCAGATGGAATCATCGGGGCCACCAGCAGGTGGACTGAGGGTGAGTGTCATACGGCAGTTCATTCGCTAACTCCCCCGAAAATGCACTTGAGAAAACATAGGGATCAGAGATTAGAGGAAGTGTCCATTTATTTTAATAGTGGAATAGATTTTTTTCTGCCCCCCCAAAAATAATAGATTTCCTTCTAAGCACAGTATCTTAAAATTTTTATATGTAATGCTAATCATCAATATGTCGAAACAAACAAACAAACAAACAAACAAAAAAACCCCCAAGCAATGTAGAACATTATTGAAAAACTCCACCAAACTGTCATTTTGACAGATGTGTTGGGTAATTCTAAAACTCCTGATTTGTAGCCTATTTGTCCTCACTCCAGGGTTTGGGATCTTTGGTTTTGTGCTAATTGGTTTTTTGAGACAGTCTCCTGTAGCCCATGCTGACTCCAAACTCCCTATATAGCCAAGGATGGCCTTGAACTCTTGATCCCCCTGCCCACACCTTCCATGGATCTCATCTAGGCTCTAGGGACTTTTGATCCTCTTGCTTTCCAGCATTCTCCTGATTATGCCAATGTGAATTTAGACTACGGTGTATGCAGCTGTTGAGTGGTACATATCCCTCCCAATGGCCATGCAGGGAGGCCCTTCAACTAGAGGCTGTAGTCTAGCAGCAGTGCACCAGTTTGATCGAGTATGTTGCTGCCCAGGAAAACAGCAGCTGCATTTCACAGGAACACTTCTTTTAGCATCAGGATAACTGTGAAAAAGCATAGTGCCCTTAATTATGTTCTGCTTTTTAGGTAATCACTCTTTGAAATGAAATTTCATTTGGGTTTGTCCCAGAACCATACACATATATACTCTCAGGCATATATATCTGCATGGCCAGAACTGTGGGGCAGGAAGCTAGGACCACCCTAAGCCAAGTTGAATACGTGCCCGGAATGCCTCTTAGAGATAGCAGTTATCTCTGCTAACAATAAGTTACTCTCTCCAGTTAATAATGAATTAATTACATGATGTTTAGGCCTCAAAGAGGCCATATAGTAAAGAAAATCGAGTTAACACCTGTCAACCCTTAATTTTGCAAATGTATTGACATCATGATAAGAAAACATCTTCAGCACTAAATATTTCTTAGATACAGTTTGAAAGTAGCATTTAGGAGACTGTAAATATTTATTGTCCTTACTTGGAGGGTTTTCTAGAACTCACTCTCACAAGTTTCATAAACTTTGCTTAACAAACTGACACAGAATGTTTTCTCACTCAAAAAGGGAAAGCTCTAACGCAAAATTATTTAATAACTATTCTTGCTTGGGTCCTGGCTCGAGAAGCAATGATGTTCTGTTTTGTTTTGTCTTTTGCTTTCATTTTGTAGCCTCGCCGATGCTGTTTTTCCCATTCACTGTGTTGAGTATTTTGCTAATGAAGCAGCGTTAGGGTCTGCCAGCTTCTGAGTCTGGTGAACATACGACCAGGTGTATGGCATGGGTTTATTACTTGTGGACAAGCTTCATGGGACAACAGAAGCCCGGGAACGACTTCTGGTTCAGGACCGTTTGTCAGGTCAATGGAGTTTGCTGAGGAAGGCCATTGGAAAGCAGCCCACTGGGCTCCATTTCTTGGGAACAACATGACATGTGTAGTTCTAGCATTGAAGAAATCCTGGCTGCTTATGTCAGGTCCCCCCCCCCCACCAGTGCAGGGTATTAACATTCCTAGCACAGACTCTGGCTGCTCATGAGGGAGGGAGCCTCAGGCAGAGAACAGGGGTATCCAAGAGACTGGGTCCATCCAAGGTGACCCTTTTATCTACTCCAAAACATTGTCTTGCCTGTATTTTTTAGGCTGCTCTCTTTCCTATTTTTGGGAGTAATGTAAAATTGTATTATTCACGGCTATTTGCAAAAAAATCATTTTGTCCCATAGTTTTATTTTTGCTTGTTCATTAGAATATCATTACATAATCCAAGTCAACGTGTACTGATGCCTGCCTGTTTTTACTTTTCCCAGTGGACGGTGTCATGAAACATTGCCTACTGCGGGAGAGTCATGCCACTAACTCCAGCATCTGCAGTGGGACGGAGCTCAGCTGAGTGTTTCTTCTTCCCACTGATGGAGAGCTAGACTTTGTATCGTTAGTGCTCTTGAGAGCAGTGTGTGAAAACCATACTAAAAATATTGGTAAAATTTTTGATTTTCAAACTTACTTAACTACCGATCCTTTCATTCAACTCCACTTTGTTTATTTTCTCTTCTACAAGCAGTAATTTTCCATTTTTTCCTTTGGTAGTTAAAACATGGATGCAAAAAGTATATGGATGCATGGTAGTTAAAACATGGATGCATGATGTGCTCTGGTCCCACACATATCTTCATTGTTGAATTTGCCAAGATATCTCTGCTTTATAAATGACCTTGCGACTTAGGCTTCTGTGGCACAACCTTCTGTTCTATTTTACTCGATAGGAAGACTTTGGCTTCCATTTCCAGACTTAGTGCCTTTAAGCTGATGATCAGGGAAATCCTACAGATGCATTTGAAGGACTTCAGATAAAGGAATTCCTTATTTTTATAACCCACTAAGAGATTAATGTTTGTAGCCAAATGTTGACTTTCTGCTAATTTATTTTCTATACCTGTGGAATATCGTATTAACTTGAAATTACATGTCAGTAGTACATCAGATGTATACTACTGATGTGTCCTGCCAGAAGCCTGAGAATCTGTGCAGTGAACGAGAGGAGCGAGAGGCAGGTAGGTGATGAGTGAAATATACTCGTTCAAAGTCCATGGGATTTTTATCTTTTGTATTTTGAAAGAATGATCGTAAGGTGTGTACAGACATGGCATTGCCAGTGAAAGTATGTAAAGATCGCCTTCAGGTGTGTTTGCAAGTGCCAGGAGACAGTTTGGTGTGGTCGTCAGACAAGAGGTCTGAAGATCTCTGTAGGTGAAAACACAGTATGAACATACAGAGTGAAATTTGTCATATCTGAAATTAAGTTATTTACATTGTGTAATATTACTAATCTAAATTTGCAAAGTAAGTATCTACAAGGAGACAACTACCAGTCGAAAATGTGGCAGGTGCAAAAGTTAGCATTGTAAGATCCGACTGAGGCTTCAGATTCAAAATTAGTTAGATGTTTATGGTCTCCAAAGTTCTGTGATATTTGAAAAGAATCGAGCACATTGAATGAGATTCTTCTGAACATGGAGTCATCTCATTTCCTGTCTGTACAGACCTCCAGAGCTCTATGGTTAGCTAGTGGCAACCCCCATCCACTGATCTTCAGACAAACTTTATTTGTACAAGCAAGATATCACCACAGATCTCCATTCATTAGACTTGATTTATGACGCTGTGGCTTGTTTTTTTTTTTCTTACTACGTAATAAGGAAAGATGCTGCTGCCATGGTTTACAATACCAGCATCTGATTTCCTACCTTAGAATTTATAGATCCTAAATGCCAGTCAGGAATGTCAAGCCACCAAAGGAAACTAAGCCACCAGCTTGCCTGTTCCTCCCACAAGGTACTTGACAGTGTGTCGAGCATGTTCTTTTTAAAGAGTTGGAGCTATAACATAGGTCTCACAATGCCTAAAGAATTAGTTTTCTATTGTTCAGAATATGTCATGAATACCTAGGCAAGTCACATGAAATATCACTCCGTTTTCTTCATGTATAGATTAGTGACATTTTCTTCATAGAGGATAATGAAATCAATACATTGACTTTTACAAATAACTTTAGTGTATTTGGGTAATTAATATTTCTAACATAGGAAGGATCTCTGACAGCTGAATGGGGAGAGAGGCAGCACATAACATCCTTTATTATTGGAAGCCTTTTTTTTTTCTGTTAGGACAGACATCAAATTCTTTTCATCTTCAAGAACTAGAACTTGGATTGTGCAAAGAGAAGGCTTGCTTTCTAGAGGTAGTACGGCGTTAATAAACAGCTCGCATACTCGCTCACTCTAGAGGCACACACAGCACACAGGTATATTACCTGCTTGAGATTAGTGGGAAACATTGCTTTTGCCAACTTTGGGCTGCCACTGCCTTACCAACGCCATGTGCATGGCTGTGGCCTGCCCCACAGACACGACGACGTGCTCAACCTTCCTGAAGGCTGTATATGTCACAGGTACAAATGGTGACGAATGGGAGTCTCACGAATGGGATTAAAAAGAGGAAACAGGATGCTTGATCAGAAACTAGTGACTATTAAAAAATAATATAAATGTGTAAATATTTTGCTTAGGTTCTGGATAGTGATATAGTGGTGATAGTTTTATAATTATAGCTTAAATGACAAAATTTACAATGTTGAATATATCTTCCAAGTGTTCTGACCGATTTACTAAAACATAAGAGAAACCATCAGAAGCAGGAAACAAGGAGGACGGGAAGAGAGACACACATGAACCCCCAGGGAAGGGGGGGAAATGCTAGGGTTAGAAGGAGAGGGGGGAAAAACCATTAGATCCACAAAGGTAACCAATGTATGCAAGCCACAGTCTTAATTCTGACCCTTAAACCGATAGAGCTGATGATAAAATAGTTACATGTCATAACAGAACATCTCTGTGACACATCACATGTCTTGGATCCTTTTATCCAGTTTGTGTTATTGTTATACGGAATGTGATTTATTCATTTTCTAATTATTACAAACCCACATGTTACAGACTCTGCATTGTTTTGGGTTATATGAATATACATCTTTCTATATAAGTTCCCTCTGCCCATCTCTTTAAGTAAAATGTCTTTACTTCATCTTCAACAAATTAGCAGTTGTCTTTGTAATTCGGGACACTTCGTGTCTCTGGGATTAATAACAGAAAGAGAACTAATAGCTGTCTGGAGAGACATGTTTCTTGCCTCAAGCTTGTAAAGAAGAAATGATAGTATGTTGTTATTACTCCTGCTGTTTTAGATAAAAATCACGGAAAAAAGGCTGAATGCATCAACCCAGAACCCTGGGAAATTGACATGAAATTCACATATATCCTGTATCCAAAAGTTTGACTTATTTTGACTGATAAGAATTATACTGTGTCCTTGGAAGCTGGAAGTATATCTTGTTGATTTTGAATAAAGTGTAACTTAACAGATTGGCAAAAGTTGGGTGGATGTGCCTGCCTCCTACTTTGAGCCAAAAGGGTATATTTCTTTTTAAAATAATATTTCATTAATTCTTTGAGAATTTCACACAGTTTATTTTTATTGCATTCACCCCACACCCTCCCAGATCCATCCCCACCTCCCTATCTACCCAACTTCATATCCTCTATTTTTTCTCTTCCTGTTTAAAACTAACCACAGAGTCTAGTTTGTGCTGCCCAAATACTCTTGGCAGCAGGGTGGGGCAGGGTGGGGCTGACTACCAAAAGCCACACCCTTAAAATTGGCTCTTCCCCTCCCAGCATCTATCGAATGCCATTAGCTAGTGGTGGGACTTGGTGCTCACCCCCACGCCATGCTTACATTTTTGTCTGGCTTGAGATGACACAGCTCTTGCTCATAGTAATAGTGCCTGTAGGTTCATGTGTGTAATTGCCCAGCTCTGTCCTCAGTGCACCTCTGACTCCCACAATCGCTCTGTCCCCCTTTCACGGTGATCCATGAGCCATAGGGGGCAGCGTGAGAGAGGCATTCTGTTTACAGCTGAGCATCTGTTATTCTCAGAATGTCAACCAGTTACCAGGTGCACGACTCCTTGTTACTCACCATCTAGTTCCTTAACTTCTTTTCTGTACAAACATCTCTTATTCCCTTGTACACTACATGCACACACACACACAGACACCCCACACACAGGCACACACACACAGACACAAACACACATGCCCACAGACACACCACACATGCGTGCACACACACACAACGCACAGACACAGTCACACACACACCAGACACACACGCACAAACACACGCACACACACACACAGAATAACCTGGTTCAATATGGTTATGAGCTCTATGTATTGATTTTCTAAAACTAACCAATCAAACGTGAAAAAAAAAAAAACAGTATCGCCAACAAAAAACGACCTATTAACACCTATAAAAGTATGTATAGCAGGCTTCGGAAGTAGTTTTGTTTTTGTTGCAGAAATTTGTGTCACCACCCTGAACCCTCAGTTCTCTTGTGGCTTTTTACTACACTGCGACTTATTTTACAAATATCTCATCAAAACGTGACTACCCCAGTTTAAGAAGTAGATATGCATAAACACCTTGGCCTGAGACACTTCATTAGACCCTGAGGAGCACTGGACGCTTTATTGGTGCAGCCTTTGACTCTGTATGAATTTCAAGGGAAGAGCAAGACACTTTCTTCTCAGTGATGTGTCGTCCGGCACCTTACGCAGGAAGCATCACAACTTGGGAAATCTGTCTCATGTCCCTTCCTTTGAATTACACTGACTGACGGGTAGAAATTTCTGCTCATCTACCCTGCACCCATTCTTTTGGCTAACCTCAAAGCAATAGCTAACTAAGACAGCAAAGAATTCCACCAGCAAGTTCATCAATGGTAAGGATGAACACCCAAATTCATTACTTCTTAGTCACCAGTTACTCTGTGCATTTCCCTCATGACCTGCAGGGTCCAGCCAAGTCTTCCACCCTCCCACACTGGTGCTGGTCTCTTAAAGGCTGCAGGCTGCATGGCTACCTGGACATGGCCTTGTCTCCACTGGCTTGCTTGGATGCTTCACTCTGTAGGGTTACAGGAGTACTCAGATTTTAAAGCCTTTATCTCTTTCCTATCATCTTTCCTTGGATGTTACCCTCACTGAGAAACTGATGCCAGACATCTTGAGTCTTCAGGGTCTCAGTAAGAGCCATCGATATTTGGTCCCGTCCTTTGGGATGCAGTCCTGTTTCCCATTTCACCCTTGGTATAGATGAGCTAGCGGCTAGCCAGTGTCAGGTTTGAACATGTTCTTAGACACACTTGAAGGTCATGTGGATGTTCTGTGTATGTAATAATCCACCAGGTCCCCCAAGTGTGGTCATGTGCTCAGTGTTGTTTTGACTTACCAAGCTGTTTGAAACCTGGGTAGACTGATCTAATCACAGTCTTATGAACTGAAGGCTTCCCAACCACTAGCCAAGAGAAGAAACTTAAAGAGGTCTGAGTAATGCCATGCCATGTTTCTGGCCATGAGCCAAGGATCGCAGGTTGCATCTGGAAGGTAGAAAAGGCAAGAAATAGGTTACATCCTGAAGTATGCAGAAAGAAATACAGCTTTGAGGACACCTGGGCCTTAGCTCAGCACGATCATGTTGAACTTCTGGCAGTAGAATTAACCAAATGATACCTCATGTTATAATGAGATTCACACTATTTTTTGTTAAGACACACCTATTTCTAAGTGAATTTTCATTATTCAAAGAAAAAAATTTTAAACATAGGAGAAGATTTTGAAAGAAAGATTGTCAATAACAGTGAAGAACTTTAATACTGATTTTAATTGATGACGTGAAGATTAAGTTACTGACATGTTTGGAAAGACACTAGTTACTCATTATGCCAAGGTCATTTTACCTTGCACAAAACCTGTAGGCTTTGTTTTTTGTTTTGCACTAACATGCTTTTTCTAGATGCATGCATGACACCTTTGCAGCACCGCTAACCTACACCATGCCTGCTAAAATTTCCCCATAAACAGGCTGGATGTTTGACTGAATTGGTCACACGACAGACAGATGCTTCCTCTGAGAGACTTTGGAGCAAGGAAGATGAATTTTTCTTATGGGGAAAATAGTGAAATGATGAGTTAACTCCACTGTTTGAAAAGAATTCAGCCAGGCAGTGGTGGCACACGCCTTTAACCCCAGGACTCAGGAGGCAGAGACAGGCAGAGCTCTGTGAGTTCAAAGCCAGCCTGGTCTACAAAGTGAGTTCCAGGACAGCAAGAGCTATTACACAGAGAAACCCTGCCTCACCACCCCCAAATGAAATAATAAATAAAATATTCCATGGTGACACCGTCTTAGGGTTGCCACTGCTGTGAAGGAACCGTGACCATGGCAACTCTTCTTGTTTTTCTTTTCTTTTTATTCTGTGTCTTTTGCATCATGGATCTCGATCCCATTCATTTCCCCATCCCTTCCCATCCATCTTCCCTGGCAAAAGTAAAACACAGTATAAGGGAAAAATGAAAATTCTCTTCATGGAGGCCAGCCTGGTCTACAGAGCTAGGTCCAGGACAGGCTCCAAAGCAATACAGAGAAACCCTGTGTTGAAAATGATGATGATGATGAAGAAGGAGGAGGAGGAGAAGAAGAAGAAGAAGAAACAAATCTCTTCGTGGAACTGCAGTGTGACATGGTGAGCTATGCAGTAACCCCTGGTCCATATATCTGTACTTGCAAGTGTTCATTGCAGGGTCATCGCGGGTCTGGCTCACGGCCTCTGGTTCCTACTACACTATTGACGCTGGGCCCTCACTAAGACTCCCTGTTGTTCAGGGCGATCCTTCAGCTTCGGGTCTGCAGGTCAGGTCCCTTCACGTGCTCCAGCAGATCATAGATGGGGTGGATGCTGGGGCAGACCAATTTCTGACCCTGGTTCCTGGCCTGGGTAGTTGCAGGGATGGTCAGCCTGCCAACTCTGCCAAACCCTCACCCCTCACCAGGGGGAGCTCTCCAGCACTGCCCCAGCCAATTCTCCTCTTGCAGCAATGAGCGAGGGGTGGGGCCAGTTCTGCTTTCACACCCTCAGGGTTGGCTCTCCTACACCATTAGGGCCAGCTCTGTGGCATCGCCTCTGCAAGGTACAGAGGTCACTGTCCCAAGTTTCTCAGCTTTTAAGGGGTAGGGGCAGCCCTCCAGTTCCTATGCCTGCAGGGCCAACTCCCCATCTGCCTCAGGTGTTGGTCAGCAGGAGGTGGGGGCAGGACTCTCTCCATGGCCCATGCTAGCACGTGTCAGATGAATAAAGGGTAAGGGGGTGGGCATCTCTCACCCTCCCACACCACCACATGACAAACGAGTATTGGGGACAGCTCTCCCACACTTAAAACTTCAAGGCTGGCTCACTCAATACCTCCACTAGCAAGGCTGCCTCTATTTTGTTACCCAGGTGAGGTACAGGGTTGCAACCCAGGTGTTGCAACTCGCCAGGGTAGGGACAGCTCTCCCACACTTGTGGCCTCAGGGCCTGCCTCAGATATTGATGGGCGGGAAGGGGGAGCAAGACCCTGGGCAGATGCTTCAAAGGGGCAGCTCTCCCTTGCTCACTACTACTTTGGGGCTGACTCACCCATTCCTGTACTAACAGGATTGGCTCTATTGTACTGCCCTGGCAAGGTGCAAGGCCTGCCTGTCTCCCGCTTGCTTATTGTGGCAGGTGGGGGTCAGAGACATCTCTCCCTCCTGCCTCAGACACTGATGGGCAGGGGTTGAGGAGGGGAGAGGACAACTCTTTCCCGTCCCTGTTCTTATAAAGGAGAACATTTAATTGGGATGACTGGCTTACATACAGTTGAGAAGTTCAGTCCTTTGTCATCATGATGAGACATGGTAGCATACAGGCAGACATAGTGCTGCATTGGTAGTGGAGTGATACAGCTTGTAGGCAACCGGAAGTGGTCTGAGACACTGGGTGGTATCTTGAGCATATATGACTCCTGTCTCTACAGTGACACTTTCTCAAATAAGACCACGCCAATCCAACAAGGCCACAGCTCCTAACAGTTCCACTCCCTTTGGGTTTCTGGGGGCCAATGACAGTCAAACTACACAGACACTCAAGGTCCTTCCCAAGGTCAAGGTCAAGTCCACACTCTTGGCTAATGAGAACAAACACCACCTCCAATCCCCATCCCATGAGAAGACATTCTACACAGCCATAACTTGACACTCCTCATATTTACTAGGAGATTAGTAGTTTGAAGATTAACTTTATTTTAGATTGAAGCACTGATACAGAGACAGATAATGTAACGTTTTTAATTTTTCAATTTTAATTCTTAAATCAGTGTGGATAATACCTTGCTGTTCGTTGGTTCAAAACAGCCCTGTCTGTAACATCATTCACTACAGTGAATTTACTTCATGAGACATCATAGCACAATAGGACTAACTAAGATACATTTTAATAAGAAAATGCTTGAAATAAACAAAATCACAAAATTGATGAACATTTGCCTATGCAATATGCACATCACAATGTGAATGTATGCCAGCTTATGCATGTGAATTTCACTAAGTGATCTTCCTAAACATAGCTGCTACGTTGTGTGTGTGTGTGTGTGTGTGTGTGTGTGTGTGTGTGTGCGCGTGCGCGCGCGCGACCGGGCATGTGAAAGGTACCTGCTATTCCTAAGGGGCTGCACAGGCAACATCCAAAAGTACCCCAGAGGTTGGTTTGGTCAGGGATCAGAGATGAACTTTAAGGCAATCTTCCAAGTGAAGGTAAACATCTCTGATGTGGCCTTTCCAGTTAAGTCTTATGGCTCTGAAGACTCTATATTGTATAGTACTGTGAACAATTTTAGTAGCACATCATCACATTGTCATTTTGTAAAAAATAGCTATAAAATCCCGCCATTACAAATGTGTCTGGGGTGCTTTAGCTCACAGACATAAAGCAGGCACTTTCTGTTGACTGATCCATACACGCTAAATATAGTCTCCTACGCATGTTCACCTCCAATGGCTGTACCTAGCACTGAGTTCCTAATAATGCTTCTTTTAAATACTCTGTTCACATATTGAGTGATAGTGATTTGCTTACAATTTGTCTGATTTTGTTCTGAGTTTAGGGTTTTCTCCCCCTTAGGCGAAATTCTACAGATGCATTAAAAATAAATAGTGCTACCTTTTGAGCTTTTTCCTGCTTGATAATGTGGGTGGTTCTCAGAGCATGTGAACCACACTGACTACACTGTAGAATGGACACGGGCCATGGTGTGAGTCCCCTTGCAGAGACCAGTTTCATTTAATCTCCTTCTTAGCCTTGTAGCTGGCAGAGACCACCAGGTAATTATCTGGATTCATGTCCTTCAGGGTTGGGGATTTGCTCTGCACAGGGGATGTCTTGCCATCCACACGGGAGATCTGCAGCATGCGGCAGGGGTCATGCTTGAGCAGATAGCCTGCGAAGGTCTCCCAGCCTCCTCCCACGCGGACCATCACATGTTTGTTGTGCAGCATCTGGAAGGAAAGGGCAGTAAAGCAAGTCAGGTTCTGAGACTTTGTACCGGACCTCACATCAACCCCGGCTCTAGGAAAAGTACTGTGGCTTGGCCTCAATTCCATGACCCTTGTTTATCCGGTTAGCACAGTGTCTGCTTGGGACAAAGGCTTGTAAAGGAAAGCTTGTGTGCAGATGAATCTCGGGAAAACATCTCGAATCTAAGTTTCAAGTGACACAAAGCATCTATGCATATTTCTGAGTGGATACACATGAAACCGTCTTGGCGAGGTACAATGGAGCACTAACACTCCTTACTGCCTTAGCTCTCATCAGGGTCCGTCCTTCCCACTGGGTCATTTCCCCCTCAACCAGAACTTAAGAGACCATGGAAGTCTCCGGTATTGCGTTAATGTTAGTAAGTGATGATAACAGCCACACATATTTGCTGCAAAAAACATGAAAATGCACTCAGGAAAAAAAATGAGATATGTTCAAGTCATTGAGCCTTTCCTTTGACAATAGTCTTCCCTGTTACTTTGGAATGCACCTATTAAATCAACTAAGCCAAAACACAAATAAGTACAACACACACACACACACACACGCACACACATACACACACACCACCACCACCACCACCACCAACCCCACTCCCAATCAAACAACAACAAAATAATAAAGATAGCAGAAACTTTGCTCCAGGCCAGGGAGCCATCCAGAGCTCCAGCCTCTACCTCTCCAGGGCTACACTCCCAGGAAGGTTCCACCACACCTGGGGACATGGTACTGGGGACCGAACCAAGGGCATCTTGTATGCTAGGCAACTCAACAAACTGAGCTGCACCCCTAGACCCAAGAGAGTTTGTAACTCTGGAAAAAAGTGAGAAGCCCTTTTCAACCTGGAGTACTCGCATCACATAATCACACTCTGGAGGCTCTACAACAGATGTGCAGAAGCTTGCAAAAATGGAAATCGGGAATACAGCCTATTGAGCATGAAGGACACAGGAAATAAGCTGTCCTCCACTTGTACAGCTTCCGTAGTAGATGGGATCTGAACCCAATATTGTTGGCACAGCCGTCAGCTGAGGATTACCAGGAAATACCCTTGCAGCTCATCTAGGTCCACTCTCCCGGCTTGGGCAACAAAGACTATTGGACATAACTGCACTACTTTCTGTGGGGGCTCGGGGTCCTAAGTCTGTCTTCAGCAGAGGGATGTGGTGTCAACGAGACCACCATTGAAGCAGCCAGTTAGGCTTGTCCAGGTTCTAAAAGCTTTGTTGATGAAGGACTGTGAGGATTGGGGTGGGGGTGTGCATGCTTGCATTTTCTCATTTTGAAATCTGACCCCACATTGCTTGCCGATCTTGTTTTTTCACTGCATTCTCAGGCAGTCATGGGAGAAGTGACTCTAAAGACTGGCCATCCTCCTGCTACTGAGCCATTGCAGGACACGGTGAGCACATGCGCTCACGCATGCCGCCATTTAAAGCTGCCTACCACGAAATTAGAGAAAGACCCTTCCCTTTTAGAAACAGATATCTGCCTATTGAGTATTTAATGGATACACTCGACACCACAAGAATTAGGGCATTGTGAACTCAAGGGTGGATAGGGTGATTTGCTTTCTCAAAAAAATTTTGGCTGCTTTTGTTTTCATTTCTCACAACTGTGAGATGCTTTGCTTTTGATTTGAAACAAGGTCTCTCTCTCTCTCTCTCTCTCTCTCTCTCTCTCTCTGAGTGTGTGTGTGTGTGTGTTTCTCTTCTGCCCCTGACCTAACCTAAGCTACATTACAAGTAACAACAACAGGAGTGTGTAAGCAAACATCAGCAGCCCTGAAGGGTTCCCATGGGAGCTCTAAGCACCCTGAGCCCTGGACACACATCTTATCTGTGAGACTTCACACTTCAGAGAATACTGATTCCACACTGAAAGGGGGGGGGCTGAATGCATTACCTTCTCACTCAGTTTCACCACAGCAGGCAGCTAGAGGGTTTCTCACAACACTCTTAGGTTTCCATGGAAATCTCCAACATCACATATCTGATAAGAGAGACTCAGGACTGTCTTATAGGAGGCAGGCTTACATTGTGACCTTACTACAATGTGCTAAGACGTCTGTAGTCAGTCTTGGGAGTTTCAGGTATGAGATTAAGATATTAAGGTCACAGTCATGGATAACTGGTTACGGAGCTTTAAATCCCATGCCCCCTTTAAATGTGTGCCATCACGTCTCCATGAACAAAACAAAACAAAACAAAAACCTATGTTTCAACCTTAAAGCAAATTAATCTGGTATAAACCCAAAGACTCTGAACTTGTCCCCCTGGGAGCAGTGGCCTAGACCTTTGATGGATTCATCTCATGATGGCATTACTGAGAGATAAAATACAGAAGGGCCTTCTAGAAGAGGTAGGCCCCTAGGGGCCCCTTCCATACTCCCTCTCTGCTTTCTGTCCATCATGAAGCAAGCAGTCTTTGACACACACACACACACACACACACACACACACACACACACCACACATAGTGCTGTGCCTCACAGGGGCTCAGTTCAACAGCTCAGCTCCAAGGACTACTGACTGAAACGTCTCAGGCTCTGAGCTAGAAGGCGCCCTTCTGTGGTGCTTGTGTGATAGAAGGGCAGCTAACACACATGTTCCCTTCCGTTTGGGAATCACATTTACAGAATCTTATAGCGCCGCCAATGGCACACTTGGATGATGCTCTCATAGGCCATACTTTGTTTAAATAATGATGTTTTTAGCACAATGCCTCTGTTTTACAGATAGGAAAGCCAAGGCTCTTAGAAGGCAAGCAGCTTGTGTAAGGTCATAAGCCGGAGAGCAGCAGCTGGAGCAGAGGGTCCTTTCCTAACCACATTCACTCTTTCTGCAGTCCAGACTTTGGTTTTCATGTCTTCTAGACACTGGCCACTGGGAGATATCAGCCCATCACAGGCATCATCGGTATCTAGGGTTCTAATTATTCCAAAACAAGCGTCTCGAGTGTAGTGACGGGGCGAAACGCATTCACAGCCAGGTATGCACACGCCTCTGCCCTTCCAAAGCGCCAGTGCAGAAAGGAGTCTTCTCCCTCTCTAATTACCCATCCTGGAGAGGCAGGCGGGCGGGAGTCACATTATGTGTAGGTACCAAGAGCTTCAGCAACCAGAAAGGCTCTTCTCCTCTTCCCAGAGACACTAATTAGTGCTTAGAAATAGAAACAAACCAACTCACTTTTCATTTGAAAGGGAAAGCCTGTATTTATGTAGATCACAGACAATGGCATGTCTTACTAAGTGACAAGACCAGTCCCATAAAACATCTAGGGAAGTATCGGGGGTTTACTAGTAAGGTACTTGTGCTTCAAGGCGACCAGGCAGTGTGCAGCTATGCTTTGTCACGTCACAGACGTGACCTTTGTCACCTCAGGAAAAATGAAGAGGGCCAAGTGGGAAACAGTTTTCAGGGAGGAAAATGTCATTATTAAAGGCTTCAGGTACACATTTGATAGATTTGTTTAGGGACACCTCTGTCTGCCCCAGCCCCAAATTCCTATAAAATGCCTCAGGTGCCTTCTCCTCTTGGGGTTGGCTGCCACATCTGGATTGTTCTAGCTCTGCTCCTGTTGGTGCCTACCAACGTCAGAGGAGTAGGAGCACAGGTCACGTGCTCGGAGCCTTTCCTCGGGATGCTCTCGTCCTTACTTCTCACTAATGCGCATGTGCCCCAGAGGCATGGAGTCTCTCCAGCAGGAGCAGCTCCACCTGGTCAACTTCTCCGTAGTCTGCTGTGCTGCCACATGTAGCCACCACTCATCCTCCTCAAAGCAGCAGCTTTGCAGCCAGGCAGGGATGCGGTGACAGCCGTGGTCCAGGAAGATTTGGCATCCACAGGGCGGCAGAGGCGTGCAGACCTTTAATAATCTCCTGCCCATTCTGAGGCCTCCTTCCTCCCCTCTGCCTGCTGTGCCTGGCACACGAGTCACCCGAGGGGCCAGCGGCTGCTTCTCCCACCCTTTCTCACTGTTTCAGATGACCTCCAGCACAGCTGGCCGGTGGTCCTGCTTGCCTTTGCCGGAGCCGAACCTCCAGATTTCCTACATGATTCTGAAATATTCAAAACCGCACACACTTTTCTACATGTACACGAGTGCTCCATGTTTTCAAAGAGAAACAGAGTCCATTCCTTCCTTGGGCCGTTCAGCAAATATGGACGGAGGACTCAGCAAAGGCCTTGGGACTCTTCACAGGGTTAGGCACACAATGCTTATCGAATGCATTTTAAATTCATCAATATGAATTTGAGTGATGCTCACCCAGTGAATTAACAAGGTTAACGCTTAAGACTGCTCCGTTCAAGTATCACTCTCCCTGTCTGGAATGCACCTGTATTAGTCATGGACTGACGGGAAGACAAAGATGAGAAGACGTGTGCCCTTCTTCTAGAAAGTTCTAGGTGTGAACAGCAATCCACACCAGCCTTTGTGTAGAGAGCTTCGCTGAGAGAAGGCCAAGTTTGGAGTGTGAAAGTGAGGCTGTCCGGGGCAGCAGGGGGAGGAAGGAGGGACAGTGACTCAGGATGGCTGTTGGTAGGGGAAAGAGAAGGCAGGCGCGGTGAGGAGGCAGCGCCATGGCGGGGACCGGCAGAATGGAGTCGCATTCCTTTGGGATGATCATGAATCCTTACTTCCAACACACACACACACATATATACCAACACACACACACACACACACACACACACACACACACACACACATATACCAACACACACACACACACACATATGACAAACAGTAGCAATAAATTATTCAACAAAATTTCCACACACACGACTTCCATGATGCTTACATGGGCACGTGCCCTTTAGCCTGGCTCACCCGGCACGTCTGTGGCTCTCCTTATACCTTTCTCCTCTTGCTGGATCCTGAAGGAAGCTCAGTTTCAACACTGTTAACTGCTCTCCACTGCAGTGGGCGGGAACTGTCTGACAGCACTGCCTACAGGAGGAGCTGGCTTTCCAAACTCAGATTCTGAGCTCTCAGAAGCTTCCTAACACCTAGTCAACCCTGTTCCCTGTGTATTTTTACAAGGCATCATAACATGAACACAAATATTGTTGTAGCAGGCAGTCATCTGCTCTCCAGAGAAGAACATTACATTAATTTATAGGACTGCAGCCTCTCTCATGGTTTCATTTCGCTCTGAAATGGTATATGTTACAACTGGATAACTGGGAATTCAGCCGCGGGCCTCAGTTCCCCGACACATTTGGGGACAAGACAGCAGGCATTCAGCAGATGGTTTGACACCAGGATTTTCAAAACACGCGATAAGGTTGTAAGTCTGCAGCAGCGTGCAAACGGAGATGCCAGCGACAACACATGGTGTTTAACACCTTCCTTGCCAGAGCGGAGGGTTTCATCTTGCACTTCCACCAAACAGCTCATCACAGCCCAGATAAACAGGCTCTGGAATGTTTACCACCTCCATTGACTCCCCAGTGGGCCTTTGATGCATCCTACCTTTTCTGTTATAAACGCGAGAGAGAAGAGTCACGGGAACAAGAGAGGAAGCTATCATTTGCTCAGCTTCTACCAACAGTGCCAAGCTGGAACACCCCACTAACTCCCTGTGACCTTGACAATTGCATGCTTTCTCCCTGTGCCTCAGTTGGACTTCTGAGTAATAGATAGTTCCTCCTAGACTCATGGAGACAGAGATACTGATGTGTAAACATGAAGACACCATGCCTGGAACACAGAAGGTACTTAACTGTAGGAAGCTGAATGTTTTGTTCTGAAAACTACAGACTCACACCCTATAGAGATACCAACCTGGTATTACTGTTACTTTTATCTGGAGAGAACCGGAGCCTCAGCATGTCTTAGGACCCACAACATGCCGGCCTTCTGGTGACCAGCGGCATGGCCCAGCCTCTTATGTAGAATTATACATTACACATTTGGGTCATGTAGCCCTCATGCCTGTATTTGAAGGCTGAATTGCTGCAGTGCCTCAAAAGGCGAGGGCCAGTCCTCCACAGGGATAAGCTTTGTGTCACAGAGGTTAAATACTTCTGGCCTGTTGTTATTTCCTTCTGAGGAGAAATGTCAATTTCTGAGGCTCATTTAGAGACACATGGTTCCAGAAACTTCTTTCTGGTATCAAGTATGAGACAAGCAGCTCACAGTAGACATAGAAGTGATTGATGGAGAAGGTTCTAGCTGCATCTGCTGGAGACTGGGTGGCAGTGCTTAGCGCCAGCTCCTGTCAATTCTGGCTGCCTCCCTATGCAAGCTGTCCTTTTCCCCAGCTCTGCCCAGATGCAATTACGAGGGCTTCGCTGCAGTCTCATTACCAATGACACGGAAGACAACGTCATGATACATATGTGATAGGGCAGTCAGCAATGGTGAAAGTAACAAGGTGGAAACGTCATTGGTGGGAGGGAAAGGCTTGTCTAGAAAGAGGATTTGTGGCCAGTTTGTTCCAGAGTAGAACAGGAATTCAACTGCTGCAAAGGCAATGGGGACACACGCGCACACATGCATGCACGTGAACACACAAGCACACACACACATGCACACGCACGCACACATGTGCACACATGCACACACATGCACACACACGCACATGCACGTACGCATGCACACGCACGCACGCACACACCTATGCATGCACACGCACGTACACATGCACACACACGCACACATGTATGCACACACGCACGCACGCACGCGCACGCATGCACACACACACTAAAACAATAATATTCCCTGGACAACACCAGGTTTTGCTGATACAAACCCTAAACTCTATAATGTCTCCTAAAAACCCAGCATAAGCCAGGGAAGAGTGCTGTTGTGCAATGCTGCTGCACACGAACGGCGCCCGGTTGGCATCCCACTGGCTCTTGAATGGTGGCAGCAGGGTGTCCAGTCCAGATACTCTGAAAACATTATGGCCTGGTCAGCGATTCTAGTCATGGAAATGGAAAACTGAGTATTGCTGAAAGCATCCCACTCTTTGCTTTGACAAAATGCTGCAGAGTGTCCTTCCTTCAGGGATGCATCCAAATGAAAGACAATGAGTATGCTGCTATAAAGCCAGAGAGGGGGAGGAGAGAGGGAGGGAATGAGAGTATTTGGAAGGATAAAATGCAAATTAGAAAAATGCACACATTTTTAGAATACAGACACCAGAGGAGGGCTGCAGAGGCTGCAGATGTGGGATGGAGGCAGAGGTAGAGGCTGCGGATGATGAGGGATGGAGGCAGAGGCTGAGGGCTTGTCCAGTGTGCACAAAGCCCTGGGTTCCACCCTCAGAACCGCTAAATGAGTTTCATTTTAAAAGGATGAGGCAGGTGGTGGTGGCACAAGCCCACAGGGGAGATTTTCCAAAGGAAACTAGACAAATAATTCATGGAAACTACAGGGAGCTTAGGTTTTAGAATGGCCTGTTGCCTCCGTCAGATGAGGAGGGAAGGGTGGCTGAAAAGGTAATGGCGTGACACTCTGTGTAAGAGCTGTTGGTCTCCATGGACTAATGTGCTCCACCACAGCAGGAGAGAGAAGAGCAGCATCTATAGAAATTGAGCTAGAGTTACTCAAACCTGGGATGAGGGAGAAGGCGGGGGCATAGGATGGAAGATGGACTTGGGATACAGAAAGCAAATGCAGTCAAATGCTCACTGCCAACCTAGACTGTGATGATGCGGGTCTTTACTGCTTAGTGTGATGGAAAGTTTTCACACGGTGTTGGAGGGAAGACTCCAGGCTCCACAGCTGGGCTCCTCGCAGGCCAACTTCCTCTAACCTTGCCTGTGTTACCACAATCACCTCCTTGCCCCTCAGTGTACTCTCAGATGGGCAGTTATAATAATAAAGATGCAACTCCTCCTGAAATCACCATGGACTACTGATGACACGGGACCCCTCATTAACATACCCGGGGAGTTTTGGATAACGGAGAAATCTAACCACCTCATCACAAATCTATTTATCAACAGGTTAGTGGAACTTGTGGTTACAAAATCCTTTCTGATGCCGCTGAAGGTTATTTTTAACATCCTTATTGTTTGAATGATCCCATCAGCACAGAGACCATCTGAGAACCCTTGGATAAGTTCTTGGACTGATTCATCCCTTGCTTTACTCTCCCATTTTCTGGAAAATGCATTTTACATTATACCCCATGGATCTCTCTTCCACACATCTTCATTCCAAGACTAGGGTTCCTATTTCTCCCTACTCTATCGGCATGCTTTCTTTAAACCCATTAGACACCAGGGAAGTTTCCTCAGGGTCAAAGTTTTCTTTCTGTTTAACTTCATCCCAAAATCATTTTCAGGCTAGAATATATTCTTGGGAAATTCTTCAAAAGTCTTAAGGACTGGATGGTCTGTGAGAGTAGAAGGGATTTATAGACCGCTGTCACTAAGCAATGCACAGGTAAACAACTCCTTGTCTATATGGCCTTTCAAAGGTGTTTTCATTTCTTTATATTTCCTACCAGCTATAAAGCCTATGAGCCATAACGATGGCCAGAAGAGCAAGATACACCCAAGGTGTGCTCATTTTTTAGGGGTGACCAATAGCTGTCTAATTGTTTCTGAGGTCCACTCGATAGGAAGGAAACCATGCCTGGCGATGTAAACTTAGCCAGCTACTTGTGGCAGTTGAGAAGAACCTATTACTGCCATTATGCTACTTTTCTAAACTAGCATAATTCCCAACTGCATTCTAAATACTCGTTCTTATATCCAGAGAGAAGTGAGTCTCTCGCCCCTCATCAAAAGAAATTCTTTCTGGAGCAGGCGGATACCGTCACAGAAATCCATAACTGGGTGACTGGTCCAAATGTCTAAAATGACTGACCACAGGGTATCCAACCCTAGACGATGATGTGTGTATAACAAAAACCCTTTGTTTTCATCTTCTACCCAGCCGAAACCATTGCTTCATCTACACAGCTCTGAATTAAGTTCTCTTGAGGATTCTTCTCTGAACATTCATTCTCCATGTGAGTGGGTAGAGACTCCCACTGCAGTCTTCCTGCATCTGAGGTACGCAGAACAGTCCTGCAAGGCTGATCACATGTTAGAGGACAAACGCGGCTTCGGTCCCACAGGGACTCAGCCTCCCATGGGGAGGAAGGCCCAGCACGTAACTAAGGCCCTTGGGAACATCCCCAGACACCTCAGTGCTCACTTCTCACGCCCAAGGCTCTCAGAACTACCTCACTGCCTTTTTTGCTCTCGAATTTATTTTTGCCTTTAGGACTTCTCGTCATTTTCCTTATTTGGAAGTGTTCACTCTTCATCATTTCATCGGGTCTTCTATCTTGTAACTCCACAACTTTCTCATTCCTGTATTCTCCTATCTCCCTTTTGCCCATGAACTCCGCCAGTCTGTCAGATGGGCACCTGCAGTCAGTCATGTGACACACACACACACGTGTTAACTTGCAGAAATGCTCCACAGACATTCGCCTTCTCTACAGGAGACTTCACCTGCCTCACTCCGCGGCCTCTTCACCCCATCAATTGTTAAAGGGAACATTTTGTATTTGCTCAACTATGGTGGGCCAGCACATCACGACTACTTCCTGTTTTTCAGTCCACGACTCCCACAGGATATATAATTTCATATGATAAAACTCGCGTTATGAGGGACTGGAGCACTGGCTTAAGAGCACCGCCTACTCTTGCAGAAGACAGGGGTTCGATTCCCAGCACCTACGTAAGAGCTCCCGCCTGCCTGTAACTCCAGTTCTATGTGATCTAATGACCTCTCTGGCCTCTGCAGGCATTATCTGTATGTGGTACACAGACATATATGCAGACAAAGCACCCACATACACAAAATAATAAAAAAATCTTAAATGTCCATCTTACAAATCTTTAGAAAACATTTATTTTCCTGTTTAATGATAACATTATATGAGTGTGTTAGCATATGAATAAATATGAGTTCAGATAGCCTCAGATGCTAAAGATGAATGTTAGATCCCTTGCAACTAGAGTCAGAAGCAATTGTTATCTGCCAGATGTTGGTGCTGGAAACCAAACTTGGAGCAGACCTAGCTCTTAACAGCAGAGCCACTTCTCCAGCCCCCATGTTACAAATTGTAGGGCATGGTTTCCTCATCAGCTTCCTTTGTCTCTCCAATAACCTGCTCCATGCAACAAAAATATGTTTCTGTTTGCAAAAGATCAGGAACTGCCCTACAGGGCTCCATCTCTCTCTGTCGGTGAGAACTGCCCTGCTTTGCATGACTGAGCATGAGAGCCTGTTAGGCGTTCCTTCCACTTCACCTGACCCTCAGCAATGTGTCTGTTCACTTTACAGTCTCTTACAAAGACCCATCTCTAGCTCACTGACAGAACTGTCCCCGTTGTTACTGCATGAAACCACACCCCTATCTATGGCAGAAGCCTTGGGTAAAGATTGCAATGGGGCCAACTCACTCTGATCCGTCCTCCTCCTGTCTCTTTACACGTATTGCTTTTAATTATGTGCCTGTGTGTGGGCACGTGCATATGAACACGGATGCCGGCAGATGCCAGATTAATTCACCTGACCCTTGGAAGCCGGAGTGGCAGGTAGGTTGTGAGTCACCCAACGTGACTGCTGGGAACTGAACACAGATCCTCTGTAAGAGCAATAAGTGCTCTTAGCCATGAGCCATCTCTTACTGTCCCAAGTGCAATCTTTATTATAGCATCATTAAGTTTATTCATGTAATTTTATGAGTCTTAGTACCTAGCCAGCTCATGCAACAAAACCAAAGCACTTGTCTTATAATGATGTTAAAGTCACTCTGATGACTCCCGGACCTAGGACCTCCACTCCTTTCTTCTTTTGAACATGCTGCTATTAATGCAGACTTCTGCAGTGGGAGTGGGGGCCGCGTCCTTGGGCTACGGCTCCCTTATGATTACCATTATAGCGACTGGTTCACAAGACCTCAGCCGTGAGCTTTGGAGGCTGAGATGCACCTTTGATTGACACCTACAGGAAGGGCCTTTGTCACGTGACATTGGCACCTACCTACCATGCTGCTTTCACTTTCTCAGCTCAGACAGTTCCACAGAGGTCCCCATTGTGCAGTCTCTCTGGGCCTTCGTCTACTCACTCTCAGACGCCAACACCCTTTCTCCCACATCTCCTCTGTGCCCGGGAGGCCTTTGGGAAGGAGGCTAATTTTATCTGGCCCACCTTTCTCCCTTTTCATCCGGCATCTGTCTGATCCCTGGCAGTTGTTACTTCTGCCTGAGTCTCTGCAGCGTTCCAGTTGGGTTGTTACCTCTGCTCCTCTGTGATGCTATTTTTATTTCCCTTCTGAAGTCCATTTGTATAGGTTTCTTATTTCCAGTTTTCTCTGATGGCAGACAGCAAAAGTAGGTCTTCTCTGCACGGAGCACAATTTAACTTTCTTTTTTACTGCAACGTAATTTTAATCGTCTCCTGTGTGCATGTGTCGAGCTTGCTCTGATAAACCTTTGCACAGGAGGGCACTGGGAATATACTCAGATTAGTCTGTGAGGATGAAAGGTCTTGTGTGCTGAAGCTCCAAAAGGGAAGGCAGGTCTGTGGCAAAGGAGACACCGAGGATTCAACCTGAGCTTTGGCAGCCGGGATGTAGGAAGCTATGGCAGAGGACTGAAGCCCACAGAGCCTGACACTGGCCTCAGTCCACTTCTTCTCTTTGCTGTCTTTTCCCCAACCTGTACAAGAGCCTTGTTCGGATATGTAAGTTGAGCCACTCACAAAATCCCTTCTTCTAATAATGCATCTACAAGAACAAACTTTCAATTCCTAGGATTCCACAAACCAGACTGGGGGAGGGGCTATTTCAAGGTCAGGATTTGTAGCCAAATGCTCCTAATTTTAAGTTGTCCACATTACAGCCAGCCCAGAGTTAGCAGGAAGGTCACTGAGAGGCATTCCTGTCTTTCAACCCAAGCCCCAGCCATTTCCCCCTCCTTCACCGGAGAACCTTCCACACACTTTCTCTCGTTTAGGAAAGAATCTCTTGCCATGACTTCTAACTCTCTTCCCCCGTGTGGCAGCCTAACTTGGCATCAGACAAACAAGATATCCTGGTTCCTGATCACCGTCATTTCCCCCCTTAATAGAATACAATACTTCCAAAGACATTGAGGAATGTTGAAATCTATTTATGCCATATTTATTTATCTTCCCTAGCTCCTAAAGGAAGATGGAGACCACAAAAGAAGTACTTACTTATATGAGACCATATAGGTCTACCTACTCAACGCCCAGCATTAGATGTCTTGCTCTTTATTCACTCTTAAACAGTATTGACTACGCGATTGTTGCTTAACAAATCATATGTTAACCCCTGAGCCTATCACAGAGAAGATGGTGAATGCATCCTCGTTTTCATTGATTCTAACAGTTCAGTGTCAGAAAGTGGACACACATGAGTAAGGCCATGGGTGGCAAGTCCAGAGGCTGTGAGATGGAGATTCATGTTCTGAAATGCAATTCAGGGTCACAGGCTCACACCAGATCTTAATGTCTTAATCCTCTTATTTGGTTTCTACTCTAAAGGAGGGAAAAGGAAAAGACTCAGTTTCTCAGGTTTTTTTTTTTTTTTTTTTTTTTTTTTTCAGCTCTCCTTACCTACTGTAGAAGGAAGCGCTGGCTATATCTGTCTGTAAGGATTCAGACATTGCGCTGGCCCGCCCCATCACCTGGCAGAATGCACTCAGGCAGTACTCTGGTCAGCCCAGGGTTCCATGAGTGCTAGTGTGCAGGCAGGTGTGAAGGACCCCTTTAAAAATCAGTCCCCTGCCCACTTACACTCTCTGTCTCTGTCTCTCTCTCTCTCTCTCCCTCTCTCCTCTTCTGTTCCTGATGCCTCTATGTCCCTTCCCTTCCCCCTCACTCCCCTTTCTAAATAAACTCTTCAGGCAAGCTCTATCTGCCCGGCGTGTTATTCCCTCTGCCTCGGTCACCTTCACCTGCTATGCAACCTGCTCTGCTCTCCCACGTGGTCCCTTACCTTGGGACCCTCACCCGGGACCACTCACCCCCCACGCCTTCTCCAGCCTTTATTCCTATAACGGTAAGGAAAGAACAACACTATCTGGTCCTGTTCTCCACTCTGAGACTCAGATGTGGTGACTCCAGCCTGCAGCAGCCACATGGTGGGCATAAAGAAAGGGTTGTGAAGAAGCAAACATTATACTAGGAGCAGCAGAATGGGACGCACATAGGTCCTTTGTCTCTGACAGGTCCCTATGTCAGGGAACCATGGCAGCCATGTCAACATTACAGTGTTATAACATTTAACCCACAGCAACATAAAATTGTTTCATGCAGTTACATGGAGTGTGTCCAATGGAAACCAGAAACTGCAATGACCACCATGCTGCTGTGTTCAAGAGGGATCTTTTTCTACCAAGCTTTATGGGTGTGTGTGTGTGTGCGTGTGTGCGTGTGTGTGGGCATGTGTGCATGTGCGTGTGTGTGCGCATGTATGCATGTGTGCATGTATGCGCATGTGTGTGTGCGTGTGCATGTGTGCGTGTGTGTGGGCATGTGTGCATGTGTGCATGTGCGTGTGTGTGAGCGTGTGTGTGCGCATGTATGCATGTGTGCATGTATGCATATGTGTGCGTGCGTGTGCGTGTGTGCCTGTGTGTGGGCATGTGTGCATGTACGTGTGTGTGCGTGTGTGGGCATGTGTGCATGTGCGTGTGTGTGTGTCCGTGCGCATGTATGCATGTGTGCGCATGTGTGTGTGCGTGCGTGCGTGTGAGTGCGTGAGCGTGTGTGCATGTGTGCACATGTGCCTGTGTGTGTGTGCGTGTCTGTGCATGTGCGTGCGTGCGTGTGCGTGAGTGCATGTGTGTGTGCATGTGCCTGTGTGTGTGTGTGCGTGTGCTCATGTATGCATGTGTGAATGTGTGTGTGTGTGCGTGCGTACACGTGTGTGTGCGCGTGCGAGCGTGTGATAACCAGGCACTGGGAATTGACCACAGATATGTCACTGGAATATAAGTCTGACGTGATGTGTTAGGCTTGCTGAAGATGACACAGCAGTGCATGGTGATAACAGCAAAGAAATGAAAGAGACGGTATCATCATTGGAGCCCAGAGGCTGGGTGGAACTCTGCAAACCTAAACTCATCACCAACTATCATTTGATTCTGACTGTGTCACATATATAAATACTTGAATAATTTAGTAGACGGGTGGAATTTCCTACCAAGTCACTGGATCATCCCCAGTTACTGCAAACCCTAAACACACTGAAATATAAAATTACTGTCTACATACACTTATCACAGAGAGATGTTCTATTCTGGTTGCCAGTCCAGGGGTCAGTTAGAAGTTAATCAATAATCCCCTCTCACTCCCAGCCCGGACTGTCCTCCAAGATAACTTCAGTCCCTGGTCTTTTTGCCTCTACCACCCAATTGCTACGATTATAGGGTGCAACGCCATGCTCGGTTTATATAGGGACGGAACCAAGGCTTGGCGAGCGCTAAGCAAACACTCCAACAACTGCAACATCTGCAACACCTGCAAACAATTTTCTTTTTCTCTCCCAATTGGAGTGGGGCAAAAAAATGTACTTATCCAACAAGGAATCGTCAGTAGAGCCTCAACTCCCAGTTTGGCAGGAAATGCACACTTCACATGGAGGATTCGACTCATACGGAAACCTTTCCTGAAAGCAACACTATCTATATCTTAATCATTTCCCAACGTCAACCATAATTTTGTTTCTCCTGTTTCCCTTTGAGGGTTACTTGCAGTCTTTGAGATAATTATCACGCAATACTCCAACAACAGCACTTCAGTAATAGCAGTGGGGACAGAGGAAATGTGATGCCATGATCCTCTTTGAAGCAGAGCAGTCAGGTCTTGCTGGAAGGAGGCCTTCCGGTTTGTAAGGAGATGAGTGCTGGTTCACCATACAGAGACACTCAGACTCCTTATATAATGAGTCTCCTAGCCAGTGAAGGGGCACAGGGAAGGTTGTATATGACCAAAATACGTTGCACTCATGTAGGAGACTCCCAATGATAACAATTAAATGAAAGGAAGGAAGGGAGGGAGGGGGAGGGGAGGGAGACAAACAAGGTACCCAGAAGCTTCTTGACTAGGACAATGATCACAGCAGAACTGTAGTTACTGAGTCTGAGCAGTAGGGGGCAACAGCACATAAGTACGTGGGTTTGTCCATGCGCAGAAAAAGAAAAAAAAAAAAAAAAAAAAAAAAAAAAACAGAAAAAGAAATTAGTGCTGCTTTGTTGAAATCCTATCTGTGCAAAAAGAAGTGAACATGTATCACTCAACACCTCATACCAGCCCATCGCCTTGTTTGTGTTTACTGAGTTCAAAACTCTTAAGCTGTTGTGCTTTCAGGGCGAATCTACTTCTCAGTCTTGAATATTTCTTTGTGCGAAAGCAAAGCAAATGCACATGTAGCACATATGTCTACAAATTATATGGTTATCGCTATATACACACGCATACGTATGCAAATTGCACACGACAAATAACTGATTACGTAATCGGCTTTACGGTCATCGCGAACACAGCACAGTATCTGCAGGGTGGTGCTTTGCACAGAGCGCTTTTCCCCGGCCAGTGCTTGTATCAACATTAAGGGAAGGCACACACTGTTTCTTCTGTGGTTTCGTAGCCATGGGTCAGTGTCATGGAGCAACTTGATCAGGGACACATTAACCACAGCACTTGGAGTCACGGCCACAGTCCAATGTTCCCAGCAGCTGGGGATGTGGCTCAGTCCCACAGAACTTGCCCATCATACATGAAGCCCTGGGTTCCATTCTCTGCCCTAGATCCATCTTTACATGGGAGTCATTAATGTTAACCTGTGTTACTCTTACCAAATGCCGGCCCTTCTGCATAACGGACACATGATTACGCCTTTCATTATGAGTAAGTGCATCTCTGTCTATGAGCTTAGGGCAACTTATTAAGCAATGGGAGACAGAACTAATCTGATTGGTTAATCCTGAAAACCCACTTCAAGGAAGCCTTAGACTGTGCCATTGTTTCTAGGCGCCTGCTTACAAACAACCTTTGTAGTGTTAGCTTGAAGTTCCTTTGAATAATTTTTAACTCAAATCAATGGGGATGCAGATCTGCTTTCATAAGCACAAATCAGCAGGCATGGTGATTGTTGCAATGGGACTAAGATGAAAAGATGGATGTTTTGAGCTACTGGGGGGTAGAGATCTCTCTAGCAGGATCTATCTTTAGAAGACTGGCCATAGATCTGTGGGACTGTGGTTTAGTCTGCTCTAATTTTAACTAAATCTCCCCACGGAAAACTACCTCCTGAAAGTCCCAGGGAAGTCTGAGTTGTATAATTGTAGTCCCTTTGTTTAGACTCAACTACAGGTCAGCACATATAACATACGCAGTATAGTCGTAGTGGTTCCCATTGTGTAATATCTTCCCCAGAACAGTAAACCAACCCTTCCACGTCCTTGGCTGTTCATCTTCCCACGGACTCTTGTTCCCTGGAGAGGGGAACTGGATGGCTTTCTAAACACCCTTCAGGCAAAGGAGGACCCTTTGTCCAGTGCTTCAGGTAGCAGAAATCTGAGCCAAGCACCCAAGCTCTACAGAAGTGGTCACAAAGCCAGGGAGAAGGCCTCTGTAGCAAAGAACCTTGTGATTCACACAACCTGCCAAGGCACAGCATCCCTGACCTCCCAACATATCAACAAAGGCCTAAGATCAACAAGTCTATTGTTGTATGTTGGCCTATCTCATTGCTGAAGATTAAACATCTGTGTGTCAGTGCCCCCCCCCCCCCCCCCCCGGCACCCCTGGTAGTCTATGCTCTGTATCAGGAGAGGAAAAGCTCTTGCCAATGGGGTCATGCGTCAGAGTGAGTCAGAGAACAGACTACCCCGCACCCAGGAGAGGAAAATGAGGAGGAGGCACAGCACCACAGCCCGTGTGTACTTGACCTTGATCTCCTATGCAGACTGGAGGGTGCACTCGTGCGGGTGTGGTGGAGGTGTTTGTTGGTCTGTTTCTCTGTTTGATTTTCTTTTCCCTTGGTAATGATGCAATCATCAACAGAGTCTGTACTTGGATGAGAAAGCATCCCTACTTCACGCCAAACAAGGTGTTTTTGGTGTTCGTTCAATGGAGGAAATGGCATTTAGAGCAGTGGTTTCTCGACCTTCCTAGTGCTGCGACCCTTTAATACAGTTCTTCACGTTGTGGTGACCCCAACCATAACATTATTTTCGTTGCTACCTCATAACAGTGATTTTGCTACTGTTATAAATCATTTGATGTGCAGGATGGTGGTTTTAGGTGACCCCTGTGAAAGGGTCATCTGACCCTCACTCAAACGGGTTGTAACCCAAAGGTTGAGAAGCCTGGTTTGGAGTATGATAGAGTTTTTCTATTCTTACTTTCCTCCATCCATGAGGGTGTTCTCACACATGCCATAGAGTTTGTTATGTTGGGCTTACTGCAACCTTTTAGTCATCCTAGAAGATGGAGCAGCCAGCAAATGAATGTAAGGCCTAGCAGTAGGAGAAAAGGGCAAGTTAGGAAATCATGGACATGAGATGGAAAGGTTAAAGGTCTTACCTGGGAGTAGAAGACAGAATACACATGGAAGTTCTGAACAACTTGTGAGACCATTTAGGATGGAACGTTATCCTGAGGCTGGGACTGAAGGAAAGGTCCAGAAACCTGAGGTTTACTAGCATATTAAGTAACACAGCAAGCTTTGACTGCGGAGGAGGGCCGAATGAACCTAAAGCTTTAGATGATGCAGCGTGAACAATTTCTATGACACACTTGGCTCTTTATGCCAAATAATCTGGAAGGATGCTACCTATGTATCTATTTTATAAATAAGAAAACATAGGTTCCAGAAGGTCAGTACTCACACATCGCTTCCAATGGCTGAGTTGAAGAGATGGACCGGAGATTGACAGTACCTTAGATGCCATCAATTCAAAATTCTCCCTTGAAGCCGAAATTGAGGAGTCCTTACAGTGTAAAATATGCCCCAGCTGGCTTTTTAATACAGACTATAACCCCAGACCAGCTGGGTCTTAACTATTTTGAGCAATGACAGCGGTGATCAGTTGGTTAGGAACTAAGAGATCATTCAACCTTTTCAACTTTGGCTTTTGAAGAAACGAAGATGGTAGTGATGATGGTGATGGTAATTATGATGATGGAGATGATGACACTGAAAATGAAGCCAGTGATGGTGATGATAATGGTGACGAGGACATCAGGGGTTATGATGGTGATAGTTCTGAAGGGATGCGGCTGCTGACGGTTGTAATGGTGATGGTGCTGATGCTAACTGTTCTTTGTGAGAGTCTCATGAGTAAAGTTACAGGCTAGTATCTCTTCTAATTTTCACAACAATGTGTATTAGATGTCATGAACCCCTTCCACGGAAGTTTTACATCTTACCCAGGTTGACAAAACAGTGCCAGGCCCACACTACATCTTAGTAAAAATTTGTGTTACTCTACATCCTTATGCTGAAAGGATTTCTCAGAAAAATTCGCTTCTTAATAAACAACATAGTCCTTAGTCAATCCAAAATGTGCACAACGTACACACAACGCAGAATAACAACTGATTTGAATGATGAATCAATTGCTGTTTTGATCTGACCTGATTTTTCCTTAGCTCAAATATCTGTGTCATTGGTGAAATACAAATGCACAGTAATTTCTAGGTCCTCCATTTCTCCAAGCTCAAGACCAAAAATTAGGCAACTTCATTGGGAGACCATTATAAACATGAGTCCTGCTAATATTTTTTGCTTGATAATATAGTAAGTTAAAATAAACATTGATGCTTACAGACTCCCTTATCATCAGCTCTGAGTCCAGACCACTGATTATGATTTTCTTTCTATCGAGATCCCCAATGTACACTTACAAGTACTTGAAGGGATCACTGGAGCCCTCCTACAGAAACAAAAGCAACACAGTCACACAAGAAGGGCTGAGCACCAAGCTGTCTTCCTTCCTTCCTTCCTTCCTTTCTTTCTTCCTTCCTTCCTTCCTTTCTTCCTTTCCCTTCCTTCCTTCTTTCCTTCCTTCCTTCCTTCCTTTCTTTTTAACCCTCTGACAGAGAAAAATTACAAAACAGAAATGAGAGGTAGCTCTTGCTCGAGATTTTAATTAGAGCTCGAATAAGACATTCTGGATCAGGCTAAGTGGCAGCTGCACCTTGGCCCTTGCAATAGCAGCACGAGAACCTATGCCAGGAAACACTCTGCAAAGGGACCACCATGCCCTTGCATGCCATCCAATCTAGCGCTCTACAAGGGCTAGTTCTGAAAATCCTCCGGGGAGACCCTCCACCTCTGTGAATAGCTCAGAATTCAAAGCAAGCTGCACTTGGTTGCTTAGTGACACCGTGGTGTGGACCACAGGGTGCTTTAGTGCCAGGGGTTTCCCTTATTTATCAAAGGAAAACATGCTCTGCCCCTCTGCCCCTCTGGTTTCGCTGCAGCTATTAAGCAAGACTCCCTTTACAGCCTGCCTGAGAAATAGCTATCCATGTAAATACCACTGATGTGTCCCCCCCCCCAACCAGCCTGCTTCCTAAGGAAGGTACAGAGGAGATACATCATTTTTCCCCCTCCACACTTCCCCGTCAGGCTCTGTCAGGTCCCACAGGTCAAAAGGAAGACCAGGGAGTTAATTCCACATGAACATGGTTCAGTCTTGACCCTGACAGGTCATCTGTCTCTAAGCAGATTGCTCATTTCTCAGGCTCTCATATGTAAATCTATCCAGTTTGAAGGAGACACTGTAAAATCAAATGCCCTAGCCTGCAGTGCTTTGAAAACCATTCGACATGAAGAAACCATACTCTTTGTAAGAATTCTTTTATTATTTCTCAATCATACTTATCATTTCACTAATATACTATTTAAGAAGCATAGATATAGATGGCTGACCAAATTTAGCCTTGAGTCCAAGTTACAATTAAGTTGCTTGTAAGAGATACATTTTATCAGAAATACATACTAAAAATTATTAAAACCAACCTTGCCTGATATCCCTCCTATATTAATTCCCCCAAATAGCAAAATAAGACAAAAATCAAGAAATAAATAGCACTCAGGCTACAGAGATAGTTCACGGGTTAAGAACATGTACTTGTTTTTGCAGAGGACCCAGGTTTGGTGCCCATGACCTGTGCTCAGTAGCTCACAACTGCCTGTAACTGCAACTCCAGGGTAATCTGATGCCCTCCCAGCTTCTAAGGGCACAAACACATACACACATACACACACAAAACTAATAAAAATCTCTAAAAATAGCATCCAATCGAAAATTGTTTGATTACTGGTGTCTCTCATCCTTTCAATTTCAACCACCAATCACAGAGTCAAAGCCTTAACTCCAGGGCTCAGATAATGTCCGGTGACAGCCACATGGTCATTACAGGTACCTAGTCATTGTGGTGTGCTTCCTGAGCTTCTGGTAATGACCAGCCAGCCACTGGATCATTTTTCTTCCTCCAGATGCAGAACAAAACCTACTTTAAACTTAAACTTTTCCTATGAAGTTAGCCAGATATCCGTAGGCTTTAGTTACAGTGAATTAGATGTATTCAGAAAAGTGAAGTGACATTTCCAGAAGCTTCTTTCAGGGTCCACATGTGCTCTTTGTCTTCCACTTTCCCTCCTAGACACTGCCTCTGGGGGCCAAGACCCACCACCTCTGCAGAGTACTAGGAGGGGGAGAAACTAAGTTCCCACACTCTCTGGGGAACAGAGTCGCAATCGGAAACTCCATGATGAAAAAATACTTTTTATCTCCTCTGAGTCAATGGTGCTTCATTTATTTATGCCTGTCAATCCTGGCCATAGTCATTGAGGTGACTCTGCCACGTCTTTATCTTTGGAGTTCCATAACTTTCAAGAGTTCCATATTGCATTGGTTTATTTCGGCACAACCCCTTTAACACACGGTTGTGAATCGGTGTGGCGTGTAAGCTAGGGGATGCGGTGAGGAGACACCGCAGTAGAACAGAACGGAACACTCATTGAGTGCAATGAAAATTTAACCTTACGGTCTGCAACACTGAAGAACAAGGACACAAAGACTAATTGCAGCATCATGGCTGTCTTCATGAGAAGGGTGAGGTGCCCACCACAAGTAACCCTCAAGCAAGGACTGCTCCAATCAAGCCCCACCCCAGACAAACCGGGGCTTTGTGGAGGAGTGGCAAGTTGAAATAACAATAGCAGCGATACAAGCAATGCTGATGCTGATGATGTTGGGATGTGGAGACCTGGGCAGGCAGAGGATACCGCCACAGAGGGAAGACTGACTTCCCCCATGCTGGAAACAGCATGGTGCCCGGGGCGGAGTTCTGGCCACCGTTGGCTGGCGCAGAGCCAGGGTCTGGAGGGTTAACCCTCACCCTTTCCTGCCCCCCCCCCCAACGCCATGTGCATCAGGGTGTGTGGGACGCGGCGCATTCTGGAATTCATTTTTCAGAATCGTTTTGTGGGTGAGGAGAAAGAATTTGTACCCACACTACAGAATAAATTATTCTCTGAATCTAGGGTGTTTTGTTTTGTTTTTTATACTGCAGAAGAAACAATTCTAAAGTGAAAAACAGGCAGGCTTTAATGGGGCCATTGTCACTCTCAGTTTACATAATGAGCAGACCCAACTGAAATGTGCAAGTCATCCTGCCGGACAGAGTGTGTTCTGTCCCTGCTCCCAACCCCACTGCGAAAGTACATATATTTATCCTCTTCAACAGTAGCCGTCATCCCAGAATTGCTTCCCATTCTTTCCCCCCACGGTAAGGGAAACGAATGTATTTAACACAACAAACAGGCGGCAGGCAACACTTCACTGTGTGTGTTCCTTAGTGCAGGAAAGGAGTGGAGAACAGCCTGTGAATGTGTTAGTGGACACAGACGGCCACTAGAGGGCAGTGTCGCTCCCACGATTTCTAACATCAGGCAGAACCAAGTATTAGCAAAGAAGGGTTGCATGCCTCAGTTTGCTGTATTGTCCGGAAGTGCACAAGTACAAATCGCGGTCCTCACATGAACCAACTCCAATCTTCATTTTCTTGTTAGAGCTGAGCTGAAACCTCTCCTTGGCACTTACGTACCCAAGCAGATCAGACTTGTAAGGGAGAGACTGCTAGTTAGGACTTAGTGGGTCACTCATTAGAGTCCATTTCGAGCTGACCAAATACTGCCTTTACCTTATCGAAACCTTAGATTACCTTCTGCGTTTGCTCCCTCGGATGCATTTCCGTTAGAAGAGAGCCTCTTAAAGGCTGGGGTCCTGGCTGTTCACAGCTTGGTTCTTAGGAATCAGATGATTAATTTGTAGCTTGTTGCTGGATGAGTGGATGAACAGACCTCTGAGAAAGGGTGCCACAGGCAGACCCAAGGGCTTGGCCAGGGTCGTGCAGCAAATAAATGGAAGAAGCGCATGGCCTCAGAAACCCAGCCTTACAAAATGTACATGTATTTATGCGTTTGCGGTACACTGGGAGTTACAGAACAGTGAGGGGCTGGTTCCCTCCTCTACCAGGTAAGTGTTGGGGAATGAACATATGTCATCGGTCTTGGTGACAAGCGTCTTTAACTGCTAAGCCACCATGCCAGCCCCTGAACTAGAATTCATGCACGCTTGTGTCTGGTTGCTTTCTTTAAACTTAACCACTCTTTCCAAGCGTGATGTAAAATCCACAGGTCAGAATGTCATTCCTTTGACTTTTGACTTTACTGTCTTCCACAGTTACCTCTGATCTTTCCTTTTCCTGGCTCTGGTCTGTTCTCTGCCAAACTCATGCTGAGTTGTGTCCTTAAACTGCATATTATGAACATGGTGGAACATTAACACGATGGTGGTGTTTGGAGTGGTGGTGTTTAGAGGACAGTCTCTTCCAGGGTAGACAGAGACCTGGGAGTCAATACTGGTGGCTTTCTAAGAGGGGAAGAGAGAGAATGACACAATGTGAACTTTCTGATTCCACCGTGACACCGTACTACTGGAGCTGACTCCTCCCCCTGGGTCTCCAGAGCTATGAATGCAAGGAAGCGAGGCTGTGTCATTATAACTCGCCTTCTTCGCGACATTGTGTCATCAACAGAAAACCAGCCACGCATAGCACTCCCCTGAATCCTCCCCATAGCCTGACCAAACTGGCCCACCACTTTCCAAACTTCTGCTTAGTTCACACACACACACACACACAACACACACACACACACACACTTTACCACCTTCTAAAAGTTCTCTCCTGCATCACATCCCAAGATACCAATGGATTCTGCAACACTGAGGGTTTTTTTTTTTTTTTTTGTTGTTGTTTTTAAGGTTTCGAGATCTTGTATACTTTGGTCTCACAAATCTAAGTCCATTAATATCTAAAATGTGCCAAATCTATTACTACAAGTGCTCGGCAAATTTTGTCAAGAGAATTAATGAATCTGGTTCAAAACAGCCAGGCAATTCTCACTTTGTCTCATTTCTTTTATGTTCCTGTTGAGTCCCTTCCAGATGGTTGTGAGTACTCTGAAGTCATGGGCCCCACGCAGCTCCTGGCGCTCAGGAGACACCTATCCAGCACACTTCAATCACCGGACACAGCCACTGCACACTGCCGTTAAGTGTGAGCCCTTAAGTTTGTGCATGGCGCAGCGCTTGGCGACAACTGCACCCACAACAGAACTGACGCCACCAAGCTCATGAGAGACTTGAGTTTCAGGGGCATGTCCTTCCTTGTCATCAGTTAACGGGGCACCCAGGCCCATGCCCTGGACTGAGGTTTTGTAGAAGGCAGCCGCTAGTCACTCTGAGCTCTTCTTAGAATTCCAGCAGAACCTTCCTTTGAATTCCACTCTCCTCACAGAATGATGACAAGAGTCATGATGTATCAACTGCAGGAGACAGCACATGAGGCTGGAAAGCAGACCTAACCCTGACCACTGGTCTACCATGACTTCAGAGCACAAAGACAGGCGTCGCACAAAGGTGGCGTGTTCTCAGCGATAGCGAGAGAATCCCTCATTCTGAATGCAGAGATATGTGTGGTTAGTTATGACTGTGGCTGCATAGAGGGCTATTTTAAGAAATCCTCTGACGTTACAGTGTAATACTCATTAAGTCTCTGACTTTTCCACATTTCATGGTTCCTGCCTTCTCCTACTGTCTAACTTCTATAATTTTACCCACATTTTAAGGAAAAATAAATGAGCAGTGTTGACAAAAGTTCTTTCTTCATACAGCCAAATTGCAGATCTCCAACTACCAAATTGGTGACCCAAAATTATTCAAAACACCTATAAGAGTGTCTGAAAGACCTCCAAATCATCCAACTAGAGCATCTACACACCTCCAATCCACCCAATCAGAGCATCCACACCTCCAATCCACCCAAACAGAGCATCTACAGACTTCCAAGCCACCCAATCAGAGCATCCACACCTCCAATCCACCCAAACAGAGCATCTACACACCTCCAAACAACCCAATCAGAGCAACTACAGACCTCTAATCCACCCAATCAGAGCAACTACAGAGCTCCAAACCACCCAATCAGAGCACCTATACATCTATAAACCACCCAATCAGAGTACCCACACACCTCTAATCCACCCAGAGCAATGAGAGACCTCCAAACCATCCAATCAGTCTAGCTGTGGTTGGTTCTTCTGTTCTGGTGTCTTCTTTCTTACTGGCATTTAAGATGACACTGGTCAGTGATCTGTGTCAGGATGTATACGACTGGCCAGAGGACAAATAAAGTTTTATTAGATCATGGCCATGCTAACTGATTACCTACTATAGTTAAAACAAGAGAATGGAGTAGCTGTGAAGAAATGACATGCTTTAAGTTGAAAATCATTATACCTGGACTTTTACTCTTTGGCCATCGATCTGAGTGTTGTCTGCCTTTCCCCTGTTCCCTGGCCTGATCACTAACTACCCTGTTCATAACACCCATGCCGGACACATGGTAGGTGCAGAATGTCTGCAGGTTATCAACAATTTGCAGACTTCCTAAGAGAAAAAAAATGCATTAACTTATTTCTATGTGAAGCTCTCAACTCAGGCACACATCTGGAATCACTGCTTCTGGGTATGTGTATAATGAACTCATGTCGAGAAATTTGTAAACGGCTGGAGAATACTCCAGAGAGGATTTTTTGGCACAAGATACAGTTTTAATATAAATGCCATGGGCTCACTGAGGGGCTTAGAGGGGGCAGAGAAGCACATTTTTTTACAGACATGTTATGCTAAGTGAAACACATGCTAAATCACCAGGCAAATTGAGGATTCAGAGTCTGAGCAACATCTGGAGAAAAGGAACTCGGGGTAAGAAATTTCTGAAAACGTGTTGATAGGAACATCACTTTATAATTTTTAGTAATCTTGCCAACTGATATTACCCAGAGATTAAAAAGAAGCCCTATGGCTATAAAGAATAAAAATATCATTCTTTTTCCAGTTTCTGTGAGAAGTCTGCAACTCTATATTTTGTGTGAAATTTCCACCAAAGCGACTCCTTATTAGCAAGTGGAATCACACACAGCCTCCTGGAAACAGCCCGCTACACCATGCCAAGCAGATTGGTGCAGAAGCAGCCACTGCCAGTAGCTTGTGTTCCAGCTGCTGCTGAGGTGCAAAGATGGCCTTGGTGGTTCCACATTAAATAGCACCCATATTTAGGGGGAAAGCTGGACTAAAGGGATTGCTACACCACTCACCACTTTTAGTGCGTGTGTGCATGTGTTTGGGCATGGGGAGCTCACAGGACAAGCTGGTTCCTTTGTTCCACCCATGGGTTCTGAAGATCAGACTTATCAGCTGGTACTCAGGCCATTAGTCCTGGCAGCAAGAACCTTCAGCTCAGCCATCTTGCTGGCCCCTAGAGATGGAACTTTCATCGGCAGGAGATCCTGGGTAAGTGGCCACAGTCCTGATACATACGTTACCCAGCCCAATATGGTTGCCTAGCATTTCTCCAGGCTCCACACTCCTGGTTCATTCTCTGCAATGCAACCAGACTTGCGGACAGTGCCCCCCCCCCCCCCCGTTCCTATCTTCACGATTCTATGAAGTTCTCTAAAACCTCTGTGTGCTTCAAGAGAAAGTCAATGTTCGTGTGCAGAGGAAGCTGTTTGTGAGCCCCATGCGTGTCTGCCTGTCTCTCATCTCCCTTCCACACTAGCCTCTCATCCCTGTGCTCTGGGCTCGAGGCTGCTCTTCAACAGGCTTGATAAGGTCTGCTTATATCTTTGTTCTCCTTATTCCATCTTCTCTGGTTTATGACCTTTCCAACTCAGATGGGAGCTGTCCTTTCTGTGTCGCCTGCCACCTGCTTTTTCCTTGAGCATATTTCTAGCCTTTATCTTTTTTCCTAATGGCCTTTCTTGACTCTTGATTAAAAAAACAAAACAAAACAAAACAAACAAAAAAGAACAAAAAACAAAACAAAACAAAAAAAACAAAAAACTCTTTTGGTATACCCACCAGGAGTCTAACCTCAAGAAATGAATCACATAAAAGACTAATGAAGACTCATATTAAGTTTAACTCTGGGATGTTATGTTTATATATCACCCAAGAAAACATTGGTGCCTGAAGTCAATGTGCCAAATACCATTGTAAGCACTCTCCCAAGAACTTCAACTGGGGGTCTCTTGGATAAATATTAAAATGTTCTGCTATCAAATAATTTGATTAAATCACTTCTTAATTTGTATTAAAGTGCACCTTGTAATAAAATAAAAATATTTCTTCTTATGAAAGTTATTCATTTAAAGGAAGTCAGTTAGAACATCGTAAAGGTAAGTTGCATGGCGTGGTTCTCTGTGCAGTAGAAAGCAAGCATACTGAAACATCACGTGAAGCACAGGAAATGGACCACTGATGTGTTTAACTTGGATGCCCAGGAAGCAAGAATCCAGAGACTAGGTCATTTCCTACTGGACGGTTGCTCCTTCAGCCCCATGCAGATGTGGCAAGTTCACAGTCGTCTGAACAGGAGGAATGGATGCTGAGGGGTCACAGGATATAAGCAGCAAAGGAGTGGGTTCAATCTGTGGAAAGTAGTTTAACATGAAGCACAGAAGACAGACAAGTGGGCAGAGTTGTAAGGAGACACAGAAATGAAGAGAGCCTAACAAGCCTTCCACAGAAGTCAGAAAAGCTCACGGGCCAATCCAACTCCAGGACACAGTGCAAATGGTCACGAAGGACAAGCAGCAGCCTGCAGCTTCCAGAAGGAGGAAGAGTCAGGTGGCTGCTTCTAGGAAGATTTCTGCAGAATCAACTTCATCCCTGGGCTCTAAGGTGAGACAGACCTTCACAACCTAGTTTACTGCCCACTGTGAAGGAAGCCAATAACATTCTCTGTAGCTTCAAATTCAGGCCAGAGAGAGAGAGAGAGCTGACCCAGAATGGGCCTCATTCACTGAAGAACTTGGAGCACTGCAGGCCTAGAAGAGAGCCAACTCTTGAGTCTCACCCCCACACACTTTATTTGAGTTTTTTGGTCTCTGGAGAAGAACAGGAAACAGCCTTGCTTCTGACTTCAGTAACTTCCATTAAAAACACCACTGGGCTCATCGCTGTGTGTCTGCATTTAGACAGAGAAACACACACACGGCATCCCAATGGGAACACACCCCTGAAACTCGCCAGGGTGCACCTCTTCTATCACCTTGTCTGGGGGGGATGGCAAAGAAGAAAGGACAAGCAGATTCTGCACATTTCTAGACACCCCTGAAGGCGATCCAAGCTGTTCCCAAAGAACCACCATGCCACCGCCATCACAAACTTCCCATGCACAATCCTGCTCCCTTACAATTCACTCATTCGAAGGTTATCTCCGAAATGGCCCCTAAGATGGCAACCATCCTAAGATTTTCATTCTTATCTCTCTAGTATGCATGCTGCTCAGACACACACACACACACACACACACACACACACACATACACACACACATACACACACACACACACGTGCGTGCGCGCGCGAATAACAAGCACACATCCACGTGCACATGGATACAGACAGCCAGGCACACATACATACACGTGCACACATGCATGCACACACATGCACATGAACACATCCATATGTACATATACATATAAATATGGCCATTCAAGTACACAACCATGCACATGCAACATATGTACACATGCAAGCACACACACACACACACACACACACAAGTATACATGCACACACGCAAAGGGTAAAGCAGAGGGATATGTGATATATGAAAGTCGCATTTAACTGTTTTCTCTAGAAATTAATTTTCTCACAAATTAGTTCTATTCGTTTGAGTGGAAGTCGAGGCTCTACAGTGAATGCAAAGGGAAGAGGCTCAGTCTAAGCATCCATCTAGGTATTTACCTTGAGGGCCTGCTTTGCTTTGGCTGTGGAGACATAGGCACAGCTATGAAGACCCTACTGAAACAGGAAGACACAGGTTCATAAGCCACTCTCCATCTCCCTGCAGATGGTGAACCGACAGCACCTAAAAATGCAAACTGGTCCTTTGTGGCAAGAGTAAAGAAAGCTTTTTTTTGTTGGTTATGGTAAGAATGACTACGTCTCTTTAAATCCTGTAGTGGAGAATGGTTTTTAAACACTGGGCTCCACACTGGTTGAGAGGAGAGGCTCACATCCTCTGGGAGTTACACACTGCCTTGGGTGTTGGCCTTTTGAAATGCAAATGTCAGGATGGTCCCTGTTCTGGAGTTCTGTGGTCTCCTGTTCCAAAACAAAGGAAGCAAATGAGGGATGAATTTTCCTGGGGGATAGACGCCAGGTGAGGGTCATAGTTCTGCACAGAACACCACAGCCAGGAAGATGCCTAAAAAAGTTGTTAAGCAAAGGGTCCTGCCATCATGGTCTGAATGTCCTGCCCTCACACCACGAAGCTGTGTGCCGCGTAAGCCGTGTTATCTCATTATCATGCCCTTCTGCTGTAATCAAAAATGTGGAGTGGGACAGTCCAAGGTCATAAGGGCATCTGTTCTCTCTGAAGGGCAATTTGATGGAGAGTCCTGGGAGTGGGCGCTGCAGTTTGCAGCCCAGGCTCTCTGCATAAGCACCGTGTGGGAGGAGAGCTGAGTCATCTCTGGGAAATAAGCGTTTCCTTTTCTATGACTGGATATGAACGTGGCTGCAATGCTATTGGTGGTTGTCTGTCAAGGTCATCATCCATTTTATCCTTAAACTATTGCGTCTGTAGTCTTCCCTCAGTGGAAACAGTCACCTATACTACTCAGCATATCCACCAGAGTTTGGCACCAGGCTCTGAAGACACTATTCATATCTTCGGTGCTAAGATAACCTTGAAATTCTGCCTCCTCTGGAATGCTAACTGAATAGGTATTCCGTTGTTGTTACAAGACATTGAGAAAATATATTGAAGATGAATGTGACCGCTGTGTTTGAAATGGGACCCTCGTTGCTGAAGATCCTTAGTCACTTGTCATGTTAGCTGTGAACAGATGTTCTTTACGAGATGAGTGTGGTTGCCTGCAGAACCTCCCTCTATAAAGCTAACATCTGGCTTATACACACGTGTAATGCCGCTCTTCGTTAGTTCTCTCAGGTAGTAAACCCACATTTCCCATAATAATCCAGACTTTCAAAACAACAGCAGAAACATCTCCTGGGCTGGGTAACAGCCATAACTGACTCGCGTAGAAGGAGCTAAGAGCGTAGAAGGAGCTAAGTTAACACAGTGTTGTACTCGGCATTACTGCTGCGGTCTGGGCCTTTGGAGACTTTCTGCCCACTGCAAAGGTTTCCAAACAAACTTATCTGCATTTAAGTGAAGCCGGAGAAAGACTCCATTGTCTCTGCCCTCCGTGGTCTGTGAGGCTAGATTTTAGGGAAAATGTGCTGAATGCCAACACTCAAAGACAGAAAATGTTAACCAAGATGGCTGCTGGGGGGAAAAAAGGAAACATCAGAGAGATTGGTTTAAAAAAAAAAAATCTAAAGAACCCTTTACATGGCTGCATCTCAAATACAATTTTCCATGGCGTTCATATACACTAAATGTTGTTTCTATCACAGACCATCCTATAGGAAGCCTGGGCTAGAAAAAGCATTGCTGTGGCGTTGACAAGCTGTGAGATCACAAGCCACTGGGAGAGCTAACTTTCGGCATCTGGCTCCCCCAAGGGAGCTGCACTCAGGACTCTTTAATGCGGTGGTCACCTTTTAACGTTTTCTGAGGGAAAGGGGGCCAATATCATTCGTAAATGTTTTGTTCAGTTTAGTGATTTCAGAAATTGTAAGAGACTGTTGATTTAGCCTAAGGACGACTGATAGTGAATTCCAATTGTCAACTTGAGCGGTTTTAGAATCGGGCAGGTCTGTGAGGGCACACCCAGGGGTTTACCTGAGAAGGGAAGGCCCACCCTGATTGGCTGCAACACTGTCCCGCCATATGGGACGCCAGACTGAAGGACTGAGCACCACGGAGACAGGAGGCGTTGACCTGACCCCCAGCATCCCTCTGTGTGCACCCTATCTAGACACTGTTCCAGAAGCTTCCCTCGCCGGTGTGCCTTCTTAAGCCCGTGCTGCACTGCGCTCTTCAACTGTGGCCACAGTACCTATTCCTTCCGTAGCTGGCTTTGTCTGGCATTTTATACAACACCGAGAAAAGGAACACACTGATAATCCAACTCTAAGATTTTACACCTCGTTCTTCCCACAGTCTACAGCAGTGGTTTTTAACCTGTGGGTCTTGGAGGTCAAACGATCTGTAACAGGAGAAAAAGCGCAGCTACGGAGTAGCAATGACAATAATTTTATGGTTGGGGGTCATCACAGCATGAAAGGGTCGCAGTGATAGGAAGGCTGAGAACCACGGAAGAGTAGTACCTCAGACCCTTGCCTCTAACATGGTGGCCGAAGCCTGTTTTGCAAGTAGGATGTGCCACCAAATTTTATATGATTACCACCATGTATTAGTTACTAGCAAAGTTGAAAATAACAATTAGCCTTACGAATGCTGGGAATGTTGGCATGGGAAACTCCAGTGAGCTGCACGGCAAGGGTTGGCGGTTTAAGGGAAAAGGCACCAGCTGCATTCAGCACAAAATAGTATAGTCTTACTCAGAAGCAGAAATGACAATTTTCAAGTATTAGAGGGACGTATAAGGCAAGGACTGACTGTATCACTCCATGGGTCTTGTGAGTTCTGTACATATAGCCCATGGGAGGGTTATACGGGACTTAAAAGACAAATAATTCACAGTTTTCCCTTCTCAGGCTAAGCGAGTCTCTTCAAGAACACAGAACATTATATGTAATCGCTCTATTCCCTTCATTCCGCTCCCCTGATCACAATTCACATTTAGACCAGCACAGGTGTTTTACACCAGAAACTATTCTTGTCGGGAAGACTACAAAATGAAGACAAAAAAGTATCAAGCTGTAATTTCACATCACCATGCAGTTCATTTTGTTGTTTAAGGCGAATGTCTAGCAAATTTTGTTGTTGTTGTTTTGAGACAGGGTTTGTCTGTGTAGCCCTGGCTGTCCTCGAACTTGCTTTGTATACCACACTAGCCTCGAACTCTCAGAGATCCACCTGTCTCCACCTCCAGGGATTAAAGGTGTGTACCATCATGCTGTACTATTTCCATCTTAAGGAAAAATGTCAAAGAGAAAATATATCATGTAGATTTAAGATGTATGGAACTCAGATATCAAAATTTTGCAATATGATTTAAACTGGGTTTACTGCTTACTGGCTGGATTACCTCAGCAAGGTCATTAAAACTCTGTTGGCTGTCAGTGGCGTGCATAAATTAAGGATCATATTTGCTTTTCTTAAAGAGTGTTAATAGTACTGAAATTAGATCATGTGTGTAACCCAATGTCTTTGATCAAAACAAGATAATTTTATTATTTTATTGTAATAAAATAGTATTATTATTGTAATAAAATAATATCCCTCTGTGGAGGGATGCTACACTATGGGGGAAATACTACCCTGTCGAGGGATGCTACTCTGAGGAGGGCTGAAGAGCTGGCTCAGCAGTTAAGAGCATTTTGCTAAATATTCCAAAGTGACAGGTTTTTAGCTTCAGCTCTAATTTATTTATTGCCCATTCAATTGGCATCTTAATCAAATGGGAAGAGGAAAAGGCTATGCATTAAGGATCCTGAGACATGTTTAGACTTATAAGCTATTCTTTCCAGCCTAGTGATGAATAGCATTTCCCTCCTTTCAAAGATGATCTAAAATGGATAATCCTAGATAAAAGCCTGGTTTGAATTTCCCATAGTTGAAGGTTTTCAATCTTAAAAATAAATCCCCCCAAAGCCAACACATCAGCTGAGTTCTTCCAGTTGGGGATACCTCCGTAATTATTATTTGCATTTCTCTATCACACACACTTCCTTGGAAAGATGGGACTAACAGGATTTGTCATTTGTTAAGTGCTAAAGAGACACTTTTACACCTACCATCTACACCCTGTTGTTAGCCCCAGTGGACATGGGTAAACGACAGGTTGACATTATTTAAAGCAGCAAACATATTATCTAAAAGAAGGAAATTCAAATGCTGAAGTTTATTGCATGCATTTTTAAATATTTTGGGTTCCTCCACCTACACTGATGCCATTCTGGGACACGTGCACCAGAACAGGAGGTGTGTGCAAGCTCCTTTTCATCCTATGGACCTGAGCACTGTAGGCGTGATCTGGGATTCTGTGTACACAGACACAAGGCCTAATAACAAGCATAACCTGTTATCTAGTTTTGAAGACATAATCGACATTCTCATAACAATCCAGGTTGGATGGTGGGGTACCAACATGGGTTTCCAGGTGCTCCTGGGATCTTGCCCTGAGACAAATGGGGGCTTTAATCTCGCTCCCTACGTATTCACAACTCCGCATTTTTGCACAACAGCCCATTTTTCATCACCCAGAGAACTCTGCAATTTGACTCTGGTTATTTGTTACTCCCAGTAAATCAATATGTGTCAAAACGGCAGCAGGTAATAGGACTCTCTCATTGGACCTCCCCTCAGAGTCCCAGAAGGCACTGCCAGGGTCAGTTACTATGGCAACGGATCTAGGCTTATCCAGCCACAGTGAGTTGATTTTCACCACACAGGCATAACGTTCTGAAGAAATTTTAGGGCAAAGAAAAAAATCTCCCAGAGTAAATAACAACGTGTGTGACCATTCTATTGGTCTAAGATGGTTTAATTCAAAGACAGTTTGCAGAAGGTGTCTCTACAATTCCCTCTCCTGACTGCCAGCTAAATTAAATTATTCATTGCCTTTTGCTTAGGGTTCCTGTGTATTCCTATTTCTTAAGGTGAGAAATAAAAGGCCTGGAACTAGGAAACTTTTCTGGATGGAAGAGCATTGAGCTATACTAAAACGTAGACATACTCTACGGTAATATCTCAAAACAAAACTGATGGACTTTTAAGTTTTCTGCAATTACCAGTTTACCAGTGGGAGACTCAACAAGATGATGCAGGCAATCAGAGATGTGTCTCTGAGTTCTGTTAAGGGATCCAAACAGGTAATGGCATATCTAAATTGCACAAGGCTCTAATTCATTTCGGCACTAAAAAGAGACAGCTCATTTTGAGCAATGCCATTTGGTCAGCTTCTGTGGTTGTAATAACTGTGACAAATGTAGTCACGTGATGAGCTGCCTTAGACAGAGTGAGCCCTGTTCACCCAGCTGAAATACACCTTATATTCTGAGACTTTTAGGGGGAAATGGCAGAGGGTGATTTATTATAGTTGAACTGTAATTGTGTCATAAAACCGGACAGGTCATTTTTAAAAGATTAATCTAGTTTGAGACAAAGTCTCACATTTCCTCAGCTAAACAGCAAGTTCAAGGATGACCTCTACCTTCTGATTCTTTTGCGTCAACCTCCCTGCCAGGTGTTAGAATTACAGATAAGCACCATCTTACACACTTTATAGACAACTAGCATTTGTCAGCCATTCCACTATTGGAGGTGTGGAGAGGAGTGTGCTCTCCCAGGAGTACGGACTTGAAATTTATGTACATAATACTTACTTGAAGTAGTAAACACTTGTTTGCCTATAGAAAAGATTAAAAACATTTCCCCAACTATATGAAAGAGGTGAATCTCTTAGCCAGAGTATGTAAAATACTTGGGAAATTCCTAGCACAAATGGCACTAATTAAATTTCAGTTGCCTTTACTACAGAGTTTCTCTGCTCATTCCTTCCGGATTATTTCCGGAACTGAGCACAGACTCAGTATTTACTCTTCATCAGTAAGGGCCTTGAGATCCCCCTGACCTTTTTTTTTTTTTTTCCTAGACGACTTGCATTTCAATATAATTCTGAGTTTTAAATAATTTGAAAGTTTTGTCTCATCTCATAGTGTCTTTGCTGAAATATGTTTTCATTAACTTGCCACCCAATATGACGTTGAGAGGAAAAACAAGGGATGGGGACCAATTCTCAGGTCGAGTGCACTTGGGAAATGCTACTCAGGACTTTATCTCTAGATTAAAGAATACACAGCGGATGCTCCAAGCAGCTGCGGGTAACTAAGTCAGCGCCACTCACTGCTAAGGGTTAACTTAAAGGTTAAGCTCCAGGGTTTAGAGGGCAGCCTCACCGCTCATTAGCTATTTATAAAGGCTTGGAAAAAATAAAAGAGACAGCTTTCATTTTGTGCTCACAGGGTTGGGTTAGGGTTAGGGTTAGGGTTAGGGTTAGGGTTAGGGTTAGGGTTAGGGTTAGGGTTAGGGTTAGGGATGGGACACCAAGTAACTAAAGCATTCATGATCTAAGAGACTGAGGATACAACTCACTGGTGGGGTCTGCAGGGACAAAACACAGCACTCAGGGAGGGCACGAATATTTGAACGTTTCCTGGGAATAATCATCAACGAAGTAAGATTTTAAATTAGAGAGGGGACATGCAAACATAATCAGGTAAGAGCTTTATCTAGGTGTGCGTGTCCGTATTCTCTGTCAACAGGTATAGACTTGGAGACACCTAGGAGACGCACACTTGGGCATATCTGCAAGAACATTCCCAGAGGTAGGACCCGGCCTGAATGTGGGCAATGCCATCTCCTTGGTCAGATGTGGCATCCCAAGCTACCACTGCCATGGCAGGCCACATACTCTTAAACTCTGATCCACAATAATTCTTCTAGAAGGCTGTCTTCTGCCAGGCATCGGTAATAAAAGAGCTAACAACCATACTAGAGGAAAACATGTAAGCAATTTGAAACAAACTACATGATCCTTGCTGGCCTAAACAACAGCAAGAGAACTGCAGTAAGAGCCCTTGCCTTCCTCCAGAAGAGGGAAACTCAGACGAAGACCCATTCAAATGAGCGGCTCAAAGGAGCTTTGACTATTTTTATATTTATCATTGTACCAGTTTGCTGACTTCCCTAGGGGAAAAATATTTTCATGTTCATTCTTATGTGTTCTTAGCAACGAAAAAACTGCTTTCTGTTTTTCCCATTCCAGCCTCATGTTATTCATGTGACTTCTGGAAGACCGTATCACATGACTGAAAAGCTTACGTTGACTTTGCTGTGTATGTTAACCACCCCACTCAATGCATACATGGTCATTATAAAGCAGCCATTTTCTGGGAGTGGGAGAGACGGCTCAGCCCTGGCTGCTCTTCCAGGGTACGGAGGTTCAATTCCCAGCACCTACATAGTGTCTTACAACCATCAGTACCTTTAATTTCTGGGATCCGGTTCCCTCCTCTGGTGCACAGGCAAACATGCAGGCAAAATACCCACACACGTAAGATGAAAATGAATGTTCAAATAACATGAAACGATAATTTTCTGTATGTCAAGGTGAATGTTCTTTTGTAATGAGATGTATGTGTATTTCTGATTGTGTGACACGTCGGTGACTCTCTTCCAATGTGGAGTTCTTTCTCTGTGAAGATTCATGGTTTTCAAGCTCCAGGACTCACGTGTGTCACTCACAGACTCGTGGAAACACAGTTGTCTGATCCTGTCTAATCTCAGAGTTCCTGTTTTGCTCTGGGAAGGCCCAAGAGCCTGCACGGTATAGGGTCCCCAGATGCTGATGTGGCTTGCCTGGGGAATACCTGAAGCCCTCCCACAAGCTTACACACTGTGTTTATAATATGAGAGGCCCATTAGACAGAGGTGATGGAAGGAAGAAAGGATATGCAGGAAGCCAGGTAGCAGCCAGGAGCCTTTGGCTTGTATTTCAGAGAAGCATCCTCCGGCTGACTGGAAATATTAATCTCTGTTACTGCAGAAATTGTTAAAGGGATTTTTATCATGACCACCTAAATCCTGAAATAAACGAGAGCCTTACCTTGGATGACAGTAAAGTTCTACCTTCAGGATATGTGCCAAGCTGCTTTTAATGAAAACAAACAAACAAACAAACAAACAAACACCAGAAACTCAACTGGGAGGGGTGTGGGCAGGGAAGAATTCAGTTTCTTTGAGGGACTGGCTACTGGGAGTTTGACCATGCTCCAGTGAGTATCCGGGCAATACAAATTGGACTTGGTGTAAATTTTTTTTTTTTTATATCCATCATTTTTTAGGCGTCAGGGAATCACAGGTGGGCAGGCAGACCAGGGAGGACTAGGAAGTGAGTGTGATCAGGGTGTAGGATGTGAAATACTCAAATAATAAATAAAATATGTTGGAAAAAGTACCTTGTGTGTTTGATGTTTGTGTGCGTGCACACATAGGTTCTAGCGTAGGACCACAAGTGCGCACATGCCACAGTGCACATGTAGAGACCACTGAGCAACCCCAGGGGTCTGCCCTTGCCTTCTACCTTCTTAAACACGGGCTTTCTCTTGCATTTTGCTGCTGGTGAGCAGGTTTCTAGGGATCCCTCCGTCTCCACATGCCGGTTACAGGCACAGGCTGCCGAAATGCAGTTTTACCTGGGCTCTGATGAACCCAGGTCCCCATACTTGTGTGGCACGTGCTTCACTTTGTGAACCAACTCCCCAGTCCAACTCCCCAAAATAACCCCATAATTTTGATCATGGAAAGTCCAGGGGGGAAAGTCTGCTTTGAGAAAATTGTTGTTCATCAGCGAGAGACTTTTTTTTTTTTTCATTTGGGAGATGAATTATTAAGATGTAGATTAAAATGAAAGTCAGAAACTACAGAGGTCTGGTCTCTGTACTCAGGCTTTCATTCCATGGGGTAGAGACCAATTCAAATCCTCTAGACCAGAGTTTCTCAACCTGTGGGCCACGACTCCTTTGGCAATCCTCTATCTCCAAAGATATTTACACCACAATTTAAAACAGTAGCAAAATAATAGTTATGAAGTAGCTATGAAGTAATGTTACAGTTGGAGGGGCCAACACAATATGAGGGACTATATTAAAGGGTCTTAGCATTAGGAAGGTTGGGACACTGCTCTAGATGCAAGCACATAAGAACAAAGATGTCTACATAAGCATCTAGTGGCATCGACTGAAATGTGTCTCAGTATGCTGTGTTCTAGAAATTCACACAATTAATACATAGACTTAGCAGAGAAACGGCGTAAGACATCTCCCTGAGCCTTTCTCTAAAAGCCACACACAGTGTTACCTATTGTTTTTAAATCTAGTTTAACCTTACTGTTATTCTTTCAATGTACAAAACGAAAATATGCCCATGCATATATGTAACCACACATGGTATCCGGGAAGGGTTACTGCGCTAGGAATAGGCTTGTTAATCCTATGTGTGAGACTTGCTGACTCTCTGTGAGCCTAGGCCTTGACCACTCGGTTACCTTTAAGACTGAAGTCCCATGTTTTCACTACCTTTAGTGACTCTGCATTGTTCTTTGGATTAAGCAGGCTCATCATCTCCTCAGGAAAACAAACCTGCTCTCAAGAGGGATGGATACTGAGCCTGAGATAGCATGTTTCACTGTCTGTAACTTCTATACAATAATATTCATAAATGTATCAAAGAAGACATAGCTGTATTAATAGCTTCAAGAGGTGTGATGAAGTTTAAAAGTCTATTGGAAGCGGCCACCAACCTCCCATGTGTGAGGATTCCACTGTAGGAATTTGTGCTTCAGTCCAAGTGTTTAGAACCATAGTAAAAATATTGCCCGTTACAGACATAAGATCAACACCACTGATTTCTGAGTAATAACTGCCACTTGCTCACAGAATCAGAGCACAATGGCAATCTACCATGAGGGGCCCAGCCAGTCACAAATCTAAAGCATTAGTCAAAGCAAGTGTTTATGAATGGGCTACAGTCTCCTCACCCAACATAGTTAGAAAATAGTGAAATGTGTAATAAGGGTGCACGTGGGGTGCCCCATACTTCAGTCAGTAAGGGCAAGGAGAACTTGTCTCAGATTCCAAATACTCTATCATGGTGCACACACAGTCACAGGACAAAGATATCCTTGAAAGCTTTTCTGCCTGCGTGGTAGATGGCAGTAACTGCAGAGACAGCTGATCATAGCGCAGAGACTTAGCATCTGTGAAGTCCTTAACCACAGTGGGTCTCTAGATCATGACTCCTGATCACCAAACTCAGGGAGCATCATGGGAGAAGGGGTAGAAAGAGGGGAAGATGGAGGAGAACGCTGTGAAACCCTGTCTGTTGGACACTCCATAGCCACAGCACTCATGAACTCATGAACAGCTCACTCATGAACAGCTGGGACTATGTGCACACAATCAATCCAGTCAACAGTCCAGCAGGGATGACGGAGGGGAACCGAGGAGGAGCTGTCGCAAGCGGATGGGTACTCTGGGAGGGAGTCGCTATTTTCAGGTTAAGTGGCTCTTGTTAGGTTGGGCATGTTCCACCGGATGGCTCCAAAGTTGTGTATATGCAGGCAACACAAATCGGACTCGATGGATTGTTAACAAAACAAAAGACATGAAATTGGATGGCGGCATGTAGGGAGGAGTTAAAAGGAGACAGCCTGGGTATAATGAAAACATGTATATATGCAATTCTCGAGAATAAAAAGTATCAACCATATCTGTGAATGTGTGCTCACGGTATTTAGCTTTGTGAACAAATAGATTTAGTTTCCAGTTTAAGCAGTGATACAGATTTCCTTTAAAAGTATATGTTTTGAAAAAAACCAATTTTCACATGGAGTGTTATCAAAGAGTAAAGCAATGGGAAAGTTCTAGATTTCACTAAAAACTGTGAAAGCCTGTCCTAACAGCCTGGTGCTATACCTTGCTACCAGTCAGCCATTGGCCTCAAGATGGTTCACAATTTTACAGGCTTTCCTGAGTTACCAAGTGAAAACACTATCACTCAGGAACATGATAAGTTCACTCACAAGAAAAACCTGAATTCTTCTATACATGATAGAATAAAATTGGCAGAAAGGAAACATTTCCTGAAAATAAAAAGGACCGTCAAAAACTAGCTCACCTGGTAAGCGTTACAAAACCTTGCTCTGTTTATAAACACATATATCAGCGTCTGTGGCAATTGAACAAACACAAAATTCAGACAGATACAATTAAGTATGCATACTGGATTCTCTTGCCTGTAGATCTTAGGTGAAGTCTGAGGAAACAGTGTCCAAGTTATTAGCATTTTTATCACAAAAAGAAAAAGCTGTTTAATAAGGCTCTTTGTTTTGACTGTAGGCTTTACGGTCTTATATCCTCATGGAGGCTGATTCTCAAATGAGTGATCAGCCTGGTAAAACGTTAATGTACCCACAGAGACTCTGAAGCATCGTTATTTAATGTGGTGATGTGAAATAGGCAACTGAGCTTTAGAAATGCATGGTTTCCTTGCAAGGAAGAGCAAGGTACCAATAGCAACCTGGCTGCCTGCCTCCCTGGCTGAGGCCCTGTACCTGGGGTGACTCACAGACCTCCAAGGCTGCTGTCATTCCCAAGCAGAAAAGCTATTATTACCTGGATTTGTTTATAGCAAGTAAATGTTAACCCCACATGAGGTAAAAATCTGAAATGATCCACAAAGTTTAAGATGAAATTAAGAGAAAATTTTCTTTTATACATGTTGCAGATTCTTAACCAGGCCTGTTGTATTAATACATTCCAGTTCCAAATTGAATTGAAGAAAATTTCACATTGAAAAGTTTCCTATGGGTCATCTCAGACTAGAGTTTGGTGTTCCTTGATCTTACCTGATGGATAAGTTAAGATGCTTCAATTTTACAAGGCAAAGCAACCGATTCTTTTAACAGAGAAGTGAATAAAGCATGCTTTCCTTAGAAGAGCCCAAAAGGATTGAGGAAAAAGTACTTTTCGGAGCCAAAGCTTTCTAGGGGTATACATGGAGTTACATTTTACTTGTTTTAGAGAAGTTTCACCCTTAGCAGATATCACAAACTGAACCCTTGCCAAGCAAGTTAGCAAGCAGACTCTGAGTAAAAAGCTTTAAACTCAGCCTTACAGAGTCCTGGCCCCAAGGACATTGGTTTAAGCTGGGGCCATTTTCTCTCCTCTAACCCATCTGGGAAATGTCTGTCACCGTTAAGCTGGGACACTGTCGTGAGATGACTTTCGTGGGGTTTAGGGGATCAAACCCAGGACCCCAGGGCCCATGGCAGGTTTCCATCTGACCTCGCTCTATTTCCAGTTCCCGAGACAGCGCTTTCAATCTCATCAAATCAGTCCCTAATCCAGACTTGTAGAAAACCCATGCTGAACTAATCTGAAAAGCTGCCTCTAACCAATTGGTGATGATTTATTTCTACACTGTGATCTATGGAAGGGCCTGGAAGGGCACAGTTTTATTCCATTCTGCTGAAATGAAATGAATACAGGCAACATAAACGGCTTCCTCTTCTGTGGGAGCTGACTGCCCTGGATGCATAAAGACACGCTCTGTTCTCCAAGCCTTCAGTAACATACGATCACGTCTACTGCTCTGCACACATCCACACCCTACAGCCTCGATGACACCAGAGGGCATTCCTGGCCAGAGGCATCCATGCTCCCCTTGACATTTTCTCTGACCCGGGTTCAAAAACTGCTCATACAGGACAAGATGAGGAGGAGAAAACAGGTCCTTACCCTGATGAAGAGGATCTTCTCTCCCACCCGGTATCGGCCTTGAGAGAGCCGCTCCACACAGAACTTAGTTGGGCACTTGCAGGGAGGATCTTCAGAGATTCTTTTCACCTGAAATAGAGCAGCATGCATGGTTATTGTCCACAGTAAAACCGCCTGTGACTGCCCTCCAAGAGTTCAAACGTGGCTCTTGATCTTAAGTTGATCACTTAAGGCTTGTTCTATATCAGAAACTATGTGAGCATAGGGACTGTGGTGGTTTGGATCCCATAGACTTGGAACAATTAGGAGGTGCGGTCTTGTTGGAGGAAGTGCGTCACTGTGGGGGTGGGCTTGGAGGTCTCATGTTCAAGCTAGGCCTACTATGGCAGTCTTTCAGCTGCCTGCGGATCAAGATGTATAACTCTAAGCTCCTTCTCTAACACCATGTCTGTCTGCATGCCACCATGTCCTGCCATGATGAAAATGAACTAAACCCCTGAAACTGTAAGCCAGCCCCAATTAAATGTTTTCCTTTGTTGTGGTCATGGTGTCTCTTCACAGCAATAGAACCCTGAGACAGGGAGCCTGGCTGAATTGTGAAGACCAGAGTCTGGAGGCAACTTCTGAGGTTCTGAACTTGCAACTGATGGTGACACTGATGATGAGGACAGGTATCAGATGAGATCAGCTGGCATGGCAGTAGCCATGAGCTGCCTGTGGGGTCCATACAGCAAGAGCATTGGAAGGTAAAATACAGCATGCATAGGCTAACCATACTGAGGGCTAGGGCATGGGCACTTGACAAAGAATGTTTCTTCAATATAGTCCTACTATACTAATCCATTTATGTTTGAAGTAAATGAAGAACAAATTATTTTAGGAAACTCTTCTCTGGTTTTGCTTGAAACTCTTGAGATTTTTCTCCTGAAATTTTACCATCAGATCACTCAGATTCATCTGCATTTCAACCCTCTTAGGTATCAAATGTCTTAGCTGACATTTAAAATGAGTAATTAAAACATGAATCTGATTAATATGCTTTCAGAGTTCTCATAAACAGGCATGAATACTATAAATCTTAAGACATATCTTCAGGAAAATTATTTGTTTTCATAATCCAAACTCCTAGAATGTCTTTAAAAGAGAAAGTTTTTTTTTTCAGACAATCCAGAGGAACCCAAATAGCTTATATGTTCAATGTCAATATTTCATCCATAATTCCTTTGACCTATAATCATCTATTAGTAGCCACCATGTTGTAAATATAAGATTAATTCAACAGTTATGAAAGTCAAGATACTTACAGTTGACCATCAAGAAATCCAGCCTATATTTATTTATTTATTCATTCATTCATTTACTCTGTGTTTATATGTATGTCAGTATATGGTATATACACACATATGTCCATGGTGTGTGTGTGTGATGGATGACACTAGGTGATCCCTTCTATCTCTCTCTGCCTTATTCCCTTGAGATTGAGTTTGTCACGGAACCTAGAGCTAGTGACCAGCAAGCACCACGGGTCTTGTCTTCAGCTGGGGTTACAGGACAGGTGTGATGGTCTTTTTATGAAGACCTCATGCTTGATCAGTAAGCACTCTCAAATTTAGGCCATCACTCAAGACCTCCGACATAATTTTTAATGATATAATGACTGGAATTCAATCACTCATTTACCAAGCAAAAACCATGGGGGAAGTAACTTATGAACTCCTTTAACTTTTGTTATAAAAGAATTACACGATGGTTTTGTTAGCATATGATAGGTTCAAGAAGTATGGAAGTAATACATACCTGAGTGAAAACCAGGCATGGTGGAGAAATGCAAGGAAAAAAATTCTTTTCTTAAGAACAACCAAAATGTGCCTCAATGATGCAAACAAATTAATCCTATTTTATTTTGGAAGCGAAAGAACTAATTCAATACGCACATGCCCATCCGTCTCTTCTCACATCCTAAAATTTTCCAACAACACAAGATGGGAGAGCCTAGAGAATTAATACTGGTCAACCATACCATCTCCATGATGGCTTTAGTTCCTTAAAGGTTAAGATAATCTTTTATCACATCTTAAACCCTAGACATAAAACATAGCACTCTAAGGGAACAGTGATGGGAGATGTCATTCTGTATATGTTTCTCATACTGGTTAATGAATAAAGCACTGTTGGCCAATAGGAAAGGGAGATAGGAGGGACTAGGAGACAAGGAGGAAAGAGGAAGGAGTAAGGAGGAGTCAAGATGGAGAGACTGGAGAAGGCAGAACTGCCAGCCGCCTCTCGCTGGTAAGACCACGTGGAAATACATAGAAATGGGTTAATACTTAAGACAGAGCTAGCCGATAAGAAACTAGTAACTGGCCAACAGCATTATATCAAATACAGAGTCTCAGTGCATTAATTGGGGCAGGCGAGGCGGGACAAGACCAGCGGCGGGTGGAAAAACCATACTCCTTACAGAACAGAAGAGTTTAACAGATGGACATCGGGTGCATTCATCATCATAATAACAATGAAATAGATCTTCACAGGACACACGAGGAAATCGCCGGGTCAGAGGAGGCCTGGGTCCAGATGGCCTTAAAGACAACGTTCACTAAAGAAGGAGGGAACAGCTATTGTCAAGTTAGTAATCAGGCCATGGATTGCAAATCTGAGTTTCTGCCATCTTGTTATGGTAATGCTAAAGCAAATGGCAGAAATGATGTGAAATAGTAAAGCAATCCCTTTCTGAACTAGCCATGAGGCCAAGGGTCTGGAGTGCATCTATGCACGATTTTCAGTGCTTTTCTGCACATCTTTCTTCCTACAGATGTTTTGTAAAATGTCACATATACATAAGGTAGTAATGAGTAAGGGTGATATGAAGAAGCAAGGAGACAGTGATGAGATCTTTGTCACCTAGGAGACCAGAGAGCAACAAATTCACGGCCCAAGGCACTGCAACTTACTGAGCAAATTCTCTACTTAAGGAAAACCCTGAGTCTGTATGGGCAATATCCATCTGGCAGGATCCTCAGAAAAAAAAAAAAAACACAGATCCTATTAGTGGCAAAGTAGCACAAGAAACATTTTCTCAAGTGGCCTGCCCTTTCTTCGCCTTCTTCACTACAAAAATAGACTTGTTTGTTTGTAAATCAAAGGCTTTTTTTTTTTTTTTCCTTTTTACAGTTGTGTCAGGGGCAGATGCAAATGCAGAAACAGAAAAGGGCAGCCCAGGGCCAGTGGAAACAAGTTGTTATATTAACAGTGGATGATGACAGCCGGGCTTCTTACATTACCAGGAGGTAACTCTGTCCGCCCGCCAGGTGCTCTGCTCTTGGATCAGAACCCAGCCGGTTTGGGGCTGAAATGAGATTTCAAGAGGGGCCTGGTTCCTCAGAATCATGCTATCTTTCATTCCCAGATGGAGGAAGTTGATGAAGAGAGGGGAGACAGTAAGAGTCATTTCTTAGAACTGCATTCAACTCCCTGTGAGAGCAAGCTCAACACAAGGGAAGGCAAAGAGGCTGCTGGGCCGACCTCAAGCCTATTGTGGCTGGATCAGGACGTAGGGAACAAAGCAATCTGAATGGGCCCTGCTGTGTTTCCTCCGTGAGATCTTGATTAAGGAAGGGGGGCTGTATTGTCCACATGAAAGGTCACCTATTTCCCTGCAGTTCCCCTAAGAATCAGACAAGAAAATGTGAACCAACAAAGGTGGCTTCAGTCCTGGCTCTTTCTGAAGCCCTCTGCTGCAATGCGACCCTCTTGGCACGGGCCTCCCTTCCTTTCTCAATCTTCTCCATTTCTGTTTCCTCTGCTTCCTTCCTTTACTCTTCCATACCCTCCTTTTTATCTTTCTTCCCTTTTGGGGGTAGCATATGATAACTTTGCACAAAACAACCCAGTGCTAATTACACATGGGAGCTTAGAGAATCATCTTTTTTTTTTTTTTTTTAATTCCTTTTCTCCACACATTTATTGTGTTACATCAAGTTCGGTTCTAAATGGCTGCATGTGCCCGGTGTATGGTAAAGTGGTTGTAATGGTAACTGTTCCCTTTTTACCTTAAATAAAGGGGTCTGATTTAAACCATTGATGACACTCAAATTACTTTCCCTTCTGCCCCATTTTCTGTGAGATAAAATATTTCAGTGAAAAACCATCCCTTCAACATAATGCCAAAAAAATCGTTGTAGACTGAAGAATGGGAGAAACTGAAAAACAGGTTCATGTTCTAGTATGCTGGAGAACTCCAGGTGAACTAGCTCTTTTAAGGAGTTCAGCAGAGCCTGCGTGATGTTGGCAAGCTCTCTGAATGCCAGGCAGAGACAGCAATACTCTGCCTTTCTTAATACTAACCTTATCTTTCCCCAAGGGCGCTGGAGTGGTAGTGTTGCTTTAAGCATTCCTTGAGAAGTGCTAGTCTTAAGACTAGCAGTCTCCCTGGCAAGAGGCAGAGATGTGTGCACCCAGCACTGTAAATGTGTCTACTAACACACATCCCCCATTAAACCGATAGTGATATTCTCAAGGTTCATCTGAAGCGCCCCCATAGCTTTCAGCTGGAAGAAGAGACCTCAGCGCCACAGCTTGAGAGCCCTGCTGTCTTCGGTCTCTGTTTTGCTGGTCTTTTGCTCTGAGTTAGAATACTGATGAAACAGGCTCCTATCCCTCTCAGAGTTACTCTGCACCTTGGGGGTTCCCTTTCCCAAGGATGAAGGATGGCTGGCCACGAGACAAGGTGGTGAAGAAATGGGAGCGTCCCTGCTCCTTCCCCAAGGTTCTGACACGAGATCTCAAATGACAGCACCTATTTCCATCTGCAACACAGGAGCGCGGATGGCATGCACTTCAGAAACATGGCCAAATACAGAGAGGAGGCTTCACACGGAGCGTCTGCAACGCGGAGCTGGGTAGGTGGCAAATGGCACACATTTCAGAAGGCATGATCGAACGCCGAGGACAGGGAGGTGACTTTTCATACTGAGCGCCATACCAGGGAGCTGGGTAGATGTAGACTAATAAAGCACCGTACCTGCCTGTGAAAATTAGACTATGTCTTGAGAGGAATGGACACTTAGGCCTCATTAACAACTGCTTCATTGCATACTTACAAATACTTTTGACAACGATAAGGAAGCTGCAACATTGGTGAGAAATGCCAAGAAAAATCTTCAAGTGTGGACTGGAGAAATGGCTCTGTGGGTGAAATACTTGCCATGCAGATACGAAAACCTGAATGTGGATCCTTAACAGCCATGTCAAAAAAGGAGGAGGAGGAGGAAGAAAGGGAAAGGCAGCACATGTCTATAACTGGGTGGGAAAGGAGGCAGGAAGATCCTCACAGCTCTCTGGCCAGCTAGTTGGCCTAAAACAGTGCGCTCCAGGTTTACTGAGAGGCCCTGTATAATAATTAAAAAAAAAGTAATGAGTTATAAAGAATTCTAATGTAGGCCTCTAGCCTCTGCATACATGAACACACATGTGAACATACACACACTCCCCCCAAAGGTACACATACACACAATCTTTTATGGAAGCGGCAAAAACTAAAGATTAAAAGAAAAGTATAAAGAAATATGTTGAAGAACTGACAGGCGCTATCTTAGCGTGGACGAGGTGCTTCAAAGGACAAAGAGTTGGAATACACACTGGGCCCTAACAAGGATGGCATGGGAGGCGTCATTTGGGCAGGGCTTCAGGTGCATCCCAGAGGACCCTATGATAATACTAATCTAACAGTCAAACTTGCATCCCGTCACAGCCTGCTGGTTGCGGGGATACTGGCATAGAGGAATCAAGAGTCTATGGTGAAAGAAAGCAGCAGTAATAGTAGACACGGGCCCTATAATGAGAGCTGCGAGACTCCCCCTGGCTGAGTAATTAACAAGGATAGGTAACGCTAGCCAGACACCGTTCAGGCCAGGCACCGTGGTATAGGGAGGAAGGAATGTGAGTAGATGTCAAGGCTGACAGAGGGGGGGAGCAAGAATGGGTATGGCAGCCCTGAGACACGTTTGTAAGAAGATGGGATTCATGCTAAGTCTAAAGAAAAAGCATAACACACTACGGGAAAAGTGACTCTTAACATAAACAGCGCGCCTTCATTATCATATAACATCATCCAATTACAAACTTTGAAAATGAAGAAGCAAGACATGTGACTGGTCCTAAAAGGATTCCAAAACACCTTCCTGTGGCATGAGAGCTCCCTGGCTCACTCCCGAGTGGAGTGAGCGGCTTTTAAAAACAAATTCAGATTCAAGTGTACTGTATGAGACGCCGTTGTGGGCTAAGCTTAAGTCTGCTGCCTTTGTAGGGACTCACAGCTACTCAGGCAGTTGTTAAGTTTCTGATTTTTAAAATGTATCATGTGGAGAAAAGCAAACGATGGTGCAAGTCTTCTCCTGCATCTGGAAGCGCCCATCAACCACCCTTCCACTCTCTTTCAGCTCAAACCCTCCAGAGGGATGCCTGCAGCTCGGGCAGCCTGCATCCTATCAATGGCCAGCATAAAGATGGCTGGCCAGTCTTCCAAGGACTTTGCTCTCTCTGGCAAGACTATTCCAGTCTTAGGCCTCTCATACAATTATAACCAGTATATGCAAACTTTATATAAGCAACATCAAGACAACTCACGGCTTCTTTTGTTTATTAATGCCTTCTTGGATTTAAGATATGAGCATGGGAATAATTATCTAACACATCATTACAATGAGCAAGGGTTGTTTAATATACCTAGAAACTGCTTATCCTTATAATGAGGATGTCACTGAAGTATGACCTAATCACTAAAAGCCTATGCCTAGAGGACTGCAGAGTAGATAAATCCCAGAATTATACAGACACCCGATAGAACCTAAGCTCCTCTCTTAGCATCACAAAACGTCCAATCTCCACTCCCTCTATTAGCAAGCTTCCTTTCAGACAGAAGAGCTCTCAGGAAGAAATGGTCAACTCTGGCCAATACCAGGCAATCAATAAAGTACGGTCATCTTTCTGTAAGATGCAGTGTCCCCTTCCTCAACCACCCTCAAGATTCTGTGCTTCAGGTTTATATCCATGAAAGGAGGAACAGGGAACAGATAACAACAAGGTTTAAGTGTTTTCAGAGACGCATTTCCTTGGGTTTCAGATACCGTTCAATGGAATTAAGTGGCACTTTGCTTTAAATCACTGGTTCGGCTTGAGTTTCAGGATGAGCTGTAGGAGCACAGATTTTCTCACTGAGTTAAAATGAATTCAAAGGAACTGAAATGCGGTAAGGTCAGACCGATCCGAGAAGGCAGGGGGAGGTTTGTAGTCAGGGAAAACGAAAAACAAGAAACGCTGTCAAGACTTGTAAGCTACACTTACTGCATCGTCCAGCAGGTTCCCAGTACTCTTCTTCCCTGAAGACTTGGATGAAGGAGAAGGCGAAGGAGACGGGGCACAGAGTGTCTCTTCTTGTTCAATTTCTTTTTCCAGCTTTATCAGGCCAGGAGGCTCCACACCATACCTTTCAAAAACATGAAACTGCTATCACACACATCTTACATCAGCGTAACAGCCATACAACATTCTGGATTGTGAGACTACTAACTACTGCCCTCTTACCATGGCATGGACTCTGTGACCCTAAGATGGAACCAGTATTCATGAATTAGCATCCTTGGAGCAGGGAAAAAAATACACGTAACTGCTGTGTAAGTGCACATGCATGGAGGTACGTGATATGATGTGAACATACTCAGTTTAGCATATTAGTGTCTCAGCAGGGAAATTAACTTCAACTTTAAAAAAAAAATAGAACTGACGATACTGGTGCTATAATTAAAGTCTCATTTAAAATATAAGTTTGTTAATGATAGAGATTAAAACAGATGGTTGGTATCAAAATTAAAGCATCAGAACCCCAGTTAGATAAAGAAGTAACTGATTCTACAAAGCTGTTCATTTCTTATACACCGAGAGCAATACATGTAGGATATCACAAGCAAAACAGCACAATAAAAGCACAAACATTATTACAAGGAAAGGAAACAAGAATCATTCAGAACAACAATGTATGAACTGTACAGAAGGAGAGGGAGGGAGGGATGGGCAAGGCAGACCCTGATAGTGTATCTCCCACAATCGGGGTTTTCTTAATTAAAAATTAAAGATGTACTGGGTTTTATAGGTCCATATCAACTGGGCTTAGTAGGGGGCACCAAAGATAATTCTAGAACTTGACTACTGTGAGGCATTTAGAAAACAGTGTAGGCATACACTTTCATTAACAGAAAGATGAATATCTGCAGAAGACTGAGACAGGACAGAATCTCAAATGAGGGCGGCCGTTGTCAGTTTGTCGATATATTATTGTAAAGGAGAGAAAATACCGCTTGGTGATTAAAAGATCGTTGTGAACCAGTGTGGCAGAGCACACTTGTGTCCCCAGTACTTGGGAGATAGACACATGATGACGTTAAGTTTGGGACCAGTCTAGACTAGTTGGAGGGACCCTGATTCCAGACAAAACAGGAAGTTACACATAGGACAGAAAACAAATAGTCTATGAGCAGAGTAAATGCTTACACTGGGCTTATTACTTTTGGTTGAGCACTGTCAATTCAGGAGCCATTAGAAAACCTCGTGTGTGTCCTCCTGCTGGGGTTTGCTACTCAACAGATGTCACTGCACATAAGTGCAGTGCAAATTTCTAGGGAGGGAGTTTTCTTCCTGGTCATGTTTTGTCCGCACAGAGGGGGCCCAGTTGGTTTAATTCCTGGCCTCTTAGCTCATTACCCACTCCTCCCCCTGAGAGGGAAGGGCATGGTTATGTTGATCATGCGTGACTTGGTTTACAGTGCCAGGAAGAAGGACCCAAGCCCCAAACTGCTTCATCCTTGCTGATGGCCTAATTCTAGAGTCCAGTTATAGACACTCAGCAGGCCCTGATGACTGGAGCCTTTTCAGTCATAAAGGAAACACTTGATGATTTATCTGCCTTTCTTTTTTAATTTTTTTTCTCAGAATTTGAATGATGAAAAGGGCTCTGTGAATCCAATGCCTTTTGAGAGCTGCAAAGCTTATGTAAGAATTCAGGACAAATAGCTTACAGTGTTGCAAAAGCCTCTAATCTATTATTTTTGTTCCATAATGAGAAAAGTTGCACTAAAGATCTAGTCACCACATTTCACATTCCTAACCCTTTGTACTTATAAACCAATCAATGCATTGTTATAAGACACTCAATGCACTCCAGACTCTGTCACAGCAGAGGACAGCATGGCTGATTCACAACACCCCACAGCTCTTCTATGAACAGGCCAGAGGGACTTAGGAAGGCCACACTCTTAAGTGCTGTAGACATCTGTGGATTCTTAGCTCCAACAGGGTCTAAAACTCGCTTGTGTTGACTGTTCTCAAGAGAACAGTACAAACCTGGTTGTGAGTATGGAGAAATCCACCGTGATCCCAGCCAACTCCATGTCAAATGTAAGTGGAAATACCACATTTGAAAATATCAAAAAGATTGGAAAATATTTCGTTTTTAACTGAAGGTGGATAAAGGCTGATTCCCAAGAATAAATTGCAAACACTGTCTAAAAAAAATAGCAAATATGCTGTTCAAGTAGCAACAGGTTCAACTTGTGTCCAACACAAAACAAACAGGCCAGTTTGAATAAAACTGGTAACAAGCTCACTCATGGAAAATGTTTCCTTGGACATACTTCCTTACCCGGGAAAGCTGAAAACGAGCTGTGCTGCTGACACAGAGAGTCAGCACTGGTCCTGGAATTTTTGCTTACATTGGCTTTTGAATTTTTAAAGCTGTTCAGGGTAGAGTCGGCCAGTACTGGAATGCACACCTGAATATGACTCATTGGCTTCCTGTCAGTCTGGAGGTGTCAGCAGGCTGGAAATCATGACCCACCTCCAAGGATGGAGACTTGCATGTGCAAGCCAATTTAGCCATAAATGCATTTTCTGCTCTTCAAAGGCTGCCTTGGTTTAGTGTCAGTGATACCTTCTATATCTCTCCACATGTCCATTCTTTCTATAAGGTTTTCACAAATTAATGTTTCTCCTTCTTTTCCGAGAACGAGGTGTTAGAACGTTGAGGACAAAGGGGTTTCCTAATCTCAACTCCAATAGAGGTCTAACTGAAGTCACCAAGAATGCTGAATTCACTAAAGCCAAGTCCTGGTTCCTGCAGGGCCCAGAAATACAGACATAGCGCAAATACTCAGACGCTGGACACTTACTTTCATCTCATCAAAAAGTAACAAGTCAGGGAGTCTTGGGATGGGTGACTGCATGGGGAGGGTACGGGAATGGGTCTTGCACTTTTCTGGCACAGGATGTGGTGTTTGAGATTAGGCTAACTGAAATTATTACACCATCAAACTCATTCCTGACCCAGAAAATATATTCAAACTATTTAGTAGACTGTACTTTCCAACCAAAGACATCTGTGTTCCATTGTAGTAGGGTTGGGGGACAAATTTTACAGACTAATGAAACTCCCTCTTTCTAAGGCATGTAACAGATGGTACATAGAATCCTGCCAGATAATTTTGCCCCATTTTCCTTATTTTAGGGCAATGTAAACTTAGACGTGTATGAGGGAAATGCCCCAGCCATGGGAAACGACACATAAACTCCCAGCAGTCCTTGCAGATCCTCCACGTGAATCAATTAGTGATCTTAACACACGATCACGTTTCTTTTAAGTAACATTTCATAAGGCCATGACTGAAATTGAAGATTAAAGAAAATGTTCTCAAAATATTTCCTTTGAAGAGTTGTAAACTTATTCTGGATCAAGGAATACCAAAACCCAAAGATATGAGATGATGCAGTATGCTGCTGATACCCAACCCTGACACAAACTATCATCTCAGAAAACTTCATTCTTATCATGAATAAAACTGCAATCCTGTAATCTGAGAAGATGCTGAAATTTTCATCATTTCTTTCTTTATTTTGTAAAAGCCAATACTAAAATACTGGTCAAAGGAATCTTTTGACTTTGTTGAGTTGCTTTGGTTAATGTCATATATCTTGCATGCAGAAATGTATATCTTTTTGGAATACTAGCAGAAAAATGTTGCCTTCCGACAATGACAGCTCTGTTTAGTTAAAAACCAAAGACGTTTTGCCATGAGAATGAAAGTACTGTCAGCATCACACTGTCCAGATTAGCTCCAGTTCTTGACGGAGTACTGCCAAGTGTCTCCAGGCAGAAGAATAGAGCAGAGGCTCAGAAATACTCCCAGAGTCATTTATCAAGTGATGCTGATACTCTTAGGAGCATGCATGTGAAGTCTAGAGGTACCATTCAGAGTGGGCTATAAGAAGGCATTCCGTTTTTTAAAAATAGAAAACTCAAGAAATGTCAGGAACTTTGGCAAGATCAAAGTAATCTTTATGGAAGGAGAATGTGATTTCTGAGTGTGCTCTGAGAACCACTCCTAGTTTGAGCTGAAACTGCTAACATGTGTTAATTTGTGTGAGCTGAAACTGCTAACATGTGTTAATCTGTGTGAGCTGAAACTAACATGTGTTAATCTGTGTGATCTCCAGCAATGGATACAGGGGAGGCAGGAGTGACTTCAAGCGTCCAAATCTACTTAACCTGAGTCAGAGTTTATATGTGAAATGAGACGAGGTGTCTGTGTGCGTGCGTGTGTGTGCGTGTGTGTGTGTGCGTGTGCGCCTCTGTGTGTGTGTGTGTGTGTGTGTGTGTGTGTGTAGGGTGTCTTTCCTTCATGCTATCCTACTTCAGGAATTTCCAGTAAAACCAAACAAATATCTCAGATGTGTTCAGAAAGAAACAAATACAAATAGACATTTTTTTTTTAAACCTGTATAACAGTTTATCTGACTGGCCTGCAAGTTGGTTTGGGTAACAGGGTCCTTTCTTCAACTTCCTTAGCTGTAATAGCTATGATTACTTGTTTTTGTTCTCTCCTACATTAAAAATTTTAATAACACATCTTTCTATAAGCACAAAGGGGGCTGGACCAGACTAGTCTTGAACTCACAGAGATCTGCCTACCTCTGCCTCCCGAGTGCTGGGATTAAAGGCGTGCGGCACCAACGCCCAGCATGAGAAATAAATGGTTTAAGGTTAAAAGCATGCACTGCTTTGACAGAGGACCCATGCCTGGTTCCCGGCACCCACACAGGTTGACACAGCTGCCTATAACTTCAACTCCAGGGAATCTGACAACCTCTTTTGGTCTCTGCAGGCACCGGGCACCTGCACAGTCACAGACCTCCACAAAGACGTACACGCATACACTTACTTTAAAAATAAGAAAATAAATCTTATTAAAAAAAAAAAACTTGTGTCTTTCTTTGCTAACAACAGAAAATGACATGAAAATTAGCCCCATTCAATTGAGAAGTGAAAGCTCTGAGGGATTAAAAAAAAGAGTAAGAGAATCAGGATGAAGACTAAAATTATTAAACAGAAAACAAGGGATGAATGAATGGGGAGGGAAGTGTCACGCATAGCTAAGTGGCAATAAGCACTTCCTTCTTTTGCAGAGGGCCCACACCGGGCAGATCACAACTGCCTGTAATTCCAGTTCCAGGGAGTCCAATACCCTCTTCTGGAGTCTGGAGGCATCTCCACACACAGCACACAAGCAGACAAGCAGTCACACAATACAAACATAAGTAAAAATAAATGCATAAGCTTTAAAAGCACAGACGTTATACCCCATATCCCATCGAGATATGACAGGGAACGCACTTAATTAAATGATATCAATGTCATCTTAGGCAAAGACTGTCCTGGCCATATGGTTACAGTGTTGCGAGTACTAGAGGTGTTCTCAAGATGACCCAAGGGAGTCCATTTGCTAAACGGTTTCTTCGCATCCAGTTTGAATTTCAACAATGAGAAGCCTGAATGCTTTTGTTGCCTGAGATGTGCCTGTGCCTTGACATGATAGAGGAGGTCTTACCTACCTGGCTGCGATCCGGCCAAGCTCTAGCAAACAGAGACACACTTCTCGGGGCTGTTTGTGCAGAACTGGAAGACAAGGCAGATGTATACAACTTTACAACAGACCTCATTCCAAACCCTCAACTGAAGGTACTTTCTAAAACTCCACCTATACTGTGTCCCAAATCCTACTGGTCCAATGAGCTCTCACTGTAAAAACACTATCTTTAATTAGTTAATATTAGTAGATCCATATTGGATACACATGTAGCAGTAACTATGATATAAGGAAGAAAACTAAACATAGCACACACAAAATTATGTTGCAAGAATTAACCTTTTGGATACATTGGGTACACTCCCGATTCTTACATCAAATTGAATTAATAAGGATAGATTTATAAACAATGAGTCTTTGTTCACCTCCAAATAAAGGCAGACATCAAATGGGTCCTCCAACTTGGTGCTCCCTCCTATTCGATAATTGATGGTTTAGAAAGAGATACACCTCCCTGACCAGATTCTTAATCCGTGCGAATATAAACAATGTCACACCAAGTGGCATTGCCCATCAAATGAGCCACTGAGAAGCCTTTCCTGAGCTGCCACTTCTGTATTATATGACAGTATTGCACCATGAAACTGTTCTGTGGATGGGTTTGAGCAGTTCAGCAATGCAGACAACACTTACTTGCATTTCTGAGCCCACAAGAGGAGCTTGTTCTATCCTCCTAACCAAGGTTTGGGCATTTAAAAAATGTTATATTAAACACTGAATGAGATAATGTAACGAAATTTTACATGGAGAAAAGCCTTCACAAAATTATTATTCTATATTTACTTAATCTAAATATTCTAATTTCTTGTCTCCACTCATTATGTAATAGCAAAATTTAATCCAAAGATAACAACAGCATTTGTTTGGAGTAGATATGAATAGTAAATATATTTGTATTTGGGCTATTAAAATTTGTGATTTCATTTGGCATAAATGGACATTTAAATTAAGTATTATTATTATTTGTTTATAAAATGCTGCTTCTAAACTTTAAAAAAAAAAACCTCATCAGAAATGCTTACTAAAAACATAAGTTATCATGGAAAACCTGAAATAAAAAATATATACGTTACTAATAAGCAAAGTTTGGTTTTAGTTGACCAATGGAGAACTGTCACAAAGCCTCACTAAGGGAGCCTTGAACAGTTCCTAACTAACTAAAGAGTCTTTACATGAGTACACGGCATCTTCCAGGCGCAGATGCGCCAGCCACGTGCTGCTGGGATGACATGAAGCCCTAATGTGGTGAATCGACTTCAATGCAATTGCTTTGGAAATGTGATGTTACACCAAAAGTAATGTGCCAGAACGTTGACAGGCATCACAGAAACAGAAGCAAAATACTAAAACTGATCTACGACATCCGTTTCTTCAGATTCTAACTTTTTAAGTGTGACACTAAAATAACAAAGTGGAGCGCTGAGGGGGAACAAACGAGCGTGAGATGAGGAAGGAGGACTTTCAGAGCCCTGCTGATTCCTTCATCTTCACTGAAAGCTCCAGGGCCTTTAGGTATGACTTCAGGCATGTCTGGATGAAAACAGCATCAAGATGCTAGTGGCCAGAGGAAGTGTGTCCACTTGCAGGCAATGACTAACTCTAAAAAAAGCAATACCTCACACAACTGTCAGGAGTCCTGGCATTCCGACGACTTGGTGTGGAAACAGGAATATCACACAGAAATGAAATTTGATTTGAAGAGGACCAGCGATGGGGATAATATGAGAAATTTCATGTGAAGGATACATCATTATTACACATCACCTGGTTTCCTCATTTGTCAACAAGATAAGACATTTTGTATGCCAAACTTAAATGTTGACTCCACATAGAGACTTGTGAGAAAATCAGTTTGGCCTACTGGAGTAAGTTCAGCCACTGCCCTCCTCTCCCCATCATCATCTTAATACAACTGGTCCAGAGACTCCAAAAGAAACAAAACTCTCTAAGATGGGAGAGGATATGGAAAGGGGGGATGAATGAAAACAAAAAGGAGAGAGAGAGCCACAACAAGATCCATAACTATGCATAGAAACCTAAAAATTAACACAAAACACATAAAACAGAATGACATTTCTGAGGAGGAATTTCACAGAAAGCCTGAGCTTGAGTCCCAAGTTCTCATGGAATGGTTATCCTTATATAAAGCAATACTAAAATTGCTTCAAATTTTTATAGTTATAAATTATTGTCTTCTGTTATAAGGGCTTATTGAATATTGACTAGACTCCGACTAAAATGGTCCAAAATAAAACACTGAAAAGCAAAACAAAACTAAAAGTAGAGCAGACTAAGAAGAAAACACAGTGAATGACGACTTGCAGAACTGACTGATACACTGAGTTGCACAATGCGCAGTCTCCACATGTGTGAGTCCTCCACCACTTTATGGGGTGGAACGGCCTTGTGGGAATAGTTACTATAAAAAAAAATCGAGAAGGATAGACTGCCTAGCATTTTTAGAAATGATGAGAATTTAGCTTATTCAATAAGCAAAGCACACCACTGTAGAACCAGATTTAGAACCCTTCAGAAGCGTACGTGTGTGTACTAAACACAGGAGTCAGCCTTGACTTTGACCCCTCAGCAAGCTCTACTCTGAAGGGATGAGACCCAAAGAGGGCTGTGGGTGTGTATCCAAGCTGAAAGGTGTGGTGTGAGTGTGAGCCCTCGAGGGTGTTACCTGCATTATACGGGGGAGCAATTCTTGGAGTTCTCTGTGGGGAATTACATAAAATAACACAGTGCTGAGCATAGTACTCAGCACACAGGAAACACTGGCCTGTGGGCAGCTCTCCTCTTCATCATTACAGTTTTGGTTGTTATTAATTATTTGCCTAGGAAGATTATCTTCATTTGTTTGAGCCAATTACATTAATTCACTTTTGTTTGTACCTGCGATCATTTTATTGTTCCCTTGCAGTGAAACAGTTATTATATTCAGTGGTTAAAAAAATTCTACAATGGAAAAATAAACCCTTTTGGTTGGGAAATGCTAATTTAGAGCATCCTACGGAAATGAGTATTATTAATTTTATGAGCTGATATACATATACTTTAGCTAGTACAAGCTTGTGCCAGTTGTAAGTCTAAGTAATAATTACATTTATCCAGAAGTCATGTTTAAGACCTAAACTCCTTGACATTGGTTTTCTTAAGAATAAAACAGCTCAGTAGAGCCCATTTTCAGTACTTGACCTGGATGTATTAGGTGCATCCTGCATGTTTTGGGATGAATGAACTGTAAGTCTGTCTCTAAGACCGCCTAGCATGCTATGAGAGCTGAGGGTCCTCCTTTGTTACCTGCACTCTCCATTTCAAACATTTCCTCAGTTGCTTCAATAGAAACGTCTACTAAAACTCGCAGTAGGAAGTATTTCCACCACTCTACCACAGCGGTAATCTGGGCCTTTCTTTGAGTTAGTGGTAGACACAGGATTTCCTCCTGCTTTGTTTCTCTTTAAAACAAACAAGACAGCTCTCAGTTTTCTGGTAATTATTATATGAAACAGCTGCACCATCAGAGGCTTTTTACAAAATACTCAAAGCCTTAAGAAGAAAGTCTGACACCGAGTTTCCCTAGGAAAGGCATCCCAGACCGCAATGGGATACACGTGAATCAGGAGTGATGGTGGACACCTTTAATCCGAGCACTCAGGAGGCAGAAGAAGGAACATCTCTGTAAACTGGAGGCCAGCCTAGTCATTTACAGGCCAGCCAGGATATATAACAGTGAGAGCCTTCCCTCCATGGTCCATTCCTCCCCCCCCCCCACAAAAAAAAGCATAAGAGACTTTAGTTTATAACCTAGATTGAATGCTACTCATCCCAGGAATAGAACCTGACTTTAAATGTCACAAAGTCTTCAAGAACAAAGTACAGGAGACTGTGTATGTACAGTTTAGCAACCTATATTAAGCTTTAACAAATGGACAAATAAAGAAAAGTACAAAAAGTTTGGTGTCCACTTGGTTTTTGTACAAGTAAAGGTTACAATATTTAGGGCAACTTAGAAAACTATCTTTAGTTTCTTATTTAGAAAAAAAAAACTGGATCAAAATATTATTGGCATATTGTTTTCAAATTAGGAACGTATCATAAATGTGTGGCTAAATGCCATCTTACGGTAGAGAGCAAGTCCTACTAAATCAGAGGAGGAGGTAGGGAAAGAAACTGAAAGGGGGAAGGGCGGGCTCTCTGCTCGGGGCTGCTGCTGTGTCTTCTGCTTCTCCCTTCTGAAAGAATCCCATGGCCCAGAATCAACGCTAGTGTCATTTCCTTGCTGGTGAGATGCGGTCCAGAGGTTAACAGTACAGGCATCACGCGGGAGCTTTCAGGAGCATGCCCCGCCCTTACTGATCACCATCTGTTCTTCCTCACACTTCACAGGTGATGACTGACAAGTACGGAAACCAGTGTGTTAGTCAACATTATGACATCAAAAGCTCCTTTCATAACTTCTTTATTTACTAAAGGTATGTTAGCGTGTGGTGGTTTTATGAGGCATCCTCTACCTATGTGAAATACAAGTCGTGCTGGGTGCGATGACTTGGTGGATTTTGTGGGTATTTCACACTTGTTGTGGTCTATATAATCAGAGGCTAGGGGCCAGGAAAGTAGAGAGTCAGCCACAAATTGTTCCCTGGGTATTATCATCCTGGGTATACTCACAGAGACATCTAATGTAATCATAAGAGCTGCCGAGGGCAGCCGTCTATGAGGTACAGAACAAATCTAAAGGGTTGAGTGCCTAGAACTAAAAGCTAACAAACACAATTGGTCTGCAGCTAAGAAGGGGGCTCTCAGGGGTCACTGACGCTAGGTGTGATGGCTATCATTAATTGTTAACCTGGTGTCTAGGAGACCGTCCTTCTGGCCCACTTGTGAACAGTTGTCCGGAGTAAGGTTAGCCTCAGAGAAGATCTGTGAGAGACTGTCTTCATTGAGTTGGTTGATACAGGAGGACTAATCTTAACTATGGGAGGGGCCATTCTCTGTGCAGGAATCCTAGGCTTTCTAAACGGGGAGGGCAAGCTGAGCATGCGCGTGTGTATCGGTTCATGGTGCGCTGGTTTTCCTGTTATGTCCATTGGTGTTTTGGCCATGTGTATCTTGGTGAAGATACTGGGGCTCCTGAGCTGTGGGTGCTGGGAATTGAACCCGGGTCCTCTGGAAGCCCAGCCAGTGCTCTTAACCACTGCGCCATCTCTCCAGCCACCTTGGTCTCTCATGTCCCTGCCTCTGTGACTTCTCGGCCATATATACCGTAACCTGGAATTCTGAGCCAAATAAACCTGTCGCCCTAAGTTTGCTTTGGCCAGGGTGTTCTAGTAGAGCATCAGAAAACTAAGACATCACATGGCCGAAGAGTTCCATCAATTCAGTGGTTTTCTAAGACAGAATGGGGCACCCACACAAATAATATAAAAACCGTGTTCACACGTGTTCTCATCCATGAGGAAGCGCTGTAGGATGGAACGGATGTAGTGAGGTTGGATCAAGAAATGTACTGGAACCCAGGGTTCCTTTCTCTAGCGCACAGCACTCGGAGTGGCGATCAGGGCAAGGGCATCTAAGTTGGTTTTATTTACACTTATTTTCCTTTTACTTAAAATAATCCAACTTTACGAGTTTATTCAAACTATTCATTTCCATAAAGGGGGTACAGTGTTTGGAGGTGAGCAAAGCAGAATTTGAATCTTGGATCCGGCAATTAGTAGCTATAACGTGGGGGTAGCAAATGATTTAATTCTCCCCGTCACGGGCTTCTGCTTGTGCAGTGACATCGGCTGGCGGAGTACACAGGGCAACACCGTTGCTGTGCTCAGGTGCCCTTGATGAGCACAGAGATGGAACCATAAAACCTGGGCCAATGAAGACTCCCGCCCTGGAAAAGCTACAGTCGTCCACTCAACTCCGGTTCTCCCAAGCTCCTGAAAACTGCTACCCAGGAAGCAACTCAACAGTCTCCTTAAGCTCGGTGTTGCTGTCCTGGACATTTTCCTAGGCACTGTGCACTCAGCCAGTTCTGATAAGGGCTGCCTGGGTTCAAACAAAAGCTAACTCGGGGATGGTGCCACATGCCTGTAGTCCCAGCGCCTAGCCGTGGGGTCTGCGGGGCTAGGTATTCTAATCCCTCTCAGCTACAGAATGAGGCCCCCCAGGTTGGCTTGAACCACTTAAGACCATCCTCACGAGAAAAGGAACAAAAACAAACAAAACATAATGAAACAAAGACATGGATTAAAATGCTAAACCAGTGTTTTTCAAATAAAAGGCATTTCTAAAAGAAATCCAAAACAAAATGATCATGGGGGGGGGGGAGAAAGGTAAAATGAAAATAAACAACCTAGAGCTAAATCAGCCCCGTTGAATTGTTGCCCTGCACTAATACCAACAACTAGCAAACAAGACTATTGGCTTGGTTTAGCCCATAGACATATTCTCCCGGTTCTCAATGCACACAGAAACAAGAGCAAGGATGGGGGTGGGTGCGTCTCACAAGGGACGCAGGCCTCAGGGATCTTTCCCATGCAGCCAGTGACCACGCAGTGCAGGCGGGGTGGGGACTGTTAGTCTTGGACTCCTCAAGGTCCGTTTCACTTTAGTGAGGCCATAGCTTTGCCGTGGTAACAATCTGGAATCACAGAGATCACAGGCTCTGTATAAAACCCTGCCGGTCACAGTGATGTACGGAAAGAACAGAAACCACACGACCAGCACAGACACAGGGAACCACAGTTAAAGAGTGACGGCCACAGGAGCCACACACAGCACGCTACACGGCAGAGAGCAAACCCGGCTCTCGGTGGGCGCGCAGGCTCTTTCTCTGGGAAACAGGTGAATACTCATTGTGCTCCAGGTCCTACAATCAGCCAACAACACTGATATTAACACAAGTGCAGGTAGCAAAAACGTGTGCTTTCAGGGTTCCGCGAGATAAGAAAAGCGTGTACAAACAGAGAAAGTCGAGCTTGTCTGCAAAAATGCAATTGGCATATTCTGAAGCAGTTTGCTGCTGCAGGTGCAGGTAACCCTTATGAATAAGAAAACAATTTATACTTTAAAAGCCTTAGAAAAATCACGGAAGTGCAGCAATTTTCTGACAGAATTTAAAAATATTTTAAACGGGGATCAAGTCAAATATTTCAGACCTTAATTGAAATGAGTCACATTGAAAATAACCGGTGTCATTTTAAAGGTGGTTAAAACACCTAAATTGACATTTGAAAATTCACTGATTATTGATAGAAGGATTATTGACAAATACAGTCTAATAATCTTTACATAATCTCTTTGAAATAAAAAATATTTTCAACTCTTTTGTGTTATTAACTATCCATGGTTAAAAATCCACTAAAATGACAAATGGGGAATTACTGTGATAGAGAACTGATGAACAATAAACTTTTAAATTCAAAGGAGTATCCATGGCCATCTTTTTCATGGAAAACACAACCATAGACACTGAGAAGGCCTGATGGAGCCTGATATCAGTCTCATTGAATCAGCCAGGGTAGGGTAGGCGTCTCATGGAGACAATCAGAGCTAGAGCTCCACCAACTATGCAGAAACACAGACTTGTGTGCCATGGTTCCAAACAGTTCTCAGTCACCTGGACTCTGTCTGCATAGCCTCGGAGTGAAAGGCTTTAATAGTATGTGAATGTATGAGATGTCAGTAAATACATTGAGCAAGTTCTCCATGCTTCCAACTATAAGCTGGGACTGTTTCCTGCCTGGCTTATCGTAAGTGAAGACCATTATCACTTACAACCCGATTATTCTCCATTCTTCACCCATGACCTGGATACTGCCTTTGCTATAATCAGATATAACCACGTCTAAAGTTCACCTTGGGCCTTTTGTTCCTGTTCCTTATCTGGTCCAAAGAATATGATTTTGATTTTGATATCAATGGATCATGATAGTTCACTGAAAATAACACCAAATGCCAGGGATACTTATTTTCATTTTTAAAAATGGACACTACAGTCTCCCTCCTTTCTGATTTCCCTCAGAGGAGTCAGTAGAAATTTAAAAACTTGTTAAAAGTGTGCTACTGTCTCCAAGGACAAACTACAACCCTAACTTTCGTCAGAAATATATACCCAGAAATCCTATGTGCAGGTTTTTCTTAACTTTCATTTATTGTTCCAGAAAATATTCATTCATTACCACTGGTGAAGTACTGGAAAAGTTTTACCAGCATGTCCAGCGATTTTATATCAACTTCTTCTTTTTTTTTCAGTATGTTCTTCAAGAACTTTGTCCCTATTTCTCATTGTTCATTTTAAAGCAATATTTGAGTACAATTATCTTATCACCTATCTAACACAGACATATGTAGAAGAAAATTATCGGGGTTGGTGAGGTGGCTCAGAGGTTAAAAGCACTGACTGCTCTTCCAGAGATCCTGAGTTCAATTCCCAGCAACCGCATGGTGACTCATAACCATCTATAATGAGATGTGGCGCCCTCTTCTGGTCTGCAGGGACACATGCAGACAGAACACTATACACATATAAACTAATAAATCTTAAAAAAAAAAAAAAGAAGACGAAAATTATCACTCAGAGTTAAAGTAGGCCAGGGGTGGTGGCTCTTATATATAATGCCAATGTTTGGGAGGCTGAGACAGAGGAGGGTCACCCTCAGCCACAAAGCAAATCCAAAGCCAGTTTACAGAGGTCTGTGTTTCAAAAAGGAAAAAAAAAAAAAAAACCGTAGCAGACGACCTGACAGATCACACACGCCCTGTCTGCACCTGTGTGCTGCAAACGATGTTTTCCAATAATCAGAAATGCAACGAGCACGAGCCACGCGTGGTGGAGTTGGCAGCTGGCACTGCCCGTCTCCCTTACATGCCCCGGCCCCACACCCATGGAGAGACTTCTTGACATTTAGTGTTGCTAGTGTTGCGGAAAGACAACAGATTGAGGCAGCTGGGAATGCTCGAAAACTTGCGACAAATAACTGCACACAAATAACAGCTCCTGGCTGCCCTCGGCTCAGGCGGCTTTCTCTAGGCAGGCTCGGGCCGGCCTCCGAGCGGCACTAACAGAAGCCTCTTCTCACAGGCAACGCCTGATCTTGCTTGTCTGCCACCCAGGCACACTCTCCCCTTCATCAGGGCATCTTTTCATTTTGCCTTCACCGCACACCACTGAAACGCAATCTTGAGGTAGGGAAAAAGAAAAGAAAAAAAAAGGAACAGGAAAAAAACCTTGCCCTAAATTCCCTTTCAAAGGTGAACCCTGGAAGACTTCAAGCAGAGCACACAGCACTATTGTTGTGGAAAAGGCCTAGGCCAAGGCTGGCAGCCTGAGTGGCTCTGCATCCTCAAGAGCGAATAATAATAATAATAATAATAATAATAATAATAATAATAATAAAAGCACCCAGGGAGAAAGCCCTCTGGGAAATGAGATGTCTCTTTGTCCTTCCTCTTCGTTTGTCATCAGTATTCATGGGCCCAGCTGTTTCCTTTCTCCAACTAATCCTCAATCAATGCTGTAATAGTGACCCTTCTTACTGGGTCCCCTGGGCCTACAATACATCTCCGTGTACCTACTCTCAGCCCCAGAAATTTCTAACATATTTTTAATTGAGCAGTAAAACAGGAAACCTGATTATCTGACTTAGTTTGCTACTGATCTTAAACAAACAACAACAACAACAAAAATGAAATTTTCAAAGATTTGGAATCTTGGAGTTAGTGAACCTACTTGGATATTTAAATAGCTTTTAATTTAAAGTTATAAGCTAAGGTACAAAAGATAATCAAAGTCAAATGTTTAAGGAACAGAATATGTGACATTTCTTTATATATAAATTATCATGTTTTTTTCAGAATGACACCTATCTAATTTTTCTTTACATAACTATACAATTACACACCAAGGTCATGAAATACATTTATTTATTGTATACAGTTTCAAGATAAAATTATTACTTATGACTTAAATCGAGTTGGGTTTTTCAGAGCATAAAGATACACTACAAATATGAATTGCAGTGGTATTTCCAGGGAGGAATCTGGTACCACATTGTCTCCTACTGAATTCTACTGGAAGTCCTATTAGCCCAAGCAACAAAATGACTCAGAGAAAACCAATCAAGGCCACAGCAATATACAGAGCTATTTGTAACTCATTCAGTTTTTCCTACCAGTAAGTGAGAAAATGCATTTCTAATGAAAATCTGTACAATAAACAAATTTATAAGTTAATGCAGATCTAAAGCAATTTCTCCTACATGGCCATCTCATAGTTTAAAACATGATGTTAACTGTCTCCATACCCAGGTGAGACACAGGATGACCGACCTCTTCATGACTGACATTTGACTGACTGTAGCTATACAGACAGACATTGTTAGACAATACGTTTGCTTTCAAATCATTCTTCTTCATTTCCCTCCTATAATTCCCTCCACTACATAACCTGACATACCTAACAGTTAAAAAGTCTTTATAACATTTCTACTGGGCTGTAGGGGAGGTATCCTCAACAGAAGCTCACACCTTTCACCAACAACAATCGAAGCCTAGGAGCCTTCACGGACACACTCATGTGTGTGTGCCATACTTCTGTGCAACTATTCTGATTCATCCCTTTTCTCTTAAATGTAGAATACCCTGCCACACTGAAATTCTATTAGTCTGTTCTCTGCTGAGAAAATTCCCAGATATTTAATGGCCATCTTTCTCACGTCTTATCCATCCCCTCATCTTGGAGCAGACACAAATGGCTTTAGCTTGTGAAATGTCAAGATGCCACTGTCATCACTTAGATACCATTATCCAAGGCTCAGAGACAAAGGCTCTTCCAAGTGCTTGGAAGGTAGTTTATGTACTTATTCTCCAAAGGATGCTTGGCTTACATTAATGGCAATATTTGGTATTATGTGATTTTGTAAATTGATTTTTTATAGATCCCTAGACAAACAGAGCCAACACTTTTCTTTTTTCCATTAGAAGTCTAAATTCTTGACTCTGTTCCATTTCACTAAAAGAGTGATTAGGTTCCAATATTCTCCAAGTTAGAATTACATTCATTGTTGGGGGACTTCTGCAGTAAGCTTCGACATTTAATCCCAGAGTGCCAGCCAGTATGGAAACACTCGCTAGTTCAATATATTACATGCTTCCATCCAACAAATTAAAAATCTCATTGTGTGGTCTGGAAATGGAATTGTCAAAATTCAATCAGGAGGAAAGGAAAAAATCCGGGAAATGTCAACCCGAGGAGGCATTTTCACTGCGATGTCTGTGTGCTGCAGTTCCTTCCATACCCCCATGCACACCTGATTTTAACCCTGAAAACAGTTAAACACATAAACTAGTGAACTTCAGTCTCTGCAGACAAAGAACGGAATTCTTTACCCTCCACAGAGGGGCAGCACTTGAGGTCTCCCTTGGTGGAGCACAAACACTCAGGTTGCATGGATAGCGCTCAGCTCTGGCTGCAGAGACACTGCCATTTCTGCCCATGAACTTCATCCACCAGGCGACCAGGAGAAAGATGGCAGGTCCCTTTATTTTTTTTTTAAACCTTGACTTGTTGAAGTTACAACGTCAAGGTTTCAGTCCCCCCCCCCCCCCACGTCTTTAAAATCGTCTGAAAAACAGCAGTGCATAATAACTATAGGTGGATACGGTAGGGAAAAGGCAGTTATAATAGCCCATCTGCTAAAATCTTCAAAGCCATACATACCCAGGCCTTCAGATTCAAAGAGACATGTTTCGTCCACCCCCAAGTCTCGGCACCAGGATAAGAAGTTGGCTGTGTTGTCTCGGGCAAAGAAGGAGCCTGAGGGAGCGCTGGCTTTGCAGGGGATCTTCTTCAGTGGCAGAGTCTGTAAAGCAAAGAAATCTCAGTCTGGTGGGGTGCTGGGCAAGTCCTATCAGAGACACAGCAGAAAGAAAAATGCACTTACGCTTTCAACACCATGTTATGAAAACTCGGGGGCTGGGGATCTGCGGCCGGCACACACCCTCATCTCAGGAACACTCACCGTAAATGCACGGGAGCCCTTCCCCTAATGCACACTGGGTTTTATTTTCCTTCTGACACTACTTTGGGCTTTTGCCTCATCTAAATAATCTGTCAGTTTTCTTCACAAAGTACGTAAAATGTACTTTATTTCTCACTATTACAGACGAGATGAATGTACACTTTGATGCATGCAGATACAGCACACAGAAAGTGTGTGTGAGCTGGGACCAAGGGCAGCGGGATTTGCTGCCCACCCCACCCCTCTCCACGTTGGTACTGAGAGGGTTATTTAAAGGTGACAAATGTAATAACCCTTCCTGGCCCCTTTCTGTTAGACAAATAATGTAGCTTGAGCATACAGAAATAACTCACGTGTGAACTCCCTGCTTTTGCCTTCAGAGGAACTATTTACATTCTCTGTCACTTTTGACATGAAGGGAAATGCTTGGGATACCAGTGTCTGTGAACTGGAAAGGCAACCCTGCTAGCATTTTCCCCAGAAGCCTTAGCCAGGAACTGGTGCTCGGCACTTCGGCAAGTGCCACGGGCCTTTTCTTTTACAGAGCAGAACCAATTTCCAAAGCCAGCGAAGTCACGTGGCGCTAAAGCCCGAGGCAAACGTTTGGTCGAGGTGGGTACTTGGGACCTTGCTGAGGGAGCACAAAGATCCAGGGAGAATAGTTAGACTCAGAGACAGGGGTGTCCTCTACTCACAGAGTAAGCCGTGTGCTGCGGTTGCTTAGTTCATTTACAGAGCAGAGCGACAACATGGAATAGGGGCTCACTGAGTCAATGAGGGTCACGCAGTTCTTCGGATCAGGAGGTTCTATGGCTACACAATAAAACATGTCTGTTGCTATAGCCTGGAAGGGCCTGCTGTCTGAGAGGCCCATCTTTCCACTGAAGGTTAAAGCTGACACAGAGTACACACCACGGACGTTTTTACATGGCTATACAAGTACACCTGTGTTTTAGGTACTATTGTTACATTTGATTATATATGCATATATTAACCTATATTATATGCAGGGCTGCCTACATGGTAATCACTCTTTTTTGCTTTCATTAGTGTATGCTGATTGTACAAAACATTGAGTTTCGCTGTGACATCTTCATGCATGCACACAACATACTTGGCCACTTTCACATTAGGCATCACCCTGTTCCCCCTTCCCTGAATTTGCTTTCTCATCCCTAGCATCTCTTCTACTTTCGCATCTTCCTTAAAATCTGGACACTACACATGCAATATGTGCCCTGGGTGTGGCTCATTCTGCTTAATGTGGTGACCTCCAATTCCTGCCACTTCCCTGCAAATGGCGTAATGCGTTCTTCTCTGTGCCTTACCCACACGTTCTTTAATCACTCCTTTTGCACATTGGTGGATGCCTAAGCTAAATCCCTAGCTTGGCTATTATGAATGATAACACAATAAGTGAGAGCAGAGATACAATGGAGTTCATATGATCACTTAAAAGGGATAAAACATGTAAGTATTGAGACATAAAAAGATCGGGACATGCTCTTAGGTAGAAAGACATGTATGTACTGTGACTTTGTTCTGTGATGTGTGCAAATATGCACAGAGTTAAATTTCATACAAAACATCACAACTTACATATTTATAAAATAAAAATGTACAAATATATCAAGGAGATATCAAGGTTGGAGAGGAATTGCCTTTGAATAAGGGGTTGGGCGATTAAGCAGAATTCTGAGTGCGGTTAGTGTGGCTAGGAAGTCAATTCATTTTTAAATTTCGATAAACAGATTCTGATAGGCACATGTGGATAATGGTCATTATATTGAATAGCAGATCAGATGGCAAAGCAAAGCCTTTATCTGATGTTTCATAAAATGTATTTGACTACTGTTTACTTTCCCTCAAAAGAGAAACGATATCTCATGCCTCCTAACCCTCTTTAAACAGAGTATTTCCCATGTATAATAAAGATACTCGATGGATCAGGTCAAAGATCTTACTTGAAGGATGAATACGGAACATAAAAACGGAACTGTCTCAGTGTCAGGGTACTTAAGCTTCAGAGGGGTGACAGTGGCCACTCTGTGACATTTGACATTGCATGTATAGCCTACACATGGGGGCAGGGGCTTGTCCGACAGTACACAGCTTTTCTGATGCCCGTCATGCACAGGCGACACTGGCTTCGCTGCTGACGTACAGTGACATTAGAGAAGGAGTAGCCCAGAATCTGTAGGTCTATCACAGTGCAGGAAAATAATACATGTTTACATATGGATCTTTGTACTAAAGTGTCAAAGCACAACACTTCACATTAATGAACAGCACAGCATCTCCATCTTCTGGATGAAGAAGTTGTGCTTATACACAATTCAAACCCAAATCACAGCATCTCCCCTCCACAAGCTTCAACTATTCCATGAAAACTCAAGTTTGATTTGGGTCCAGTGTATTTCAGCATGTGGTGTTTCCCCAATTTGGGCCAAGTAAAGTTAAGAAGAACTAGGTATCGTCTGTCACTGTTTCAACTTATCAAAAAGTAAAGTAAATCAGGAGAACTGAGAAAATGCTATCTTTAATTTCCTTTACCTTGTTAACTGAAATTTTAATTCTGGCAGTCTATCTAAATGTGGTTTTTATTCATGAAAGCTCAAGGCAGACTCCTATTTTTAATTACGTCAAGTAGCCATTTGAGATATAAAGCAGAAGATGATGTGGTACTGGCCAAGAAGTAATATTGTTTCTTTTCCAAAAGGTATGTGGACTCTGCTGTTCAAATGTATAGGCAATGAAGTCACTTTTTCCACAGTGGAAAGAAACGTTTCCATTTGAATCCCTCTAGCTCTCTTTATTGAAAAGTAATCTCTCTGCGTAAAAACAAAAGTTGCTGACATTTAGAGTATCGCAGTGTGTAAGTCAAATACCATGTCTCTTTAGGAAGGATAAAACTGAGGGCCTGCAAGATGTCCAGTTGGTAAAGACACCGGCCACTAACTGTGGTGATCCCCAAGTCCCACGGAAAAAGAGAACCAACTCCCAAACATTAGTCCCTGACCTTCACACATGTGCAGTGGCACATGAACACCCCACACATACACACATACAATAACCAGATAAATGCAACAGTCTCGGGAGACGACGCAGAGGTTAGCTCATGCAGAGAACCCAGGTTTGGTTCCCAGCACCCACATGAGACAGCTCACAGCTACCTGTAACTCCAGCTCCAGGCAATCCAATGCTTTCTTCTGGCCTTCATGGGAACTGCATTTGGTGCCCATAAATGCACACAAGCACATATACATAAAAGTAAATAAATCTAAAAACAACACCATTTTTTAAAAGGTGAAATATGTTCTTTAAGATAAAAATTGTATTAAAATTTAAGGAGAAAAATTAATCATTTTTTGTCTTTACATCCCTCTTAAAACTTGGTAATAGGAACTTATACTTAACATTGATTTAATTTCATTAATTTGATTTCAGAAGCAACTGAAAGCATCGGGCTGGAATTCTAAATGGACCCTCCATTTCCTCTCTAAGACAAATTCCACATGATAGAGATCTGCCTTTTGCTGCAAATTCTGTTGTGGCCGTCATGTTGTAATACCACAAAAATACTCAATGAGAAAAAAAAAAAAATAATACGGAGCCTTGTGACAGTATAGGCTTGCCATAGCTTTTGTGCTTTGAAACCAATAGAACAATTGCCTAGAAGGTCCACCACACTCCAGTGTAAGGTCCAACAGACAGAAGTATGTGGGCAACACAATCTGGAATCCAAGAGTTATAAATTTAAAAAGTAAAAGATACGGAGTTGGAGGGTAGCGGGGGATGGGGGATGGGGGTGGATCTGTGAGGAGCAAAAGGGAGGGGTCGGGGTGAAAAATGACCAAAACACATGGTAAGAAAATTGCTAAAGAATTAATGAGATATTGAAAATCAGTGTTAATATACACATGGGCCTTTTTAGTTACTTGGAACGAGTCTCTGTGATTACATAAAGTGATAGAAATGAAAATCAAATCTAGAGTCAAACTTAAGGCTTAAAAGAGACGTGGCGATAGAAGAGCGTTGGTAAGTGAGTAGTGTGCTGAAACCCTGGCCAGGAGCTACAGAAGCTCATTCAAGGACACCACCACCATGGCTTCAGGAGCTGAGATAGGAAATAAAGAGGTCATATGGATACACAGCAAAATAGTAATCAGTGATAGCAGATACAAGCCATGGAGATGCATGGAGAGAAATGAAAGCCTGTTACTAAGTAAGAGATGTGACCAGCAGTGCTGAAGAGACACATGCTAAGTGACCCAGCTCCATAACAGCCGTCAGAGGCAGCTAGAAGACAGCGGAAAGACCTGGGGGGCTGGAGAGATGGCGCCACGGTGAACACCTGCTGATGAATCATGAAGACACCAGGCAGCTGCCAACTGCCTCTTAACTCCAGCTCCAGGAGATCTGATGACTTCTTCTGTTCTCCAGTACCCAAACACACATACGTGCATACATCCATAAAGACACATGTGCATGTATACTCACATAGACACATGCATGTACACCAATAAAGTTTATTTTTTAAAAATCTGGAAAAGTGGGCACGAGGAGAGTCTTAGGATTTTAGGTCAGTGAGTCTGTTCTGTAGGGTACTGTGTGGATGGACACCTGTCATTATATGCTGTCAAAATTCATGAGTAGAATGTACAACCAGAAGGGTGGACTCTAGTGATTGTGCGTGCTGGTGAAATGTGTTAATGAGGAACCAATCATGGGTGGTAATAGATGCACCATTCTGATGAGATTACCGCAGGATTTTTAATTTAAACCAAAAGCATCCCTCATATGTGGGATCCATAACAGACACACTCTTCAAGCAGAAAGTAGGAAACAGGGCTGGTGGCTTCAGGGGTAGGGTGGGGGACTGAGAATGGGGGGCGTGGCTTAAAGAACACAAAGTATAAGAAGCAGAACTGACGAATCAACATGCTCAGTAATGGCTACACATTTGAAAAACCACTGATCTGCCACGTTCTCACTGCAGAAAGGAATATGAGGGCTATGTTAATCATAACGGTTTTAAAATCCAGTGTGTATACACATCCATGCTATATATTCAAAGTCACAAATATATGTAATTTTTGCCAATGACATCTCGGTAAAGCTTTAAAAAAATGACTTCTATAACATGTTTTATGTTATTAAGTTGCTTAAGAGGCAAAAGATATCTTCCCAAGGAGAAAAACACAGTTGTTTTTTCTTTTGACTTGATTGGGCACAGTAGGAGTTATATAAATAGACAAATCTATAGATAGACAGACAGACAGACAGACAGACAGATGATAGATCCAACAATAATAATAAAAGAAAACTATTTTATATACTTTGGCAATGAACATATTCTTTCCATTTCTGTTCATTTGATTTTTTGAAACAGGGTCTCTATTGTGTAGCCTGGGCTGTCCTGGAACCTGGAACCTGGAACATACTATGCAGACCAGGCTAGGCTCAAATTCACAGCGATCTGCCTGTCTCTGTCTCCCAAGAGTTGGAACAAAAGCACACATGTCCACACCCTGCTCTTCCAGTGTCTGTACAACAGGCATTCACATAGGAATCTTACCCAAGAGCTATCAGTAAAAGCCTTCCATTCTCCCTACTGCTTATGTATGGACCAAGAGATCAGCTTCCTAAAAACTCTGCAAGTTCACCTCTGAACTGGGAATTCCAGTTCACTGAGGAAGCTCCTTAAAACACTCAGACATTTAATCTAATTCAGCTCAGCCTGCCTGTTTTTACCAAATCATAGCTCTGTGATTGCTGTAACTCCTCCTGGTAAGGAGTGAAGGAATGACCAGGGTTTTTTTTTTTTTTTCTTCTACTCTTGCTGAGGAGTCAGGACTCAGATTGCATTGGAAGAATTAGAGCAGAAGTGCAAGCCATGGTTTAAAATCAGTTTAAAATTCCACGCCTAACTTTGGGGGAAGGCTGATGGAGCCTCAGTACGGGAACGTCTGACAGATGCTCAGTCATTTACAGAGCTAAATGACCTCAAGGGCTCAACAAGAGGTCAGTTCATCCCAGAAAGTGAAACACCTGACAAACTTGAGCAAGCTAGGCATCGGGAAATGAGGACACGACATGGTGCAACTAAAAATGCTGACCAATCTTTATGCCCAGCAAGTATTTATAAAATTGTACTGGCAGCCAAGGTCACACGCTCCTGAAGTCCTTGCAGAGACTGAGAACACATAAATATGGGAGAGGCTGGCTCTCAGGTGCTGTGAGCATGAAGAGACCCTGGAAAGGGAGGCTCACCCAAAGTCCTGGATGATAAACCTTTTATTCTTGTAACTCCCTGTATCCACAGAGAACTATGGCCTCGGTAAGGATCTAAGTTTGGAGGGATATTGCTTTTGAGCAGTTGATTGTGGGCAGGAGCATGAGGCTGTAAGTTGACAATTTCTGTCCATAAAGCAAAATAATAAAAGGGCTTATGATTTTAAACTCAAACACATCCAAAATGCAAGGGAGTTTTAGAAGATATAGTACCATTTTTTTTTTCCCTCAAGAACAGACTGAAGGATAAAGAAGCATTTTAGAGGTAACTTATAAAAGTACAAAAGCCATCTCTTTCTCTCCTGCTACCTTTGGGAAACATGCACATCGTGTAGATCATCAAGGCTCCATGTGTGGGGCTGGAGAGAGGGCACTTAATGCTGTTCCAGAGGTCCTGAGTTCAATTCCCAGCATCCACATGGTGCCCTCTTCTGGCCTGCAGGCAGACATGCAGACAGAACACTGTGTACATAATAAATAAGCAAATCAAATCTAAGAAGAAGGAGGAGGAGGAGAAGAGACTATTGTGTGAAATACACATGGGGCATGTCAGCCAGTTGGAGAAGTAGAGGACATCTTGGATACCTGACTGTCAGCTCCCAGGTTCTCAACAGAACAAGCAATCATTAATTATGATGGACAAAAGCAGTTTCTAAGTGATTTCAAGAAAAATACACATCTATTTTCTGTCATCCTTCCAAACAGAGAATTAAAGATTAAAGATGTAGGGTCTAAAAATAGATAATAAAACTTCCCACAAATATTTTGTATGTTCTAAGATGTAATCATTTATAAATATCAATAACAAACTGAGCGCAAAGTCTGTAATGCTACAGTTCTTGTAAAAGTTTCTTCTTATAACCCATCTCAAATTAGTCAAAACCAATTTGACTAGTATATAGAAGTATATCTTCAGGCGTTCACAGCTTTTCTATGGCTGTGCTCTGGCAGCCAATGTGTGTATGAGTGATGTTAGTAGATACCCAAACATGCCGTCCCATGTGTGCTCCTTAATTTTCTAATTCCAATACAGTGCAGAATATTCTGGAGGCATACCACATGTGTCCATCAATCAACTAGATAACTAGTCTTTCCCTTGTCCACACTCCCTGACTCAGGAACAGACCCCGGCTGATCTGCTGGTTCCGATTGTGGCCCTACAAACTCCAGTCCCCTGCGACAGTCTACTGTAATCAGGCAGGGCAAATCTGATCGTTTCTCACGCTTAAAATCTTCAGTAACTCCTAGTGCATATAGTGCAATATCAACCCATTGCAGAAAAAGGTTTCCACAGCTTTCGGGGCCTGGCCCCTCACAGCAGTAGTTTTCTCTACCGCCCTGCCTTCCATCTTTCTCACAGTCATGCTGGGTGTGTTCCCAACCCTGCGTTTCTGCTTGCTGACCCTCACTCCAACAGCCCTTCTCTCTGTCATCTACACATCTCTTGTTCACCTACCTGTTGGCCTCAGGTCTTGTGCCATGCAAAATGTAAGGCTTCGTGATTACTTTCGGTTGAGGGGAATCTACATTTACCTGCAAGTATTTCTGCAGTCGACTGGCTTTCCCTCCAGACTACATTAGAGAGGAGGGGGATTTATCCTACACCTCACCTGCTAGAAAATCTGCCAAACAGAACATACTAGACACTGACACATAAACAGGATGTGCCTGTAGTTAAAATGGGCTCGCGTGCGCGCGCGCGTGCGCGCACACACACACACACACACACACACACGAGAGAGAGAGAGAGAGAGAGAGAGAGAGAGAGAGAGAGAGAGAGAGATACACACATCACACACACAAAGACAAAATCAAGCCTAGCAGTCCTGATCATTCATGTATACTATTTGTCACTAACGAGTCATCACTCCAACTCACAGTAATGACATTCTTTAATGTCTCAGGTAGTTAAAAAAATATAGATTCCAAAATGTCTCTCCATTTCTGGGTTAGGCGGGTTGGGCCTCTCCACACCACCATCAGCCTGTCCTTCTGAAGTACGATGTTACTAGTAACTCACCAGCTACAAACTCCAGTCCAAAGGCTCAAGCCTCGCCAGGTTTGCCAGGTCACCTACAAAAAACTTCCCCCATACACTCTCCTCATAGAGACTGAAACACGGGAACAACTCCTTTACTCATTTCTTCCCTCGGTAAGGTGAACAGATCTGTGAATTGAGAGCCAGCCACAGACTGTACCTGTGGGACACCCTGGAGGGTTTGGTGGGCATGCTAACCTATGATCTGTCCCCAGTCTTACATTCACCCCCTTTTCCATTGCAAACCAAGACATCTTTATTCGTTTGTTTCTCCAAGCCCAAAACACTGGACTAATCTTTGATTTCCACACTATACAACTCATCTCCAGACTAGGACAAGACCAGGCGGCAGAAACACATAGAGACAGCTTACCTGAACAAGGAGGAGCTAACGCCCCCCCCCCAGACTGATAGCTGGGAAGCCAGCATGGGACTGACTCAGGCCCCCCTGAATATAGGTCTTAGCCAGAAGGATTGAGCAGTCTAAGGGTCCTCAGACAGTGGAACCAGGATGTATCCCTGGTGCACAAAAGGACCTGGCGAACACATCCCCCATGGAGGGATAACTGCCCTAATCTAGAGACAGGAGAGAAGCCCTAGTCACATGACCTATCAGATCTACATGACCCCAACTGGATGGCATTCCCCTACATATGGAATTTGGGTGGGGGGATGGGAAGGGAGGGTGGTTAGGGGGCATGTGAGAGGGCAGAGAGGGTAAAAGGGAAAGAAGGAGGGAGGGAGGGAGAGGGAACTGGGATTGACATGTAAAATAATAAATTAAATTAAAAAAATGCTTTGACTCCAAAATTTAAGTTCAAGGACAAGTTACTGGGGAAAAGGATTTCTATTTTTGTTTCCACAGAAAATGAAAAGCTGTGGATTCCTTCCAGACTAATGTGGTTTGATCAAGCCAGACCACCTGAAACAGAGTACCAGGTGATCCTACATTCAAAACAGCTGGACAAAGCAGCCTTGCAGACTACAGCCAGGATTTCTGCATCTTCTTAGAATCCCCCATGACAGCGCCCCTTACCAGCAGGAAGTAGTTTGGAAAGAACAATGCCCAAATTCCCAAATATTGTCTATAAATGTTTGTTTTCATTTAAATGGACTTGGATGGAGATATATAAAACAACTCATATCCAGACTGTGGCATGTCTACCTGGTCTCAGGGTCAAGTAGAAGCCACCTACATTCCAGTTCCTCTGTCAAAACCTTACAGAATGTGGCTGTTAATTCTCACCTGGCCTAAACTATTCCTTCCAGTCCATTCTCCACACAGCCAATGCCACTTACAACAAGATCTCGTCACACTTGTATTTAAAATGCTTCAGCAGCACAGAAGCCTCAGCTCCTGTCTCAACCCGCTCCCCTATCGCATGCAGACGCACACTCTGTTCCCCGTCTTGAAGTCATCGTGACCTTCCCCACGGCTCCTGAATGAAACACCACGCTCCCTCTGCTTACCTAATTTCTGTTCATACATCAGAACAATCTAAAATATATTTTCTTCAACACTATATTGGGTATTTCTCTTTAAGTCAATTTCATTTTCCAGAAATTTTTATGAGTTAAGATTCACTCTTTATTAGCTTATTGTGATTTTTCCTTTGCGAGACTACAAGGGCGACACAATGTTGGAATCTCTATCCCTATCATAAAACCTGCAGGATACAACATACACTGAAAAATTTACTGAGTCTTATAATACACAAATCACCAGCAAAAAGATGACCTGTTCATCCTTATTTTGCATTGATGAGTACATTTCATATATTCATATTTTATTCACTTAATTAAGCAAGAGGTTCTTTAAAAATAGAGTATTGTTTTAGTATTCCCACTCATCAATATTTTGTACATAATTAGTACGTAAGTGCTTATCAGCTACAAGCATCTTTGAAAGGTACTGTGTGACAGCTTCACCAGTCAGGAAGTCCTAGTCCAAGGGATGACGAGAGAGTGAGGAGGAAGTCTCATTCACCTGAGCGGGGAAACCTTAGGAAGAGAGAGGATCCACTGGAAAAACATTTATGATTTCACAGAAAGGGAAGGCCACCTTGGTGTAGCAAGGGGAAGTAAAGAGGAGGTAACAGGAAATATGATCAAAGGGGCTGGGGATCAGAGCATGAAGGGCTCCAGGGTCAGCAAAGATTTTGGCTTGCCTCTGGGTACTGAGGGCTCCACTGGAGAACTCTGATCAAAGAAGTGAGGTTGGCTGACTTCAGTTTTAAATTACCTGATGGTCAGATCAGCATCTGACAGAACAGCCAGTTCACACACTTTTGCTTGATTTGATTATAGCACAGGGAACTAAGTGTGAGGAGAGTACACTCGGTCCTCTGGGCCTCAAATGGCCTCAAAGTGGCAACCGTGAGAACATGGAACAACATGCAATTCGCTTCCCATTTGTAATTTACTATTAATAAAGTTACACATGTGCACACACATGCATGCATGAACATACTTATGCACTAGTGCTCACACACAAGCAAGCTCATGTGTATGTTTGCACACATCTACACGTGTATACTCTGCACACACACACACAAATGCATGCGTATGCACAGGCACACATGTGCTCAGATGCACACGCACACACACTTACTCATCTATGTGTATACATATACTTCTGTCCATGCACATACTGACACATGCATGCTCATGCATGGGTGTGCATACATATGTGCATATTTACATGCACACACATGCATGTGCACATACACATGCATGCATACATATGCATGAAGAATATCCTTTACCCAGAAAGCTTAGGACTCTCGGATTTCAGATTTTCTTAGATGTCAGAATATATTCACAGATGTGAGAGGCTATTTATCATATATAGAGAGGACCTGAGTATAAAAACATGTTCACATATATGCATGCACACACATATACACACATATATAATATGCATAAATATGTGTGCACATATACATATATAAGCATTTGCACACTTACTTTAAAGGTAAAACTTAAAAATTTAACTTTCCTCCCATGACTCCCCATTCTCGTTTACTCTATAAAACACTGCCTGAGGTTTATATTATTGACAGCTCTCCCCACCAAAGAGAATCATGGACATACTCTCAGGATGCACCGGGAGGTCCCTAAGTTTGAGATGAGCAAAACTGCCTTTATTTTAGGAAGTTCTAATGACAGCTTTCCGTTCCCCCATGACCAGTGTAAACAGGGAAAAGGTGCCTTCCCATCCAGTGAAGACATGGGATTTGTTTGCAAAGATAGCAGACATTTGAAAATACGGCTCCCTGCTCAACTTTAAAACTTTAGTGTTCATGTCAACTAATGTCAGGTTCAGGTTTCAGAAGGCGAGCTTGTTGCCCCTGCTGGGCTCCATGATTACTTTTGTTGTTGTGAAAATGGCTTCCACCATTAGGACCTATTTCCATAAAGCTGGTTTAGCTTGTGTTGTTTGTGACATTATGTTTTATTTCATGAATTTAGAAATGTCATCCCAAGGGAATCTGGATTCTTCTCCCATGGCGGGAAGGTGATGCAGGAAGCTCTAAGGACTTCTGATCTGGAAGGAAGACTTGAGCATCTCTCACTAGACTCGGCACAGAGCACACCCCGAGACTTCCCGCAGTCGCCCCGGCATGAGGTTCTTTTCTTTCTCTACACCTGGAGGGCGTCATTCTCTATGAGCAGTCATGACTGAGCCAGTTTTCTTGACCACCCCCACCCCCCGGCTTCAGTGTGTCACTCTATTATTTAGTTTAATGTGCAGCAACGATGGCAATACATTTAGCAGACACACAGGCTGTGCTGGTGTGAAATTAGACATGACCAGTGAAATGATGGCAGCACAAAACGCATCCCAGACAGCTTCATGCATGATATAGAATGCATATCCAAACTGCAGACTGAAACAAAGGTTGCATTCACAGAACAGCCCCCAGAGAACTCAGGGAAGGGCTGAAAGCTCTGCACTGTAAATTACCTCATCTGAAACACTATGCCGGCTCTGTGATGCAACAGAGCACTTTCCTTGGGCCACACACAGAGAAATAGCATGAGCACTCACATTTTAAATTACCCAGAAATCCTCAGACACTTGTAAATGAAGAAATACCTCTTTTCCTTAATTTTCAGCTCCTTATAAAAGGCTGCCATTTCAAAATCCTGAGTGTTCCTCTTTTTTACAGAATAGCTTGCAAAGTCACTATTGATTTGTTCAAATGCCTTGAATTTCTCCAAAGCGTTTAGAAACAGCTCATTTTCAAACAATTAATTTCTCATTTTCCATATGGGGAGAGTTATTTTTCTTGACACTGTATTCTACATTCTCCTGCCTTGAAAGCAATGACTAAAATTAGTGCTATCGAATATCATGGAAACACTGGATTCTCTTGCCAATGGGCCTGAATGTGGTTAAGGCAGGAAGTGGGTTTGATGGTAGAGAGATGATGTCACTGTGGAAAAATTCAGTAGATTTATTTCCTGCTGAGGAGCAAACTCTGCTAGTGCTGGGAAGTCACACAGATGAAGTGTGTGTATATATGTGCTCACGTGTCTGCATGTATGTTTGTGTCTGTGTGTGTCCATGTGTCTCTGCGGGGCAGTGTATGTGTTTGTACTGGTCTATGTGTCTGTCTGCCTGCACCTGTGTGTGTGTGTGTGTACATGCATTTGTGAGCTCCTAGTGTATGCTTGTGTGTATGTCTGAGTACATGCATTTGTGAACTTCTAGTGTATGCTCGTGTGTGCGTACATGCATTTGTGAGCTTCTAGTGTATGCTCGTGTGTGCGTACATGCATTTGTGAGCTTCTAGTGTATGCTCGTGTGTGTGTGTGTGTGTGTACATGCATCTGTGAGCTTCTATGTGTTTAACTTTTTTCCAACTTAGAATGTATTTGAATTTTTAAGTTTTCTGAAGTGTTACTTTGTTTTATTTGCTGTTCCACATGTTTTCGATGGAAGTCATTTACACCATCAAACTAGACTTTGTGATAAGACTGGTCTTTTCCCAGCTGATTCACACAAACACGTATCCACTAGAATCCAGGCGGGTTTCTAGGGCAGATGTTGCAGTTGGCAGCCCCTACCTACCTTTTCCTCTCCCTTTCCCTGGGAAGGGGGCTCTCAGTGAGCATAAAATATAGCTGAGACTCCTCTCTTCTTTAGAAGCATTCTCACAATAAAGAGGGCCTGGGGTGGGACACACTGCCTTTTTCTTATTTAACAGGGTTGTTCTCTGGGGGAGACTGATAGCACACCTAACAGTGTATCTGACAAGAGAGGAGATGGATTGAGTATGGCAGGTGAGATCCACTCAAAGTAAAATAATATCCAATGACACCACTCTGCCTTAGCATCCTCCCTAAATTCAGTCACAAAATCCAATGCCCCCTTTCTCACAGTTACAGTTCTGCCTGCACGGAATTAACGTTTCTTTAGCTTTGAGGGCTTTGTATAATGAGTGTCCTGAGTGTTGGCTCCATGCATTTTCACAGCACCTGCATTTCTAATTACCAGTCACAAGTACTGAAATCTCCTCACCAGGAATGCGACCCCATCAACCAACCCTCCATCACATTTTAAATCACATATATGCAACATATAGGTCAGAGCTAAAGAATATTTACAGCTGATAGCATTCTGAATTGCTAAAGCTTGATACAATGAACACCCAGCTAGGCTACCTTAGCCCCTGGTCAGCTACCATTAGCCAATAAAATCACACCTTCTCAGAGTTGACAGCTGCTGTCACATGCTGACCTGAGCTTGGGAATTCTCAGGCTCTTTCCTGCCATTTTCACACCAACTGCTCTAACCTTAGCTGTTAAATGGTGCTTGGGTGGATGGCTAATTAAGGACCCCCAAAAGAATCAACCTTCTCATACTCCTGTCTCGCTCACTATTTTATGGGGCAATCAGGATCAATTATGGAAAAGGTGTAGGAAAAAACAACATTATCTCATCTCTGTGGTCCCTACAGCAGTGGAAAGGGCAGGTCCGTAGTTGCTGTCATGGCAACCCCACTTCAGGTCAAAAGTGTCTCCGAAGGACCTACTGGGCAAGCCTCCAGCAACCACCCTCCCAGGGATTCTCAGCACTGAGTAACTGTACACAGCACTGGCTGTCATCACTCACTTGGTCATCACTGCATGGAGCTGAGAAACACTGTACTGACAGACTTTGCATCCTCCAAATGAACAGATGATATCAGCGCTACAACATCCATTTCCTCCTCCATTTTCGCCTTTGAACAAACTGTGAGCTCTTCGGTTGTACCTGGCCAGTTCAGGCTCATACAGCACAGATCAGACCCTCGCTATCACCCTGAAATCATCCCTCTGATGACCTGAGTTCAATCGCTGACACCCACATGGTAGATGGACAGAACCGGCTCTTACAAGGTGACCTTCACCCTCTACATGTATGTAACCCTTGTCCTGACATGTCTACTGTGGAGCAGGACACAGCCAGGAAGACACGGATCTCCGTCTCCAGGAGCAGAGAGGTGCTAGAGGCATGCTTACGGCTGCCACTCTCCTGATTCAAATAAGAGGTCACCCATTATTTTGGGCTTGCCTGGGACTGTGGCTCTTAGGTCTTAGCTAGCGGCAGACCTAAGAACCTACGTTTTAGGCCAGAGCTGACAAGCTCACAGGTGTCAAAACACTGGCTAGGAAAGGATTGTTTCATCTCACAGAGAGAGTCAGAAATTCCTGGCTAGCTAGTAATGCACCTCGATACACATTTAACATCTCAAGCACCGCAGAGTCTTTCTGTACCTGCAAACGGGGTCCAGGACTGACAGTCTTCAGAAGAGCAATGGACTATGACTGCACAACCAGCTGTTCTGAGTGCACTGTCCTTCCAGGAGTAGCCCGTGAGGGTCCTGCAAGCTCTCCCTAGACAGCTAATGCTCGTGTAGAACTGAAGCCGGCACAAACTCAATGACATTAGTTGGTGTGAGAGTGGAGGAAGAATGTCAACGCCTGAAAATGTCATGTGACAGAGCACAGTGCACGTCTCAGCTGGGCTCAGGTTACAGGTCACTCCGTGGTGGGGACTCAGTAAGATGTGCTTTTCAGTAAAACATCCCATTAGTGGCTTCCCTTGTGCTGTAGGCAGGTGACTGAGAAGAAGCACTCTAGGGGGGAGGGGACAGTTCTGGCTCATGGCTTATGTACAGATACAGTCCACCGTGGTTGGGAAAAGGCATGGCAGCCTGAACTGCATGTGAGTGTGGCAGCTGGTGACATGACTCCACGGTGAGGAGCAATCAAGGCCTGCCCTCCTGCCCTTCTGCCCCACTTCCTGAGGTGAAGCTGCACACCCTAGGATTCTGCAGACCCCTGGGAAAGCCCTATCTGCTGCCGGTAAGAGCTCAAACACGCGGCCGCTGTAGACGTGAAGAGCAGGATCGTATGGAAGGGACAGAGCTGTGATTGAGACCAGTTCCTTAAATCTTAATGCAAGCCGAGAGTCTCAGAGTGAGAGAATGCATGGGTGTGTGTAACTCTCAGGCTAGGGCCATCAGTGAGAACGGGATCAGGCCAATCCGCCTGTGAAAATGCCCGGGCCACCGGAAACCTAAGTGTGCTTTAGAAGCAAAGGCCTTTAGGGGTAAGTTAAAAGCCAATGCCCTAAGTTGTTCCATACCATCACAATAACAGAGGGAAGGTCTGCTCTCCCGGCTGAGCTCCAAGCGAGACCCCATCTGCGTCCAGGAGTGAAGGGGCGACACCATCACTTTGGTCTTTCCAGTACTTATCTAACGTTCTGTCACACTGTTCACCATGCTCTAGGGAAAGAAGGAAACTCCCTGGGGACCAGGAGAGACACGGCTTCACCTAAGCACGCACCAAGAGCTTCCAGTGCACACAGGCTATCTTGCTAGATTTTTTCTGAATGTGTGATGCAATGGATATTCCTATTAACTGTCAAAATTCTTAGTTCCTAGCACATTGATAAGTTCTTGTTTATGTTATATGTATGGGTGTTGGCCTACATGTATGTATATGTACCACATGTTTGTCTGGTGTCTGCAAAACAAGGAGAGGGCATTAAAACCCCACCCAGAACTGGAGTAAGAGACAGTTGTGAGTCACCGGGTAAGTGCTAGGACAGAGTGCTCTGGAAGAGCAGCCAGTGTTCTTACGTGCAGGCCCCTCTCTAGCCCCCGGAGTAGTTCCGACTTGTACAAGACTAGATAACATGGTGTGCCCATGGGAACGACAAATTGAAACTACCCATCACGTGAGCTGTGAAGGATTCCCCCTCATGTCTTCACACACTCAGCGATGGCATAAAAGAGTAATGGGGTTAAATCACAGAAGAGGCCACACAGCAAAGCAAGACTCTCCACTCGCCAATCAATGACTCTAATCATCTATTAGGGTGGAAAATTTATTATAAATTGAAAACCCCAAATTCCATATGTATATGCTTCACAGAGCTCTTATTATCCTTCACACTTCTTCCAGGTCTGTAACACACGAGGCCTCAGACATTTCAGCATGCGATGTCAGTCATTAAAGCATAAGAACAAGACGGTTTGATAAAAACACATGCATTCCGGAGCATCGTAGGTTCAAGCAGAAGCTTGAACACATGCTTGCAGTTTCAGCATCCAGGACAGCAGCTGTGTGGGAATTACAGAACAGCATGCAAATGTCCCCACCTTCCAGCCGCTCCCTGATGGATGCTGAGTTTCTGCCATGGAATACTCTAACCTTGAGCCACTGAGATGCCATCTTTCTATATGACACATTTGCACAGATTATGTTTTAGAATTTACTTATTACTTGTTTTATGCATATGGATGTTTTGCGCCTGCATGGATGTTTGTGCACCATATGCATGCAAATGCCCTCAGAGGCCAGAAGACGTAACAGATCTGCACCTGGAGTTACAGACAATTGTGAGCTGCCAAGTGGGTGCTAGGAACTGAACCTAGGTCCTCTGGAAGAGCAGCCAGTGCTCTTAACTACTGAGCCATCTCTCCAGGCCCTATCATCATAGTATTTTATATATGTCCCTATACTCTGTTCTAACCTGTCCTTATCTCCACTGGTAAGAAGACTTCTCTATAATATGCAACATAAGTAGGTAGGTATATACTTAATATGAAATTGAACATTAAGGCACATATATTGAAATACTCATGTAATCATTTCATTTTCCTTTGAAGTCGGAGAAACGCTGCTGTCTGAGGCAGCAACTCTCAAATGAATGTGATAAGTGGCAAAGAATTCTGGGAGCAAAGGAGACTGAACCCTTTCAATGCCTTGCCCTGTGATGACACACCATCACCATTCTCGTACACAAATCAGCGGAATTGTGACTGGTGAGAAGGAGCACAATAAATATACACAGAAAGACTGTCTGGACCAGGATTGCAGGATCATCCTCTTTACAGAACTAAAGTCAGAAATCTTACAATGTAACCGACAAAGCATGGGCTTGCCATTTGTTTCCTCATCCTAGCAGGACGTTAGAGGACCTGGAAGATGGTTCAGTGGGCAAAACTCAGTACAAGCATGAGGGTCTGACTTTGAACACCAGTATCAATTATTAGGAGTAGGTTTTTCCTGCTGCCCTGGCCCCACCGCCGCACCTGCCCCAAATAACACACAGAGACGCTGTATTAGATATTATGCTGTTTGCCAGTTACTTGTTTCTTATTGGCTAGCTCTGTCTTAAACAGTAATCCATTTCTATTAATCTAAGTATTTCTACGTGGTCTCATCTTACCGGAGAGAGGGCCCGGACCTCTGTTCTCTCGGGTCTCTCCATCTTGACTCCTCCATACTACTTCCTCTCTCCTCCTTGTCTCCTAGTCCCGCCTATCTTGCTTTCCTATTGGCCAACAGTGCTTTATTCATTAACCAATATGAGAAACATCTTTACCGAACGACATCTCCCATCCATCAATGTGGGCATTATAATTTATCTGTAATCCAGATCCTGGGAGTCAGACATTCCAGGTCAAGCTGCCTAGCTATACTAGCTTAACTGAGGGGACCTCTGAGTTCAAGTGAGAAACACACCCTCAATACATAAGGCAGGAAGCCATCGAAGAATACAGGCATAAATGTACCCACATGTGACCATGTTAACACACACTGTGGACACCACACACATATGCACATCTACCATATAATTCTGTTAACTCTATGGCAACCTTACTATGTGAGGAGGTTGCCTAGCCAACAAAGGCCAAACTTTTAACACCTTACAGAAAGAAGCTGGTTCTACACTGAACGTATAACTGCTCTTAGAGGGAAGTACAGAATCCAGTTTCTTCCTAACTGGAGTGTCTCACCAATCCAAAGCAGGCATGAAAGATTCTACATCTAAAGCATTTTCTATAAACTGTTTATCATATATCCAAACTTGCTTTCAAATATTGTGAGCATTGAATAACTCCTAACATGAAAAACTGAATGTAGCAGATTTCCCACACTTGCTCAAACATATCTACCCAGCTGTAAAACTCCCAAATGAACCATCAATAAAGAGAAGTAAAATAATACTAGGAAAAAGAGAAGATGAAATTGAAACTACTAGAAGAAGTTACAGAGGCTTCCTGAATACGATGCCATTAATTAATTCAGAGGAAAAGCTGACAAGCTCAATTACTATCACTGTTCCTAAATTCAATATGAAATGTAGGATAGTTAACACACACACACACACACATACACACACACACACACAGCACACAGATATACAAAAATACCTACATGCATACACTGACATATGTTATACATGCATGTACACATAAACACACATATATACACAAAGATATATACATTACACATACACACATATACATACAGACACACATAATGACATACACATATATGCACACATTACATACAAACACACAAACATACAGACATGTAACACATATACACAGCACTCATACATCCACAAACACACATATATACAGCATACAAAGGACATATAACACACACATATACACAGACATACACACACAATCATATAGATATACACAAACACACACATATAGGCAGATAGAAACATACAGACACACACATTGACACACACATACATACACACTCATACACAGCCACACCCACACCCCCACACACACTCATACACGTGCACAAACACATACAGAGACTCATACACATACATACATGAACACATGCAGGCACACAGTGCATCCACACAAACACAGAATAGATATAATGCTATAGCACAATTATTAAATACGCATAACTAAACTAAATAGGCCTGTCTCCCTCTGGGAAATATCCAATGTAGTCCTAACTCATAGGTTTTAGTAAATTCATTATCATTTAACATAAACTTAGATTGAACAGCAACAAAATGTTGTATCGTCTTAGGCAATCTCCGTCTCTCTCTGTCCCCTTCTTCCCTCTCTTGTCCCCCTGCCTCTCTTTGAGATGTGGTCTCATGTAGCCCAGGCTGGCCTTGAACTCTATATCATTAAGGATGACTATGAACTGCACATCCCTTCTGCTTCCACTTTCCAAGTGCTGGGATGGTGAGACACGCACTAGCGTGGTAAGACACACACTAGCGTGCCCCAACTCGCCTATGGATCTATTTTCACTACGGACAAACGTTGGACCTTAACAAACACAGTGTGACATAGTGCTTTTGGAAACAAGACCTGTTCAGTAAACCTTTCCTCTTGTGTTGTTTCTCCATTGCCCAACGGCAGTTATATTTATACTGTTCCTTGACAGTATTTCAGATGAAGCTAGTTTATACAGAATGCTCTCTTGAAACAGCATCCCTTTCCACCAAGCTTTCATTTAATTAGACTTACTGGAGGTGTGTCTATAATTAAAGGGGAGATTGTATGTTCCCTAATTACAAACTGTACTTTGTTGTTACTACAGATCTCGATGTATTTGTTCACATCCAATTCTCACACTGAACCCGATTCATAAGTCATGGGGGAAATACATACCTGCTCTCAGAGGTGCTGTGTGCACAGAGAGCTGAGCTGCAGTGGGGACCTGCCTGTCAGGACTGCTTCTGCATGGGACCCTCCACACAGGACGACCTGCCTCTCGGCAGTGCCTCTGGCCTGGGAACTTTACCTTGGCAGGCTTGTTGGCATCCATGCTCTCTTTGAATTTCTCCTGCACAGTTGCTGCAAGCTGACAGAGCAAGGCACCGTTATCCAGCTTCTCCATGAAGGTTTCTGCTGTTATCTCTCTCCCTGAAATAACACAAAAAGGCATTAGAAACGCACAGTCCTTCCCTAGCATGGACATCAGATTCATAGTAAAGAGCATTATTTCATTAGGAAGTGCGTCTCTTCATTCTCAGTGAATTCCCTGAAATGGGGACTGACTATAAGAGCGATTTATTTAGCATTTTATGTTTTCATTTCATAGTTGGAATTTCAATATTTTATATTCATTCTAATTGTACAAAAATTGTTTTTCATACTAATCTGACAAATGGTACCCTGGGTAAGAGATTCCCACCGTTTAGCAACCAGACAAAATGAAAACCAGTCAATGGAACTGAAAGAACCAGCCTTCTGCGGAACTCTGTATTTACAGAGGACAAGGGAAAACGAGTTAGAACTAAATGCCTGTTGACTGTCAGCGTGCAGAGACGTTGGGTCTCTCTGATCTGTTCAATCCTCCTCGTCCTTGGTAGCCCATTCAATGGTTTTGACCCGCAAAGCGGAACTGGTATTTCATATCCGTGATATATCTAGTTACAACACAATAGCACAATGGTGCCTGTCTAGCACTCATTAATGAATAGGTTCACTCTCCAGCAGCATGGAAGAAAAATCATGCGTGGTGGCACACACCGCAATCAAAGCTTGTGGAGGTAGAGGCAAGAGGACCAGACGTTCACAGTCATCTTTGGCTACATTTCAAGTTGAAGGCAGCCTGGGATACATGAGGCCCCGTCTCAAAATTAACCATCAATCAATCAACCAACCAACCAACCAACCAACCAACCAACCAACCAACCAACCAACCAATCAGTAAAATCAAAAGGGGCTGAGGCGATGACTCAGCTGTAAAGTTCTTGATAAGCAAGCATGAGGACCTGAGTTCAGAGCCCCAGCAAGGAAGGAACGAGAGGAAGGACACTCACGCCGGCGCGCACACACACACACACTCATGCATGCACACTCGCGCACACACACACGCACGCACACTCATGCATGCACACTCGCGCACACACACGCACGCACACTCATGCATGCACACTCGCGCACACACACTCATGCACGCACACTCGCACACACGCGCACACACACGCACGCACGCACACTCATGCATGCACACTCGCATGCACGCACACGCACACACGCACACTCATGCACGCACACTCGCACGCACGCACACGCACGCACACTCATGCATGCACACTCGCATGCACACACACGCACGCACACACATGCACGCACGCACACACACGGGGAGGGGGTGTGTGAAAAAAGAAAGCTGGGTACAGGCATTGAGGAGGCAGAGATAAGAGGCTCGCCTTCTCTGGGGTTTGCTAGCTCTAGTTTAGCTGAACCTATAAGCTCCAGGTTCAGTGAGGAACCCTGTCTAAAATGAAGGTGGAGGGCAACGAAGGAAGACATCTAGTTGGATCTCTGACCCCTCCATAACTTAAGCAAACACCACACAGGCATGTACACACACTCACACACACAAACACACACACACACGAATAAAAGAAACTAAAAAACGAAAACAAAAAAACTCTTTCATTCTTTTTAAACAGAACAACAGTATATAAATAAACCATCACAGATAACTCCAATAGAAAGGCTACTAAACTTCATCTAAACTATACTGAACCTCATTTCTAAACTGCACTAATACATTATCCTTGATTGAGTTTCAGGTAATATTGTTGCAAGAAATAAATCCTAAGTAAAAAGATAAAAACCATTTGAGCATTCCCCTCTGAACTCTGCCTTGAGATGGCAATTGCAGAGCTCAGCTCTGCTCCTCCCTCCCGGCAGAGTCTCACAGGGCCACCACAGCTCTTAAGAGCTTATGGTCCTTAAACCAGTATCTCCACACTTGACTCAGTCAGTCATTTCCTTCCCTGAGGTGATCCCCACGGTGTATTTTTTTCCCCTTTTCCCCTTTCATTTTGAGATGACTTTACTGAGATCTATTCCGTGTCTTTTATCAATTGCCCCTTTAATGTACATAATTCAAATACTGTGCATATATTCAGAAATGTAGTCATCACTGTAATTTCAGAACATCTTTATCGTATCCCAAGGAATCCAAACCCTTTAGCTCCCTGATCCCCCCCAACCATGTAAATGGAACCACCAGCTGTAGCTGTCACAGCTCATCTTTCCCAAGCCCCCTCCTTTGCTTGAGTCCTCATTTCCAGGGTTTTTTTTTCCCCTACAACTTGAAAGTCACAAGTCCTGTTGTTTCAAGCTGTCTCTTTTGCCCATGCCATCATGGTTTGATGACTGACCTAAACGCCACCAGAATGGGGGCTGTTTCCTAGACCTGCACACTTTTTAGTGGTACACACCATCTTTCCTGATCTAGTATTCATTCAGGCACCCTTACTAATGCTCTTCATCCCAGCTCTATCTTGCAAAAAATATCTATGCAATGAATCCCAAACCAATGGCCTCCATTGATGCCTCCAACCGCCTCTGTAATCAAATGCTTTTATCTGTCTGCGGTCCACATATGCCTTGATCAGGCACCACACAGACTTTCTACTTTTTCCTTGCATGCCTTCAGTGCCCTGCTCTCTCTCTGGCTGAATTCCATCTTCCCTTATACTGCTTCCCAGAAGTGATTTACCGGAGCTCACTGCTCTCTTCTGTATGGTCATTCTCACAAATAGCTTTTGTGTTCTGGGTGTATATCCAACATATTTCTCCTTTTGCAAATACGTTTTGTATAAAGCTCTACTTTCGTGAATATGGTGCAAATCACTTGAGACGTGTCTTTTTAAATCTCCTACAGTACTGGGATGTAGCTTGGTTGGTACAGTGCTTGCTTGGCACATACAACGCCCCGAGTCCTGCTCTGAGCTCTGATGCACACAGTTATAACTGCAGTACTCAAGGGGCGTGGGGAGCAGGACTAGTTTAGGGCCAAGACCTTGTCTACAAATACATGCACTTTAAAAACGAAATCTCCTACAGAGGTAAGCACCATGTGCTTACGTGATGGACACTGGGTAAACGCAATCAGCAAGGGTGTAAATTATCAAATAAAAGTTCTAGATAAATCTTGACAAAACACTGGGGTGAACACAGACCTATTTTCTTATCTTAAGAGAAATGAAGGTTATGCAACTCCATAGGCATGTAAATATAGCCCAGACGAGTCACAGGTAAACTACTGATTTAGACTGACAGTATCCACTATCTGAATTTTTAAGAAACATCTGTTTAAAATGACTTTTATGCAATGTAGACAGGGGTACATAAGAGGGAGAGGGGGCAGTTCTTACATTCTCTTTCTCCCTGCTGGATAGTTCACTTTTTAGCCTCTGGTTAAGATAATGACTTCTGCAGGCGGCAGTGCTCAGAGTGCTGGCCACAGAGGCTCACCGTGCAGGCTGCTCTTATTTCAGAATTGCACGGAGTGTAGTCAACTCAGAAATGAATACCGGAGTCTTGAGACATAAAATCTGAGCAGAACAGATTGTATGCTATGCTCCCAATACTGGTCCAATGAGGAGAAAGTTATCTTGCAAACAGGCATGGCACATAAGTACCAGAAATAGTTGTCTAAAATAAATTGTCAGTTTATTGAGATGAGTTTAAATAGCAAGATGAGCAAACCTTACACCAAGTTCTTAACTGATTTTGTTGAATGATTCTTTTCTAAATTGCTTAGAAGTTACTCTGCCTCTGGAAGGGAGCTTGATGTCTTCTCACTTAGTGAAACTCCACAGCACTTGAGAGATCCTTCCTCATGTTTTCAAGCGATGAGAGGATTACAATAATTGAAAAGAATTTTTAATAATGAAAAATAGTTTTCATTAAGGAATCATCAGAAATTTGCCCAGAGTTATACTTTTCACTTGATTTGCTTTGGAACTCACAAGTGTCCATTGTCCTGCTCTCTATGAACTTGAAAAAAAAAAAACTTTATGCTGAACATCTGCATCCAATGAAGAATATATTAGGTGTCAGCTTTCAATTCTGTGTATTTTATGGCTTAGAAAGGTGGTTTTTTTTTTTTTTTTTTTTTTTTTTTTTGGCTAAAACAGAGACTGTTATATACTTTATAGTTGAATGGGCCGCCTCAAATGAAGGAAAAATGCAAGGCTGAAAAGTTCTATTTTAAAAATCCTTTACATGTAATAATATATTTTCCATCCAACTCTTAAGAGTCATTAAATATATATTTCCAACGTGCTGTATGGTACGAAGCCAGTTATAATGCTTTTATGGAATGGCACACGACTTCACTCATATTCCACACATACCACTAATGGTGTTTAAGGACAAGGCACGCATAACACAATGCCAGTTGGGTTTGCCCTTAACAAATCCATAAAAGCAGGCTGTGAAGACCGAATTACAATTCTGTGAGTAAAATGAACATGGAATTAATGGTCCTCTTCATCTTGCTGTGATCAGTGACTCTCGTTATCACGTTATAAACACCGTACGAGGCGTCTCTGCAGGCGGAGCATTGCCACATCCTCATCCCTACCCCTCCCATGTCAAAGCACATTCAGAGAGTCAAGAGAGATAGACAGCATTCACGGAAACATCCTGGAGTACCAGACGCTTCAGCCACACATGCCATGGGCTTGACGGTCAATCTAAGATACCCTGCCCTTGAAGTCATATTATTATTTTTCTGCATCTGCAGCAGTGAACTCTGTCTTCACAGCCTTTCTCTAGTGACTGGCAGCTGGCTGGTAGATAGCGATCAAGGCGTCTGCTGAGCACCGTGGTTGGACACTTCCCCTTATAGCACGGGACTGAAGGAAGGAAATTAGCATCAGCCTCAGCATTTTTAGGGAGGGCTTGGGTAACATGAGTGCTCATGTACATCCAATACGCAATAGCTTCCAGAGAAATGCCATGGTTTCCTGAAAGACTGGCTATCAATCCACGAAATGCTTTAGTTTGGCGCTATATGAGGGTGGGGGCAAGCATCCCTTTATCTTCTACTGGAGGAAGATGAGATGTGTTTTACCCCCCAAAATTAGCAGTAGTAGATTCCCAAAGAAGAGACTGTATCTAATACTCACTTTTGGCATTTGGACACAATGGGTCAGGCAGGTGTGTTCACTGTACAACAGAGCACATGTTACTATTTACACCTCCCCCCCACACATACCCCTTTTATTTAAAAAAAAAAGAAAAAAGCAAAAGAAAAAAAAACAAATCCATACAGTTATCACCTAGAGTTATCACATAGAGGAATTCAGCCTTTGGCTGAGGCCTTCCAGGTTCAAAGTCTACACTCTCAGCCATCTGGCTGGACAACTTCAATATTTACTGAACATACAGCGATTATGTCCTCCAGCAGAGCATCTTCCCAAATGAAGTTGTTATTGTTTGCTTTCCTTACACAGAAACATCACAGAAGGCTTTTTGGGGAAAAGCAAAACACATCAGAAAGGTCTTGGAGCTGAAGATAATGGCCCGTGAAATGAACAGGGAGCCTGAAGCATGGCAGAGAAGGTTGCTCAGCCATGCTCTAATGTCTGCTTTGGAACCCTGCAGAAGAAAGCTGGCACAGTCCAGTTTCAATGTCCCAAAATAATCTTGATGCTACAGTACCAAACTCCCCTCCAACCCTCTGTGCCTCCAACCTCTACGCTACAGTACCAAACTCCCCTCCAACCCTCTGTGCCTCCAACCTCTACGCTAGCTACAGTACCAAACTCCCCTCCAACCCTCTGTACCTCCAACCTCTACTATTACTTTAATAGCAGAGAACTCAAAGATGACTCATTTTCTAGTGCAATACAAATTACTCATTGTTTTTTTTTTGTTGGTGTTGGTTTTTTTTTTTTTTTTTTTTTTTTTTTTTTGCTTAGCACCGTGTCTCAAACGACTTGATGGTTTCAACAGTGTGAGTGTGAGATGGACTTGTTATTGATTGACTTACACCCAGAGCATGAGGATATTGGAAGACAAGAACCCAAGGAAAAGTTGCTCTGCAGAAGGAAGGGTCTCCTGTCCCCAGCTTACTGAACAGCAGCTGCATCTGTAGCATTCGCTTCAACACATAGGTGTTTCCTGAGATTTAGAAATGACTGAAAAACTGAAACACATATCACTCAACTCTCTTTTCCATGCATGCAGAAAAGTCAAAGAAGGGGAACTTGCCATAGTATCAACTACTAATACATTTTCTAAATATAAGTAAAATAATTCAGCATAACAGCTTTTGGGGTAACTTTGAAATTACTCAAAATCCCTAGGTAGATATAAATACGTAAGTCTTCATCCTGAAGACTTAAAGCCAGTAATATAAAAAAAAAAAAAAGCCAACCATTTTTGATGCAAATAAGTCTTGATGCAACTCTTTTTTTTAGCAAGTAAGTCTTTCTTAAAAATACAGTACTAGTAATTTCCCTTAGTATCATGGAACAAAACTAATATAAAACAGAAAAAATTATCACCTAAAATATGTAAAACTCAAGTAAGTTGAGCCATTTCTTAGTACATTTATCTCAAAATGAGACCAATCCAATCCTGAGAAGTCTGCTACCAATCAGAGTCATACCTGCTTAATTTTACATCATGGATGACTGCTATCACCCAGGGCTCTTCATTACTAACTCTCAAGAAATGCTCAAAGCAATAGTTAAAAATCTCCTCAAGATTTGCTGGTGTAAGCTTTTGGTATCATGGTACAATGTAGAGACATAGATAATGGGTGAGTGATACATGGTTCATGAGTAAAAGGGACAGAATCAACAGCCTACATACAGTACAGACAGAACATGTGTGCTTAATGTAGGTGAGACCAGTCAGTAAAGGGTAACAAGAGCCACCATGTGTGGTGCAGCCAAGGACACATTCTTATTGGAGACGGTAGGGTCTTCAGGACCCAGCTCTGGCTTTTCTAAATGTTTATCATAAAACTAGTCACGGCCCTAACTACTATCAGGAAATGCAGTAGAGCTACAGAGAGTATTTCCTGTAAGATACCCAAGGTCATGTGAGAAGGTGGGGGAAAAATCCATGGTGACCTTCTCATGAGACATGCTGCTCACTTCTACTAGCATACATCCCACAGGAAACGCAGTGTTAATTCATAAACTGAGGCTGAGTACAGTTTACTATTGTATCTTTATCTCTACCTAGAAATCTACAATTTATTTTTGCTACTGATTAAGCAAGATTACAGTGCCTGAAAAAAAAATTACAATATCACATGTCACATTGGAGACATGAATGTGAATATTGGTCAATCAGGAAAACAAGCATTCTCTTATCCATCAAACTAATTTTGGTCTTCAGAACATCTTAAGACAGGCTGCGGTGGCACACACCTTTAACCCAGCATTCACTCAGAAGGCAGAGGTAGGCAGATCTCTGTGAGTTTGAGGCTAGCCTGGTTTACAAAGCTACATGGAGAAACCCTGTCTCAAAAAATTAAAAAAAAAAAATCTTAAAATAAATTGTCCCTTAAAAAAATATCCATCTCCAACTGACAGCTAATATGGGATCAGAAACATCCAAGTTTAATCAATGTCTCTCCTTTGACAGCTTCTTTTGAAAGTTACATTTTAAACAAGTATCCTAAAATGGGGTCAGGAAAATTCTATACATGTATGGCCACAAGAGAGCAAACATCTAAAACCTTTACATTTCTGTCTCACTAAAGAATTTGGTGCTTTATATGGAAACAGGACCAACTTGGAGACCATCACCAGGACAGCTCTAGGTTCCAAGTACATAAAGCCAAACCTGAGAGCTAGAGACAGACAGACAGACAGACAGACACACATACACACAGACACACACACAGACACACACACTCACACACACACACTCACACACACGCACTCACACACACGCACACACACTCACACAGACACACTCACACACTCACACATGCAGACACACCCACACACACATACACACTCACACACACTCACACTCTCACACACAGGCACACTCACACACTCACACTCACACACAGAGACACACTCACACACAGACACACTCACACACACAGACACACAGACCCACACTCACACACATGCACACACACTCACACACACTCACACACACAGACACACTCACACACACTCACACTCACACACACACATATAGAGAGAGAGGGGGGAGAGAACTACGGAGTGAGATATGTGAATATTTCTCAACTGGCAAAAAAGATAATTTTTAAAGATTTATCATTTTTATCTGTGCATATGTGTGTGCTTGTGTGAGTTTATGTGTCCCATATGCAGTGCTCACAGAGGCCAAGAGAGGACAATATCCAATGGAACTGGAGTTACAGATTGTGTGAGTGCTGAGAACCAAGCCCAGGTCCTCTGCAAGGGCCGTTAGTGTGCTAATTCACTGAGCACTCCAGCTGCAATAATAAATCATTTTACATTTGCATTTCTAAGAGTGCACACTAAGGGTAGCTACTATGTGTGAGAAAGTCATCTTCCAGCAAAGCCATTCATCTGCTCTTCTCTCATTATTACACAAAACATCTCCAGATGTTTTTACCATTTTAAACAGTCTCTAGTGTTTAGACACCTTTCAAATGATCATGAACATGCTGCCTTGAGGTCTAGTCTCTGTCTACCTCAGAAGAACTCCAGTCTACTCAAAGGTGTATTCAATAACTATGGTTTTTATCCCTGCAGGAATCCTTTGTCTGGAAAGCTTCATAAACCATCACTTTCATTTGCTACAACTGCTAGCAAATATTTAACAAGATAATCTTATTCTTTGAATATTCATCCATTTATAATTCTTTTACTTATTTATGCTTATTTTTGGCCTAAACTGACCCAAACCAAATCCCCAGACTCGGATTTCTTAGACACTTAGATTTGGGGAACTGGAAAGGATATTACAAAGCATCCCCTCCAACTCCTTCATTTACGGTTGAGGACAGCAAACCTGGAACAGATATCTGAGTGACTGACTTCGGGCATGGTTCCTACCAGTGGAACAGCCAGAAGCTGAAGCCAGGTCTCCTGATGCCCAGAGAGGAGCCAGCTCTCCTGATTCCTGATCCAAGGATCTTTCCATTACACACACTGACTCTGTTCAGTGTTGGAATGCTCAGACTGATAAAACCACTCTGAGAATGATCATACCGATTAAACAGAACCCCTTGATGACCTAGTCACCCAACACTGGGTCATGCCCGTGAAATCAGGCTACGCTGTACCCACTCATCCTTTCCTTCTGTCCTGATATCTCTATGGCCCCTTGTTGATCACACTATCAATTACAACTCATTAATTACCTTCTTCATAGCAGTAAAAGATTTAGCCTCTAACAAGTCTCATGAAAAAAAAAAATCAACAATTTCACTGAACTTCATAAATGGAACACTAACTTGTATGGTATTAACTATCATCCAGAAACTATGCTAAGTACCGTGTATATTTTCAATATTTCCTCTCACAGCGACTTGCGAAACAGATATAATGGATATCTCCCAAAATGCACAGAGTTCAGGGCCAGGAGAAGGCACCTGGAGTGCAAGCATCAACAGATTTGCTAGAGCCATGTTCTGAATTTCTGCATCGCAATTCCAGTGACAAATCTTATCTGTAGCAGATGGCTGAGAGTTAATAAATGACTAACTTCACAGTCATTGGTGTGCCTTGGGAGGGCAAAAGCAAGGGGAGCAACTACTTCTACAGTTCGATGAAGGTAAACGTTCCTTCTTGGCTTGAGTGAATTACTACCAAGTGCAAGTCTCTTGCTCGTGTTACGGATAGCCCCACGGTGGGGTAGAGGGCACTGCCGAGGGGAGGGGCCCTGAAAAACCTTTCTGAGGGGCACACTGTCTATACCCACATTTGGTAATTCTGGCTAAACTATACAGTTGGTCAAAATGCAGTGCTTATGATAAAGAAAAAAGTAAGTACCTCTCGCAGACAAATACCTTTTTAAAAGATGCAACTAAGTATAAAAGCCAGAGCAACCAAGAAAACGCTACGAAAGGCTAACGGGTTCCCAATCTTTGCTAGAAATTCATCCAGAGGTGTGCAAGCTCTGCCTTCCTAGCTAGAAGGTGAAGCCTAAACCTTGCAGGGTTGCGTCAGTGATAAACGGTGTAGGTGGCTCCACACTGCCAACCACAGAGCGCCACACGAGCTCCTTATTCAACAGTCAAATCTTACACCCTGAGAACTCTGTAAGCGCCTACCTAAAGATGTGACTCACTCTTCTCGGGAGAAATCTGTTACCGGTGATGCTGCGACTGAGTGTGTAGCAACCTTTAAATGAACAAATCTATACCCTATGCCCTCCATTGTTGTTCTTTCACCCTTAGAATCCCCCAGACATTAAAAGAAAAGGCACCATTACCAGGCAGGCACACTAAAAAGAAAACAGAATTCAGTTCAAAGCTAAATTGCGCTAGTCGGCCCATTTGGACAAAGCATAGACATTCCGCCTGAGCTCAGGCTCTCAGCAGTTTTGGAAGGTGTGCTGTAAAAGTAGGGCAAGAAAGACAGTTTTAGAGACAGTTTAGAGCCTGCAGCACAGGTCAAAGTGGCCAGCTGCAAACCGACGAGTCAAAAATAAATCAGACCAGCACAGAAACAGTATAAGCAACTTGACCGCAGATTTCCCCATTCCAGCGCAGGGTTCTGGGATACATGCGAGAGGCACTGGGAAATTCATTTAAATTTCCACAGGCTTCTGGTTTCCCACATGAAAAATCCCAATAAAGACGGCCTTTCTTTCCCAGGTGTTGTCACATGCTGGGGAGAAGGACACTAGGAGACGAGGTGAGACACACAAGACACTGTTATCTTTGCTCACAAAGGGCTATCGTATGACCTTACCTAATAGGTTGGTTAACCACAGGGCCAAGTCTTCTTTCATCGGCAGCAAATTTGCTTCATGTCTGCTGGCCAGCCACTGGCTGTACTGATGCATATCAGACAGGCCAGGTCCACTGCGGACCTTGGGGCTCAGGGCAGTGCACATCATTTATCCACTCCGCACACCTGGTGTGGGCACAAGAGAGCAAGAGATTTTCATACAGGCTAAAAAGTTTAAAATGCCACCGCCACGGCATTGTAAGACGGCCCATCCACGGGCTTCCGGTGGATCAGATTATTAATTATTAAACCCAGGAGACATTATTTGTTTTATTTGTTTGACTCTCTTACTTTTTGCCAGCCACTTGGAAACAGCTGCAATCAAAGGTCAAGGAGAAAAATCAAACAATAAATGTTTCGCTCGTGTAAAACAATGTATTTGAAAAGAGCCAGCTTCAGGGGCAAGAAATAAATCCCCTCTATGCAAACACAGTAAAATGTGCTTAAAAGAGATGTTAGTGTCCGATGTCTTTTTTTTTTTTTTTTTTTAAGTTGGAGACTTCTACAGAATTTGAGTGCTGAAGATGAGCACTAACAGTATCCACACACTTTGTAGCAAACACTTGGGAACTGTTGGTAAGACAGATGTCTAAAAGATTGAGCACAGCATGCATTATGTTGGTGATGGCAAACTCATTCAAGGACTCGTGTTTAAAGTACGAAACATAGGGTAGGAGAAGAGGGATCTCCACTGCAATTCTGAAAGTCACAGAAGACCAAAATCAGAGGGGACCAGTAGCATCAGCATCCTGACTCCATGCCATCACAGTAGGGTTAGGCTAGAATCTTGGTCTTCAAACCCCAAGATCTCTTCCCACCAAGACACAGTCTGACAGAGTGCATGGGTGGAAGGCACTGTCTAAGAACCACTGCCTCTGGTGGCCTTTGCTCCTCTCCCATGATATTCTCCTTGCTCTGCACCGCCCTGATTTTGTTTTAGATATTGAGTTTTATTTATAGTCATTTTAGAGCAGAAGTTCTTCAGCGCTATACATCAAGAATAAGAGTGGCAGAGAATCTGCCTAGCATGTTAGAGATCCTGTGTTAAAGCATAGTACAATAAAAAGTAATAAATAAAATAAGTTTATTTCATAACCTGGTCACTGCACACATAGCACAAACCTTTATTTGAATCATAGGAAAAAAAAAGGATTGAAATAATAAATACTTTAAAGTATTAACCACTTAAATATATTTAAGTATTTCAATATTTAAGTTGGCCTTAAGTGTATCATCTTTGCCTGAGTTATTGGGGGGGGGGTTGGCAGGGGGCAGAATCACACATAATCCAACACAAGATGGCCTCAAAATGCTTTATAATTGAGAGTGACCTTGACCTTCTGATTCTGCAGTCCCGTCTCCCGAGGTCTGGGGTTACAGGTTACCGCATCCACCATACTGCTACATGGACTGCTGGGAAACAACCTCAGAGCCATGTACATGGTAGGCAGGCACTGTCTTATTGAGCCGTAACACCAACCCCTGTAGGAATTATTTGTAAAAACCCGATGCTACTTAAGTAAAATAAGTATACTGAAGTTGTCATTTATCTGATATAAAATTATTTCACCTTTGTTTCCCATAGTGAAATCATTTCAGTTAGAGTCTACTTCACCCTAACCAGCTCTGGCTACAAATCAGTACATGCATAAAATGACCAAAAAAAGTATAACAAATCACAGTAAACATAAGGGTGTTTGCAAGAGACAAATCGTTACATGCATATGGCACCCTAGATATTTCTTCTGAGCATTTCAGAATGAGCAAGTTACATACTATCTTTGGGGTTTTACTCTTTCAAACTTTTCACAGCAGCCTTTGTAGTTATTCTCAAACTGTTAATCTCTTTTAAAAATTTACTTTTAAATAAATAATCTAGCTCTATTTTTTTAATACAAAATGAGGTCATCTCCAAAATCTTAGAAAAGACTGTTGGGAAAGTAGTAAATACATAAAGATATAATAAATACACAAATAAAAGACACAGTTTCATTTTGATTCACTTACTCCTTTGACATTCTCTCAGTATCTGAAATGAAGCATTAGGAAGATGATCTGTATTTATGACGCCTTGTCATAGGCTGAGTTTTTTAGTGCAAGAATTAGGATATTACTGTTGTTTACTCTGTCCTGGTTTATAACATCACTGTTCAGAGTTTCTTTAAACTTCTGTGACTAAACATCAAAAACACCCGAAACATTTTCAGTCCCAAATTCTCTTACAATTATCCTCATTCCCAGCAAAACAATACCTTTCTCTGTAGCTAATCAGGATCTTATACCCTGTCAACATGCATGTAATCAATCATACATCTAAGCCCATGAGTCATACATCTAAATAACTAATTGAAATCTTAAAAGGGTTACCTCTAAAATGCCTCCTTCTCAAGACACAATCTCTCCCACTACTTCCCTGAAAGTGAGATATGGTCTCAAAGTAACTCTACCTATACCCTATTGTGTGGCCTGTGACTCCCATTGAAGCTTCAGAGCCCTGTGTCGCTCTACAAAGGCAAGAAGACGCCTCGGGTTCTGAAGCTCATTGTCCAGCACAGACTCCAGCAGGGGATCGCTTACAATGAGCCTAGTGGCATGTAACAGTTCCAGTGAGTCAGAGGGACACTATCCTTCCCCTCAGCATTTCTAAAACAGTGAAGTTGTTATTTTCCTTGACAGTAGCACCTTTATTTCCCATGCAATCTCTCTTGTGTTTCACCAGAAATGTAACCCAAACTATCTCCTAATATGAACAGATAAATCACTAAAGAAAAAAAGTAAAGATAGAAAAGATAATTAAGCTAGGCTCATTTTGATATTTTGTACGTAACCACAATTTTAGTGGAGTCAGTAAAAATGGGTCAGATTTTCCCAGAGCCCAATGAGAGGTAATTCAAATACTATAAAGGTTAAAGGGCTGCACCAAATGCAGAGACACAAAGGTATTTTAACAGACAAGACTTGTCTAAGTCCTCTCTAAAAGAAGAAAGATGAGCAACCTAATTTTTCTATACTGAGCATGACTCAATGGGTTTCCTTAAAGTCTCTACATTCAGGCCTTAGAATTAGCTGAAATTGATCTGGGGGTGGTGGCGCACACCTTTAATCCCAACCCTAGGGAGGCAGAGGCAGGCGGATCTCTGTGAGTTCAAGGACAGCCTGGGCTACACAGAGAAACTCTGTCTTCAAAACAAAACAAAACAAAACAAAAACGAATTGGCTGAAATCAGATAGAAACAGAGATGGACACAGCTAGAAGGAAGAAAATATGGAGTCTGAGGAATTGACGCCAAATTGGCTGCATGGTGAAGCAGATTCTCATTGACATGACTGAGCTGGCATGAAAGAAGGAAAGGAAGCAAGGAGCAAGCGAGGATGCAGGCACAGGGGAGGAGGGAGGAGGGAGGAGGGAGGAGGGAGGAGGGAGGAGGGAGGAGGGAGGAGGGAGGAGGGAGGGGGAGGAGGGAGGGGGGAGGAGGGAGGAGGGAGGGAAGGAAAAGGAAAGAACAGAGACGACGACGGCAGAGGCGGGCCTTGGAGGTAGAAGGGGAAAAGTGGAAGGGGAAACTAAGATATCAAAGTACATTAAACATATTAGTTATATAATTAAAAACGATAAACATTAAAAAGTAGAGATATGTATCACGTAACAACTACACTCTAGTTCAACTTTTTAAAAAAATCCAAAAGTTCATAATGGTTAAATAAAAAGATAACTATGGAATTTGATCCTTCTATCAATTGTAATCACACTGATTGTGCCTAGATGATCTCTGTTAGACCTTAATAAATAAATAAATAAATAAATAAATAAATAAATAAGTGAAAGATTATGCCAGTTCTCTGGAACACATTTAAAGTTTCCAAGACTACAAAACATGTCAGGAGTACATTTAAAGACAGGAAATAAAATGATCAATGACACATTGAACAGAAAGAAAAGTCAGGATAAGGAGAAGTTTTCATAGCTTAACAATGAAAGATATTTTCAATAAAAATTATGTAGTCCAAATATTTTAAAAGATCAATCAACAACTTTGCAAAGTATTAAAACTCAACCAATTGGAAAGAATAAGACCTCAAATATGTGTACAAATTCACTAAACTGGAAGCCCTGCAAGCTTCCTGTGTCTAAACTTGGGTAATTGAACTGTAAGGACTTGTAATGCATAAAAAATAAATCTTAAAGGAGAAAGCACATTGAAACGTACACAAAATCCTTTAAAGACTGTGCATTTTCCCTTTCTTCCATGGTAAAGGTGGCTCTGGAATAGCAATTATGGATGTGATGAGACTTGGGCAACCCCAAGGAAAGGAGAAGAAGTTAATGAACTTGAAAGTAAAACATCACTTTTAAATAACGTCTAGCCCAGTACGCCAGGATGCAGCTGAAGACATGGATTTGACTCTGAAAAAAAAAAAAAGAATTCTTCCATGCCCACGTAGAGGTGTGCTTTGATTATGGCCAAAATGGTTTCTCCTATCTCTAGAAGGCTAGCGTGCCAACAACACAAAACAACACAACAACAACCAAACATACTGCGGTATTATAGAGAAAATAAATTATAAAGAAAAAAACAGAATTAAAAACTAAAAAGCATTACACTACTCTTGTCTTCTGTGAGATTCCACAGTAAGGCCAATGAATAGATAGAATATAGGAGATGAAATCCAACTTCCTAAGGTGAAGTAAGAGCTCCATGACCTAGCCATTTAGAAACTGCATGTACCCTGCAGCTTTTCTCTTAGTGTCTGAGTCATTCACTGTGTACTATGGACATGAGCATTTCAAAAATTCAACATTTATGACATTATTTGGTAAATATTTCAAGTTCAATGCAGTCTAGATACAATCTAAGTCATTACCATCTCATGCCAAGATAAAACATCCAATGACTTATTTTGGAAGGAAGTTTTATAACAAAATAGGATTTTCCCATTTAACTCTCAGTCGTTAATATGAAAAGATGGAAGAGATGGAAATTTCAATAGATACAGTATGGATAAACAATTGCATGCTATTAAAGATCCAAAATTCTCTTCGTTGAAGATGTTGCACCCAAGCTTATGTGGAGGATTTTAAGCAGCAAAATTAATTAATGTGGAGTTAAAAATGGTAACAAAGAATATTACACTTTGATATGAATTAAGAATAATAAGCTATTAATATGACAAGATTCTGTGCTCACTGAAACCAATAGATGGCTAGAGATGCTACCCAAGCCTCCTTTCTGTCTCCCTCTCAGCTCCTTTACAAAAAGCCACTGAAAGTAGTGAGGCCAATGAATGTGCAGTCAAGGCTCCACCTTAACGGCAACCTTGGCTCTCTTCTATAACACTGACTTAACCTTTAACCAGTACATTGTATGTGTTAAATGTTCCAAGCAAGGCAGACACAAAGGTCATTAAATAGGTCATTAAAACTGTCTTTTAAAATTAAAAATGAAATGATTGTGACAATCCAAAAACTCTCCCAAAATCTACTGGAGAAAATGTCATCCTTGAAAGAGACTTAAGAATGAAAGTTCAAGGATGATTTATTCCATTTTCTGAAAACTTTAGTGTCGTGTGACTTATTTTGACCAACCAGTAACCATCTCTGCAAAATGTAGATCCTCAACCAATGCTCAGAATGCAAAATGTTTGCTGTTGCTGTTTTTTTTTTTTTTTCCTGCTATTAAAACCATTTCCCCCCCAGGTAATAAAATCTGATTATGAATTTACTTCCTGCCAGTTCTTCCCACCTCCTCTCCTGTTCAAATCCACTCCTTTTCTGTCTCTCATTAGAATACTGTTGCTATTTGAATGATTGTTGGTTTACTTTGGTTTGACTATGTAACCCAGTCTACACCAACTCACTATGTAGTCTACCAGCTTGGCCTACAATTTTAAGTGCTCATGCATCAACCTACCAAACGCTGGGATCACATGTGTACACCCTATTCCAAGTTTATGAATTAGAAACCTCATTAAAAGTGTCTAATCAGAAAATAAAGTCCATAGTTTAATCATAAAAGCAGTTTCAGATCTTGTAATGGGACTATAACTTCTGTCAAGTGACCACATCAAAAATAAATTGAGCAAATATCAAGCTGAATAACATACAACTTTATTTAAGTGGCTGGAGAATAGACTCAAAAGTCCCTTGGAAAATCTGCCTGGAGAATTAGCATATATTCATGAGACTGGTAGCCTAGGAAGATATTCTGCCCAAAGTAATGGGATATTCACATAGTCATTAAGTCTTTGGACCCTCCATGTACATAGACTGTGTTTTTAACTCTTTAGGCACCTCTTTCTTGTTGACAGCCAACTGATGACTTATTTTGGATAATATGATCACACACACACACACACACACACACACACACCTATTTTTCAAGACAAAACATTAAAATATTTCTGGCAGTTGAGGTTTTTTTTTTTTTTTTTTTTTTTTTAAGTCATTGATCTCAAAAACCTTCTAACCCATTCTCCCAAACAAGGAAGTATAGACTTTTAGATCTCTGCCAGATTAAACAGAGACACAATCTGAGTAGAAAACCATCCAAAATCATTAATTAGAAATTATAATGGCTCACATCAAAGGTTTATGTAAGCTGATTTGGAGAGCCTTAATTCATGGGAAGATTTGCATTTTGTTTATAACCCCAAAATTATATTTTAACTCAGATGCAAGAGTAAATTATCAGAATTTAGCATTCTCTTCATCTATATATGCAACATATAGAAGTGCTGTATTATATAATATATGTGCAATATAGAGAGATAGATGATAGATTCTTCATGTAAAGAGAAAACAATAGACAATCTCAATCGAATTACCTCTGAAAACATTTAATACAGAAAGTTTCCAATCACTTTAACCCACCTTGGCAAGAGCTATTTCTACTCTCTCTCCTGGTCTTTCTTCTGGTTTAACAACACGGATTAGAAAATGTCAGTAGAAGTTCAAGAAAAATTAAAGGAATTGGCTCTTGTTTGAGACACAATATCAAAACCACAAACAATAATGCTACAATTTCTGCCAATATTTTAAACAAAATGTCCTGGAAACATGTTGCTAGAAGTACACCAGTTGTTTTAACCAGCTCCCCGAACCTGCACAATCTCCAGTCTGGAAGTTCTAAAAGGCATGTTGCTGCGGGTTAAATTAAGCTCTGAAATTTTACCACACCTTCAAGTTCCAAGTTTAATATTTGGTACCAGGATGCTATGAAATTCGATGGGCAATCACAAGTCCTCTGACTCTGGTGAAGCGAATCCTGACATACCAATTTGTTTCCCAGCAAAGCACAGCCCACAGCACAAGGTTGGTCGCTTATCGATAAAATGAAGAGAAATGCACCTAAAGCTCAGTGGCCCAGGGCGGAAACCCAAACTACCTTTCCTGGTTAGAAACTTCTCAGACAGCCCTCAGCACAGACTCCACTGGGCATGGGCAAAAGGCAGTGCCCGGTCTTGGTTCCTCTGGCTCTTACCTTCTCTTAAGCACTCAGAACCTGAACACCCATGTTGGAAAGGACCACCGCCATACTCTCCACAGCTAGAGCAGGGCATTCCTTGAAGAAGGGTTCATTGATCGATGCCAAAGACAAGCTAGGCAAATGAGATGCGGGCTGTAGTTATGAGCACAGACTGAGAGGTTGGGGGAAAGCAGCAAAGAGCAGTGTTTGTTCTCAGCCCTGCCTCTCAGAGTCTCTTGGGACAGGTCGGGAGGAAAGGAGAGCTTCCTGTGCCTGGCGGATACTCCCAACCTGTCTGAGCCTTTACTTAACACCAAAAGGCCAGATGGGTGTCCCTCTGAACACGGACGTCTTATTTCCTCTACATAAAATCTCGTGTGCACAATTCGTCACGCTTTTTTGGAGAGGTTTGGGATAGTGGGTGGGAGCTGATAAAAAACAAAGTTGAAGATAAAGAAGTTGGAAAAAGCAAAGACTATGATTAAAAAAACAGTGATCGGAAGACAACCCCCCCCCATGTGTTTTGGAATGCAGAAAACAGAATGCTGAGAACTGAGTTTGCTCCCATTCTGACCCTACACTAGGAACTCGAGAGATGTCTGGACCAAGCCAATCCTTTACAGAGTTGATACAATTTAATTTTGCCAGAATTATTAACACCTCCAAAGAAAGTTGACTCCTTTGCTCCCTAGACAGTTTCAGACTCCAGTCATCTTGGGCTAAAGCAGAATGAAATGCCACGTGCAAATACAAATTACCATTTGTTCGCACACATGAAAAGATTAAACTCGACCCAACTCACAAAGTCACCCCAAATTGCGTTACAGTCTCTCCTTCCTCACTCCCATTAAATCAAACCCTCGGGGCATGTGACTACGACTCCCCTCCCCCCAAACAACCCATGTCCCTTCTCCCCCCTATAACCACGCAAGGCGTTAGATGCGCTTGAGCATCACTCTTGTGTACATATATGTTCACACGCTAACGAGACTTCCTCACTTCCGCCCCTGGTTGGCTGAGGGGTCCCAGCGGGTCTGGCGCTGCTCAACAATAGGGATGGAGGGATGGAAGTTGTTTCCAGGGCATCAGGAGTTTTCCCGACTCGCTGCAGGAAGCACGCTCACCCTCAGTGCTGCTGATTCCAGCCCCCCTCCCCCCCTGCCTTCAGTAGCTCAGATGCGGGGCCCCTCCCGATGGCGGGGGGGGGGGGGAGGGTGATTCCTGGCTGCGTGCTCACCCAGTCTGCTGCTCCCCGCAGCTCAGCGGCAGCAGCTCCGGCGCTCAGGGCTGCTGCGCCCCTGCGGCTCCTGCAGACACGGGTCCTGTGGCCCAGGCTCCTCACAGCCCCGCAGCACCTTGGTGGCAGCTGTGGCCCTGCCGGCCCTCTTCATACTTCTGTGATGGCTCCTCTTGGTGCTGTTTGGGAGAATGATTTTAATCCCTCTCACCAGGAACAGATTTCCTACATTTCATCAGTCCTCATGGACCGAACGGAAGTAAAACACTTACTTTTTTTTCCTGCTGGACAGCAAACGCAGTTGACACTGATTTACCCTTCAAATGGGAGAGATTGTATTACAAGCCCTTGGCAGCAATTCCAAGTTGGGGCCCAAGCCCCAACCCCTTGCCTGGCCCCCAAACATTAACCCAAGAGAAAAGGTGTGGGAGCCGGGAAGGGATCATATTTAACCTCGGGGTTTTAACAGTAAATGACTTTAGCACAATGTTAAAATTGGGTGTTGGGAAAGGTTTTCTTTCCTGGCCTGTGAGTTTGCACACTCAGTGGCATGAGCTTTCTAGTAACTTGGGCCAGAGTTCATTCCAAATAGAAGCATGTGATGTCTTACAATTATGTTTAAATATCAGATTTTAGAAGGGTCTGCACCCAGGGCTGTTTCTGCTTTAGAAAGGAAATGTGATTCCGTCTCTCTGCCACACATAGTTCAGTGTTGTGTTGAACATCACAGACAATTTAACCCAACTGCAGTGTATTAGGGCATGAACTTTAAGATGAAAAGCCTTGCATGAAGTGGACAGATGTTGGACTGTCCCATTCACCTCTGAAGGGCAGTGGCCTCTAGCTGAGTGTCGGGTTTCCACTTCCCACAGAGTCTGCTGCAAGAGATCACCTTGCGTTCTTCATAAATGCAGTCAGTCATATACTTCTCCATCTAGTGTGTGTGACTACAGCACACAACCCCAGATGCCAGGTTTAAAATAAAACGGGGCATGCTCATATCCCTTACCAGAAAACAACATTTATGGGGAGTTGTCCCCATAAATCTACAATAGCAAAACAATGCAGACAACTGTAGCGATCACCAAAAGGGCACTCTGCTCTGGGACATTTACTCAAAGGATGCTCAATCACAGCATAGGGAGGACATTTGCTCAACAATGTTCACAGCAGCCTTATTTGTAATAGCCAGAACCTGGAAACAACCCAGATGCCCCTCAACCAAAGAATGGATAAAGAAAATGTGGTACATTTACACAATAGAGTACTACTCAGCTGTAAAAACTGATGTCCTCCTGAAATTTGCAGGCAAATGGATGGAGCTAGAAAAGAACATCTAGAGTGAGGTAACCCAGACTCACAAGGACAAACACGGTGTGTATTCACTCATAAGTAGATATTAGATTAAAGCAAAGGGTAACCAGACTGTAATACACAGCCCCGGAGAAGCTCGGTAACAAGGAAGATCCTAGGAGGGACACATGGCTCACCCTGGGAAGGGAAATTAGATGAGGTCTACGGGACAAACGGGGGAGGGTGGGGAGGGTGGATGAGAACAGAAGGGAATGAGTCGGCCTATGTGGGGAGGGAGTCAGTGGAAGAGCAACGCAAAACAATAACTTAATAGAGAGAGTCACTATGGGCTTAGGGAGAAACCTGGTATTAGGGTAACTCCCAAGAATCCATAAGGAGGACCCCAGCTAAGACTCCTGGCAATAGCAGAGAGGGTGCTGAACTGGCCTACCCCTGTAATCAGATTGACGAATACCCCAACTATCATCAAAGATTCCTCATTAAGTAGCTGATGGTACCAGATGCAGAGATCCACAATCAGGAACCAGGCTGAGCTCGGGTAATACAGTTGAAGAGAGGGAGGGTAAATCTACAGAGACAGCTGAACCAAGCTTATGAAAACTCATGAACTCTAGACCTACAACTATGGAGACTCCAGGGGACTGAACTAGGCCCTCCAGATGTGGGAGCCAGCTGTGAAGGTTGAACTAGCCGAGGGGCCCCACGCAGTAGGACCTTGATACAGACTGGTACATGAGCCAGCTTGTTGGAGCCCACTCCCTATGGTGGAATGCCATGCTCAACCTCAAAGCACGGGAGACGTCTGCCCCAACCATAGCCAGATTATGTTTACTCCTCATGGGAACCCTTACCCTTGAGAAGAGGACTCGGGGTGGGCTAGGGAGGAGGTAAGGGGGGATGGAGGAGGGATGAGAGGGAGAACTGTGGTTGGAATGTAAAATAAAATAAAATAAAAATAAACAAGGTGCATTCTGCATTCTGCATCTATTACTGCTCCCACCTGGAAGGGTCATTTGTTCTAGAAGATCCAGAAATGGCACCAGTTATTTGCATGCAGTGACAGTACTAACGAAAGGGAAAGACAACCATGGCAAGGCTTAGGATAGTTAAGGTTTTCATTTCAGTTAGATTTGTTATTGCAACTGTTGGCTCCACAGCCCTCCTTGGCACCCCAAAAGAAAAGAGAAAAGGAGTTTTCTCAAACTGAGAATGGACAGCACCCAAAAGTGTCACACACACACACACACACACACACACACACACACACACACACACACACACACAAAATGGACACAAAAACTGTGAGGACACAACTTAGAGGACTGGAGTGCATGCGTGTGAGTGACGCCACTGCTCAGCCTGGCCCGGTTTGAGCTCTCACAGAACCCCACAGACACTTTGAATTTCTGGTCCTTTACATAAAAGTTTATACCCTCGATGACAATATTTTATGACCAAAAACATCATCATGCAATAAATGTTAATGTATGTTCTCAGCAGTTTGTCACAAGAGTTCAAACGTTTACCAGCCTGAGCTTTCAAAATCTTTTATTTTTAGGTAAAATAATCTTGTCTCAATGTTTATTACTTCAGTTAAAAATAGCAAGTCCTGAGGTGTTTCTGCTGGTCCATGGATAGTGCTAGAAATGGTTGAGAAAATAAGACTTACACGGGCACTGAAGTAGCTTAATTACACACACTCTATGCCTCTCCGTGGTCCATCCTTCTAGACATTTTATGCTTTAATTTATTCGTTACGTCAGTCTCTGCCCTTCAAGGAGGGAGCAGTGTGTGTGGGGGGGTGGGGGGCAGGAGGAACAGGAAACTTGCCTTTACTTCCTTGCATAACTCATAGTTGTGTTTAATACTTGTGGTGATGAAAGAAACACAGCATGGGGTTCTGGAGAGGCAACGTGGTAGTTGCTGTTGCTCCTTTTATCAAAAACAGTGTTTCCCTCCCATATCTTCATTATAGTTTCCCTTCCTTTAGTCCTCCCAGTTTTCCCTACTTCCCTTCCTATCCAGACCTTTCTGTCTCCCGTTACAAAACAGACAGACTTCTAAGGGGTAAGAAAATAAAACAAAAACTAACACTTCAGAATAGGAACAAAACAAACGCACACAAACAGAAGAAAAAGAGCCCAAGAAGAAGGCACAGAAATTAGAGACCCACTCATTTGCACACTCAGGAATTCCATAAAATAATAAGCTGAAAGCTATACTATATTTTCAAAACACTTGTATGTTAAAAAGAGAAAATATGCTAAAGTAATTATTAAAAAAAAAAAAAAGAGCCAATATGATACCAGCTCAGCTTCTCCACATTCAAGAAGTTGTTTAACTGTGTCTTAAGCAATAGAGCCTTGCCACCAATTTGTGGAGTGCAACCTATGGTCTTGGCAACAGACCCTTTTGACCAACAGCTCATATGGTGAAGAGATGGCTAGTTGGGGCTCGGTCTCTTCCATTATTTGGGGATTTCATTTATATATACATATACATACATATATATATATATATATATGTTACCTACACACATATATACATATATTTAAATATATATATATATATATATATATATATATATATATTTAAAGAAGCTCTGCTGCATTAGTCTCCACATTACCCCTCAAAGGCCCTTAATTTCCTCTGACTCTTCCTATATGCCTTCCCTTGTTCCCCTCTTCCCTCCAGCTCTGCACCTAACCCTCCCGCCCCACCCCTCCATACCTATCTATTTTATCTCCCCCTCCTAGGGAGATCTATCAGCCCTTGCCCCAAGCCCTTTGCTGCACGGTCCACCTACCCTCTGTGATTCCACAGACTACAGCTCGGTTATCATTCACCTAACAGTTAATATCCACACACAAGTGAATATACACCTTATCTATTTTGCAAATATACCACACTGTCTTTGTCCTTTCTTCTTTTGAGAGAAATCTGTATTGTTTCCAATGACTGGCTAGTATGAACAGAGCAGCAATGAGCAATGTAGAGCAGGTGTCTCTGTGGTAGGATGCCGTGTCCTCTGGGTATATGCCCAAGGGTAGGATGGCTAGATCTTGAGGTAGATTCCCATCTTCCTGACGAATCTCCATGTTGGTTTCCATAGTGGCAGTAGAAGCTGGCACTCCCATCATCAGTCAATGAATGTTGCCTTTGCTCCACATCCTTGGCAGCATGATCTGTCACGTGGTTTATGGATCTCAGCCATTTTGATGGGTGTAAGATGAAATCTCTAAGTAGTTTTGATTTCATTTCCTTGATGAATATGGATGTTGAACATTTCTTTTGAGTTTTTCTTTTGAAAAGTCTCTATTTTAATCTGTAGCCCATTTTAAAAAATTGTCATCTTGATACCTGTTTTTTTGAGTTCTTTATACATTTTGAGTGTTAGTTCTTTATCAGATACATAGTTGATAAAACAAAAACAAAAACAAAACCAAAAAACTTTTCCATTCTGTAGGCTGCTTCTTTGTGCGAATGACGTGTCCTTTGCCTTACAGAAGTTTTCAGTTTCATGAGGACCCATTTATTAATTGATCTTAGTGGCTGTGCTAATAGTTTTCTGTTCAGAATGTCTTATCCTGAGTCAGTGAGTTCAAGGTTATGCCCTTTTCTCTTCTTCAGATTCAGTGTATCTAGATTTATGTTGAGGTATTTGATCCATTTGGAGTTGAATTTTGTTCAGTGTGGTAAGTATGGATCTATTTGGATTCTTGTACATGTGTTGATCCAGTTTGACCAGCATCATTTATTGAAGATTTTATCTTTCTCCCTGTGTTTATTTCTGGCTTCTTCATTAAAAAGAAAATCAGGTGTCCATAGGTGTATGGATTTATGTTTGGAACTTCAATTCCACTGATCAATGTGTCTGTTTTACTGCTACTGGCAAGCTGTTTTTATTACTATAGCTCTGAAGTAGAACTTGGAGATGGTGATAAGTAGTTCTTTTACTATTCAGGACTATTTTTTTTTTTTTTTTTTTTTTTTTTTTTTGCTATCCCGTGCATTTTGTATTTCCATATGAAGCTGAAAATTGTCCTTTCAAGACCTGTGAAGAATTGTGTTAGAATTTTGATGGGGATTTCACTGAATCTGTAGATTGCCTTGGTAGGATGGCCAGTTTTACTAGGAAAATCCTACCAATCCATGAGCATGGGAGATCTTTCCATCTTCTGATATCTTCAATTCTTCCTTCAGTATCTTAAAGTTATTATCACTCAAGTCTTACTCTCTTGGTTAGAGCTATTGTGAAAGGTGTTTCCCTAATTTCTTTCTCAGTCTATATGTCATTTGTATATGGGAGAGCCACTGATTTTTGTGAGCTAATTTTGTATACAGCTCCTTCACTGAAAGTGTTTATCAGCTGTAAGAATTTCCTGGTGAAATCTTTCAGGTCACTTAGGTATACTACTATGTATGCAAATACAGATTCTTTGGCATCTTTCTTTCCAATTTGTATCCACTTGAGAAGCTTCAGTTGTCTTAGTTGCACTAGATAGACTTCAAGTACTATACTGAATAGATATGAAAAGAAGACTCACCCCAACTAACAATCTGAGCAACAGTGGAGAGGCTACCATAAATGCCCTTCCCTGATAATGAGATTGATGACTAACTCATCCACCATCATAGAGCCCTCATCTAGTAGCTGATGGAAACAGGAGCAGACACCCTGGAATCCAGATGCAGAGAGGGAGGGCAAGACCAGACTACAGAAACCCACAGCTACAGCTGATGTGAACAAGGAGGAGCTAATGGACCCCCAGACTGATAGCTGGGAAACCAGCATTGGACTGACTCAGACCTCCTGAATGTGGATCTCAGTTAAAAGGCCTGGGCAGTCTAAGGGACCTCGGACAGTGGAACCAGCATGTATCCCTGATGCACAAAAGAACTTTGGGAGCACATTCCCCATGGAGGGAAAGTCCCTTAACCTAGAGGCAGGAGGGAGGGCCTAGTCCCTATTCCAAATGACTTGACAGATTTTGTTGACCCCTCCTGAAAGGCATTACCCTCCCTGTGGAATGGGGGGGGGATAGGATGGGAGGGTGTTCAGGGGGGTATGGGAGGTTTGGAAAGAGGGAACTGGGATCAATATGTAAAATAAGAAAAATAAATAAATTTAAAAAATGGACAAACTTGTCTTGTTCCTGATTTTAATGAAATTGCTTTGATTTTCCCTCCATTTAAGTAAGTTATGTTGGCTACGGGCTTGCTGTAAACTGTCTTTTTTATGTTGAGGTATGTCCCTTGTATCACTAATCTTCCCGGGGCTTTTATCATGAAGGGGTGCTGGATTTTGTCGAAGGCCTTTTCTGCACTTACTAAGATGGTCATGTGGTTTTCAGTCTTTCAGCTTGTTTATATGATGGGCTCCATGTTGGCTTATGTATATTGAACCATCCCTACATTTCCAGGATGCAGCAAGAACCTATACACTTACTTGTTTCTCTCTGTTCTTGTCTGTGGGTGCCATGTGGATAGCTACTAGAATGATTGTCTTGACTTGCCCTCAGTGATGGACTGCAACCTAGAATTATAAGCCAGATAAATACTTTACTCTCCTAAATTGCTTTGGGTCATGTTTTTATCACAGCAATAGAATGGAACTAGAATAAATGTCAAACTATTTATGCTTAATTTGCTTGGCACATATTAAGGATTTCCATTGGGTTTTTGTGCTTCTCAAAATCAGTATTTTTCTTTATGTATTCCAGTTATGTACTGGGAAATTTTCCAATGATAACTTTCTGTTCAACCCTTTACCATAGGAAGTCAGGGTCCAATGACGGCACTGTAACCCACCTTAAAGGAAGGGGAATGAAGCACGGGTCTCACTTAAGGAGATTAAAACTACCTAACTATAACCTTGAAATCTTCCCTCATTTCAGAACAGCCATGCCAGGCTTGAAGAATTCACAGCTGCAGATTTTGTCTGTATCATCACAGTTGAAGTCTTGAATAAGGAAAAGTGTCTGGGTTAGTGGGTGTTTCCTGGATTTTTAAACTTATAACACCATCCCTAACTGATCTATCCACTTCCTTAAAAAAAAAGGGGAGAGTGGATGTTCAAATAACCAATAGAATACATTGTTTTCCCTCTTATCTGTATGCTATCTTCCTCTTTTCCCTCCCACTCCCTCCGATGGAAATAAGACTTGAGGAATTATTCTGGAGTAGGGGAGAAATGGAGAGTAGAAGACATGCAATAAGCCCAATGAGGAAAGAGGACACTTGGTTAAAACAAGTGAAAAACATCCCAAAAGGGAATCTTCATTGTCTTTGAGGGCTGGGGAGATGGCTCAGCGGTTAAGCGGGCTTGCTGACCCAGTAAGAGAACAAGGTTTGGTTCCTGGCACCCACACTGGACCACCCATTACTGCCCTAGGTATCTGGCCTGCACCGGTACCTACATACAGGTGCACACACCACACACAAGGTGCGGGGAGGAATCGAACTAAAAAAGAAAAGTAAATGTTCAGTTTCTAAATAAGGGATGCGGCAGTTAGAAACAGCAATGGCAGGCATAGGGGCAAGGGGCTTATGTAAGGGTACAAAAGGAAGCCATGAAATATGGGGAGACATTTCTGAAACAAACTACCTAACTATGCTGGTGGACATGTCAGAGGAGCAGCAGATGGCAAAGATTTCAGGTGCCAGCCCACCACGAGGAGACGAGGAGACTCTCTGATGGATGAGTCTCCAAGACCACAGACACAGGAACGTCTTCTGCTGTGGTTTTGTGTTTGCAGCTGCCACCTTTCACTGTTAGCTGGCATACTGTGAGTGGGTGTGGGGAGGTCCTCACTGCCTGTAATGCAGGGTGTTTCTCAGAGAAACAAACATCCCACCCACTGGACATTTTTACCTGTGGATTATTATGATGATGACTTCTTCCTAAGCTGTACTGTCTAACTGATAATGACAATGTTAGTTCAAATCGAGTTTTGATGGTAAAAAACTAAAACAAGGAACATGAGTTTCTATTGAGGACCTACACAGACTGTGGCTTAGGTTAATGGTTAAGAAAAACAATTGAGACCCAGGCGCCCAGCTAGCTTAAAAAATGCTTTTAACCTTAATGTTGCGAGATGTATCCACAGGTTTTGGAGTGCATCATAGCTGAAATAAAGCTTTGAAAACAACTTAAAGTGAGACTAAAATGTCTTTGTTAAATAGTTTTGAGGTGAAAAAAAATCCAGGAAAACAATGTACATTTTTAGGGAAGCACATAGCTGAGTGAGGAACCCTTTGAGGTCAGGAAAGCAGCCCAGTTATCATTGTCTGGTTGGTGACCAAAGGCGATGACTAATTCCTTATACCCGCTGCTGTGCCCAGTCTTCTGATATAAAAAACTGTTGATGATTGGGTGTGCACTCTAAAGATTTAAAGTAGAGCAGACGGACTGTTTCTCATGTATAAAAGTTTACGTCTGTGATTACTTATATGATTACCTTTCAAGGTAAGCCATAAAGTGATTGATTCTTTCTTTGTAACCGAATCATGCAGCCTGCCAGTGAAGGAAATGGCTGAGAACCTTGCTTGCTTACATTGTTAATCTGTAACAAGTTGCTTTGGGTGCGAATGTACATGGGTTCTTGGTATAATTGGGTTTTCACCCGTGATATGTAAAATGTTTAATCCCGTTAAGGGGTATGGAAAATATGCCTCTTTTTACTTATATTCATTGCGATCATATACTTGAAAAACAGAATGTAGCCACAGTGTGATTTCTCTATGTAGGTAAGCTGTAGAGGAAAAGTAAGGGAGAAGAGAAGGAGGAAGAGGGGAGATGGAGTTAAAAGGAAAACAAGAACTGGAGACACAGTAAGAATGAAGACATTAGGGATGAGATCAGCAGGGAAATAAAGGGTAGAGAACACAGAAGAGGAATAAGGAATGAAACCATCAAGACACCGTGCGGCTGCCCTTCCCCTAAGCCCTCAGGTAGAAAAGTCACAGTGCAGCAGGCCCCGTGGATTCCCTTTGAGCCCTGTGCTGCTGGAGGCCCGCACCCCACGCAGGAAAATAACTGCACTCTGTTAAAGCACTTCAGGAAGATAAAGTATGTCTGCCTGGAAGCCCCTGCTAGTCTCTCAACTACATTTCTCATGTAGATGTGTGTTTTCTAAGTGCCGTGAAACAAAGGAACTGAATTTCAGGAATAGAAGGAGCGCGGGTTTCTGAAACACGAAACAAAAAAATCCTGCTACATTTCAGCACACTCATGAAAAAAAAGAAAAGAGAAATTCCATGTGAAAAGTCAAAGTTTTCTCTGTTTAGAGTGCATCTATTCACTTTCTGGACAGCTTCAGACTCTGAATTTGCACAGGCAGGGTAAGCACACATGTTTCCTTCGTGTAATTCTGAAACATATGAAACCTGTGGGAAGAGACTAAAATCCCCTTCAGAACAAGCTGTTTGTCTTGGGTAGTTCATGCACTCTGTGCTGTGTGGGCCGAGGCATAGCTTTCCTACTTAAGCTGGAACTAAGTAAGTAAACATTTTCCTTCGTTATATATGCTTTAGAGTTTGTTTCTAAATCTATTTTGAAAAAAAAAAAAATAAATCTGTCATCCTAATTCTGAGAAGCTCAACTTTGATAAATATTTTCATAGTAAATATTTTATGGCCATAACTATGCCTCTTTTGTGCCAGCGGATTTCCACCACACTGAACACCACATTGCATGAATAACCACTGAGTAAATGAATGTCACAGGTATCAGCAATATAGGAATCGTAACATTCTTTGGTTATGTTTTTATGGATTTTCTCTAATTTTGTGAACTGAAATTCACAGTAGAAAACTCATTTTAAATATGTCACATGTGATGGTTTTATTCCATGATGAGAACCATTTCATCTGGTAAAATACAAATAGCGTTCACTAAAACAGATGCTGGCTGGTGTGCCAGACTTATAAATGAGGTCTGCCTGTGTCACCTGTCACTTCATCTAAAGACAGAGTTGATTTGGACTCAAGGTTTAATCACAACTCATGTAATAGGACTGTGATGAACAGCATGGAAATATTTGTACCATGATGGCTTTCAATATGTCCAATTATGACTCAAAATCAGAAGAAATGCTTTATGGGACAAATCCAAAAGCATACAACCAGACACACATAGCCACCGGTAGTTAGTTTTAAGTTATTACAATCTGGCATTTTTCCCATTGAAAAGCAACACTCTTGTAGAATGGTTAATTTTATTTCAAAAGCTACAGTTCAAAATAAAATACATATGACTGTAAGGAAATTGAACTTAGGAGGAAATCAGTCAAAATTGAGGAAAGGTATCAATGAGTAAATAACTTCATTATAAAGTATATTGTGTCTATATCAGTCAAAGGTGAACTCGACATGATGTACTGTCACAAAATTCCAAATGTCTCACAGCTTAACAGCTGTGATGCTAGGTAGCAAGAATGACATTTCCCGCTTTCCTTTGCTATTGAAGAACTTTGTTCACCTAGAAGATCCCCACCTTTCTGATTTCTTTGATCTCTGTAGAAGCAGTTGCTCCCTGTGTCTTCTGGGAATTTAATGGGTTCTTCTGTTTGTTTGTTTGTTTGGTTTTGTTTTTTCCAAGCAGCATCACAGTTCACTTCTCCATCTATCTCACCTACTAAGCTGTAACTTTGAGAAAGCAGGGATGAGGACTGGAGCGATGGCTCACCCATTAAATGCCAAAGCTTACAACCCAAGCTACAAGACAAAGCAGACGTGAGTTCTGTGTTTCCCTATATCTTTATCAGTGTGTCGAATATGAGCTTGTTGAACAGTTGGCTGATGGATAAGTGAACCACAGACTCTGTGGGTTTCTGAATCAAGGTGGGTGCTATGGCACAGTGGAGGACACGTGAGTGCGCCTTTATTGACAAAACAAGTGACCTGAGGTTTCCTCTCTCGTGTTTCCTGAAACTCTCACTCATGAAGACACTGGACCAGTGACCTTTTATGTATTGGGTTACTCATAAATGACAAAAAGGGTTAGTTTACCAAATCATAATAAAACGTCTTGAAATTTCCATTAAGTGGACTCCTTGCACACTGCTGATTTACACGACACATTTGGAATAAAGTGAACTAATCTGGTATCTGTCCCACCAAATATTAGCGCAGAGAGAATCCTGCAGGGAGTAGGCACTCTAAACCCAAAGTGAGAAAACTGCACAGGAAAGTGGGGAGGGCCAGTAGACTTTTCCTGGAGAAAGCCAAGTGACCACTGGCCTCTAGAACCATCTGCAAAGAAAATTGACAGCCACAATCCCTGCCATGGCTGCTAAGAAGTAGGAGCAATAATACTTTGCTCTAGTCATGATGACCATGGCCCTTGACATCATGAGTAGAAGACCAGACTTGGAAAGAAACAAAGTGAGGTTTGAGCTCTAACTACTTTGCTAAAATTGTCTACAAAACACTTTCCTAAGGTCTACAGAGTGGGATGAAATATTACCACCTTATGACAGACTTGGGTTTCCATTAAGAGGACCCCTTGCCCACTGCTGATTTACACAACACATTTGGAATAGGGACTTTTAAAATAAACAAATTTTTGAGAGCATTCCTTTGACTTAAATATTGACAATTAACTACTAAGCAATTCTATAAAAATGTTACCCTCCAATAAAGTGCATCTGTAATATCGTAAATTTTATTCTAATCACTGTTGGCTAGTTTCAGCCAGTTTATTTTGAAATGCCAAGAGTCTCTGGTGATAACATCCCATGACATTAATGCTATTAACAGGCCAGCCCAATCTCAGAAACCAGATTAGGTCTGAAAGTAATTAAATACAGCAGGATTCTTGACAATTTCTCACTATATTTGTAAGACTAATTAGGAAAATTAGATTCATCTATCATCATGGAAATTAAAGTAAGTGTGTGTGTGTGTGTGTGTGTGTACTTTTCAATTTCCATTTGCTTAGCTTGATTTTATATATACATATATTAAATCTCTTAGGACATTTTGGGTTATATGTCTGGAAATTTCAGCCATCCAGAAAAAAGAAGGCTGAGAAATAATGGAAAAAATATGCCTAAAGAATCCATATAAAAGTTTGGAGACTTGAAAATGAGAACAACAGACACTTCAAGGTTACTGAACCAGAACCAGAAACTCGCTCTTGGCAGGTGCTCATACAGCAGCATGCAATAACCATTGAACAAAATGAAGGCCACAGACAGTGTCACAGATCTACATCAAATTCTAATTCAAAATAAAACCAACTCATTCTGGGGTTGCTTCACTTTCTTTCTTATTTGAACATTATGGGAAAAAGAACATTAATTATAAAAGAAAAATTAAGTGTTCAAATATGAAAAATAAAGTTAGTTTAGTTACTTAACTCATATAAACTCCAGGGAAGTTCAGTTCAGGGTGTCCACTACCACAAGAGACATACAACATACACAGAGGATGAGCAAGTACAATGTGTATTAATCATGATGTTTGAGGCAATTTATGTCGATATGAAAAATAAGAATTTCAATGTTTTTACTCTTAGGTGGGATTTTTCTTTAAATGACTAGTTATCCGAGCAGTAGGAAATACATAAAAATGATAAAACTCAAGAAGCACTTCTTCCACTAGGATTATCTCAAGTTTCTTAATAGCAGCAAAACAAGAAATGTCAAGCTAAATGCTCAGGTATGGGTTGCAATTATTTAAGGAGATGGAGAAATTATTGTTTAAGTTGTCCTTTCCTATGTAATTTATGATGTTGTCTGGTTGAATTTGAACTGTTTTTTCTGCCTTTAATTCTCAATAACTAATAAATCTTAACAAACACAGAAACTTTTATGTTCCATTATCCTTTTACTTCAATTTTATTATGCTAAGTTATTTAGGAAGGAAATGTTAGGAAATAAAAGCAGAGATAGCATGAAGCCAACAGGAAAGCCCTTTAGGGACCTTGGAGTGCACCGGGCAGTGGGATCCACAGACGTCTTCTGGAAGCATTTGCACAGAAGCTATCTTTAGCATTTCACTGTCATTTCCCTTGCTATATGGAAACAACCAGAGCGTGTCTTGGCTACAGAGAAGTTCCTCCACTATCAAATGCTCGCAGAACACACTGGCCTGTAGGCATCAAACTGCCAAACCATTTTAAGGCAGAATTCTCTTGTGTTCTGTTTAGATTCTCAGATTCCCATATTTCATTTTGGCTCTATACTTGACACAGACCTCAAATAACCTGAGAAGAAGGAACCTAACTGAAGAACCACCCCAACTGCACTAGCCTGTGGTGTGTCTGTGGAACACTTTCCTCGTTGCTAATTGATGCAGGAGGGCCCAGCCCACTGGGCAGGTAGTCTTGGGTTGTTTAGAAAAGTTAGGTAAATAAAATGGAGAACAAGCCAATAGACCATGTTCTTCTATGGTTCTGCCTCAGTTCCTGCCTCTAGCTTCCTGCTGTGAGCCTCCTGCCTGGCTTCCCTTGGTGATGGACTAAACTATTTCCTCCTTGAGTTATTTTTGGTAAGAATAAGTTTTATCACAGCAATGGAAACCAAACCAGGACGCAGATGCACCATTAGTAATATAGTCCTAAGATACTGACAAAATATGCATTGAGTTGACATTGATTGCTAGTCTAAACTGTCTTCTGAAATTATTCACCAATTTCACATGCTACCATCTAATATGTAAACCCAGAGGATCACAAAAATTGTGAGGAATGACTAGGTAGGAAGTGATGACAAGTTCATGGGGTTTCAGTGAGCCCTTGTCTATGTAAGCTTTTCTTTCCTCTGTCATTAGTGTCATTCAAGTCAACACTGTGTGCATTTTAAGGGACTTTCAGTCATTTCAATGAAAGAGCACAGCATACCTCTCTACAGATATCTAATTCAAGGTTCATCAGGAGCTGGATAGATGAGCCAGTGGGTCAGAGCAATTCCTGATCAATCTTGACAGAATTCAGATCTGAGCAATCATATAATCTGAGGCCTCTCTTGTAGTGAGGTAGTCCTTCTGTAGCACTGACCACGCCCATTGGGGGGTGGAGCGATGGGCGGAGGTGACCTGAGGAAGGAGGTCGGAGGGGGCCAGGAAGGCGCTCTCTCTTGCTGGCGTGACTCGGACAGGAGAGGATCGGGTTGAATTTCCTGGTGTTCATCTGTCTAGGTTGTAAGTTATTTCTCCCTGAATAAACATCTATTCGGCCTATTTGTTTATCCTGATCCTTATTTACCGCAATACTCTCTATAGACTTTTCCCGCACAAAGCCATGCATGCAGACACACACAGAGAGAACAATAAATCTTAAAGTATTTTTGAAATCTGAGCCTCTCAAGACTTTTCCAAGTTTCTTATTCCACTTTTCTTTGCTCACCAAGACTCAGCAAATGCAATCAATTCTCTACATTGTTTTATTCCAGATGTGACCTATGTTCTAGTGCTGTGTTCCAAAATTAACGATAAGAGTTGAAAGCCGACTGATTATTAAAAACAAAACAAACAACAAAAAAAACCTGCATAAGGTATTCTAAGGACTTCACCATCTGGGTCCAGGTCCCACCAAGCCCACACTATTAAGGAATGCCTTGTTCACATCTAGTTAATTATATCATGGAATGACTTCACATTGCCTGACATACACTCTCTACAATGATGATTTCTGTCATAGATTGACAGTACATATGTCAATGGCAGGTATTTGAAAATACATTAAAGTACTCAACACTATATTAGTGATGATGGAAAATGTCATGACTCTTACGACTTAATAAAATGATTGAGAATTGGGGCAACTGTATCTGTTGAGGTCCTATCAGAAAATAAGGGCAGGTCCATGAGATTTTTGACGATAAATAAACATAATACTTATAAGATTCTGGGCAAGGTAACAACAGTCAACAAGGCATGTCAGCATATGCAGGAAGTCCAGAGAAGTGTAAGAGGGGCAGCCTGCAGAACATCAGCAGGGATGAGATGCGCGGGGCTGAGTAGGCAGAGTCCACCCTCGGTCCTCCTGCTTTTTCGCTAAGTCCTCTTACCAGTTAGTTCAGAGGGCAGGGCATTGACGGACAATGCCCATGAGGATGGTCTACCCTCTGCTCAGAACAGGAGGAAAAGAAGAAGAAACTGAATGGGTAAGAAGGAAAGAAAGTGGATAATTTTCTCCCTTTTTATTTATAAAACTAAGTCAGACAGTTTGAAACACAGTGCGCTTTCCATCACAATGTAGTGTGGCTTCTGGCTTACGCTAGAGCAGTGATTCCAACCTTTCCACATCCAGGCAGGAGACACCAAAAGTAAACAACGTTTGAGAGGCATATATAAAACACTAGGTTAAAAAATAAAACTCTTCGGAATATAACAGTTAAAATAAAAATTATTTCAACTGGTTATAAAACAATGGGTTCATTAAGATATTATCATGAGTCTATCATTTTTACCATTTTTACTTCTTTTATATTCACCACCCACACCTTACACACACACACACACACACACACACACACACGCACACACGCACACACACTGGTCTCCTTACTACCTGTTATTACCATGACCAATGCCATGACAATACCATGACCAATGCAACTTAAGGAGGAAAGGGTTGGTTTATCCTGGCTTACGGTTTCAGAGGGACAGAGTCTATCATAGCAGGGAAGGCAAAGCATAGTTGCAGGAGAAGGAAGCTGTTTGGCCACATTTTCAACAGCACACAGAAAGCAGCAGGGTGTTGAGCAAGATTACAAACCCTCCCCAGCTCTGATGCAATTCTTCCAGCAAGGGTCACCTCCTGAAGGTCCCATAACTTCAAACAGCGCCACCTACTGGGAACAAGTGTTCCAACAGTTGACACAAAGGAAGACAATTCTCACCAAACCCTATCATCTTTCTGAATTTGGCTTATCTAGCTTAACAGTCTCCAGTTCCATCCACTAGCCTCCAAATGACATAGTCCCGATGGTAGGCATCTTGGCTGGCTCCATATCAAACAAGGATAAGAAGGTAGAATAAAGGTTTTAAATGCTAATTTTATATAAAAATCCCCAACACAAAACTGTATTTTTGAAAGAAAATAAGCTTGTTTCTATATGCACATTGTGTGTGTGTGTGCAAGCTTGTTTGATGCATGAATGTAAATGTCTTGAGGCATAGACCCATGTGTACACATGTGGAGGTCTGAGGAAGTAGATGTCTTCCTCAACCTCCCTGTTAACTGCCTTGAGACGGGATTTCTTACTGAATTAAAAGGTCACAGTTTTTGCTAGGCTGGTGGGTCAATAAACTCCTAAGGTCACCTGTTCCCTCCACACCAATGTCTGCTTTGGAGGAAGCATGCATGGCCATGTCCAGTTTTTTTATACAGGTGCTAAGGAGTCAAACTCATGTCCTCATGCTGACACAAGGAACATCATTGGGGCCATCTTCCTGGACCCTACAAGTGCAATTCTTAAAACTACTGACTTTCATGTTTGAGAAGATTCATCACATTTCCTGATGAGACCTCTTAAAAAGGGTTCACAGAGGTAGGCAAGGAATAGTTGTCCCAGAGGGCTAATCGAGACCAAGGAAAGGTAATTAGCTTATGGACCAACCCTACAACATTCTGATCTCTCCACAGTACTGAAATTCTAGTCAGTCAATCTCCTTAGACACAGCTTCTTTTCGGGAGATTTAGTTCACAGTTCTACCAGTTCTGTGCCTGCCTTTTGGAATCCATTAAGTTAGCAGAGCACTAGCTTCTGCCAATCCAAAAGCTCAGGGAGCATCTTGGGCCTATAGGAAAGTCTCCCTCATCTTGCTGTACCTGCCTCTCTGATGTACCCACCAGTGCATTTTAAACTTGCCTGTATTTATGACTTTCTTTCTTTCTTTTTTTCCTTGTAAAACTATTTTTAAAAACTTCACGAAACTGCTCCCATGTTGGAACATGGAATTTGGGGGTAACTGAAATCTGTGTTCCTGGGTCGTGGGTGGTCACTCAGAATGGCAGCAGAATATAAACTAGCTCTTATCCCACACCACCCGAAAAAAAAGAATTAACTTCATATTTTTGAGAGTCACGATTAACCAGAAATGATAACAGCAGCAGTGTTGTTTTTGTAATGGCATTCAGAATTAATAGAATGTGATTCTACTCAGATTAAAGCTCTTTCTCATCCCTTCAAAGCACTATGAGGTTGAATGTTACTGTCACATGTGAATGAATTTTAAATCCAAGCAAACACTTCTTGGCACACATTTCCGTGCTGGTGGTGTCCTAATTGTCATGATGGGGAAAGGCATGGCAGAAGAAGTCTCAGGTAGCTGGTCATGCTGTCAGCAGTCAGGGACACGGAGCAGGCAAGAACATGAGATAGTCTACAAAGCCTCAAGGCCCACCCTGTGACTTCCTCTAGGAAGGCTGGGCCACTTAAAGATCACTTAACCTCCTGCCAAAACACCCTCTGCTGGTGACAAAATATTCAAACACATGAGCACGTGGAGGATATCCCACATTCCAACCAAGGCAGCCCTAAGTGACTCGAGTGATGGGGCCCGTGAACATACTAGTCAGAAGGGTGCTTCCTGTCCTCAGTGGGACAAAGCAGGATGGGGGGAGGATTTTATCACACTCTTAAACATGGCTCTCGTTGAAAATAAGCTGTCTACTTCCAGAATTTTCCACATACAGATTTCAGACTCTGGTTGACTTTGGGTAGCTAGAACCATGCAGAGCAAACCTGTGGGTAAGGCAGGATATGTGGACAGCACTAGGCAGGGTGACAGAAGTAGACATCAGATAGATTTCTTTCATTGGTTTCTCGGCTAGGCCGTTTGTTGCTTATTGCATACCTTAAAACAATCTCCGAAATTATACGCAGTAAGGAATAATATCACCTCAAATTTCCAAATCGAAATATTCTGTTGAACAGTAGTGTCTGAGCAGCCTCCTAGAGGGCAAGCACTACAGGAGCCAGCTGCGTCTTTCTTTAATGAAGTCGGTACTACTGCTCATGACAAGGCCCATGGCTACTGTTCAGTATTTGTGAAGAGTAGAACGGGAAGCATACCACGCCAAGGCCCATACACTACAGACGTCCATATTAGCAAAACCCAAAGCAGCCAAAGTTTATGGAGGGTTTCGCTAAGCCAAAGTTTACGAGCCACACACTGTAAGCCAGGGCTTGTATTAGCTAGGTACATTTAAATAAAATAAACTTAAAACTGTCAAGTGCAATTGGAAGTATACAGGGTCCCACACTTGTAAGCAGATTCAGATTATGGGCTGTGTTCCTTCAATTTTTCTTCATGAAAACGAAACTGCCTCACAAGCATGCCTAGGGTTCAGCTCGTCACTGCTGGCTTTAGAATAAGAAACTTTTTTTTTTGTTTGTTTGTTTTTTGTTTGTTTTTTTTTTTCTTTCTGATTTCCTGTAAGCTGTTACTTCTTCTGGCTGCTTCAGAATTTATTTTAGTTAAAAGAGAATGTTACATAGAGAGAGGCTTAAGGATGAATTCCTAGACTAATCAGTACATTAAGAGAGGGGTTCCTTACTGTGATCAGTTAACATTTTCTGGTCCTGCCTGTGGTGCTGAGCGGGCATCAGCATCCCAAAGCACAATGGCAGTAATGGAAAATTGGCATTAGTTACTTCCTTTCGCTGTGATAAAACATCATGACCAAGGCAGCTTTTAGACGGGTTTATTTAAGCTTACGGTTTCCGGGTTCCTGAGGGCAAGAGGCAAGGCAACTGGCGGCAAGCATAGCAGCAGGAGCAGGGAGCTGAGAGCTGGCAGGCTCCCCTGCACACACCAAGCAGAAGAAAGGAAGCTGGAAGTAGGTGAGGCTTTAGGGTTTCAATGCCCAACCTCACTAAACACATCCTCCAGCAAGGCCTCACCTCTTACACTTTCTCTTAACCTCTGAGCCATCTCTCTAGCCCCTATGCTTTCTCAAACGGTGATGCCAACTAGGGATGAAGGATCCAAATACCAGAGCCTATGAGGGGCATCTCTTACTGAAAACTCCACAGAATACATACTGAAAGTAAGCGATAAAAATCCACAGTGATATGTTACACACACACACACACACACACACGCACGCACGCACACACATACACACACACACACACACACACGCACGCACGCACACACGCACACATGACTTCCACAGCCCTCCGAGGTACATTCTGTGGGGAAATGTCTTTTCTGTTTGTTTGTTGCTTACATTGCTCAACTCCTGTGGTTTGAATGAAACGTTTTAATAAACATATCCTAACACGTCCCTTTGCTGTTCTAATTTACTGCGTGTTGGGAACTTGCAGCGCGTTACCAGCAGGTAGAAGAATGTTCCCGGCGTTCCCACCACACAGTATACACAGCTTACACTCACATGTTAACTTCTGCACTTTCTCCTCTTGTTTTTTCCCATTGTTCCCTGACAGTGCAAACAAATCTGAATCAAACAGCAGTCTATAAAGCCTTCCAGAACTCTATCCATTTCCAACTCATCTTTAAAAACACCATGATTAATATTTTAAGAACATACAAAATCTGATTTACACTAAAGAATGTTTGGGGTCCTCCTAATTTCTGCTCCCCGCCCCCCTCCCAGTGCACAGGTTCCTTGAAATTAAGGTATTTTATCATCTTTCAACCTCTAGTTGAATTTTGCTGAGTTAAATGAAACACTGGCTTTAGCCCCCAAACAGGGCTTTCTTCCAATGGGAAATCGTCATAGGCATGCATATGTACTTGATAAAAATGGCTACTGTGAAATAAATACTCACCGACAGTGCGATTTAACATAGATTCAGGTTTGAGAAGAAAGGCTCGGAGCTGGTGAGGTTTCTCTGCACTGTACCAACCACCTGGAACGGATCCTGGTTTGACTTCTTCCTCATCCTGGGTTAGGTCTGGTTTTCATTCCAGTCGTCTAAGACATGATAATGATCCCACTGGCCTTGGGGCCTATACACAGAGTCCTTTGGACATTCCGTTGAAGTGGGTTTAATAATGCCCAAGATCTAGTGACTCATTTTTGCCTGCCACATAGGTTAGTTAAATGTCTCTCTTAAGTGGAATGTTATCATATCCAGTGGGACAGGACAGCATTTAACTAAACTTGCTTGTTCTAGTCCTATACTCCACACGCTATCACGCCACGTGACTAAAGCACTTCAATAAGTGAATGAGCCAGTGACCTCTGCATACCTGTAAAAGGTGGGCTGCTCCATTGGTTGTAATAAGACCTATATCATACAGTTATATCAAAATAAAATCACAAGGCCAAACAATATAGTCTGGGCTATTGGTGAACAAAACTAGCTTAAATATATGCTTTGATAACAAAGCCCAGAAGTTAGCCCAGACTCTGGCATAAATAAACAGGTTAATGAGCACAAACATTGCATTGGGTGCTTGGCCACGAGGTCTCCGGGCAATAATGTCATTGACTAGGTTAGTTGAGGCAGATGTATGTATTGCAGATTGAATGGTTGCCCTACTTAATTTGGTGGGAGGACTACCCAGAATAAAAAAAAAAAAAAAATTTCCGGGGATATGGCTCTGTGGTAGCATGCTTCCCCAGCCTGTGAGGGTCCTGGTTCCACAAGTACCTGGCAAAGGGGCTGTTGGAGAGCTTTGAGCTCGCACGCAGCACACACACTCGCACTGCGATGAACGTCAGCCCCCCTTCAGGCAAACGTTCAAAACGTCCACCAAGAGCATGTTCAAAGCAAAGGGGCAGGTTAAAAAACAAAACAAAACAAAACAAAAAAAGCCCAAGCCTATGAACGCGCTCTGCCCTCGCCCCGGTGTGGAAGCCCGCAACTTCCTTCCAGTTTGTTTCCAGCGCCAAGGGGCCCGGAAACCCTATTGCGAGACTGGCACGGGCGCCGTCCAATGGGCGGGCACGCCAGGGCGGACCCTCGCGCGCACGTCCAATCGGCTAGCCCCTTCCTGGGTGGGGAGGCGGGCGGAAGAGCAAGGCGGAAGCGGCCGCCATGGAGCCGCTGGTGCAACACATGCAACGCTTCTCCCAAGTGCTGGCCGTGTCGCGTGGGGCGGAGGTGCGCTCCTGGGATGCCACGACGGTGCGCCGGGCGCTGCAGTGGGCGCGCTACCTGCTGCACGTGTACCGACGCTTCGCGGCGCGGGGCCGCGCGCGGGAGGCGCTGGAGAGGCGGCTGCAGGCGCGGGCCGGGCCGCCGGGGCTGCGCAGCTTCGCGGCGCTCGAGTGCGGGGACGCGCGCCTCGCCCTGCGCCTGCTGAGGAACCGCGCGCTCGCGCCCGCCGCCGCCCGCGCGCTGCCGAGCCTGCTGTTCCCGGGCCCCGCGGCCGACGCCCGGGACGACGCGCCGCAGCCGCGCTTGGTGCTGCTGGCGCGCCGCGGGAGCGCGCTGCACCTGCTGCTCCGCCTCGGCGGCCACGCGCCCCGGGCCGCGCTGCTGCGCACGCACGCGGAGCTGCTGCGCGCGCGCCTCCGCGAGCTGCCCGGCGCCGAGCCCACGGCCCGACGGGAGCTGCTGGAGGCGCTGTGGACGCGCGGGCCCCGGGAGCACGTGCTGAGCGTGGCGGCCGAGGCGCTGCTGCGCGCCGCAGACCTGGGCCTTGCCGGCGGCGGCGCCGACGAGCCGGCGGCGGCGGAAGAGACAGCGGAGCTGCTGCGGTGGCTTCTAGACAGCCCCGAGGTCTTGGCCGCTTTCTGTCGCCAGCTGCCCGCCGTGCGCCTGGCCTCCTTGGCCAGCTGCCACCCGGCGCTGTCGCGCGCCTACCTGGGCCTGCTGGCAAGCTGGGCCGTGCAGCTGCACTATGACCTGCGAAAGGGCTCTTGGGTCCCCGTGCAGCCTGAGGACATGACCTGGGAGGAGTTGTGCCTGCGGCTGCAGAGCTTGTGCCAGGCCCCACCACCCATGCAGGAAGAGGTGCTAGAGACTCTGCGCGCCAGCAAAGCCCTGGATGGAGATTTCGAGGTTCCCGGGATCAGCATCTGGACGGACCTGTTGCTGGCCCTGCCCGGTGCTGCTTGACTCTGAGTGTGGGGACATCCGGGGAAGGGAGTCTCAAGTCCCAGGCAGAGCATGTGGACAGACCAGTCTCAGGGAGCGATGTAGGGATCAGCAGACATCTCACCCAAGCCTCTGATCTCTGTGCACAGTGTTTACAAAATGTCAGTGTTCTCAACGACGTCCTGTACTACATGGGCCCAGAACTCAAGATTTAGGTGCCGGATTTAAGTGTCTCAATACAAGTACAGATAGTTTTTAAAACCCTGAGTTTTCTAGATACCGGAAATAGTGTTACTTCCCATCTGTTGGTGGACCCGAAATCTTGCCCATGTTCGGCAAGCACCACATCCCTACCCTTGGAAGAACTCTTCAAGCCGTGGAATTTTAAGCTTGTTTTGTATAAGGCTAATTTGTATGAATACTAAAAGTAGATGCACTTTTTAAAGGAAAAAGCTTTAGATTTTTTTCAAGGCTTTTTTTTTTTTTTTTTTTTTTTTATCCGATTGGTTTACTTAGTTCTTAGTTTTCATAGTGGAAATTTTTGTTTAACCAGGAAATGTGGTAGCACCAAATGTTAGTTTCAGAGTTGACTGGACTATAGTGAAAGTCCTTGATGTGCCTTCCTTACCCTGTTTACCAACCTTAAAGTGAATTAAAGCTATGTTGATCACAAAGTTTTGTCCCTGCTTTGTACAAGTCACTACTCGGAAAGTAAAAATAGCAGGATGTTAGTTTGAAGCATTTCTTGAGTACACACTGAAGTGTTTAGACCACAGTAAATATAAATATATCCTTTTATATATTTGGGTTGGATGATAAAGGAATCAGACTAGTGAGAATCGAGGCCTTTTGTGCTATTTATCAGGTCAATAGCCCCAACTTGGTGCCATCGCTACAGTGTTTAAATATTTGACTCTGGTTTTCCTCATCGTTGCTGGATGGAGACTATTCCGGGTGTTTTGCGACTAAAAACCCAACTTAGTTTGTCTGCTTGAATGTTCTACACTTAACAAGAAGTAGTTTTGTTAGTTAATAACTTTCCAGGGACCAACATAACTTACTCCATACTTACTCCATGTTAAAGAAGATAACTGAGACTAAGAGCTTTTGGTAAGTACTCATAACACAAATCTTCATTCTAGAAGTGGAAATAGAGCAAAAGGCTATATAATGTAGACTTTTAATTCTTCGTTGAGTATAAATTATGGCCCAGGACTTTCTAAGATTACCAGAGGGAGAAAACAATGCCATTTTTATTTCCCTATGGTCAGATTTCCTTATTCTAAAACTGATCTGTGTAAACCATTCTTACTCCTTCTGTATTCTGACTGGATTCCCTTGTGCATTTACACAGGAGTGACAACTAAGCCACACTGGTTATAGTTCCAGCAGCTTTAGACATTCCCTTACCCATCTCTATTCAGTCAGCTCTCCTCGAGGTACACATTTCCCTTTTTCTCCTGGATCCTTGGCAGCATTTATAATTTTTTATGAAGCGAGTCAGTGTCTGAATTGTATGTTGATGTTTTAGGATCTCTGGAGCTGTGGTTAGCCTGGAACTCACTGTCAACCCATGCTAGCCTCAGACTCCTGCCGGATCCTTCCTGCCTCAGCTGTGTAAGTGCTGAGATTATAGGTCTGAGCCAGCATGTATAGCTAAGTTCTGTGTCTCCGTTTTGACATTTTCTGCTGTTTGACTTTGACTTGTTACAGGAGGAAACTAAGTTTCAAGTAGCAAAGTAATCTTAATTCTCTTAACAGTTTTACCAGTTCCTTTGCTAATGATTTTGTGAGTTCCAAGACTGGGTTTCCATTCATTTACTTACTAATTTTGTTTGTTTGTTTTGATTTTAGGATTCTTTCAGGAAACATCTCGTGGTGATACACATTTTAATGGGTATCTACAATGTGCCTGCTTCATATTGCAAGGTGGTTTCCTGTGCACGTGTTTTTCACTTAACATTCAGTGTGCCAGTTTACTCGTCTCTTTCCTTGTTAGTAAAGAAGGGAGTCCTCAGGCCGCAGTTCCTTTGTAAGTGGACTTTCTTCTATTTTAAAGTGATCCTTGCTTCGACATCTGCATCCCTACCATTTTCTCCATGTTCCTAGTCTCCCCTGTGACTGGCTAGAAGGTTTATGCTAACCTGGACCTGTTTCCCGGTTGCCTCCATGTCAGTTTGTGCTGCTGCTATGGAAACCGCTGGTCTCATTAGTACTGATATATTCTGCCCCAGTTTTTACCTGTAAATGCCTACCCAGCTTTTTTTTTTTTTGGTGGAGGGGATTTCCAAATTCCTCTGCTGTTACACTGGTTTGGGACACTTTGTGAATAAGTAGAAATAGGACCTACATCTTATTTTCCCTCTTAATGTGTTGCAGTGAGTTACTTGGGGCCAGGGCTAGAGAGGTGGAAGGGGTCATCTGCCTACCTACTATGAGGGAAGAAATATGCTTTTCTTTCTATATGCCTGTCTTTTTATTCAAATGGTTGTGTTTGGGACGTGGTTATCTACCTATGTTATATCGACAACGCCTGTGCTACTAAGTAGTGTTGGCAAGGCCTTGGTAACTCAAGGCCTTGATATTTAAATTTAAATATCACTTGTTCAAATTTTTATTTGGCTTCTTTCCTCTAAAATCTGCCTGGAATATACTCATATATGTGTGACATATCTCACATGCTTTTTTATGACTCCAGGATTAATTTCTAGACGTGTGTGTATGTGTGTCTGTATGTGGATGTTTGCGTGTGAGTATGGATGCCCTTAGAGGTCACAAGGGAGTATCCTGTCCCTAGAGTTGGAGTTACAGGTAGTTGTGAGCTGTCCAGTTTGGGTCCTCTGCAAGGGCAGCAAATGCTCTTCAGCACTGAGCAATCGAGCACTCGTCTTTATCGTTTGCATTGCATTTCAGAGTCTGCAGCCCCTCAAGGTGAGATCACACCCCTCTGTGTTGACAGTACTCTGTTTCTTTATGTGTTTTGTGGTGTTTTTGTTTTGTTCTAGGGTTTTGTTTGTTTGTTTGTCTGAGTTGATTTTCTTGGGTTGTACATCTTGGTGTCTACTTGATTGGATCTGTAATCAAGGCCTCTGGGGAGATCTGAAAGGTTTTCTCTGGGAAGATTAACTCGCGAAGAAGAGCCATATACATACCTAGTAGCCTTCCAATTGCCCAGGTATATGGAGATCAGAAGGAAAAGCCCTTGACTTTTGCTCATAAGCGCATGTACTCTTGTACATGTGTGTCTGGACAGCGTGCTCAGTGGGAACAAGACCACTTCTGACTTATTTCCCTTTGAGCAGCCAGAACCCTGGGCTGACATGGACACTCACGAGCAGCTGATTGCTGTGCTTGAAACAAAATCAGTTTAGAGGTGATTTAAGTAGAATACATCTGAACAAGAACCACATCCTAAAACTTGGTGACTTTCTCCCCAGCAGCCTTAAATGCTTCCCAGAGTTACTCTTCTGCTTCAGGGTTGGATCTACATTCATCCATGCCATGATTATATCTGAGGGTAGCCTGGGCTATATAACGATGATGCATTCAGGACAGTGAGCTGAGTCCCAGACCAGTCTGAGCTGCTTATGAAACCCAGGCTAGCCGGGGCCATGGATAAGATCCCTGATGTCCTCTTGAAAAGGATTCTGTTCTGTGAATGAATTTTCAAGTTTACTATTTCTCGCTCTCATGTTTTTGCCTGATGCTGTGATGCTGAGGTTCAAAAGTAGAAATAGGTTATAGACAGAGTGACCCCTCTCCTAAGAGTTATGCATGTAAGATATTCATTATTGACAAAGTTAATTGATGCAAACAGTCTAAGAAGCAACCATTGATTTTTCTCCAGGTTTAATTGGAAATGATCAATTAGTCTATCAGAAGTGTGGCACCACCTCATTTATCAGATGCTCATTGCCCTAGTGGGCTAAGGGTGCCCTTTGACTTAGGGACGTTGTAGCCCTAAGGGAAGGAGCTAAACCATTACAGTGATGGCTGGTTCCATCGCTCTAGGAGCTTCGTTACTCTACAAACTGCAGTTGGGTTTTGAATTAAAAGGAGCTTACCATGTCTAAAGTCCCACTGTGGCTGTGTCTCCTCACATAGTGAGGGATCTGAACCCCAGCCTGAGATAAGTCCCCCATGCCGTGACTGCCAGGTCCAAGGGGAACTCCGGTGTCCCAAACTCCAAATGGCAGTCCAGATATCCAAAACGACTTCTTTTCAAAGACGGGAACTATTTCTCAAGCTCCCGAGGAATGCTGGCTTTTCTCTACACACTGAAAACCCTGCTGTAGCCCAGGCTGAGCCCCTTTCTGATAGCCGGAACTGCCTTTTGGAGGTTAAGGAATTGGGGGTTCCCTTGGATCTGACTGTGATCACAGAGTTGATAGCATGAGACCCTAACTTTCATTTGATATATATGTATGCGACAAAGGCTCTGTCAAGCTCTGAATGCCATCTGTGGTAACCTCTAGATCCTAAGGTTTAATGTGAAGTTGGCTTCTACACGATTTTACAAGTCCACTTGTTGCATAGGCAAATTTTTACGACCCTTTACTTCTGCATTCAAGTGGCAGTGTTTCCCTCATCTGGCACACACTCCGTCCGTCCGTCATAGTTGTGATGTGCTAACAATTATTACAATCCAATGTCCATAATAAGCTGTTGTTTGTGTTTTAAAGTGATCTTGCTGGATTGCTCAGGCTGACCTTGCTGGATCTCAGGGTTTCTTGGCCCAGTGTCCGTAGCAATGGAGATTACGGCTATGTGCTTGCCATGCCTTGCTTATGATTTATAGATATTTACATTATGAGCAGAATGTCTCGTATTTTTAAAGATGATAGAGAAAGCAGTATGTGAAGAATGGTTTTGTTTTTGGAGACTCCTTCGACTGCTCAAGGCTCTCCTGGATGGGTGCTGAAACATTCATTACTGTGCTGAGCTTTGACATAATATCAATAACTTTGGTAAGATATTCCGTGTGAAACTATGCATATGCTTAGAATATTGACACAGTGCCTTCAGGGACATACGCTTGTGTGCTGTTAGCTTTCAGTGAATGCAGATGTAACTGTAGGAGAAAATGGCCAGATTACAAGTCCCAGACACGTTGAGTATCATAAAAACCTCTGATGTTAGTCTTAAAATTGGCCTCACCAAAACCTGAACAAAAACCAAGACAAGTAGAGGAAAGAAGTTTGTTTGTAGGGAGAAGAGGTGCTGGTACATATGGAAGTCAGGGGAAGGGTTTAGAATCCACAGTGCACATGTATGAAGCTGTAAAAGAACAAAAGCTACCCAAAATGATACATGAATTTGTGTAACAACTGAGTTTTATACAGTCTTTAATATATCAGCAATTAAAACTTTAAAAAATGAAACCATGAAGTTTATATTAGTTGTATTGTCATTTCTTCTGAAAGTAATGAGATATTATAATTTGGAATATTTCTGGAAGAAGAAAGTAAGTTCTCCATTTTCTATTGTAAAACACAGAAAATGCAGAACAATGTTAACAGGAGTTTAGAAAAAATACTTGGTATTTTGCCTGAGCAGAAGCAACAGCGAATGGATAAGGGCTCAGGCAAATGTGTATTCATTTCTTTCTGGTCTGTTCCCCCAGTGAATGCAAAAGCATGGGTTTCTGACAGGGCCAGTTTGGAAATGGTGAAACAAAAAACAAAGGACAGGCGGCTAATAAGCAATTTACAGCGGATACATGGCGTAGTCCACGGGTCAGCAGATGAAGGTTGCATATGGGGTTGCTACAGCAACCAAAACTCATCTAGCCCAGCCACCGTGTTCTAATTATAGCCAGGAAGCTCTGAGCCCTATGTGCAGTGCAAATTGGCCCCTGCAGATTCAAAATGATTTCATTGTTGTTCCAGACATTAGCTGGGGAAGAATATTTGAAGAATTTATATTATAGCCAGACTTACTGGCTAGTTCTACAAGTGTTGTATTACCTTGGCTGCCACACGTTATAATCCAAAGACATTCTTTCAAGAATCTGCTTTCATGTTATAGGAACTAAAGTGCAGAAGGGAAACAAAGGGGGAAGTAATTTAAAAACTTGTTAAACGGCTTTAAAACCAATTCTTATCTAGAACACAATTTCTGGAAACGTGCAGCCAGTTTGTTTAAGCTCCCAGCTTATTTGTATACTCTGGGTAGCTTTGGGGCAATGCCATTCTTTTAACAGAGCAACAGGAACACGGCTATTTAGAACCTTCTAGAACAGGGCTTTCAGTGACGTTTCATTAGCAGTCCTCTACCCGAGGACTTAGCCAAAGACACAAGGTGGGACATAGCCTTTCTCCTTGCCTTTAAAATCTCTGCGATATTTCCTCCTTTTCCAGATTCCTCATGAGAACTGTTATTCACACTGGGTTTTCTTCCACAGGTAAAATGGCAATTCTGGTACCCCCGTTAGTTCAATGCCAATGAATTTTAGGGTGTATGTAGTTCTATAGAAGTTTGTCCTGTGTAGTTACATCTCCAAGCCTGGGCCCGAGTTATCACTGAAGTCCTCAAAATGTGGACCCTGTGTTTCTCACACAGTCACTTGTAGAGAGGGGTCTCCACTGAAGTCAGAGTCTCTGATGAGTAAGTGTATGAGAACATGTAGACACAGCCTGCCCTGCTTGGTACTTGGATGTGTGTACTTAGCTGTATCAAAACAGTCTTCCTCTGGGACCTTACCACACAGCACGTTGAGGGTGGAGGATTGCCACAAATTGGAAGCCAGCCTGGGCTGAAGAGGGAAGCCATAGTAAAATAATGTGCTTACAAAGAATTGTGCTTATAGACTTCATACCTTTGTGTATAAATACTCACATTACTATTAGTAGGTTTAGGTTTCTAAGAACAGTAAAATATCTAAAAGAAGCATTTAAATATATTTAATACAACAGGGTATTTTAACTTTGTGCACTAATCTAGAACTATAATTCATAAAACTGTTTCTTGTACACATATTTTACTTTTGAGTCATTTCTAGTCCTTATGCCATATCCTAGGGGAAAAAATACATAAGACATATTTCTACTGAGTACAGGCGACTAAGATGGAGTGTAGAATTTGAGAGTTCTTTTGGCCCCAGATCTCCAGAAATGTATCCACCAGTCAGATCCTTCACATTTGGCTTTAGCTAAGCTCTTTTTGGTGAAGCCATGGAGACCATCCATCGTCACCATGATTGACCACTATCTGTGGTCAACACAGTGTGGAATATGAATGTGGCCTACACATAATTTTGTCTATATCCTCATGTTCTACAAATCAGATGAACCACACAGATGTGCAAAGATGTAGACGTTTTACAGATCAGAACATGTCCTGCCAACTTATCCTCCACTCTCAGAGGCTGGAGATGTCTACATCACAGCATACCTATGTACCAAAAAAGCCCTGAGTTTTCTTCAGCCATTCCTGAATTTAGTCCTATTTCAGCCAATCTGTAGCTCCTGTGCTATAAAATTCTGAGCATGAGAAATTAACAAGCACCTAAGACAAATATGTATCACATCAAGATTTATTCCTTCATAAAAGCCATTTTAACTTTTGAATTATTTTTAACAGTGTAGCATACAATAAGTTACATGATTCTAAGTTGGTTATTCCATAAGTTATCAAAAGCAATTTCATTTGCTCTTGAATGGAAGCCATGAACCACTACTCATTTTAGCACTGAACCTTAATCAGGACCCAAAATTACATGTATTCGAAATGTTTATTGTATGCCAAGTGAGCTTATTACTTATTTGATCTATCACTTTTCATACAGTTCTGTTTAGGAACTTGTATGCTAATGTGTGTGTAGATAATGAATGTGATCTACAAAGGCCTTAATCAAGTCATTGTTTCTTCAACCCTTAAACTAAGCAAAAGTGAGCACACATGACTTGAACTCAGGCCCTGCTGTGATATAAAGCCACGAGAGGTCTGGGTAGCTACCCTGTTAGTTCAGCTCTAGTTGCAGCTTTGAGAGAGACAATGGGGTGTGACTATCCATACTGCTACCTGGCATATGGTTCCTTGTTGAGGAAAAGAAAGTCCCTCCTGCTGGTTTGGTCTGGTCCCATGTTTATGGCATATCGGAATAGGCTCGGATGGTAGATCCGTTCAGAGCAGTCAGTCGCAAATAACTTAAAAATGACCGACTTATATTAGTTCCACATTTGATATAAAATGTGTTGTGTATATTCTGCCAAAGTTACCACGTTTAAAATTGCAGATTATGGGTATGCATTCTTCCTTTTTATTTTTAGTCTAAAAATGCTGAAGAAGCGTTTTATAACGGCAATTTCATATGCATAAGCAGGGATGGTTTCTATTCCTTTTAGCCCTGGCCTCTCATACTTGAAATACCTTCCCAGCGTTGCTGCAGCCTGAAGAGCCCTCCTCGGCATTTCTCACAGTGGAACCAGGCAAGGACCCTCAGACACTACTGTCTTTCTGAGGACTTCCGGGATATCTCTCCTTCGCAACTCACAATAATCTCTAGATTTTTCAAAGTTCAAAAATAACTTAGCTCCAGTGAAAGAGCCAAAATACTGACCTTGGTCCCACACAGCCAAGTCACCAGGCTGGGATCACTCTTGATTACCCAGAAGCTCCACTGTAGCAAACGGACAGGCATAGTCTCAAATCGAAGAGAAATTTCCTTCTATGAATCCTTGCATTCTTGTTTTTCACCACACTGCATTCTTAAATTCCATATAAATTGCCATCACTCTGTCCATCACCACCACCTCATGTGCTGCCTACCTATAATGCTTATGTAATGTCCTATAATATGAGACATAGTTGTATATTATGATTCAGACTAAGATGCATAAATACACATATCCTGTATCACCTCCATGACATTGAGTATACTAGATTTCCTCTTTGTTCCTATAAGGTGACTCATAGCTCTTTTCAGACTTTTAAAAAAATCTGTTTATTCTTTAATTGTCAATCAAAATGGTATGCATTTATGACTGGGCACATGTGTGTACGCCGTGAAAAGACTAAATCAAGCAGCTGAGCACATGCACTATTTCACATACTGATTTTGGTGATGAAAATACTTAAAGTTGATGAGTGGTAATCAAGTCTGCAGTGCATTCTGCTAGCTGTGGTCCGCTTAAAGGGTTTGAGCTCTGTTAACTCTCTCTGGGATGCTGTGCCTTTTGATACTGTCTCCAGTCTCCTAAACTTAAGTATCTGTTAACCAGCATTCTGCTGTGCCCAGGAAATCAACCTTTCATGCTCCACATAAAATGAGGTCATCTAACACCATTTAGCATCATGCTGGTTTCTTGGGAAAGCTTTTCAGCCTTATTAAGGGTCAGTTAATATTAATTACATATGCATTCCATTTTCGGTCTATTCTTATGTATATATGAGCTTTGTGTTTAATTAATTTAAAGCTGTAATTAAGCTTTTGTGTTTAGAGGGACATAGGAGAGCTAGTCTTACCAACATCCTTGTAAAATACTGAAGCCTTCTCCACACTGGTTTGTGCTGTTATCTTTGAGGCAGAGTCTTATGTGGCATAGGCTGGCCTTGAACTCACTATGTAATAGTGAATGATCTTGGCCTCCTGGTCTTCCTGCTTCTGGGATTACAAACCAGACATGCACCACCACACTTAACTGTGCTGTTCATTCTTCATCCTAACATACTGTACTAGAAATATGTGTAGACTTTTTGTTCTGTTTCATCTGCTGTTTTTTAACTTTATGTCTTTTTAATATAAATTGATCTCTGGTAAGAGAGCATATCTTAAATAATATTTTGGCAAAGATGTTTTAACTTATCTTCCACGGTTTATGACCTAATTCTTATTCAGTTGGTTTTTTGGCATTTGCATCTTGATGATTTATAACTTTTCTTATCTGGGAAAATTATTTCTTTTTTAATGTTTTCCTGTGATGGTATTTAATTTATTATTTATCATAAATATAGATCTTTCTTTAACATTTCTTGATGAATTATTCTTTCGCATTTTTGAGTTTTGGCATGTTTGTAACCCTTGGTTCTAGAATATATTAAGCAAACCTAAATGAAAGGCAGCCACTCCTGTCAATCATTTTTATAATAAATTTTGTCTTGCTTTATATAAAATCTGTGAGAATGCACACATGTACATTTGTTGGTTTCTCAAGCTTTTGCTGTTTAGACATTCATATAAAACCTGCCTCATATAAATGAACTCTCAAAATTTAAGGGGAATGTGATTAATATCTTTGTCCTGGGAAAATATTTCAGAAAAAAATACTGAAATGAAGATGTGAGTACTCTTAGTTTTTTTATTTCATATTCAGTTGTGGGCAATACTGAACTATATTCAAGTTTTGACTTATGGAGACACTTTATTTTTATCCCAAGAGACTCTATGTTTAGCCTTTACCTTTTTTTGCAGTCAAATTATGAAATATAAATTTGCATAGATGCTTTGGACATAACATTTTATTGACCCAGATCTGCCATTATCCACAGTCTTTTTAGTCATTTCAGAAAGAGAGAAATCAAGTGAAAAGGGTGAATAAATACTTTAATAAATATGTTTCATGATGAGGTACTATTTTTATTTTCACATTCCTTTCTCTGTTGCACAATGCTAGATTTTTACCTAATTTGATTATAGACTGTCTTTATTCAATGTTTAAGATCTCCTGGCATTGCTAACCTATCCAGCTGCTTAATAAAACCAAAGGGCTCATGCAGAAAAATACCTGTGATTCTCAGGAAACACTGGGTTTGTCCTTTGTCTTACATTGAGAAGTTGTCTTCAGCCAATGGGACCTGGATCTAAACAAGGAATTTCTACTCAGTCCAGTGTTTAGTAATCCAGCATCCGCCATTTTGTTCCTCTCTCTCTCTCACACACACAAACACTCTCTCTCTCTTCTTCCCTCCCCCCCTTCTCATTTGACTTTGACATCTCAGACTTGTGCCTCTTTTCACAAGATAGCTGGCAGTCACTGGGAAACTATGTCCCCACCACATGTGAGGATTAGTAGTGTGGGGTCACATGTTTATCTTAGTTCTCTAGGTGGTTTGTGACAAAGCAGAAAATCTGCAGCTCTGTTTGCTCAGCTGTGAAATAATTTACATTCTAGAGCAGTGGTTCTCAACCTCCCTAATGCTGCAACCCTTTAATATTATTAATATTATTATTTAATATTATTATTTTTGTTGGTCCTTCATAACTCTTACTTTGCTACTGCTAATGAGTAGTGGTAAATAGCTGTGTCTTCTGATGGTCTTAATGGACACCTGTGAAAAGGTTGATCAACCCCCTCCCCACCACACCCGGGGTTATACCCCACAGGTTGAGAACTGCTGTTCTAGGGAGTCCCTGGCTACTCTTCTGCAATCCTTTCTGCCATACTTCACTAAGAACTAACCCTTACTGAGCCCCTTCCCAGGTTAGCCCCAACTGTGTTGCTGGATCCCTTGGAAAGCACCCGAATCCTGCCATCTGTCGTGACTCTTATCTCAAGGTCTTTATTCTTAGCAAAGAGAAAAGAGAGGACATGTGAGCTCTGTCTTCATGACCCCCGCACACCTGGTCTTCCCCGGGAACGGGCTTGGGCACTGCATGTTTTCTTGTTCTCTTTTCTTCTTTTCCTTGCCGTGAAGAAGATTTTTCTAGAAACAAACCCTACATTTTCATTATTTTTCTTTACATTTGTTTTCTCACAAAGCACCCCCTCCTCAGCTCTTGGCTTGTTAGTTTTTTTTTTTGCAGGAGTTTGGGAGTTTAGCCCTCCAGAATGCACATACAGAGACAGGGTGGTTGTATGCACACCTGTAAAGCCAGCCCTAGGTAGATGCAGAGATAGAATTGTTGGAGCCTTCAGGCTGCAGGCCTACCTCCAGGTTAAAGGAAGTCCGGTAAAGGACAGAGAACAGAGAACAGGACATCTAATATACCCTCCTGTGTAATCAAGGGCATGGGTATGAGCACCTCCTTACGTGTACCCATACAAACACGTGCATGTGTGTGTATGTGTGTGTGTAGAGACCCATACATACTCATAGACACATGCATGTATGTGTATGTAGAAACCCATGCACACTCATAGAAACGTGTGTGTGTGTTATGTGTGTGTAGAAATTTAAGATACAGAGTCCATAGTGTTTCTGTCTGTTTAACTAGTAAACACAAGAAATAAAATTTGAGCTCATGCCCATGACTCCAATCCATAACATCACTTAACTGCTAAGGGACATCATCTCATCAGACCCTGAGGAGAAAGCTAGACCTATGCTCCTGGGAATGTTGCCTATTGCAAATACAGATCGATCGTGGGTTTTTCCCTAGAGCTTCTGACTAATAATCCAAGGATTCAGTATACTTACCATCTTTACATTGTTTTTGAAATCCTGGTTGTTAATATATCTCTAGTCACAGTAAAAATTCAGTTGATTAATTTTGGACACACTTTGTATTAGTTAGAGGTAGAAAAACGGATGTTTACCACTTGGTGTTTACAATTGGATTCAAAGGAGTCAGCTAATGAAACAGACAAGACTCTCTAACAGACTGTCAGTCTGAAAACAACTGTGAACTGTGGAGTTGCTTATAGAGTGAGGTGTCCTGTTTAGAAAAGTTTACACCAGCGGTGGTCCTGCACATTGGTGTATGCTTAACACAAGACAGCTAATAAATATAGTATGTGATCTTAAAGATATACGCCCCCAAATTACACCTAATTCTGCACACGGACACCATGTCCGGGTTCTAGGATGACCAGGAATGCACCACAGTTTATAGAGGAGGGAGAGACAGCTCATTTCCAACTTAGTGGCAAAGTCAAAGTGGAAACTTAAAAATACCTATTTTAAGAAAGAAGAAGATAAAAAGTAAAGATTCGGTGAAGCATTAGTGTTTCAGAAGGTAACGGTTCCCTAGCTATCTGTACACTTGTTTTGAACTCCTCTGTGACCTCAATAGAATGGAAGGCAGTTCTAAAACTCTTTGCCTAAAAGTAGGTCAAGGATGTACTTGTGCTAACCCGTTAAGTGTGAATTTTATCTTGGAAAGACTAAGACTGTTTCTTTCCATTTTGTAGCTAAAACCTTGGACTAACCTGTCCCCATAAAGCCACCACATTAACAATGGAAGAGTTACAAAAAACTCTGCACTCTAGTACTCAGGAACCAGGATCTAGAACTCACTATGACCATTACTTTGTCAATGCCACAGTAAGTCCCTCCTGCAGTTTCACAGACAGTTGAAAGCTTTTTAGAAACAAGTGTTATTAGTTTGCCAAATATGGCATCGCTTTATGTAGCTTGATATTCCAATTATGCAAGCTTTCTTTATCTATCCATTCATTCATTTTGCTTGTTAATTTACTTATTTTCCTGAGTCAGAGTCTTGACTTGTTGCCCAGATCCCCTTGCCTTAACTCTGAGTGCTAAACTAACCGCTATGCATCTATAGCCATACCAAGCCCTAATAAAGCCATTTTGAAAGGAAAGGTAGGTTTGAATCTATAGTCCCCCTATCTGTTATCTTAGCCCAAGTTAGTAACTCACTCTTAGCTGGCATCTGGGTCATAAGAAATGGCAGTCCTATATAATATACAAGGTAGAAAGGAAAGGTCGAGAGGCAGAGTGTTAAAGAATTTAGACCTAGTTTACATATTAGTCAACATCAGTATACCCAGTTCTGTTAGTATCCACCAAGTAGTAAATATGGCCCATCAACCATCAAAGTTTGCATTCCTCCCTCTCCCCTTCCCTTTCCATACCCACTGCACGTGTGTGTGTGTGTATGCGTGTGTGTGTGTGTGTGTGTGTGTGTGTGTGTGTGTGTGTGTGTTAATTTCTCTTTGGAAAGCATGCAGGTCTTTTTCCCTTCTGGGAATGGCAAGAATCCAGAACTCTTTCTCCACTGAAGAGCTGTAACAATTTCTCAACAGTATTTTTGCATGTCCAGGTTCTCCTGGATGATTGCTTCTACAAATGTGGGGACTGAATTGGAGATTCAGAGTAAGACTGTTAGGAAGCTAAGAGTGATCTCAGATTTTAAAAAGAAAAACATTTAATGTGAAGATGTATTTCCGTTCTCAACACTTGAATAATTTAAGCAATGTATCAGTTTTTTTTTTAATTTAATATGGAACAAAGTTTAGTTGGAAGTAATGAATTTTCAACAATGCCTTTTCCTGCTTACCATAGAGTATACTGTTTTCTTTCATTCCTTTAATTTTTTACATTTATTTATGTCTGTGAGTGTGTGCCTGTGTGTGCATACATGCATATGTGGTACATGCACATAAGCTAGAAGAGGAGTTGTGTGTGTTAGGAACTGAGCCCTAGTCCTCCGGAAGAGCACCAAGCATCCTTAACCATCGGACCATCTCTCTAGCCCCAAGTTAACTACTAGTTTGTAAGGGAGAGAAAGAGAAAGACTTGAGAACTCTAGAAGTCCTGCTGTGGGAATAGACTGTTGGACAAGCATGAAGGAACTATGGAAAGCAATCCCATTTGCCCAGTCAAGCTCTGCTTGGCATGGACATGAGCAACACCCATAGGAAACCCTAAAGGATCATATGACTGAAAGGTTGGCAGTCATGGGAGTCCAGGGAGATGGCTCAATTGGCGAAGGGGTCACTGCACAAGCATGGAGACCTAAATCCTGTCACCGGCAACCATGTAAGAGAGAGAAATGGGAGGTGCTTGTGGTCTCAGCATTGAGACAACAGGTAGATCTTTGGAGCTTATTTGGTGTCCAGCAGTTGGAGCCCGATGGGTGAGGGGCAGGTTCAGTGAGACCCTGTCTCAAATAATAATGTAGAGAGATTGGGGAAGACAGCACCCACTGCTGACCTGTGTTCCTCATGTGCAGGTACACATACACGCATACATGGAAGAAAAAGGAACTATTCATAGTGAAGACTATGGTTAATAGAAATATAACTGCATAGGCGTGCTACTGACAAATGTAGTTGCGCATGAGAAATCTCACAGCCCACCATTACCCTGTTAAGGTCATCCTGTGGCGAATGGACTTACTGTGGAAATCTACCCTTGTGTCACCTGGGTTCTGCGCATACTGACTATTAAATATTAGTGGGATAGATATCTAACCCCTCAGTTTAAAGGGCATGAGTGAAGTGCCTGTCCCACTTCTCTGACCGTGGTCATGCTCAGAGCATGGCAGCTGCATCACGGAACTCTGTGCTGTGGTTGCTTCATGTGTTTGAAGTGAGAATAAAGTGAAATGGCTAACATTGGAGGCCTCTGCCTCTGAGAGAAGGATCTGGAATGAGCAGCGTCAACCTGGGCCTGGCTCTTCTACAATAGAAACCCTTATACGTAAGGAGAGTTTTAAAAGAACCTACGTGCACGTAAAGCTTGGAAAAATAAAAATGAACTAACAAAATTAGTGACTCAGAGACGGAACCTTGAGCTGAGTCATGAGAGCTACAGCTAAGAACAGTGAAAGGCTGGTAGTGATGGAGGAGGGCTTCCGGGAGTATCCGTGCCCCACGGTGGCCTTTTGGGTGCATGGTACTGGAGGACGAAGTCTGAGGTAAGTGGGGTAAAATTTACTCTTTCTGAGAGCAAAAGCAAATGCAGCTCTTCCTTCTGTAGATGGCTGTGATTTATGGTCCGTTCCTTAGGCGTTCACGAGTGAAGACCATACTCTAGTGACTGCCTGTATCGTCTCTAGAGCCTCCCCACTGGGCGTGTATGTTTGTGTAGACATATATGTGTATGTGTGTGTACGTGTCTGTGTCTGTGTGGTCTGTCTGTGTATATTCCTTTCATATGAATGCCAAACATTTGACGAGTGGCCCCCTAATAATTTACATAATAATTATAACTTCATCTTTACTAACAACGTCCAATGACTCCGTTCTAAACAAGTTCACAGTTTGAGCATATTCTGGGGTCTATAACGTCCACATAAAAATTGGAGAAGGACGTGTTTAAACCCACAACATTGAGGTGTAGTTTCTTTATGTTTGGCTTTCTGATGAAGTGTGCTTGTAGAATGTCCTAGAAGAGAATGAGAGAATGCTGATGTAAAAGAGAGGAAGAAAATGGATGAAATACCACTAGGCTGTTTCAAGATGGAGTCATTTTAATTTTGAATATATTGTATCACATGCATATGTGTGCACATGTGAATGCGTACGCACATACACACACACACACACACACACACACACACACACACACACACACACACGATAAGCAAATGGGAATAAGATGCAGAGCTCACAGAAAAGTCCTGTAGAAAGAGCCGCCTTTCCTCCAGTGTAAGGGAACAATAGAACATGTTAACATGGATGTTAATGGGAGGGGCAGGATTGTGCTGGGAAGAATTCAGTGTGCTGGCTTCTGCTCTTCAGGTGAAGAACACAATGACATTTACATCCAAAGATAAGGCTGAAAATGTGGGCTTTGCAGAGAACCAGGCATTAACAAAGCAGTCTTAAGACACAGGAAAGGAAATCACGAGGGGCGTGTTTTAAAAATTAAAATTACATTGCATGGGAGAGATTAACTGTGTCTTGATAGCTAGAAAACAGGATAAAGCGGGATAAGAAACAAATGCAACAGAATGAGCTGGCAGGGAAGGAGCTGTGTAACTGACGGGGAAAATCGCACAATGTCACACTCCATAAAGTGATTCTCTATAGCTAAAGAAATCGTGCATAGGCTGACCTGACACTCCCCACCATGGGAATATGTGCAAAAGGCTTTTAAAGATGTTCACAGCATTGCTTTGGGGAAAGGCGATGTGTGACATACATAGACACACTCGTTAGTTAATTAGCCAAGGCCTAAATTGGTTAAGCAGTTTGCCATGAATTTCTAGCGGGAGTTTAAAATGAGGAACTCACATCCTGTAGTATTCTCACCACAGGAAGGGCAACAGTGCAAAAAGCAGATGCACATGCCTTGGCCGGGAGCTAGGTCATAGTGAGTCTATCCTTCTGAGGTTTGTGATAATCTGAGTAACCACAGAACTTTCCACTGGCTTGTAGTGATTTATACTGAATTCAAATTGGGACCAGTGCAGAGACCCCTGTCTCAGATTGCAGGATTTTAACTGAATATCTCAGTATTTTGCAAAAGAATAACAATAAATAATAATAGTCATAGTGATAAACTGTGACCACTCTAGTTGGGTAAAAAACTAAATTACATGAGCAGTTACAGGAGAAATGTATAGAACTTTGAATTATGGGAAGGTGTTTTTGCTTTTGTTTCTTTAGCCACTGTCATTCTGTAATGTCTGAGTCTAACTTTAAATCTTACCTCCATTAAAAGCTTCATGCTGAGCCGGGCAGTGGTGGCGCACGCCTTTGATCCCAGCACTCAGGAGGCAGAGGCAGGCGGATCTTTGTCAATTCAAGGCCAGCCTGGTCTGCAGAGCCAGTGCCAGGACAGGCTCCAAAGCTACACATAGAAACCCTGTCTCTAACCCCCCCCCACATAAAACAAAATTTAAGAGAAAAAAGGAAAAGGAGAGATGAACACTCGCATCAGGGAAAGCTGCAGTGTGACACAGCAGGGACTTTGCAGTGAACACTTGCAGGTAAAGATGCATGGACGAAGGAGTTTACTGCAGGACTGTTTATTAAATGCTTGAAAGCATTACTCATTTAATGTGCACAGCCACCGTATCATACTTCCTCTACAAGTCAAGAATCTGAGGGAAAAGACTGCTTAAAGAAATAAAAAATAAGACGAGCTTATACTGAGTCCAAACAAAAGTTGTCCTGCTCAATTAAATGTTTTCTTTCTAGGTCCATACAAAGCTTGGATAACCAAACTTTTTGTCCGAACATCATCCTAGGGAAATGATTAAAGAAGTAACATCAAAAGTAAGACAGCTGTCATGAACACGCTGCAAAGACAGAGTGAGTTGTGCCAGGGAGATGGAAGGAAACGTAACAGAGCGAGCTAGAAGACACCTAGCAAAAATGAAGCATGGGAAGACGGAAAGCAAGGTGTGACGGAGGTGTGACAATCAGGAGCAGGTCCAGACTGCTGCCAGACATTGGGACAGGATGAAAGTGGCCAGCTAGCATGATGCAGGTTAGATTGCGAGCCGCAGAGATAAGGAGGGGAGCAGAGAGCAATAGGAAAAAAGCATCATGAATTCAGATTCAAGTTTTAGCTGCACCGCTGCTTGCCACTTGATGACCTCAGAATATACTGGAACCCTTTGATCTTAGTATTCAGATGAAATGGCGGAGTTTAAAATAAAGTAAAAATATCCCTCGCTGAGGCGTTGCCAAGACTAAAAAAATATCAGAACTACCTTACCAGGGATGTTGCCGTTGCTTGGCATGTGGAAGACCGTGTTCTTTGCTTAATTATTGGTCCAGCTTTGGGTTCCTCATTTTCTCCCATATGACCTCAAGGCATGTAAATGAAGCTAAAATGATTTAAAACTGGACTTGTCTTAAGTGGTGTGGTTGAATGACAACCACCAGGCCTCCTACCAGGCTTGGATGTCTGAACATTTGGTCCCCTCTAGTTGGTGGTGCTATTTGGGAGGTGGCGCGGCCCTGCTAGAGGAAGTACGTCACCGGGGATGTATCGTGACTTTTCCTGTCTCCCTCTTCTCTTCTGTCTTCTCTCTGTATCTGTGTCTCTTTACCCCTTTTCTCTTTCCTTCCCCTCTCCCTCCCCTTTCTAATAAAACCTCTCACTTAAAAAAAGTTTCTCAAGATTAAAAATGTGAATCACCTTTAAATATTTATTTATTTTATGTGTATGTTTTGCCTGTATATATGTATACCACATGCATCCAATGCCCATGGAAGCTAGAAGTGAGTGTCAGTACCCTGGAACTGGAGTTACAGATGGTCATGAGCCAACATGTGAGTACTGGAAACCAAACCCAGGTCCTCTGCAAAAATGATAAGTGTTTTAACTACTGAGACATCTCCGCAGGCCTGTGAATGATTGTTGGACAACATTTATTTTCCAAACTCAAGATGAGACTATGTATGTGCTTACATCTATATTTTTGAATAATATATATTTTTTTTCATACAGAGTCTCCTATATGTCAGGTTGGCAGTTAATTCTTGCCATAGAGAAGGATGACCTTGAACCCTCTGCCTCATCCCCCCCCCAGGGTTGGGATTACAGGCATGCACTACCATACCATTTCAAGCTTCACTAGGGATGGAACTCAGAGCTTTGTGTGCTGGGCAAGCACTCTGCTAACTGAGCCACACCCCCATCACCTTTAAATGGTCTGAATATTTTCCAACCACCCAACATTAGAAGTAATGGGATTAACATGGAAATCAGGACTGTTTACAGCAGAGAGGACAAATGTTGGGGTTGTCCAAAAAGCCTCCAATCAGCCGCTCAGAATGGAAGTCTCTCCAGTATCCTTGAATTCATACAAGGCTGGAGAGAAGCAGAGAATTATTAAAACGTGATGGTTTGGCGATGCCAAGAAAATTAAGCCGCGGGGGCAAGATGTGCCGTGGACTCCAGAGAGAATCAAACTCATGTCCACGATACTAACTCTGCTGCTTTGTTGGAAAATAGACACAATTCACTAGGTAAATTTGCAGTAGTGCAGTGTTCGATAGAAGGCCGGTTCACACCTGCCGAGTACTGCAACCACGGGTTAATAAAGAGCTTTAATCACAAAGATTGCTGATTTCCCCCATTTATTCCAGAAGCTTTAAAGAAAAGCATTTGCTTGCTGTTTCATTTGGTTTAATGAAAAAGTGAAACCCAATATATAAAGAATTATGAGTTCATTTTTCCCTTCTTTTTCTTTTTGTGTGGACTTTCAGCACATAATAATTTACAATGCATTTCCTTCTAATTAAACTGGACTCAAATTTCAGCCAAAGCAGACAGAAGACCCTTGCTGTTTTATTTTAATCAACTGGACAGAACCCCAGCTCCCTCTCTGTTGTGGACTGGGGACCAGGTCCAGAGGGTTTACAAGGAGGGGCAATGGCTTCTTTTATGTAAATGGAAAGCTCTTGTTTGGTGACCTTGGTCTGTAATGTTTTTTATGTGTGTGAAATTTATACCTTTTCCCGAGGAGGTAAGATGGCATACTGTGGGGTTTCTCTCTAGAGACCTGTTCTGGCCGGATAGGTATGACAGGTTTAGCCATTAAATAGCTTTAAGCTTGTCAAAGAAAGGTTATTAAAAATGTCCCTGCCTTTCAGGCTCCAAGCTCAGTAGGAGACCAAATGCTGTCCTCTGGGGCTGTCTTTCTATTTAGTCATGTCATTTGGCTCTTTGCCTATAGCAAAAAGTGAGACACCATCTGTTATTTCTCACTAATGGCTGTCGGCTCCGAGCTTGCCTGGCTCAGTGCTCACCCGTTTCCCAACAACGGCTGGACACAGTCTCCCTGGCAGAGTCTCTTAGCAGATTCTCTGCAGAGAAGTGTGTTTTATTATTAATGGGCTTAGGGAGGGAGTGGTGTTTTCAGACTCTAAAACACAATTTAGATTTAAGCTATTATTATTTCTGTGCGACCACTGTGAAATCCATACCAATTTTTTTTTTGTTGTGTGTGATGGTGATCTGTATTTTATGTGGGAAAAGCCATTTGCTGCTGCTGATAACAATTGCTTACACGAATTGACGTCAACATTTTATTCTCAGGAAATCACAGAAAGTATGTATTACTACTCATTCTTTCTAGATAAGCCAAAATCACAGTAAAGTTATTTCATTGTTAAGTGCCACACAAGCAGAAAGGTTTACCTGACCTAACCCTTCATCTGCACCGGGAACCCTCAACCACCTAACTGTCAGCTGTCATAAAGCCCATTTGGCTATTGTGGTTACGGTTTAAAATCGCAAAGCCACTGTGTGCTAATCATTTCCTCTTGGGAAATTTTCTGTGCTGGCATTTATTTAAAAGTGAGAGCATATTTCTGTTTCACTTCAGGGACTACCAAGTACTGCTTGCTTTGCTGTTAGCCTGCTAAATATTATTCTCAGGCTACACAAAGCAGACTTGCAGCCCAGTGACAACCCTAAGGTCAGCCCGTTGTCAGGCACTTGCAAGCATCAAACTCTTGAAAAATATTGGCATAAATATCAATCTATAACCAGAGCACGTATGTTCAGTTGTAAATTCTCTCAACAAAGTAGCAGTGCTTGTTATATAACAAAGTAGCCAGTACCTTGTTATATAACAACAGGTTTGAAAAAAACAAAACAAAACAAAAAACCCACTTCAGACTGCCTATTTCTAAAGCCCAGGCTAGCTTCGAGTTCCATATGTAGCCCAGGCTAGCTTCGAGTTCTATATTTGCCCAGGCTAGCTTCAACAACTTCCCAAGAGCTGCGATTGTGGGTTTACATGGTCACACCATTCACCAGGCTGAACCAGACTACAAGTGTGTAATGATTTCAGCTAAGAGGACACATTTTGTAGTTGAAAGGACAAAGCCACTGCGTGCTTTTTAAAGACCATTTTTGTTTTTTTACTTCTGACTGACAAAATTACAAATATTAAAATAACGAAGTAACAAAAAATAAGATTAAAAAAATCATTTTCACTTTCTTCGTAAATCTCACCCCTCCAAAAAAAAGATTCCATCAGGGTACACTGCGGCCCATGCAATGATGAACAAGGATGAAATGACACTTTCTTCTTGTACTGCTGGCAATTTGGAGGAGTTTTAAAATATGGAATATAAATCATTACCCAGAGTGTCACATTTTCAGCAAGTTAATACTATTGAGCAAAAAGTTACATTGTCAAATAGTTTTTGAAAACAGTGCCTTAAAAATGTATGGATCCTTTTTGGTATTCTTTACAAAAAGTAAACAAGTCATTTTGTATTTAATATTTAATGTTCATCATCATAAATCTCTCCAAACCTAATGCTTATGTGTTTTCTACAGCTGTTTAAAGTAGGTATTAGTTTGCAGTTTTCACATAGTTGTTTTGCTACTGTGTCTTGGGAAAGACTCACTGAGTTTATTATCAGCACATTCCAGGGACTTCTCGAATTCTCCACGCTCCGGAGTCTCCCGGGGGAGAACTGTCTCACTCCTTCATCCCTTCTTTTTTCTCCAAAAGCACACCCATTGCCATCTCTTGTACATTTTTCCCCCAAGCCATTCCTTGCAAGGGGCCACTTTGAGTGTCAAGTTGCATACCCAGCTGCCATCATTATCTGTCCTCGGGTCTGCACCACCATGGTCTGGTGGCTTCCCAGCTGACTCTCTGTAGCTCATCTCTTCATTTAGGACAGAACATACTTAATAAAATAAAACCTGGGTTTTGGAAATCAGTTCCTGTTCTAACTTCACAGGTTCTCCATGAGGAACAATGAAATTCTCCTTCTCCATTGGCTTTTATGGTTCATGCCTGTGTCTCTTGCTGTTCGTAAGCTTTAATAACAATGGTGTGCTGGTGGCTTCCTGAACACTGGGACTTTCTGATATATACGTGACCTTCCACATCATTACGTAAATGGTCCCTGTGTCTCTGAGGCTGCAATTAATCCCTTGCCAGAGCATTCTGGCTTTATTATGTACAGATATACACTTCAGTGTGTAATGAAGAATTTCTTACCCAGGTGAGTTATTCTATGCTGTGTTATTCTGGGAAGAGGCCAGTGCAGAATGTGTCTCCCATGAAGGTGACCTCCCATGACCCCTGCCTCTTTGGATCAGCTGCCTTTGTGTTGTCTTCTCCCACATTTTACCAGAGTTGGCCTGTGTAACTAAGACTATTTTACATGTGTCATAGCAGTTGGAAAGCTAGCACAGTCTTTCTCTGTCTCTTTGTGGATCATTCACCCTGATAAAGCCCATTGCCAAGCCGTGTTTTTTCATATACAGAAACTCACACACAACTGAGAGTCAAGACTTTCTGGTTCAGTCTGCAGAGAATTTCATGAGGTCTCTTCCCTGGACCAATAGATTGAGCCATCTTGGATGTGTTTCCTCTAGCCCAGGCTTTCAGCGATGGCAGTCCCAACTGATACCTTCCTTGGCACTCCATATGACCTTGAACCAGAACCACTCAGCTATGTGGTGTTTAAATACCCTGACTTGACCTTCAGTGAGGGCTGTCTGTTGTTTTAAGACACTGAGACTTAGCCCATTATTTATTATACAGCTATGGACAATTACTATTCTCAACAGCATCCATGGTACACATACTGCTCATCTGCTTTATAGCATCATATCATACTTGGCAGAATTCATTCATCACTAAATGCTCCAACCACACCTACCCACAGATGGAATACAATACAGTACTTTTAAAAGATTTCTTGTTTAAATGAAACTTACCTTTTCTTTTTTTCTTTTTCTTTTTTTGAACTAGACACAAATACAGTATTATAGAGCTGCTTAAGTCTACAGGAAGACCAAGAGGTTTGCCAGAAGGTTCTCTGGTAGTAGGGCTTATTTGCTAAGAAGGGAAAAGGAATTTCAGGTTTGTGGGACTTTAAAAGAAACCCTGTAGAGGAGACAATGTGAAAAATAGCATGCATGAGAAGGCATGCATTTTTCTTTTGTCTCAACAGAATTTAAGCTTGTGTCTCTTACGACGTAGGAGTCAACGGGGGAGGACTCCAGTCATTTCCAGGTAGGTCTTCAGTGAATAAGGACGTCATGAGGCGCCTGAGGCGGAGTGGGAAAAGCAGAGAGGTGTGAGTGCTTTTGCGTGTGACGTTGTGGGTACTTATCAAAGTGTCTGTTTTTAAGCAAAACGAGGTCGCCTTCACACAGATGAGGAACAGCACGACTCTTCCCATCGTGTCTGGTATAATCAAGGACATCTTGAGCCCTTCTGCCTCACTTAAAACTGCAGAACCAAAGGGAATGAATTAGAGTAAAAAGAATGGATGCCTCAAGGTAGAGTCCATCTATGTGCTCACACTGGGTTCTCTAGACACATGTCACCTTTGTGAGGCTTAGAGCTGATCCCAGGCGACCATGAGACAGTCGATCCCCTTCCTCCCCGATCTTTCCTGCCAAGCAGGGCAAACGGGAAAATTGCTTTCTGAAAGTGTGTGTGCTGCATCCCTAGGGATCTATTAGTCTGGCCAGGACAGCTCAGTAAAGGCAGCTGTGCGACCAGAAAGATCTCAAAGCATAAAACACCCTCCAGCTTGAGATGGCCTTGAATGATCTCCATAGCACTGCCATCAAGCTGTGACCCGGGCCGTACCTGGGAGGCTATGGAGACAAAGCTCATTGCTTTCAAAATGCTGAAAGAAGTGTTCTCTTCTTTTGCATCAGAAGGTCATTCTACAGCCTCCGAAAGGCAGGCTACACCGGGGTAGGCCCTGTCCTATTGGAGTGGGCATCTGGAACGCCTCATCATGCACATCTGGAACGCCTCATCATGCTCAGCCTCACACAGCTCTCAGCCCACTACCTGCTCTTCTGGAAGCTGCACCTTCCTCTTCCTCCTGCTCATGCTCTTCCATGCCCTCTTCCCCTTCTCCTCATGCTCCTCCTCTCCCTCCTCCTTTCTCTGCTCTTCCGTGTTGTAGTTTTTAACAGGTCCTTACTATGGGGCCACAACGCTGATCTGGAACTGAGGATCCCCTTGCCCCTGCCTCCCTGCTACTGCGATTTTAGGTGCGCATGCCCGTCTCCAGTCGGTCTCTCCTTGACTTAAGACTTCAGTGCGGCTAGTTCTGCCACCCCTGAATGCCGCCTCGTCCCTTACCAAGTTAGCTATCTGATGATCTTTCAGGATCTAGTGACCACATGTAGGACCCTCAGGTATACGTAAAGGACACACTGCAGGCTGGAGGAGTGACTCAGTGGGACCTGAGTTCATGTCCTTAACACCTATGTAAAATACCAGGCATGGCTGTGTGTGTGGACCTGTAATTCCAGTGTTGAAGGTCAGAGACCTGTAGATCCTAGGAGAAAGCTCCCTGGCTAACCAATTTAAATAAAACAACACTCTTAGTTCAGTGAGAGATCCTGTCTCAAGGCAAAGACAGAGGAAGACAGGAAGGCATGCAGCAGCCTGCTCTAGCTGCCCCTGGTAGATGAGTGCTTGCATACATATGCACGCAGAACACACATAAACACACACTCATAAACAAATAACAAACACGCTACATGCTTCTTTCATTGTTACAGGTAGATCATGGCCTGTAACAATAATATATTGAGTGGCAGGCAGAAAAATATCTATGTTCCTGTCTTGATCAAAATGCCATAAGTTAACTAACTTGAAGCACAAGCCTCTGTTTCTCACAGTCAGTGTTGGGATATGAGAGGGCAAAGATGGAGATCCGCAAGGATTGCTTCCTGGTAGGATATGCTTTCTTCACCTGTCGATGGCTGACATGGCAGACAGGAAGATGATGGCTGAAGTTCTACTATGGGCGCTGACCCTCTGGTGAGAGTCCACCCTCCTCAGATGCTCTAATCGTAACTGCTTCCCCAAAACATCCTCATGCCATCAAGTCACCCAGGGGACACACCCTCCATATGGGATGTCAGGGAAGACGGGAGTGTTAGGACTGAGACCCCTCATGGCCTTGCTTGAAGCTCAGTACAGCCTAGGAGGAGGGAAACCCTAGGCACCTAGAGCCCACAGTTGCCTGCGATGGATCTTCTGTCTGGAAGCAAGCAAAACTCAAGTAGGAGTTCAAAAGCAATACAAGGTCAGCAGGACCACAAGTTCAAGAAAGCTGGCAGACTTGCAAGGAACACAATTCTAGCACAAACACAAGTTTCAAGGCAACCCTACTGCTCACTCTTCAAGTAAAAAAGGGGGCTACTAGCAGCAGATATGACAATCTGTTCCCCAGGTTATGCATAAGTGTGCATAATATATTTATAACCTGAAAGGTTCACAGGAGGTTTGTGCAAACAGAAACTAGATCATCCAGATCAAGGACAATTTATGTTAACCTAAGTTGTGGACTGGGATGATAGGATGTACAGAATCTACTCAGATCTCTCTAGAGGGGGCTAGAGTGCTCCAATGATCAGAGGAGGAATATTTACACTAGCTAGAGGATTGATTTATGGGCCCCATAGTCAGGAAACCTATATGGGGTAGGATAGAATAAAAGGTGACTGCTTTATAGGCTGTCAGACACAGAAGCCCAGGCTGCATCCCAGACTTTAGCTCTCATTCCCTCCAAACTCACACTTTATCTTCTTGGGTAAGTATTTAGGGAACTCATAGTTTTTCATTTTCCGAATCCTTTGGGGTTTGAAGAAAAGTTTCTAGTAAAGAGAATAATAAGAACACAGGACAGATGGTATGCAAACTTCTCTTTCATTCTTTGAGAACTTTCGGATAGTTGCTGACCTAGAATCCCAGGAACGCATTAAGGATGCAAAGCTCAGATGAAAAATGAGCCAACCAACAACAAAAGGTGGCTTGCAAAATGAGACATGTCTGCATGATCCCCTGGGGAGAACAGGGAGTGAGGGAGCTTTCAGAACTCACTCTCAGCTTCCTCTCTCATTATTCACAAGATGAAGCTGATCAGGAGGGTTCCTGAGGATGCAGTGTTGCTGAGGATGGAAACTCTTCCTGCCCTGCCTCAAGGGGAAAATAGTGGATACACGGTGGTTTTGAGGAGAGCCTGAGAGCTATGTCCAGTGTCTACTCATGTTCTGTCATATTGAGAGCGTGACCTCAACCTCTCTACACCTCTTTTGTTGTTGTTGTTCATGACACTTGACAAGATCACTTTTAAAGTTTTAGGATTAAATGAGTTGATGTAAAGTTCTTGGAATGGTTTCTGGTGCACACTAAGTTCTCCACAACTGTTGACAACAAACTCTTCAGTTCCTCACTGCCCTGCTTCAGCAACACCAAGAGCCCAACATTGTTTTCCGTAGCGTGTGACGGGTCCTGTAATCAGCCAGGCAATTGTTTGAGACTGAAATCCGGGATGGCCTTGAGAAATGGGAGCCAATGGCAGTCCCCTACCAAGCTCACCACCCTCCCCAGAGGACGGTGTGCTTCATCCGATTTGTAAAAACAGTCATAATTCCAAGCACTCCCAGCTCCCCCTTATCATCCTATGATCTTTCAAGGACAGCGACATACCATTTTTTTTTTAAATATAGGCCTGGTAATGTAAAATGAGGTTACTAAGCATTACTCTGTTTAGCAGATACACAGATGGTCCCCAATTATCTACCAGGTCAGCCAACCGAAATTGCCTAGGTAGGTAGACTTTGCAGAAGGCATTGGTGAAACACAATTACTTCTTCAGCCACATTCCTGAGTCACGTTCTTTCTCCGCAGTTAGCCACTCCTTCATGTTCTCCCGGGATTTGAACCCATCATGCTGACACTGGTTGCATGCCAATGCCTTTAGATCCATGGAGGCACAGGAGTGAAATGCAAGGAAAACTCAAGCAAATGCATGGTTTACTGGAAACAAGACTCCAAAAGCATATGCAAGGTACAGGCAGAAATCAGATGGAAAGGGAACCAGTTCGAGCAGGATTATGAGATGAGACTGGTGGACTCAATTTAGAAATTTGTGGTCCTTGAGCAGCAATAGTTCCAAAATTTATCTTCTAATTCCAGAATTATTCATTTTCTGAACTCAAAAATTTAATTGCAAACTATGCAGTTACCCATATCCAGCTTTCCATGATAGAAAGCTGAAATTCCTAAGGAGTGTGTGATGTCCTTTGTGGATGAAGGATTCCAAGTACTTATATAATTATGGAATATGGATCAGAGTCTTTTAAAAACATCAGGAAGGAAAGAAAACTTGTTTAAACCTTTTTCTCATCTTTTCCTTTGGAATTGCCATATTGGCTGGCACAGACTATACACAGAGTAACAAGTTTAGCTTCTACCCTTGGAACCAATTCCCATGAGATTTTTCTTTTTTCTTTCTGAGACAGGGGTTCTCTATGTAGCTTTGGACCTTGTCCTGGAACTCAGTCTATAGAGCAGGCTGATATCTGCCTACCTCTGTCTCCATAGTGCTGGGATTAAAGGTGTGTCTCACCATCACTAGGCCCATGGGGCCCTACATCACAAAAGGTGCTGCTGCCACAGATTTAGATAGACACTCCATCTTGAGCTGTCTGGCTGACATTCACCCTCCAACCCAAATCTGATCTATCCATAAACTTAGCAAATAAAATATGCAGAGCCCAGTGTGATGTAATCACAGAGTCAGGGTCTTCCTTAACTTGGGTTTGCAGGGTGAGGGGTTCTTCTTGGAGTCAGTGAGAATAAAGAGGAGGGCCGATGAATCATAACAAAAAGAACTTCAGGTGGTTTAACCTAGTCTTCATTCTGTGAACATGGAGAATTCATTAATCAGAAGGACTCAGGAGTTGCTGCCCATCTTACTGTGCAAACAGACACTAAGAGCCCGCTTTCCCATCTGCATTTGTCATTTTGACAAATCAGCAGGATGACCGGGGTGGGAAGGGTAGGGAGGGAGAATGGGGGTTGGTCTATAAAGTGAAAAATAAATAAATAAATAAATAATACAGAAATGTATGACTCAAACATGGGGGTAGGTAGCTTGCATGAGTAATTTTAGTTGGTGTTTTATTAGTAGCATTTAACAATACGTCTATAAAAATGAAATGAAAATGCACAAAGCCTTGTTGCATAAACGTTTTGGGGTGATTTTTCTTTCATACTGTTATCTTTTTTTATTTTATTTATTTATTTATTTTAATGCCATGTTAACAGGATTTATCATTTGAGTCTGCTGACTTAACCAGAAGGCATCAGCTGGAGGTTGTCCCCTGTGCTTCTAATTGCTTAATTAGCATTCAAATCCAAGGTTTTAGAGAAGGGTTGGAATTATTTTAAGTTATGAGGTAGTTAATTGCTGTCATGACACCTCGGATGCTGTCATGCATCAGCTATAAAGAAACTCATCGAACATGAACACAACTTGAAGTAAAATTTTAAAATCACAGTTTTTGAATCACTGTATTATTTAAGGTCATTTTAAAATAAATCAATGATTTTTAAATTGTATGACTCTTAATGCACAAGTAGTATTTGTCTTCTATGACAATGATGTTTGATCATGAAATTTGTAATTCACTTAGCCAACTCAATGGGTAGCTACTTCTTTGAAAATTAAATTTAATGTTCAATTTATCTCTAAAAACATACATATTCATGGGGCAATATGATGTTTCATACATGTCCATACTATATAATGTTTAGATGGAGAGAAGTACACCTACATGCATAAGCGTGTTTAATTTTGTCATGCTAAAAGCATTTAAAATAATGTGCAGAACATTATTGTGTTTTGCAGGAATGTATGTGAGGTGGTTAAGTGCTAGCATGTGTCACTGTCATTGTGAATACCAGAGAATGACAGTGTGACAGAAGTGAGGCACAGTCCGGAGACAAATAAATACCCAAAGGATTTGACATCTGCGCAGACCCCCATCACTTCTGGCTCTGTAAGGCTAATCCCATCAACACTGTAAATTTTTAGATTTAGCAAAATTAAAATCAGACAATAGGTTATGAAATGATCGGTACGAACCGAAGTCAGACAAATTGCTTTGATAGAAAAATAAGAAAATTAACAAAGGGAAAAAATAAAGATGCATGAATAGCACAAATACAACATTCACAATGGTTTGGAAACTATTAAGTAGGAATATGTAAGCAGTGTTAACCAATAACCAAGGATTAAAACAGAAAAGTGGGCAGTGTTCATTTGCAAAAGCTGATTTGACAATTATATTGCATGTTTAGAGCTGGACTTGTGGAAACATCTGTACATTCAGAACTGGTCATAGAATGCATTGGCGTTAGTACATTTTATAAATAACCTGGAGCTGGGGACAGAGTGAATGGGGCAGTACTTGCTTAGGATGCATAACTCCTGGGGTGTGGTCCCTAACATAGAGTAAAACCGTGGTCATCATCATCATAACAATAGTTTGACTTACCTGGCTAACTATTTGTATTATATGGCTAATTGTTTGCTTTGTAATTATTTGTTTCTTCACAAAGAAATATTTTAAAGCAACAGATACACACCATCACCATCAAAAGCCGGTGGTTTTTGCTCCTCAGTTAATAAGGATAGTAACAGTTGCAATTGAAAATGTTTATAAGATCGGTGTTGGTAAAACTTGAAATTATATTTTAGTCTCTGTAAAAAAAATAGACATGAGGAGAAACACAGAAATATGAAATTGCTGCTGCACTGAGCTGTGTGAATTCTAACTGCTACTAAGGTATGGCTGATGGCTGCAACACTGGTTGCCTGAGTTTCCATGTAAAATTAATTGCTTCCCTGCGCCTCCGGTTTTTGCAATATGAAGTGACATTCACCTAATGAGTTTGTTGCCTGTGTTAACTGATTGAATAAGTGCACACTATTTAATTGAGGCTCAGAAAGTAGAAACCAGTATGCTCTTATTGGCATTAAATGAACAGTGAGATAAACTGAATAAGTGTGCATTATTCCAGGTTCTGAAACAGCACCAAGGCCATCAGACCTGGGGGAAATGGCTCAAGGACTTGCTCTGTGCTCGTCATAGAAAAGGCCTCTGCGCAGACAGTGCTGGCAAAAATGAAGAGGGAAGGAGGAGGGCTCCCTGGAGATGGGGAGAGCAGCGGAGGCCAGTGTCCTGGGTGCGAGTTGGTTGGCATTCTGGTGACTCCCATGGCCGTGCTGGGATACTTTGTTTTGCCAGTAACACCTGACTAGGAGGCATTGCTGCCCATTGATTTAAAATAACATTTGCCCTGGTTCATTCCAGTAACAAAATTTTAAATGTGTAAAATGTAATGGAGCAAAAATCTCTTTGGCTAGGAATAGTTGTTTACATTTCCTGAATAGTGAGCCTGTTGAGAGTGCCTGGGCCTGGTGGGTCTTGTAGACCTTACTAGGCTCCTGGGATCAACTAACAACGGTTGGCGAGCAGCTGCGCTCACATGCCTTGTATTTCCCCGGTGAGCAGTTGGCATGGTTGTCTCACGGTCTTGGAAGAAATGAAAAGAAGACTCAATAGCCCCTTTCAAGCCTCTGGGCTCAGAGACCAGACTCTGGGAGTGAGGCCCCCTTGGATGATGTCCCAGGTACCCGTCTTGGTACACCTTCATCTGGTTCTGCAATTCTGCCATTGCTCTGTCAACATTCCAGGAGCCACAGCTAACCATGTGACTGCATCGGAGGTGGGATTTACTAGCAGGAGAGGTTGTAGAGCCCAAGAAATAGGGAAAGGGAGCCAGGGAGGGATCCAGGGCAAGTAACTACTGATAGTCACAACCTAGTAGATTCTGAAGCATCTTATGAGGAATGACTTGCGATTACATTTTCAGCAATAACTATCATTTTATGTCAATAATATGTATTTATTTCCCTGCACTGAGTAGTAAAAGCGCAAGGAGATGCTGAATTTAGAAGTGTTATGCCCTAAGGCAAAGTTGAAATCAGGTGAAAACAGTGAGTGAACATATTTCAAATTATACAGTTAATAATGATATATTTTCGTTAACTTCTAGGATAAAATCACTATAGAGTGATAAGAGCAGGAATTTAGAAAATATGGCTCATAGGAATATGGACCAGACATTAACATGAGACGAGATGGAAAGAGATTTGAGAGACGTGGAAGCATTAGAAAAGCATCTTCAAGTCTTCGGGAAGTGAAGAAGTCAAGAGAAGGCAAAGAGGGGACTGCAGTTAAAGTGCATTACACAAGTGCGTGAAAATGCTATAAGAAGCTCATTATTCCACACGATAAATACAGGCTGAACACGAACACGAACATGAACACAAACACACCACATCACACACACACACACACACACACACACACACACACTACAGACACACACACCACACACACACACATATCACATACACACACCACACACACACACACACATCACATACACACACACACACACACACACCACACTACAGACATACACACCACACACACACACATATCACATACACACACCACACACACACACCACATCACACACACACACACACACCACACACATCACTACAGACACACACACCACACACATACACATATCACATACACATACACACCACACACACACATCACATACACACACAGAACATACACACCAAAGAACACACACATACACACAGCATACACACCAAACCACATACACCCCCACACCAACCCACCCCCACACCACATACACACACATATCACATACACACCAAAGCGCACACACACACGCACACACACACACACACACACACACACACACACACACAGCTATAGCTGATAAGGCAGAAAAGAAAGAGCACCTTCATACCCCCAGTGGTAGAAACTCAGGACCTACCATGCAGTAACAGGTCCTGTGGAGCAAGGACCAGTGGCCAGTAGTGGGAACTGGGAAGCTGTGTGTAGCCTACAGGAAAACTATCTGTGCCATCTTGGAGTAATTCTGAAGTTGTGCTGGAAATTCATTTGAAAAAGACCTCCTTATGACTGACAAGGGCTAAGCAGTGAGACCCCTTCTGAAGGGCATCAGACTCTCGGGGTTACAGAGCCTCCTCACTCTTCCTGAGCCCATGGGCAGCATGTAGGGCACAGTGTGTCTTTAATACGTCACCTGTTAGATGAACACAGGACTCGTCAGCTCTGTGTCCTGTGCTGTGGTTTCCAGGAGAAATGTCCTCCATAGGCTCAGGCACGAGATTTGATCCTCAGTGGGTGGTGCGCTTGGGGAGGTTATGGAACCTTTAGGAGATGGGGGATTCCTAGAAGAAGTGTGTCATTGGGCAGGCTTTGAGGGTGCATTGCTTGGCTTCACTTCCTGTTTTATCTCTGCTTCCTGTATGTTGTTGAAATATGATTAGTCAATGTCCTAACTGCCATTCCCTGCCCCAAGGGGCTTTATCACTCTGGGACTGCAAGCCAAAAAAAAAAAAAAAAAAAAAAAAAACGAAAAAAAGCAATTATCCCCTAACTTTTGCCAGAGTATTTTATCACAGCAACTAAAGAGTAACTGATAATGACAGTTTGTAGAACATCTTCATCCAATATCTTTAAAATATGTATAATTTTCTCAGTATTCCCGGTCAAGTGAAGGAGCACATTTCTCTGGAACTACCCTGAGGTGTTTACTGAGTTGGTTCTCTGCTTGCCAAATGCCTATGGTATCACCGGGGACTGTGAGCATTGAATGTACACAGACAGATTCACCGTCAGAGAGAAATATTTATAAACTATGAGACTGGCAATCTCTGGAAGCTCAATGAAAGTCTTTCCTGAAACCCTCAGCCCTAAGAAGAGCGACCATCTGCCTCTCTTGGCCAGGAGAGCCTGTGTGTGAATCATGCTGCGGATTCCTCCTCGGAAACCAGTCAAAACAAGCCTTACCAGGCAATTGCTCTTTTCAGTAGACTTTCCCCTGAAATGGCTGTGCTGTGTTTATTCTGTGCATTACTCGAAGTCCCCAAACTGCTCCCTCTGCAGCGTTCAGCTAAGCAGAGAACGGTGACACACATTCTTCAATTGCATGGACAAATCTTGGAGCCACCTTTAGCTTTTCTGGCTTTTGTCTCCCACATCCGCTCGGTCAGTCAATGAGCAGACCCACATGGTGAACTAAATTCCATGCCTTCTCACATCTGTAACTGCTGCTTTGGCGGATTCACCGTCTTCTCACTGGGGACAAAGATGTCTTCTCATAAGCTTCCCGCCTCACTCTTGCCATTGGTAAGCTTGATCCTTTCCATAGCAACCACAGGACTCATTATTATGTATAAAGCTCCCTGGTAGAGTCCAATGCGCTTGACACAAGTGTCAAAACGTCTCTGTGATTCTATAACTGGACTACAGCAAATATGGATGAAGAATTTTGCTCAGTACACACACACAAGACATATATGCCCCTTAACACACACACTGGAATGTTGTTTAGCCGGAACAATGTTACATTATGTTGGGGAAAACACGGACTTATCATGCAAACCCAGATAAGTCAGACGAATACCTATGCTCTCTCTCATATGTAGAATTTAGACTTTTTTTTTTAAAGGACATGAATGTAGATGAGATAATATTTCAGAAAAAGAAAGGAACCAAGAAGAGGAGAAAATGATATAAGATGAGGGGTGACTGGGATGAATATGATTATGACATGTGCATACATACATGTATAAACTGTTATTATAAAACCTGGTATATTTATAACTAATAAATGCTAATAAATAAGCAAAGCCCTTTCTCTAAGACTCAAGAAATTAAATGATGGTGATAGACACCAGAAATACAAGACCAGGTAACAATTTTCCTATTACCTGGGTTTATTCACAGGAATAAACCCATGTCCATTAGTCCACCAGAACATGTCACTGAATGGGGGAGAACAAAGTAATGTGTCAAATTCTGCAATGGCTGTGCGGACACGCGGACACTCTTTTTCCAAGGAAAGGAAGATTTCCTCCTTCCCACCCCTGCCAGAAGTGTGGGATCCAGCTGTGAGCAGTGTGTCAACACAGGAGATGCCATTGTGGATGAACATTGCCTGCTGGTCCAGTGGAGTGACCCAGGGCAGCAGCATCAGGGATAAATCGTGCTTGCCGTATGCATCTACAACCCTAAGAAAGGCATGTTAGTGCTTCTTTACAAGAACCAGTAACTCCAATCTAAACAGAACCCAATCCAAGTCAGTCTATAAAATATCTAATGTTTCTCCAAACACTTAAAAATTACCCAAAGCAGACAAAGTCTAATGAACTCTCACAACCAAGAGGAGCCCATGCAGAGAAGAAGTCACTTTATTGGATAATATCCAAGGGTAGAAGAGGGGCTCATCATGTAAACACTTGAGAAATGCTAAGGAACTCACAGGTGGGGAAGTTGGGTATGGCTCACAGGCAAACTGCCCATCTCAGAGCAGTGACTTTCTTGATATCTGTGTCTTACACCCCTTCTTTTGCAGATCCTTTGCAGGGCTTTTAAATAACCGTGCTCGTGTGTGTGTGTGTGTGTGTGTGTGTGTGTGTGTGTGTGTGTGTGTGTGTGTGATGGTCGGGCATGTACATGGGAGGTGCCTGCGGAGGTCAGAGGTAGGATGTGTTCTTAACTGCTGGTCCAGGTTTTCAGACCACAGTAACCTCATTGTGCCCCAGACCCTTCCTCATGCCTGCCCATCTCACTGGGGCAACAGTCTTGACATTCTCCAGCCTACCCACCTTTTCTTCTTTTGCTGGTGTGTCTCTTCTCCAAGGGGCTGCCCTTCCCAATAGCATATCCACACACGCCTCTCATTCACTCCAGTCTTGGTTTAAATGTCACCTGTGAAGACAGGTTTACATGGCCTAATTACACAGTTCGGTTTTTTTTTTTCAACGTGTGCTATTATTTTCACCATCCTTGATTTGGTATATTTATTAATTCACAATTTGCCTGCTTGCTCATAGTCATACCCACTCACTAGACTATAAAAGCTATGAAGGCAAGGGGACCTCTAGTTGCCACTCTGTGTCTCCCAGCTCGGGTGGAATGCCTGATGCATCATGGGTATTTGGTGCAGTATCTGTTTCATCACAGGCCTTCCGGAATCCAGATATTTTCATGTACAGTGCTGTCAATCTCTGGAGCTCTCTTCTGACTCTTACCTGATTGCTCCTAATCTGCAGATGAAGTAACTGAAGTCAATTAAGTGTTTTGTTTTATAACCTGCTTAACTCACATAATGAGCTTATGACAGAGAGTACTCTTCTTCATATTCCCACACCTGGGAACACACCGAGGCGGGGTTTGTCTCCCTTTCTCTTATATTAGCTACACACACACACACACACACACACACACGAGAGAGAGAGAGAGAGAGGGAGAGAGAGAGAGAGAGAGAGAGAGAGAGAGAGAGAAATTGACAAAGCTATACATTGGACTTTTCACATGCATGTTCTTCCTCCTTAGCATAGCTCATGTGAGAATATTCTACTTCCCACCTTGGAAGGAAGAAGGGAAAGAAGGAAGGAGGGAGGGAGAGGGGGAGGGATGGCGGGAAGGAGGACTCAGGCCTTTGAATATGATCCATCCTTATGAAGAAATCTCTAAAGCCAGGAGATTTTCTCTTTTTCTTGTATTTGACAACTCTGACATTAAATGTTTACATGTTTTTGAGAGACTTGGCACAATACAGGACATCTCCATTGTAGGTCATGTTGCATGTGACTTTGATCACTCACCAGCTGTTCTCAAAGTCCCAAGTGCACCAGGAGATGGACAGGGCACAGCTGGCTCTTAAAAAATACATATAATCTACTGAGATAAAAATGCTAAGAATTAAAATTAGTGGCAGCACAGAGATAGAACAGGTGGCCAGAGGAAGTTTCTGTAAACCAAAAAATGGACCAATGATTAGCAAACCCAAGAAGCAGAGGTGGCCTTCATTAACCCAGAGTAAAGTCCAGGGTTATGGGGGAAGGGTGGGAAGCAAATGGGAAACATCTCCAGTATGCAACATTCAGGTATTTATAAACATTTTTGGCCTTTTCTTACCTCAGGCATATCTTCTGGATTTTTCCCTATCTGTTGCAACGCCAAGGTCCCAATGGACTCTATTGCTGTGGGAAAGAAAATGATCCCAAACACATGTTCTGTAGGAACATCCGTTGTATTTTAACTTTCACAGAAGGTGTTCTACTCTGCCTATTAAAACTGGGGTCACTTTCCTGCAAAAGTTTTCAGTGGGACCTGGTCATAAATGCACTGCACACATGCCCTGACGATTTCTCTCTGCTCTGTTTTGAAATTCACAGCTTGTCGTGTGTTTTTCCTGAGAGCGCCTACAGTGGTCTCAGTGCCCCTCATCTTCCATTTTATCTCAATCCACCACTAGAGTGCACCAAAATATTTATTACAAGCTCGGTCGAGGCAGGGCCTGTACTTCAATAGTCCTCTACCTCTTGTATTCGACAACCCAGTCATTAAACGGTTTATATGAAACTGGGCACAGTCCAGGACAGCTCCATTGTTGAAAAACAAACAAGCCCCGTTGTTGCACTCAGGTAGAGATCAGGACTTGATTTAGGAGTCGAGTTTGTAATGAATCACAGTGTTTGCTGTGTAGATTCCACATCACCAATTTGTGTTGAGAACGGACGGAGGAGGGAGTCCGTCTGGCAGTTGTAGCAGAACAGCTTGTCATACACACCACTCTGGTATGAAACTTGGCAGAAGAGACTCCAGGATGTCAGTGAGCCACAGCTGCTCTGCAAATTCTCAGAACACTCTAGGAAACCTAAAATTACCGCCACTGTGTTAGTGTTACCCATCTCACTGTTATCGGCTATGGCACGCCGGGTACTGGGTGATTCCAGGTCTCCGGTGGACATCAAGCGTGAACTGGACCGAGAGAGCAGGCATTGCGTGTCCAAAACTTCCTGGCCATGGATGGGCATTATTAATAACTTGTTGTTCTGACTGGAGTAGTATATCCAGGACAGGTTTATTAAAATTGATATCCTACACATGAAACAAAATCCAGAGTTTCAGACTTTGGCCAGTAACTTAAAACCATACATTTTACCTGCCCTTTTAGGTGTAGCAAGCTTTATTTGTTAGACTATCTTTGGACCACTGGCCCATGAATACTGACATGGAAACTTCTTATTAATTATGAAAGCTTGGCCTTAGTTTAGGCTTTTTAAAAACTAGCTCTTATAACTTAACCTGCTTCTATTAATCTACATTCTATCACATGGCTGGGCTACCTTCTCTCTGTTCTCTGTCAGAATTGTTCTGCATTCTATTGGTGGCTCCCACTTGCCTAGATTCATCTCTCTCTCTCTCTCTCTCTCTCTCTCTCTCTCTCTCTCCCTCTCCCTCTCCCTCTCCCTCTCCCTCTCCCTCTCCCTCTCTCTCTTCCTGCAAGGTCTGCCTATCCTCTCCTGCCTAGCTATTGGCCATTCAGCTTTCTACACCAATCAAAGCAACACATCTTCACACGGTGTGCAAATGTTCCACAGTGGCTATGTGTGTGATGGAGACTCACGAACTGACTGAATTTGCCAGTTCATGCAGCTCCTCTAAGTTGCACTTTGATATGTGACTATTTTTGCTTATTTGTTTGGTTAGTTTTTGGTTGACTTTTTGTAGACATGGTATTTTTGTGTACCCCCGGTACTCACTATGTAGCCCAGGCTGGTCTTGAACTCATGACAACTCCTGTCTCAAGACAGCTGAGTCACACATAAAGGCTAACTTCACATCCTCACATAACTGTCTCAGAGTGTCTCAATGATAATGTCTTGAAATTTGCTGTCTTTACTTTCTCTCTCTGTCTCTCACTGTGTTTCTGACTGTCTCTGGTAGAGTACTTACCTAGCACGCAAGTACTGAGAAAGAAAACAAGGAAGGAAAGGAAGGAAGGGAGGGAGGGAGGGAGGGAGGGAGGGAGGGTGGGAGGGAGGGAGGGAGGAAGGAATCGGAAACCAGGCATTTAGACTCAAGAGAGATTTCACAAGTAACTGCTAAGTATTCAATCTAAAAGGGGCACAGATAAAAATTAAGAATCTAGAAAAGCTACAATTTCAATGAAAAAGATGTGCTAGGCAAGAAAAACCCAGAAACCACGGGACTCCATAGAACCCACTAAATTAACAGCCCGTATTATCTAGCGAATAACATGTTTAATTACCACGTGAAGGAGGCACCTGGCAAAAATGTAAAGACTGCCAGCAAGCTAGGGGTAGAAGACTGTGTCTGACAACAGATGCCCATATGCCCATCAAACGTTATAGGGAATGCAGTGTCCAAAACGTTCTTTTCAAATTAATTTGCCTACTGTGGCAATAATATTTAAAGAACGAAAGTATTAAAAAATTGGGAAGAAAACAATTGCCCTTTCTTATTAACATAAATGTCAAATGATAATTAGAACCATCAGCTTTAGGAATCAGGATGATGCCTGTTTATTAGAATAAAGAATGGAGGTCAATTGCCTGTCCATCCTCTATCTCTACCTGCTCCCTTCTCTCTTTCATGTTCTATTCCTTCCTCGTTGCTCTATTTCTTCCTTCCCCCTTCCTTCCTTCCTTCCTTCCTTCCTTCCCCCTTCCTTCCTTCCCCCTTCCTTCCTTCCTTCCTTCCTTCCCCCTTCCTTCCTTCCTTCCCCCTTCCTTCCTTCCTTCCTTCCCCCTTCCTTCCTTCCCCCTTCCTTCCTTCCTTCCTTCCTTCCCCCTTCCTTCCCCCTTCCTTCCTTCCTTCCTTCCTTCCCCCTTCCTTCCTTCCTTCCTTCCTTCCTTCCTTCCTCCCTTCCTTCCTTCCTTCCTTCCTCCCTTCCTTCCTTCCTTCCCCCTTCCTTCCTTCCTTCCTTCCCCCTTCCTTCCTTCCTTCCTTCCTTCCTTCCTTCCTTCCCCCTTCCTTCCTTCCTTCCTTCCTTCCTTCCTTCCCCCTTCCTTCCTTCCTTCCTTCCTTCCTCCCTTCCTTCCTTCCTTCCTCCCTTCCTTCCTTCCTTCCTCCCTTCCTTCCTTCCTTCCTTCCTCCCTTCCTTCCTTCCTTCCCCCTTCCTTCCTTCCTTCCTTCCTTCCTTCCCCCTTCCTTCCTTCCTTCCCCCTTCCTTCCTTCCTTCCTTCCTCCCTCCCTCCCTTCCTTCCCCCTTCCTTCCTTCCTTCCTTCCTTCCCCCTCCCTTCCTTCCTTCCTTCCTTCCTTCCTTCCTCCCTCCCTCCCTCCCTTCCTTCCCCCTTCCTTCCTTCCTTCCTTCCTCCCTTCCTTCCCCCTTCCTTCCTTCCTTCCTTCCTTCCTTCCCCCTTTCTTCCTTCCTTCCTTCCTTCCTTCCTTCCTCCCTTCCTTCCTTCCCCCTTTCTTCCTTCCTTCCTTCCTTCCTTCCCTTCCTTCCTCCTTCCTTCCCCCTTCCTTCCTTCCTTCCCCCTTCCTTCCTTCCTTCCTTCCTTCCCCCTTCCTTCCTTCCTTCCCCCTTCCTTCCTTCCTTCCTTCCTCCCTCCCTCCCTCCCTTCCTTCCCCCTTCCTTCCTTCCTTCCTTCCTTCCTTCCTCCTTCCTTCCCCCTTCCTTCCTTCCTTCCCCCTTCCTTCCTTCCTTCCTCTCTCCATGATCTCCTCACTGCAGCTTCTTCAGTACAGGATGGCTGTCATTAAGTCTGGCTCAATTGCATTTCTATACAGAGGAAAGAATATATACAGTTACTTAGAACTTATTCTAATGCAATTTGACCTATTAAAAGGCCATCCTATCCTTTTCTTACACAATGACTGTAAATCAGAAGGCCATTAGAGCCCTCAAGCTATTCTCATCTAAGTCAAAAGGAAAGGGCTTGATTAAAGGGCCATCAATTTTTGTTAAGCAAAGAACTACTATAAAGGATAATTATATTTCCTAAAGATAGATTTGTCTGCAGGTTGAAATGAGAGTCTAATGTCATTATATTTAATTTCCCTGCTTCTCCTTTCTCTACAAATAACCAAGATTTGAAATATTAATTCTTACCACAAATATATAACTTAGCAAGACTGCCAGAGAAAGTGGACATAGTTCAAGAACAATCTTCTGAAACCTGCAGACAGTTTCTGTGTGTAAATTTACCAAGACTTACACAAGTCTTTCATCCAGATTGCTACCCTGAAATTATTTTGGAAATTTCCTTTGACTCGATTTCAAAGCATCATCATTTCTGTTCAGTCTGGATATTTAGTATGTCATAATCCTCAATGAAATATTTAACAAAGTTCATTTGCTGTGACTTTGTTTGCATGTAACAACACATTGTCATACATTATTTCTACTCATTTTACTTGACATATATTAAGTGGGTGTGTTCAGTTATAGGCTGACGACAGCAATGTGTCACATCCACTCATATCCAATAGGTGTTGTAGCTAGGACCTGTAATACACTGCACAGGTCAATGTATTAAAAACTTGTTTTCCAGGCCTAAGTGCTATTGGGATGAGTACAGGTTTTAAGAACTTGGTAGGAACTATTGGAACAATGTGGGTACAGTTTTAAAGATGATGAAGGGACCCAATGCCTGTCATCCTCTTTTGAATGCTTTTGCTTTTTTCATCTGCTCTGACCATCCATGGCCTCACCATAAACCAAATAATGATGAGTAGAGACTCCCAAAGTTGTTAGCTGAAAACAACTCTGTCTTTATAATTGTATTTCCTCAGCTCACCTGACTAATATTAGCATGGTCTATGTGAGTCTCTGCTGGGCGTTGTGTATCCATTCACTTTCTCATGACTTAAGTGATCAAACACAGCTTTCCAGAAGAAGAAAGTTTGAAATTGACTGGTCCAGCCTAAGACCTATGCCACGAGAGTGAGCCCACGCCTGTCACTGCCTGGAACACCAGGGCCCAGAGGCTGGATGGCCCAGAGATAGAAATAAACATGACTGGAGGGGGAAAATATCAATGGAATGATGCCTAATGATATTCAGTTATACTTATAGACTGGTCCCTAACTCATCAATATCAATGGAGTGATGCCTAATGATATTCAGTTATACTTATAGACTGGTCCCTACCTCATCAAAGAGGCTTCATCCAGCAACTGGTGGAAATAGGTACAGAGATCCACCCATAGTCAAACATTAGACTGAGCTGGGGAGTCCTGATGAAGAGAGGAAGGAAGGATTGTGGGACCCATAGGGGTCAAGGACATCACAAGAAAACCCACAGAATCAACTCACCTAGGCTTATAGGAGCTCATAGAAACTGAACTGACAACCAGGGAGTTTGTATGGATCTGACCTAGGCACTCTGTGTATACGTTAGGATTATGTAGTTTGGGGACTGTAAGGAGTACAGTTTTTCCACCGGCCGCCAGTCTTGTCCCGGCTGCCGCGCCAGCCCCAAATAATGCATAAAGACTCTGTATTTGATATTATGCTATTGGCCAGGTACTAGTTTCTTATTGGCCAGCTCTGTCTTAATTATTAGCCCATTTCTATGTATTTCCGGCGAGAGGCAGCTGGCGGTTCTATCCTCTCCAGATTCTCCATCTTGACTCCTTACTCCTTCCTCTTTCCTCCTTGTCTCCTAGTTCCGCCTATCTTACTTTCCTATTGGCCAACAGTGCTTTATTCATTAACCAGTATGAGAAACATATACAGAATGACATCTCCCATCATCTCCTCTTTTCTGTCTAAATAAAAAGAAGGGTTTTAATCTTAACATAGCAAAATATATAACACAACAGTTATCAAGTAAGAATCACAGTAAACAATATTTAGTCCATTAACATTTAGTAAGATTTAAGAAAATATTCCATCATCTATTCTATCTTTGTGTCTAAAGTCTAAGAAACATCTTTAATCCTAACTAAGGAAAACTATAACCATAACTATCTGTCTTCAACTCCATCAAAGACCACAGAAGGATTAATATATAAACTCTAGAAATGACAGAGACATCTTGCCTTGTCAGTCACCTGAAGTTCTTCTGTAATCTTCCATCTTCAGCCCATAGGCTATAGTGTGTCTAGTAGACTCTTCAGCAAAGCAGGAAACTTTAAACTGTCTTCTTGTATTGGCAGTTTGTCAGTCACTTTTCTGTGTCCTGCAGACTGTCTGGCAGACTCTGCCATGAAGCAGGAACTCTGTAGCAATGTCCATCTTGAATCAGCAGTCACTTTTCTGTGGGTCCTGTATGTTCAGTTTATACAGCATAAAGTCATACAGTCCAGACAAAAGCAGTATCTTGTCCAAATGGCTAGTCTTACCATATTGGAAGCAAATTTCATAACATGTTTCTTCTATGTCCATCTTTCATCTTCCTTCTGGTGCCATTTTAAATGCCATATTCTGTAGGTCTTTGAAAGGTTTGAAGAATCTATCTCAAATACATCTCTGTGTATCTTGAAAACCTAACTAACTTAACTCTAAGCTTTGACTATCATAGGTAATTATCTATAATCTGTACTACATTATACATTACATTTTTAAATGAGATATATAAACACAATACCTAAACAAAAAGAGAAATATACATATCACAAAATTGACCTTAAATTGTATCAATAAATGAAAATCCATTCCAAAGCAAAGTATTCATATCTATACCATAATTCCATTTTTACCTTTAAAAAGATATTGGTTGTGATCATTAACCATTTATAACCAAGCCCATTTAAATGAAAACAAACATTTATAAATACTATTTGGGAATTTGGGCGTCGTTTAAGACTACGTGGAAATACATAGAAATGGGCTAATAATTAAGACAGAACTAGCCAATAAGAAACTAGTACTTGGCCAATAGCATAATATCAAATACAGAGTCTCTGTGTATTATTTGGGGCTGGTGCGGCGGCCGGGACAAGACTGGTGGCGGGCGGAAAAACCATACTCCTTACATGGGACTCCTAACATTGGGAGCAGAGGTTGTTATTGACTCTTTTGCTGGCTTTTGGGACCCTACTCCTCATACTGGGTTGCCTTGCACAGCCTTAAAATACAAGGCAAAATATTTAGTCTTATTGCAACTCGATGTGCCATGTTTTGTTGATATCCACGGGATACCTGCCCTTTTCTGAACAGAAACAGAGAAGGAGTGGATTGGGGATGGAACAGAGGGAGTGTGTGGGCGGGGCGGGGGGGGACTTGGAGGAGGAGAGGGAAACTGCATACTTCAGTGGGGGATGTAAAAAATCATTAAGAAGGAGGAGGAGGAGAGTTAAACCGAAGCTGAGAATCACCGGAGATATTTAAGCAGAATCCAGGCAGCTCTTGTGAGAAAACACTCAATAGCCACTACAGGAGGCAGGAGAGGGGTGATGTTGCTAAAGGCAGAGATAAAGGCAGAAGGAACTACGGAGAGTCTGCATTCAGGGCCATACCAGGGAGCAAAGCATTATGGGGATCCATGGAAGATGATATGCTGGATGGATTATTCCCTAGAGTCTTTAGAGACTGAATGGCCAGGGCAGAAGATTCACTGCTCCAGACTCCAGGACTATAGGAAATGGATCTTTGTCATATGGATCAAGACACACAGTTTAGAACAACTGTTAATGGCAAGGTTAGAATACTTATGCAGGAGCTATGCTATTGTCGAGGGCCAGGCTGGGCCTACCCACCTGCTCTATTTTCCTTTCTGTTGCTGTGATAAGGCATTCTCACCAAAAGCAGCTCAATGGAAGAGAGGGTTAATTTGGCGTTTCTTTTCTAAGGCACAGTCCGTCACTAAAGAGAGTCAGGGTGGGAACTTGAAGGCAGGCCAGATTTCTGTTCCACGCAACATTACCTCTAACCAAGGACCTTCCTCACAGCCAAGGAACAGCAAAGAAGCCATGGGATTAGACTTCTTGGTGGTTAATTATCTGGCTAGCACGTAACTGGTTTCCTTGTACTGCCTAGGACCACCTGCCTAGGAATGGTACCATGTGGAAGGGTGGGTCCTTCTACATCAACTAACTATTAAGAAAGCCCCACCCTAGTAGACATGCTCATAATCTAGTCTACTCTGGGCAACTCTTCAATGGAGGCTTTTCTCTTAGGTGACTCAAAGATGTGTCAGGTTGACAATTAAGTCTAAATAGGACACATCTTTCTTGTCAAACTTGTTTGTTGAAACTAACCCCCAATACCTGAGAATGAGATTCTGTTTGGCAGTAGGGCTTCTTAAAGGAGTGATTAAAGCCTGCTGTCTGCTGTTCAGAGGTCTGATATAATCTGACTCCTGTACTTGCAGAAAGGAAGAAAACAAGAACCAGGAGATCGTATGCAGAAAAGGAAGACCTCTTGTGAAGACACAACAAGTAGATTGTCACCTGCAAACTGTGAAGAGTGGCCTTAGGACAAAGTAAACATGAGAATGCCCAGGGCTATTGTCACACAATAATAGAACGTACAGGGACAAGGGCAGTATTCAAGGGATGAACAATAATTGTTGCTGGAGAAAATGAACAGAGTGTAATGAACTAGAAAGTGTACTGGTTCTGGGTGAATTTGTGGAATGGTAAATTCTCCCACTTGACTGTACACCTATTTAGGAACCTTGAACACTAACCTCAAGCATTTTATCTCTTGGTTTTTAGGTACTGGGGAAATATGCAAAGCCTTTGAACAGAGGGTGACATCTTCAAAATTTCTGTGCAGGTAACATGGACCGAAAGACATGTCACAAGTGAGCCTGTGGCCAGGGGAAAAAAATCAAAGCAATCCTAAGAATCATTTCTAAGGGCCTTCTGGGGAATATAATTGTGTACATGCCCCAGGGAATAGTTCCAGATCCATGGATATTCAGACCACCCTAGGTCACAAAAGAAAACCAAAAAAAAAAAAAAAAAAAAAAAAAAAAGGCGGACATGTAGGGGAGGAGAGAGGGGAGGAGTTATGGGCAGGAAGGGGAGGAGAGAGGGGAGGAGTTATGGGCAGGGAGGGGAGGAGAGAGGGTGGGGGAGGAGTGAAACTAACAGAAAGATGTGTGTGCACGAACTCATTAAAGAAGGAATTTAATTCATCAGAACAAGGAGAAGGACAAAATCTCCAGCTCAGCTGGCATAGGTTTTCAGTTAGGCATTTTCCCAAACATCTCCAGTCACCCTAAGCTACAGTGAACTTCACATGCCATGAAGGTGGCCAAGATTCGGTGGAGCACACTTGACTGATCAATTGGCATGGTTGTAGTAGGGTTTAAAGATAAACCAGTGCCTTGGATCCATATTTTCCTTAGAAATATATTTAGCACCTTGTGGGCCGGCAATGTTCCAAGGCCTGTGTTATTAAATATGACTGGGAAGTGTTTGAAGTAGGTATTAAAATCATTCATCCACACTTTGAGGAGGAAAAAAAAAACTCACAACAAAGAAACTTCCTGTGATCTCTGTGAGGGAAGTTAATTGTAAAATATCCTTCCATGACCTGGGTATCAAGTTCTTGAAGGAAATCAAATTAAGTATGAGCACATTTTTCCAGATCTGATTTCGGTTTTAGAATTTTGAGGTGTAGCTCTAACCACTGCCAGGGACTAAGGTAGTCTATTGTTGGAATGCATCTGGATAATCACATTCCAGCACAGAGAGAAATGTTTGTCTTTCCATGCTCAGGGCTGGTGCCTCCATGTGTGTGGCCACAGCAAGTCATTAATGTCCAGACTCACAAGGAGTAAGGTGGAAGTCATGTATTCCTGAACTTTGTGCTGACTGAAATCGACCTTTCAGGATCACGGTACCCTAGGATCTTAAGGTAAACCCGAATGACGGTGATCTTGTACAGCTGATTCCATAATAAAATCCCAGTGGGTGCTTGTTCATACTAACCTAGGAAATATTTTTAAATTCCAGTGTATAAGAAGAGCATGTATTTATTACTTTGAATTCTTTCGCTCAACTTTCTACTATATAACACACAGGATAAGTACAATGTCCATTTTGGCCATATTTTGAGACATTCATTGTTAAGCCTTTATCATGGGTGTTTTAAGTTCAGTGCTGTCAGGATCTACCCGGGGTCAGAATCTTCTCACTTTAAGATCACCTTCTCACCTTACACATGGCACTGTCCCAAGTAGTTTTGATTATTCTTTTTTCCCACAAGAGCTTTTTCTTTGGATGACAGAGCATGATCATTGGAATTAGAGAGTGTATGTTCTCAGTGAAAGCGTTACCACAGTTACTTAAGGCTCCTAAATTTCTGTTTCATGTGGTATGAAAATTAAAGTACTCACAATGCAGGGACTTAGTAGGAGTATTCTGTAAGCAGTGTATGTACGCATTCTAATGCAGACCTGAAAGGCAGTGTGTTACGGGCACAGAGATTTGTGCATGAAGAAATGGGTAATTACATAGACAATCCACCAGATTCCAACTGCACTGTGCTTGACATCTATAGTATGAATAATAAAAACAAGAGACAGATGTCTGATTTTAAGCTTCAAGATGAAAATTGGAGAAGCAAAGCAGCCAGCCAGTAGCTCCTCCCTCTACCAAGGCTGAAATGGAGATCCTGTCTTCCCTGTAATTGGAAACTGAATCTCCCATGAGACCCTTTCCGTCTTCTTTGTAAAACTCTCTAGTGCTGGGATTAAAGGTGTGAGCTCTGTTTCTCTTTTAGACTGATTCACTCTCATGTAGCCCTGGGTGGCCTTGATCTCACAGAGATCCATCTGCCTCTGTCTCCTGAGTCCTGGTATTAAAAGTGTGTGCAATCACTGCCAGCTTCTATAGATAACTAGTGTGTCTGGCTTTGCATTCCAATATCCAGTGGCTTTATTAGATCATAAACAATATAGACATCTATGATCAGAATGAACAGCTATTAAAATGGTAAGGTGAAGAGAAGTCACGGAAATTGTAAGGAGTTCCGTGCCCTCATATGCTAATGGGAAGTTACCAAGATTGAACTATGCATAAAGGATTCAGTAATTCTATTTACACTGAGGAACACATCGAAAGGATAAAAGTTTTCTCATTAACATGACTTTCATGTCCTTCAAAGACACACTGGCTATAATGGCTTGAAAAGGGCTACTTTAAATATAGCTATAAAAGCTTGCTTACCAGCCACTGAGTAAAATATTAGTCCACAAAACAAAGGTAAGATTACAAGCCTTCATCTTGAAATGCTGATTTTTTTTGTATTTAAGTGATGGCTTTCAAATGATAACGATGATACCATTTTCTCATAAATATTTACTCATGACCTTGTTTCCATTAGTGATATTTTCTAGCATCTATTAGGTATCTAGCATCTATTAGGTTTATTGAACTGAGTCTTCATCACAGTTCTGAAGAATGGCTGTTGTGATCCTTTAATGGAGAGATTATGATTGCTGCACATGGTGCCAGAAATTTCAGGACACTGATGCCTGAGTAACCCCCCTCCCCAGCTTTAGGCTGTGAAGTTATAGTTCCCGTTAGCTATCATGGTTAACACTTGATAGTGTGCAAACAACTAGGACGCACACTCCCCATTTTAGAAACACTTACATCCCATAACATTGTCTTATTACTCTCAAATTTATACTTTACTATAATCAATAACACATAAGCCATTCTTTTTTCACTAGCACATAGTACGTGAACTAAGCATAGTGAGTTTAGTTAATAAGAACTTACATACATTAAGTGCACATACAAGTATAAACTGGACTCCTATTCATCAAGACTGAAGCAACTGTGCTTTCAAAATGAGTATTATCTTCTACTTTCCAATAGGCTTATGTACAAATCTAGAAATAGTTGGCCACATGAGCCAGATGGTTGGATGTCCAACTAGCATTCTTGAAAACCTGGGTACAGTCCCCAACACCTAATAAAACTAGGTATGGTGGTGCAAGGCTTCGAGTCTTCCATGGTGATTTTTGAGGCCAGCATTTGCTATGTGTGACCGTGTCTCAAAAAATTAAAATGGGGGACAACTAAAAATGTATAGTTTTTGCAAAGCTTTATAGAGCTCAACACTTTCACATAGTCTGGAGGAGATGTGGACTGTTATACATCTCCAGGGCCAGTTGAGAACATTTCTTTGGAGACGTTTTCCCATAGGCAGCTTAGTGAGCCAACGTGTCTAGCTGGGATATTTATAGGAACGGGGTTATAGGGTTACCATCGGGAGCATGAGCCACTTAGGATAGAAAGCCCCTTCCTTCAGCGATGGCAACTTCTTACATATCCTCAGGAAGAGTGAGGCCTCATGCACCGCCTCAGAAGCTACCCATGAGCTCCTCTGCCCTTCATCTTGTACCTTAAGAGTTTCCCCTGGTTTCTATTCGTAAAACCAATCTTGTGACTTCTGTGGCTAATCAGAGCTGTTCTGAGTTCCCCTGGTTTCTATTAGTAAAACCAATCTTGTGACTTCTGTGGCTAATCAGAGCTGTTCTGAGTTCAGGAAGGCAACAACCACACAACGCCTAAGGGACAGCATTCTACAACACATTTGCCTTCATCAGTGTGACTATGTGCTTCAGTGATGAATGCACAAATGGCTCGTGTATGCTGGGCGTTGGCACTACGATTCCACTGCTTTTCCACGTGAGCCAGCTGTCAGTTCCTGTTCTGAAGCTCCGTTACAAGGACAGCAGTTTTCTCTGCTACCTTTGCTAAACTGCAATACAATGACCTGGCAAATATAGCAGACACCACATCTCTCTGCTCCTGCTTTGGAGCTGAAACAAGATGTGAAGTGTGCAGAACAGAGCAAACCATCCAAACCACCATGTCCAACATCATGTCTGCAGGGCCACGCCTTCCCAAGTGCCTCAGACTGGAGAGCAATAGAAGGCGAATGTGGGCTGGGAAGTCCTTATTATGCAGGGCAGAATGTGAGACACCAAACCAAATGTACAGCAGAAGCTTCCTGAATAGAAGCTTGGAGCAGAAAGAGGAGATTCTGGACACAAAATTCAATTTGAAGTTTAGTCCAGAATAATGTGCCTATGACAGCTGTTAGTTTTGACAAACGAATGTTTGGTAATGTTTGGTAATGAATGTAACTCTTGCTTGATTCTAATTTTCAACTTGGCATACCTAGAATCTCATGAGAAGAGAGTTGCAATGAAGGATTGACTATAATGAGTTGGTGTGTGGGAATATCTATGGGAGATTGTCTTAATTAAGTTAATAAATTACATCTCACCATTGGTGGCACCATTCCCTGGGAAGGGAGCCCTGAAGTGTGTAAAAGTAGAAACACCAGCTGAGGAGAAAGCAAGCAAATGGCATGTGTTTATTCCCCTCTATTCTTGACTGTGGGTGCGATGTGTCTAGCTGCTTCAAGATCCTGCCACTGACATCCCTCATAAAAGACCACACCTGAAATTATAAGCTGAAATAAGCCTCCTTCTCCCCCAAACTGACTTTTCTGATATAGTTTTATCACAAGAGAAACAAAACCAGAACAAAAGTCACAAGGGACATAGAAGAGGATGTAACGGGTAAAATAATGTTCACTTGAGGCTGTGTGTAAACTCTGAACACATTAGTCATAGCACCCTTGTATGAAAAAGAGGAGGCTGTAGGAATCCAGGCCAGGATGACAGAGTAGGAGAAAAGTATCTGATTTTGAAAATCAAAAGAGGCTATATAACAAGAACGCAGAAAGCCTCTGAAAACTGGAGAAGAACTGGCTGTTATCAGAGCATACAGCCTTGCTAGCACCTCCACCGTGTGCTCTGGGCTCTGCAGCCTCACCGCCGCCTTCACTGTGTGCAATATTCTCCACAGCAGAGCTGCAACAAATAGCAACAATTTGTGGCATTTTTTATTACGACATTCAAGAGTTCCAAAATATCTGTGTAGCATTGCCTTTGCAACCATCCCAAAGTTCTAATATTATTATAGAGTTCATGACTACTTTTAAAATGTTAAGGAAAGTCACAGTGCATCGACAGCGTTGCGGCCCTTCCATGTTTCCTCAAGCCCACATGAGTCTGCACACTCAAATGCATTTGGAGTTCCTTGGATGGGATCCAAGGTGCCTCAGTCCTTCCTCGTGTTTGACCTCTATCAGATGCCACACCTGTGTGTAGGAAGCACTTGACGCACTGCCCACATCCCTGACCTCTGACCTATACCTCTTCCTTACATGTAGCCTTGCCACTAAGGGTTAAGTATGACAGCAGTTGCTCCCACAAAGTTTTGGCAAAACAACCCTTTTTTAATGTGACGTATTCCACTGGAGATAGAAATTTGGAAAAGTTCTAAGCTATGTTGCCATGGAAACCAGACAGAACGAGACTCTCATCATTTCTTTCATCTGAGAAATGGAGTGCCGGCAAGCTATGCCACCATCACAGCAGTTTGATCAGACCTTCTCCCTCGCCAAATTCCAGTCCACATTCTGGTGTGGACTATGCCGTCAGTGTGAGACCATCATAGGGTCACGGTGTTCCACTGAGAATCAGAGAATAAGCAAGCGAAAGAGTCCATTATGTGAGCACCACATCTAAAGCTTCCGTTTGGTTCCTGTCATTTCTCTTGTTAGTTTTGGTACTATTTACTCAAATATTTAGCCTAATGTAAGTGATCAGTAAATAACAATGGGAAACACCTCTCTTCAGGGTACAGGGAGTATCCTCTATCTGAAGTATATATTGTTGTATGTCTAGGTGTTCAAAATGCTGATATGAAAATCATGCTTTAGACACCTTGTGTGGGTCTTGGCTTTACCACTTCATATCCTATCTGCATGTAGGCCAGTAAGTCTTGCAGAATCAATACTGTGTAATAACTGTGCTTACATGTAATGTTTGCTTTTTTTGTTTTTATTTTAGATCTTTAAATGTATCCTATAAAATGTAGGTAATTGCATGACCACCCATAACTCTAAACATACATACGAATACTCTTCAATTCTTCACTGTATAAAGAAGCTAGAAGAAGTTGAGAATTTCTCAGGATCAAATTATCAATTGCTTAAAGACCCGGGATCAAAATCTAAGTCTTTAAGGGCTTTGTATCCCTTCTGTGAGCACAGAACTCTAGCTAACACCCAAGTGGGGTGAATAAAAGAGTTATCAGTCAACAAGTTTCTAGAGTCACACAGACTAAACATATATGAACAACAGTTTAAGTGTCTGACAGGAAAATCAAGACCTCAAATGTTGTAGTTTGTATCATCATACAATTCCATTAAATAGTATACCACTTCATATCATGTCATACAATACCATACCATACCAGCGTATTTCTTTGTATCAGAGAAGAAGAGAATATTTGAATTCTTTTGCCCTGACAAGAACCAAAGATTTTTGTATGTGTAATAGTCTAGAGTTTGCAGCTCTAGAGACTCCATTGTCTTAGGGACAGAGACCCATCAGTCTGTATTATTTAATATTGTGTTCTCTGGATCTGGATTAATGAGGGGATATCACCAAGAATTTTCATTTTATTTTATTAAAAATGGAGAAAATGTCCACTGAGATTTGAAGACAAGAATGTGTGTATGTGGCGGGGATATGTTTCAGTGAGAAGAGCTGTTAAGAGTAGGTTTTTCCCTGCAGGCATGGGCCCACTGCCCTGCCAACCCAGATATAAAGCTGTTAGCCTGTTACTAGCATTTCTTATTGGCTAGTTCTGCCTTAAATATTAACCCATTTCTATTAATCTAAGTATTTCCATGTGGTCTTATCTTACCAGAAAAAGGCCCAAACATTCTTCTCTCTCAGGCCACCATCTTGAATCTCCTCCCTACTACTTCCGGAATCCTCCTTGTCTCCTAGTCCCGCCTATCTTGCTTTCCAATTGTCCAACAGTGCTTTATTCATTAACCAATATGAGAAACATATTTACAGGATGACATCTTCCATCAAAGAGCCTGTTGCACAAGCAGAAGGACCTGAGTTCAGTTTTGCACACTGGTAAATCTGTATATATAGTGCGCATCTGTTACCCCAGTGGTTGAGGTAGGACAGAGAAAGGTAGATCTCCATAGCTCACTGAACAGCTAGTATAGCCAAAATATCAACATTCAGCTTCCGTGAGAGACCTCGTCTGAAAGAGTAAACTGTGGAGAATCATGGAAGGAGACATTTGGATTCAATCTCTGTTGTCTGCTGGAACATTCAGCAGTAAGTACACTCATGCATATACCTAGGAAGGAAATAAATCAGAACTCTGTCCTGGCTGCATTTTCACAGGGATAAGAATGTTATCTAATAATCGATCTGCCAACCACTCCTTTTGTTTGAGGTAGTCAGGGGCCATCTTTAAACTGAGTTTATCTGTGTTTCAATAAAGGAAAGCAAGGATACAGGCATAGAAATTTATTCCTCGAATTTTTTCTTGAAGTGTGAAAGATGAGAGAGAGGATGGATGAATGTGTGCACCCCATCACCTCTGTAAAAAGATGAGAGAGAGGATGGATGAATGTGTGCACCCCATCACCTCTGTAAAAAGATGAGAGAGAGGATGGATGAATGTGTGCACCCCATCACCTCTGTAAAAAGATGAGAGAGAGGATGGATGAATGTGTGCACCTCATCACCTCTGTCCGCATCTTAGAATGATGTGTCCTCCGATAAGCATTAAATCTTGTTATTGCTTTAAGGCAATAAATCTTATGAGACATGGGGGAGGCAGAAACACCAGTGCACTAATGAGATTACCCTGAAAATAAAGCGGTGGATTAGTAAAATCTAATTTGGAAGTGATGAAGTACATGTGATGTCCAAGTAATTATTCCTGTACAGTCACATCCACAGGGAGCTGGGAGTTATTGGGCAGCGCACTGCGTTAATGATGCGGCTGCCTGACATTTGAGCGAACGTGCGGACTGCTGTGTCCCATTGTCAACAATCACAACTGGGTACAGCAGCTGTGTCTCAAATGCTGCCAGAGCAAAGCTGGAACTGAGCTGTGTGTGTGTCTGTGTGTGAGTGCATGTGTCAGTGTGTATGTTTGTATATGTATGTGCATATGTGTGTAAGTATGTTTCTATGTGTAGCTGTGTGTCTACATGTGTACATGACTAAGTGTATGTATGTGCACATATGAGTGTGTATCTGTGATTGTATGTTCATTTGCGTGCATGTCAGTATGTGCATATGTGTGTATACCAGTATGCACACACATGTTTATATGTGCATGTGTCTTGTGTTTGTTTGTACTTCTTAGGCTAGTGTTTTAAACATTTTAAAATCTGGGGCAAGACAAAAGTACAATTTTGAAAGAAATATAGGTAAAGCCCTAAAATCTGGTGTTCCTATTTAAACACTAAGACCAAACACATCCTTTGAGTTGTTTCTGTCTTCATTGGTCTTTCAAAAGCATAAAGCTGCCAGCTGAGATTAACTCAAGCATCACTGGAAATATTTCTCATAAAGTCTTTCCCTCTTCTGTTTTTGATTATGGAGCTCTTGGTCAGAGCAGTAACTTCGTGGCTTTATGACAAAGGAACCCCGTGGCTTCAATACATAACTAATTCGACCCCATGTAAAATGAGTAAAAGATGCTAATGAAGTTGACGAATTAACCAAACCCAACAAAGAAATCACTCAATGAAGAAAGCCTCTTGATTTTCACCGCATCGTGAGTTTCATGAGTTTTTATTTCATGTTGGAGGCCATAAGGAGGGCTGACGTCAGGAGTGCCAGTGAGGGCTTCTCAGAAGAGAGGCTGGGGTGGCTGAGAAGCAAAGGAATTGGGAAAACAGGAAGTACCAGATGGGAGATGACTTCCACAAAGGCACAAAGTAGCCTTTCCTTTGAGCTAGTTTTTAAAAAATTTCATTTTATAGCATTCATTTATTTGTGTTTGTGTGTGTACATTCATGTCTGAGTGTGTGTGTATGTGAGTGTGCGTGTGTGCGTGCGTGAGTGTGGGTGTGTGTGAGTGTGTGTGTGTTAGGACATGTTAGGTTAGAGCATGATAACTTTCTGTTTCTTTTTTTTAATATTTTTTATTTACTTAGTTATTTATTTATTATATACACAGTATTCTGTATATGTGTGTATGCCTGAATGTATTCCTTCGGGCCAGAAGGGGACACTGTTATCTCTTTATAGATGGCGGTTGAGGCACCATGCGGTTGCTGGGAATTGAACTCAAGACCTCTGGAAGAGCAGCCAGTGCTCTTAACCTCTGACCCATCGCTCCAGCGAGCATGATGACTTTCAGGAGTGAGTTTTCTGCTTTCACTGTGCACACCCAGGGGATGGCACTCAGGCCACTGGGGATGAGTGCCTTTCCCTCCCTCCCAGTGTTGAGTAGGAGTCCATCTATGTCCTCCGTAGACGTCATATCTCAGCCTCTCCCATCTTGATACCTGACTTCAGCTCCTGAGTATATGACCTAACTCCTTCTGTTCTGAGAAAGGAACTGCTGATCTGTGCCTGTCAGATCCAGACAGATACTATCGGACGCAGGTCTGAGATGTTGAAGCAGCCAGATAGGAACATTTGGAGGTAAAGAATAAAGCAGGAAGTTTTTTTTTTCCTAGGGGTGGGTTTCTGGCAGAAGGGAGGGGTATCCCTGAGAGGAATTAGGGGGAGGAATAACATGTGAATAGGATTAAAATACATAATGCATATATGAGACACTGAAATAATAAAATATTATATCAAAAGTAAACAGTGAGGTGACAGCTTTATTTTAAGGAGAAATAACGCAAGATCACAATTCTGCAGAATGTGAAACATTGATAGAGCTGTCAAAGAAATGGAGTAGGCAATAAAGCATGGAACAGCCAAGTTGAAGATTTAAGAAGTCAGATGAAGGCGAAGGCGTTAGCTCTTCCTACTGAGCAGGATTGACACTGCATGCAGGGGCCTCTTAAGGCACAGCACCAGGGGCTCTGTAAGGGTAGATTTCTTTTCTCCTCCCTCTCTCCCTCTCTTCCTTCCTTCCCCCTCCCTCCTTCCCTCCCCCCTCCCTCCCTTCCTCCCTCCCTCCCTTCCTCCCTCCCTCCCTCCCTCCCTCCCCCCTCCCTCCCGCCCCCCTCCCTCCCACCCCCTCCCTCCCTCCCTCCCCCTCCCTCCCCCCTCCCTCCCCCTCCCCTCCCCCTCCCTCCCGCCCCCTCCCTCCCTTTCTTTACTCTCTTTTTCCCTCTCAGTCTTTCTTCCTCCCTCACATGCTCCCTCTGGTTTGCGCGTGTTTGCGCCTGTGCACAGGAGAGTGGGAGCTAGAGGAGTAATCAGGATGCCCAGCTCTCTCAGTCTGTATCTTAGTCCCTTGACACAGGACCGTTCATTAAATCTAGAGGCTCTGGCAGCCTCCGAGCCCTAGCAATTGTCCCATCCCTGTCTTTCTGCCCTGGGGTTTACAGGAGTGTGCAGCGAGGCTGGTTTCTTACGAGGGTGTTGGGATCTGAACTCAAGTCCTAATACTTATGCAACACTGTACGGCCCCTGAGGTTTTCAAATAGCTCTGTGCCCAAGGATGAACTGAGAAGGCAGGGAAGTTTTTCTTTCTTTCAGGGAAGATAACGAATTCTATATTCCGAAACAAAACAAAATGAAAGCAGAAGGAAAAAGAGGCGGGCAGGAGAGAGGAGGGAGGGGGGAGACATACGTGGACCCTGAAAACGAAAAGGTTGTTAGCAAGCAGAAGTCATGACCCGTCTGATCAGACTCTGAAAGAATCTGATAGAAACTCGTGTTAAAAAGGAAAGGTCCTGGCATCTGCCGATGTGGTTGTGTTGTCTTCTGTGAGGAGCAGATGACATCGTGACCAGATGTGTGTTGTTGACATGAGCACAGCCATGCCAAGTTCCCCAGTGTCCCAGACTCAAGAAAATGGCAAAGCTTTCCTCAGGTGAGGCTCAGAGGAGAGGCAAAGCCTTCCTTTGGTCCATGTATGGATGTTATGAATGTTTGGCCTGGAGCTCAAGCCAGTGTACACAGAAGTCATCAGCCGCAGCTTCCTCCTTAGGATGACTGCAACCTGAAACTGTTTCTTTACAGAGATCTCCTACTGAGATTAGCTGACCCTCCTCCAAGGTAAGTGTTCACCTGTATACAACGAACCTGCCTCCTCGTGTGAGTATATAAAAACAAGTTGAGTGTCCAGGTTGCTGGTGCATCTCCACCCCAGCACACAGCCCAACTGAGCCTACCTTTTCTGTACATGTGTTTGTGTGTGTCTTTTCTTCATCATGCCCTTGCCCCAGTCAGGTCAAATCCAAAGCCACACAGGTCATGGAAGCCTATGTCAACCTAGAGATCATGCTCTGTAAGGTCCTGATGCTTTTATTTTATAGATGAGAAACATCAAGGCTTCATGAAGGTTTAAAATGCCCGAAGGTAATGTTAGTTGTTTGTGATCTAGGTTTATGTGCATTCATTGAAGTCAAGATGAGGGAGAATTTCATTCTTGTTATGCCTGCAGAATTTGTATTCTAATAGTTCATATAAACCTGTATGTGCATGCCCATGTATTTATGCATGCCTCTTTGTATGAGAGATAGATAGATGGATGGATGGATAGATAGATAGATAGATAGATAGAAAGACAGAATCAGCTTTGAGTCCTTGAAACACTTGACTCTAAACAATAAAACAGCAAGTTTTTTGAACTTTTCTAAAAGGAGAAGGCTGGGGAGCTGCAGAAGCAGGTTGGCCTTGACTATTAATGATGCAAAAGGAAAAGTAAATGAATTCTTTATTCAGGCCTAGATCCTTTGTTCCGATGTCAAGAGCAAATTCAAGCAGTAGGTTTTGTGGAATTTGTTTTCCTGCTTTCTTTATGACTTAGTTGAAAGACACTAACAGCAGGTATACAGGACCACATCATATTAACACCTTGACATATTTCTGACCTCGGCTGATTTAATCCCAGGCATCTATGGTGTGCCTGTGACCCCCATGTGATACCTCAACACTAGCAGGTACAGAAGCACCAACTTCTCAAGTACATATACATTCACCTATGAGATTGATCTTTATTTTAACAAACTGTACCAGCTCAAGACTAGGGTGATGCAATTTTCATACATTATATCCATTAGTTATTATTGCAAGACAGGGAAGAGAAGTATAGCCTTCATTTATTCTCACAGGCATTCACATCTTGTCTGCTGGTGATACCTGGATCCCCAACTGAGCTTGCGCACTCAGAATAAGCAGTTCTAAACATGAATGCCTATCAACTTATCCTGCTAAAACATCTCCCTCCTCTTCTCCCAGGCACCTGGGTACACTCCCATCATGAGTGACCCCACAGAGTTACACAGATACCTGTCAAACAGCATGCTCGGAATAGACTTTCCATTACATCTCCCAGCGTATCGTAACATTTCTTTTTTGAAGATGCTAGTTGCAATCTGGAAGAGCATAACACTATTGACCTATGATCTCCTTCCAGAATAGTCTGACTGGACTGACTGTTGATTGTTAATTTTGAAAATGGAAAAACTATCATTCTAAAAGCCTTGTAATGTTAGACACTTGTGTGGTACTTTAGCCAGAAATTCTAGTGGTTAGCAGTTAACCATGGAAAGCACCTTAATTAAGTCAGATTCCTTGGAAATTTGTCTCTAAAAAATGCAAATGTTTGGCCAAACCAACTTCCCACACAGGAACATGAACCAGGACATAATGGAAATTCATAGTGAGAATCTCAGAAACCATTTGATTTGATAGTTGTTGCCCAGAGCCTCTGCTTCCATGTGGAATAGGGATACACTAACTCTCTGTCGTTTGTAAGACTCTGAAAAATTCTAAACTGCTACGTTTTTGGAATTCCAGTGAAGTAGAAGCGAATGACAAATAATTCATACTTTTTTTTTTTTACATGTCGATCCCAGTTCCCTCTCCCTCCCTCCTGTCCTCCCTTCTTTCCTCCCTTTTAACCTCTCTGCCCCCTCACATGCACCCTGATCACCCTCCCCTCACATCCCCCCTCACCCCAATTCCACATGTAGGGCAATGCCATCCAGGTGGGGTCATGTAAATCCATCAAGTCATTTGAAGTAGGGACTAGGACTTCTCCCCTGTCTCTAGGTTAAGGCAGTATCCCTCCATGGGGGGATGTGTCCACAAGGTCCTTTTGTGCATCAGGAATAATCCTGGTTCCACTGTCTGAGGTCCCTTAGACTGCTCAGTCCTTCTGGCTGAGACCCATATTCAGGGGGCCTGAGTCAGTCCCATGCTGGATTCCCAGCTATCAGTCTGGGGGGGTCCATTAACTCCTCCTTGTTCAGGTCAGCTGTCTCTATGTGTTTCCGCAACCCGGGCTTGTCCTCTACCTCTGCATCTGGATTCTAGTTCAACTCAGTGTTTAGGTATGGGTGTTTGCTTCTGTTTCCAACAGGTACTAGATGAGGGCTCCATGATGGTGGATAAGTTAGTTGTTGATCCCACTATCCTGGTAGAGCATTTATGGTAGCCTTTCCACAGTTGCTCAAAGATTCATATAAAGTCCCCCACAGAAGGGGGAAGGGACAGGTCCCCCAGAGCTCATGGGAAGTGTGTGTGGGGGCAGTGAATGGAGAGAGAAGTGGGAGAATGAGAAGGGGAGGAGAGGAAAGCACATGCGACTAGGAAGATTGAGTCGGGGTAGGAATAGAAGACAGGAGAGAGAGAGAGAGAACATAAAAGAGGGAGCCATTATTGGTTTGAAGAGAAAACTGAACCTAAAGAAAGGTCTAGAGACCTACAAGACTGCCACCAACTAACAATTTGAGCAACCGTGGAAAGGCTACCATAAATGCCCTTCCCGGATAGTGAGACCAACGACTAACTTATCCACCATCATAATCCATACTTTAAAAAGCCACTTTCCAACACAGAAGATCCATAGGCAAACCATAATCACCAGGGCAAGCTACCATTGCTCAGTAGAGGTCTGTTCAATGTCCTGGGGTAGTAACGGAACCTGCAGACGGGACATAGAGGCATCTTGGTTTTCAGTGTCGAGGCTGGACGTCGCTGTCAGAATCCACCGTAAAGATGAGACACCAGAAGAACCACACCATTAGCTGTGAAAAGACTGGAACTAGCATGCATTTAAAAAGAGAAGTTTTTAGGGTCTTGCTTGATGTCAGGAACATGGCGGGAGGTGGAACATGGCAGGAGGTGGAGAGCCTATAGCGACTGATGCCCTTGGTCTGTGGGGAAGAATGGTGTGGCAAGAATTAGCACTTTCCTTACTGACAGCAGCATGTTTAAGACCACAGGCTTCCGGGAAATGTGTACATTCTTCAAACTCTACAGTGCATCAAGTGACTGGAGGATCATGTGAAGGGTGATGGACGACAGAAGAAACTTTAGATTTGAAAAATATTTGGAATTAAAGGTGCTCTTTAAACTTTGCGGTCACCCTGGAGCATCCCTGGTTTGTAATAGACAGTATATAGTATTGTTCTGGTTCTATGCCAGGCTTAGCCCCCAACTGGCGCAGGCATAACCGGGTGGTGTGAGAAGGGCATAACCGGGCGGTGTGAGAAGGGACATAGTATTGTATGGTTTTAAGGCTCTGATAATCCCAGCAGCCTCTCTGGAGCCTGCTGGCAAAGTTCTCCTGCCTCTTCCACGGTGTGTCCCTGAACTGCCTGGCAATGCGCAAGCTGGTCCACGTTCCCCACAAGCTGCTGAAGCTTCCATCCAGAAGCAATGGAGGAGCACATTTTGAAAGGTGGCCTTTAGAAATATTTACTCTCTATTCTTATTGATTATTAGGACATGTCTGTTTTCCAACTTCATGCTGGATAGCTAGCTAACCCATGTCTCTTTGCTTACTACTCATAGTCAAAAGCCTGTATTAAGTCACATTTCTAGAATATTCTAGCAGTGTCACATCTATCTTTTCTTTCTGTATAGCTGACACTTTATTCTTGCATGACCAATTGCCAGAGATGAGTAACTAGATTATGTTCCCTACCAAATTTATTTTAATATATTATAATGGACATAAGGAGGTCAAGCTATATTCAAGAATATTTTAAAAACCAGCTATAATATTTGTCACAGAGGACACTGATGATTATAATGTCACAGAATATCCCATTATACAACCTTAATGTCTCATGTCCACAGAAAATTATTTCAGATCTTATTACTAGGTATGTAAATGCTGCCATGAAACTTCACAGCTTATATCTTATGTCATAAGTTTTAAGATTTCCTTTAAGCTTTCGCTTTGATTTCTTGGAAATTTGCCTTAAATATACAGCCTACCTGTAGAAATGATGTAGGGGCAACCTGTTGTATATTCTTAGAATAGCTCCTTTACTCTTTAATTTTAATTTAATTTAATGTTAGTGGTCTCTCAGTCTCAAATATACATACATACATATTCACACACACACACACACATACACACACTCACACATACACACACACACACACACACACACACACATATAAAACCCAGTGCCACTATACATACTTGTGTAAATAAGTGCTTCAAATACGTTGGACACAACTGCACACAAATTATACAACTGTAATTTGTAGAATAACATTTTGCTTTGAATGTATGAGTTAAATAAAAACCCAGGCATCAGACTTGAGTACAGCCTTTCATTTTTAAATTCTAAATCTCTCTCCTTTGCAATCACTCTGCAGAGGTGGCTGTCACAGCTCAGTGTATCACCCTGAGGCTGTTGTCACAAGTGACCTGTGAATTTACACATTCATAGTCAATCACTGGCAAGCAGTCTCCAGCATTCACCCCAAGCGAAGAGCTTGGCACGGGCTGCATTAACCAGCCAGCACAACATGTGAGCTGAGCATATGGTCAAGGGGTTTGAGGTTCAGAACAGCGAGTCTCTGGAATAGGCTGGCCTCTGAGCCCCACTGTCAGCATGAAAAAGATCTCCTTATTTACCAGGGTGAAAAGAAAAGGGTGCCTTTAATTATTTCACCCACAGCCCTACACAATGAAACAGGAGGAGAAATCACACATTAATAGACAGGAGAGCAAGTGTGAGTGAGATCCTCGGAGAAGGCTGCAGAAAGCAGGCAAAAAGTAGTTTACAGCTCTGATTGGAAATGAAAAGAGAAGAAATTGGAAGCGAAGCCTCACAAATTAGAATTAAAAACAGCAGCTCTCCTCAGCTCTCAGCCCGCACCATCCCCCCATGCCCCAGTTGTCCCACTTCAAGCCTAATGAGTTGGGTTGGGAAGGATGCTTGCCTGCAAATGAAACCGTTCATCATTGCAACACTCATTAGGCATTTGAGTACTTCTTATTAATGGTTCAAAATACAACAATAGAAATCAGTCATTGCTGGTATCGTTCATACTTAGCGAACAGAGAAAATGGGTTTGCCTTAAGAAATGGTGTTTGCTAAAGGTAATTGTCCTGGTTGCTTTGTTTGTTTGTTAACTTGACACCAAGCTAGCGTCTTCTGAAAAGATGGATTCTTAATTAAGAAAATGCTCCCCATAAGATTGGCTTGTGGGCAGGGCTGTAGAGTATTGCCTTGATTCGTGTTTTATGTGGGAGGGCCCAGCCTGCTGTGGGTATCCACCTACAGGTGGACCTGGTTTCTATAAGAAAGCAGGCTGGGCAAGCCAGGAGGAGCGAGCCAGTAAGCGGCATCCTCCATAGCCTTTGTATCAGCTCCTGCCTCCAGGTTCCTGTCCTAACTTCCCTCAGTGATAGGCTGTGACCTGAAAGCTATTAGGTGGAATAACCCTCTCCTCTCTGAGTTTCTTTCGGTCTTGGTGTTTTATCACAGCCATAGAAACTCTAAATAACACAGACATAGATGGCTGACTCCTTAATTTGCTCTTAGGAGGACTCAAAAATGGATTTTGATTACTATTCTATTGGCATTTTATTATGGCTGTTAGTTGGCTTCATCTCCTCCTGAAGCTGGGCAATTGGATCCAAATTTCGCCTCATATACAGTGAGGGTCCCCTCACACCACCTGTGTTATAGCTAAGGTGGTAACAACGCTGTCCAAAGAGCCTGCTTAAGGCGGTGTCTAGCACATGGTAAGTGTCTCACAAATCCTGTCTGTTATTATTCTTGAACACATAGCACCCACACCCAACCTTCTGAACTAGGAACAACAGCAAGTTAACACTATTTGATAGTATAATATTATTCCTCAGTATTCCTACATAGATGAGTAAATAGATGCAAATTAAAATGAGGAATCTCTGTGTAGACAATACTGGCATAGATTTAAATGTTACTGGTTTCCTGCAAGAGGGAAAGTAAAAAATAATTCTAATAATTGTAAATAGAACTGTTTATTTAAAAAAAAAACATAAATGTCATTTGGCAATGTCCAATCAGGTGCTTTGTCACTGGAACTTCTCTTGCAGGAATATTTTTAAGAGATAATTCCTTATATAAATGTACAAAGCCATGTATTCGTTCCTTACACATAATTATCGTAGCAATGCACTGAGTTGCAAAAGTATTTGGAAATAAATGCTAATGAAAGATTCAAATAAATGATAGTATATAGAAATTTAAGCAAGCTGTTAAAATGTATAGTATATATTTCTATGTTTATGAATAACAAATCTTAACGCAAGATATGGAATAATGTACATGAAAGTTTGAAGTATATTGAAACTACTGTATTGTATACACATATTAACCATCACATAAGCAAGCTTTAAAGTAAACATTTATAAGAATTTTGTAAGGTGTGGTTGTTCATATCTGCAATCCTGGAACTTAGGAGGCTGAGGACTAAGGATTGTGAGTTTGAGGACAGCCTGGGTTTCACAGACAGACCCTGACTCAAAGATTAGCAGAATAGGAAAACAATCAGCTGTATGAAGATATTAGTAGATTCATAAAAGCACTTAACAGGCACAATATCTACCTAAGATCATCAATATGGACTGTATTTATTTTCATTGAGATTTATAATGAATTTTATAGTTTAGAAACCCTCTTGGAAGGACTACACTAGAAATGAGGCTGTCACAGGTTTATGACATATCAGCATCTATCTTTATGATGAACATTAGATTTCAGTTTGATATGGTAGACACTTCACTTTATAGACTGAGTTTATCTTGAGCATTTTATTTAAATAGTAAAATAATTGAAATTTCCTTAAGGTATGGAAACTTGGTTTCATAGCTTATCTTTATAGTGTGTTATGATGAATGTCTATGAAAATGTCATAATGAAATCCTATATTTTAAAAAGCTAATAATGCCAAAAGGGGCAGAGACAGAAAACCAGCATTCATTAAATGTCTATGTGTCACTTGTCATGGTGGTCATGTTATCATCAGTCTTAACGGTCCTCCTGCAAATTCAGTGGAATATTGTATATTCTAACAATCCCTTAAAGTTCACACAGCTGGGGAGCAGTTAATCCTCACTCAAATTCCAGTGAGCTTGCACACAGAGCCCACATGCTCATGTTATCCCAAGGATTTATATCTGATCAAGCATACGCACTGCAGCTGTTATGATATGCAGAACAACACAACACCCAGGGACAAAGGGCTACAGTCTTGTGGAGGCAGAGTGCTGCATTTTGGAGAGGTTGAGGAAAGTCTTTGAGAAAGTGAGGCAGAGTCTGAAAGGATCATGGTAATGGTACAGAGTCTTCTGGTGCCCTAGAGGAGACTCGGGATTTCTCACTCAATGAGTATCATAATGGTGCTGTGTACAGAAATTCTGGAAACAGAAAGGTACACAGTAAAAGCAGACGAGCTGCTTGCATGGCCAAGATGAGAGGTGTATTTTAACTCAGGACATAAGTCATGTCAACTGAGGTCAATGATTGCAAGTTTTATCGTGGATGCCAATTTTTGCTGCAACAATTAAGACCACCAACCAGAACGGACAAGACGGTCATCACCCATAGCAGAAAAATCAGAATGGTTCTCTATCATTATATTCTAGGTATAATTGAAGCATGAGAAGTCAATTTCACCCTTATCATTCATGTGGGATGTGGTTTGGAAATCATTCTATATACACTAAAGGTAACATTTGGGTCCATGTTTTTGGAAGCCTTCAGGTGTTACTCCTAGAAGGTGGGAAGCTCAAGTTCCTCTTTGGCCTTCCAATCTTTGTATTTACTTTAGCAAATGCTTGCTCAAAATCCTGACTTCACCTGGCAACTCTGAGACATGGTGTGGTTTAATAAACACTTTTAATGTAAGTTATAACTCAGTATTTATAAGAAAATGCTCCATGATCATATAAATTTTGGACACACAATGTATAACACTAAACTTAATATGAGAGGTTTCAGTAATGCAGTAGAACACACACACACACACACACACACACACACACACACACACACACACAAATCCCAAAATAAATGATGACAACTCTTCTAGAACTTAACTGCCCAGTACTTTGCAGACTTAGAGTATCACAAAATGTGTTTCCATAGGTGCTTCTTCAAATTTAGGTTTTAAATAGGATTGGGGGGAAAAAGTGCAGAAAATGTTTGGCATCCTCTAGATACCTGTTATCTCTTCTGTTCTGATACCACTGCGGTCATAGTGGGAAAAAAAACTTGGTGAGCAAGACAGGGTGGGGAGGATGAGAATTTTGCCAAGAAATAAATTAATAGGGATTTTATGACAAGATGTGTATTTTAGTATATGTATATAAAACCACACACAACCAAAGAGGTTCTCTCACCTTGGTTTTATTTTGTTATCTTCTGTGTTGCATTGGAGAACTTACAGTCTTCTAGGAAAAAGGGGTCCGTGGTAGAACCAAGACATACATCTTGATATGCAATGTTAAATGTAAATAATTCGCGCTGGTACTTTTTCCAGCCCTGACTGGTAATGCTGGCAATCCAGAGGACTTTGTAAAGGAGGAATGTCTGAAATGTTTGAAACTCACATTTCCTTCTTTTTCTAGTAATAGTCTCCATGTGAGCCATTCTCAATGGCTCGACAGGTGAAGGTGTTTGCTATGAACTCTGGAAACCTGATGTCCATCACCAGTACCCATGGGAAGTTGAAAGGAGAGAATCATGAACTCCTCACAGCTGTACTCTGACCTCCACACTGCTGTGGCACAGTCCCCCAACCCCAAGACACCATAGTAACAATAAATTAGAAATGTTACACGGGAGTCATTTCAGAAATTTCAAAGAGAGAGGTCTAATAGGGGTTGTCATCTCTGAAATCTTTCCTTTAGTGGTCAAAGTTCTGGATAATTAAATCTCAGTGGGAAATCCCGATTTCCTGAAACATTTTATTTTCACCTTCCTACCTTTGAGAAATTCTTCTAGGCATCTGGGTTTTGGATCTGAGAGAAACTGTCATATCTTAATTATATTCAAAGCCACCCTCTTGACGTCCATTTCAGCTGTGACATTAGTCTTCAAATTTGGGTTGGCTTGAATTCTCCCTGGCTAGAGATTGAGAATTTCATGTGTTTTCTTTTCATAGGCAGACATCTGTATTCTGTTTAACACAGGATTGTAAAATTCACAGAGCAGGAAGACCAACACATTATGACCGCTGTGGGACGCATTCCTTCTAAGCCAAAAGCTACAAAAATCTTTTTACCAGAGCTTCTAAAAATCTTTTACAGTAAATATCAAAGATAGGAAAAATGAAATTATGCCAATTATGGACTTTTAAAGCACCCTTTCTTTAATTATAGACTCTTTAGTACATTGAATACCAGCTACTGATAATTCTATCAGTATGTATATTTTATGGCAATATTTAACTGATTTTGGAACTGCAGAGACAAACATTACTAATTTATTTATTTAGAAATTAGACACATGCACTGGGTGCTTTTTTATTATGTATGGGACAGGGGGAGAAGTACAGTTTCCCAACTGTTTTAGAGTTTTATTGTATATTTTTATTCAATCTTTCATGTGTTTCTCAGTGTAGTTCATACAGGATGGTGTGGATATTATAGATGTGATGGGAGAAGTCATTCTGTAAATATGTTTCTCATACTGGTTAATGAATAAAGCACTGTTGGCCAATAGGAAAGCAAGACAGGCAGGACTAGGAGACAGGGAGGATTCGAGGAAGTAGGCAGGAGGAGTCAAGATGGAGAGACTGGGGAGACCAGATGCCTGCCCCACTCCCAGTAAGATGAGACCACGTGAAAATACTTAGATTAACAGAAATGGGTTAATATTTAAGACAGAGCTAGCCAATAAGAAACTAGTACCTGGCCAACAGCATTATATCAAATACAGAGTCTCAGTGTGTTATTTGGGGCTGGTGCGGCAGCGCGACAAGACCAGCGGGGGGCTAATAAGAACTTCCATTTGAAATTTAACAGAAGCTTTAAAAAGGGTTTTACAAACCTAGAAACAGACAAAAGCAAGGTTTCTTGGTAGCAGCATTTTTCTCAGTTGGACTCTGTTTTGTTAGATTCAAGCAGAGATTTGCACTCCTTTCAGGGAGGTTTCCTGACTCAGCATAAGTGGCAAAAAACCGCATGGCTTTAAAAAAGCACTGCTAACAATTTATTGGTGTGTATGAGAGCTGGCAATGGCAGTGACCACATCTCCAAGCCTGCAACATGCTGCTGGATGGCAGCGTAGACCAAGGCAGTGAGCACAGCTCTCAGTGCTGGTGGTAAAATAGCCGCTGCCATCTTGGATAGACCGTGGCTGACACAGCTATAACTTTCATTTTAGCAATGTTGTTTACCAGATAAAAGACTTGTGGCCACAAAAAGATAACGGTTTATAGTAAAGACAGATTCACATTTAAAAAAAAAAAAAAGCTAAAGGTTTACAAAGTGTTTTAAAATATATGTAGGCTGGGGGGGGGGAATGGTTTTAAAAAGACAGCGAGGAGCTGGGTGTGGTGGAACACACTTTAATTCCATAGGCAAGCAGATCTCTGTGTTTGCAAAGTAAACCTGGTATGCACAGTGAATTCCAGAACAGATAAAAGTTACACAGAGAAACCCTGTCTCAAAAAATAAAAAGTAAAAAGTAAAAGAAACAGAGTAATAAAAAAGCCACATAAAGATGAAAAGTACCAAAAACATCTGTATACTATACAGCATTTTATTGTCTTTGTATCATTTGAATGCTGAAGAAACAACTGTTAAAGAAAATGCTGCTGGATCAATTCAATTTATATATTTTAAAAATGCTTTGACTTCAAAATTTAAGTCTAAGGACAAGTTACTGGGGAAAAGGATTTCTATTTTTGTTTCCACAGAAAATGAAAAGCTGTGGATTCCTTCCAGACTAATATGGTTTGAGTAAGCAAGCCCCCCCTCTCGAAACAGAGTACTAGGGGATCCTATTCAAAACAGCTTGAACAAGGCAACCTTGCAGACTACAGCCAGGATTTCTGCGTCTTCTTAGGATCCCTATGACAGCGCCCCCTATCAGCAGGAAGCAGTTTGGAAAGAACAATGCCCAAATTCACAAATATTGTTTATAAATGTTTGTTTTCATTTAAATGGGGTTGGTTATAAATGTTTAATCATCACAGCCAATTCTTTTTAAAGGTAAAATGGGATTATGGTATAGATATGATTACTTTGTTTTGGAATGGATTTTCATTTATTGATACAATTTAAGGTCAATTTTGTGATATGTATATTTCTCCTCTTGTTTAGGTTTTGTGTTTATATAGATCATTTAGGAATGTAATGTATAATTCAATACAGATAATAGATAGTACCCATGATAGTCAGATCTTATAGTTAAGTTAGTTAAGATTTCTAGATATACAGACATATATTTGAGATAAATAGGCATTCTTCAAACCTTTCAAAGACCTACAGAATATGGCATTTAAAATGGTTTAGGGATTTTCTTGACAATGAGGCACAATTGCTCCTGGCAATACCAACTGCATCAGAAAGAAAGATGGACATCGAAGAAACTTGTTACGGAGTTTACTTCCAATAAGGCAAGACTATCCATTTGGACAAGATACTTCTCTTGTCTGGACTGTTTGACTTTATGCTGTATAAACTGGACATGCAGGACCCATAGAAAAGTGACTGCTGACTCAAGATGGACATTGCTACAGAGTTCCTGCTTCATGGAAGAGTCTGCCAGACAGTCTGCAAGACACACTGTCAATACAAGAAGACAGTTTAAAGTTTCCTGCTTTGCTGAAGAGTCTGCCAGACACACTATGGCCTATGGGCTGAAGATGGAAGATAACAGAAGAACTTTGGGTGATTGACCAGGCAGTGAGTTGTCTCTGTCATTTCTAGAATTTATATACTATCCTTCTGTGGTCTTTAAAGGAGTTGAAGACAAATAGTTATGGTTATAGCTTTCCTTAGTTAGGATTAAAGATAAGTTACATATAGACTCACAAAGATAGGATAGATGATGAAATATTTCTTTAAATCTTACTAAATGTTAATGGACTAAATATTGTTAACTGTGATTCTTATTTGATAACTGTTGTGTTATATATTTTCCCATGGTAAGGTTAAAACCCTTCTTTTTATTTAGACAGAAAAGAGGAGATGATGAGAGATGTCATTCTGTATATATGTTCCTCATACTGGTTAATGAATAAAGCACTGTTGGCCAATAGGAAAGCAAGATAGGCGAGACTAGGAGACAAGGAGGAAAGAGGAAGGAGTAAGTCAAAGGAGTAAGGAAAGAGGAGTCAACATGGAGAGACTGGAGAGAGCAGAACCGGCAGCCATCTCTCTCCTGTAAGATAAGACCATGTGGAAATACTTAGATTAATAGAAATGGGTTAATACTTAAAGACAGAGCTAGCCAATAAGAAACAAGTAACTGGCCAACAGCATTATATCAAATACAGCATCTCTGTGTGTTAATTGGGGCTGGCGTGGCGGTGGGACCAGACTGGTGGCAGGAAAAACCTACTCCTTACATAGATGGACAGTATGGGGCCCAGAAAGCAAGTAGCATTCTAGAGTTACATTTACATCGATGGTTATGTATAATATAGATATTGGCATCTTCTTGGCTCATGTGTTTGTAATATGGTTGATAACTTGACTAGACTAGATAAAATTTTAACTACAGAAAAATGATAAAACAGGTACAAAATAAAAATCTAAGAGCTACCATGAAATTCTGTTTTTACTAAACAAATGCAGTCTTTTTGGCATATGTTTTCAATTTCTTCATGCAAAATATGTCTACCACACTGGGCATTCGGCATCATTGTCACCTAAAGAAGTAGGTGGTTTTAGACTGAATTCGTAAGTGATAGCATCATGTCCTAACATAGGTAGCAGTGTTCTCTGACCTGGCTGTACTCTACTCAGAATCGTCCACTGAATTCCAACAGTGAACTGACAGTCTCATTGCTGTACTTAAGTAGCCTGTTCAAAAAAAATCTCTTGGCTGTGTGGACCTGGCAGCTGTATATCTGTCTCAGAGAGAAAAGAGGCTCTAGAGAATACAAAAGCTATCAGAAACGAGAAGATGAGAAAACATTCCACACAGTGTTGGCTATGCTCGCACTATGTTTTCTAAATCAAAACCAGCAGTGCTTTGAATATAACCTAGAACAGGGAGGGCAGGCTTCGTGTTGTTTGGGTTTATCGTTTTAAATATATGTACTCACTATGCCACCCAGGCAAGCTTCAAACTCAGAGCTCCTCAGTCTCCTGATTGCCTGTAGGACAGGAGTCCGCCGACACATAGGACTTAGGAAATACAGGGTTTTTATATATTTACCTTCATATTATCCTTCAAAATTATTATTAAATTTCCACTGCATATCGTGCATTTTATGATCTTGAAGAAATCAATAGTCACTAGAACTTGGACATTCATAAACTAATCAAATTTTATCCAGCCCCCTCCATTTTCATGGAAGGATAATGCCATCAATGAATGCATAATGCATATTTTCACAAAGGATCTCTGTTCCAAAAGTTTTAAAATTTGAGTAAGAAGTAAATAGAGAATTGGAATTTTGTGGCCAGCGGCTGATTTCATTTGGAATTCTTAATGTGTGAGTTGTTTCAGTGTCTTTCAATGAGTTTACGGGTCTCAAATAGACTCTCGCGGTCCAGCTGGTTCTTGTAAGTGCATAAATGAGATCTTTCCTACAGTAGATTTTTACTAAGGAATTGGGTAAGTCCCAGGACTGAGAGACTGTGTACTTCCAATGGGAATAAAAAACACTGGGGGCCAGTACACATGAGGTATGTTATATGTGAGAAAATGAACGATGATTGGGTGGAAGTTATAGGAGAACGAGATGAGACAGACATAGAAGGCAGGAGAGGGTCAGAATGACCACATCAGTTACCTCAGTCCTTGTTCTCTTGCAAGTGTTTGATGGCCATTGAGTCGGTATGCATGAAACTAAGTGAATGAATGAATGAATGAATGAGGTCACGTCCTCTTAAACACTGGAAGAAGCCACCAAAGAAAAAGGGTATGACAGAGGGACTTTATAGCATTTAATTGTTCACTTCAAGGGTCCCATGGGTATATAAAGACCTACAGGTAAAGAAGCAACTTCTAAGGAGAGAGCAGTAGACAGAGACTGTTGAAGGAGTGTGAGGCAAACTTAGAGGCCTTGACAAATGCCAGCACTGTTGACCTAGCAGGAACAGTTCCTTTCTGTTTCTGAGGACCGCCCGAGCCTTTTCCAATCTTCCCTCTTGATGTGCGTGCTCTTTCTCAGCCAACGGCACTTATTTGTATCTTCCCCACAATGCACAAGAGTGTGAATACCATTCCTTCTGCCCAGAGTGTACTTTTACCCCCAATGAACTCACTTGCCTTGTCACTTTTCAAAACACAACTCAAGTGAATCCCTCATTACTGTCCTTTCTCTTCTTTTCCTCCAGCCGAAAGAATTTTATCTCTAGTGTCACTTTTACTAGGAGCCACAATGACATTTCTACACTAGCCATGTTGGTTCAAAATTACATATCCACACCCCTTTCTACTAGATTAAGACTTATTTGGGACCCATTGTATCATGGCAGTTGTTGAAGTCTGGAAAATACGGCATGCAACATATAGCAAGTCTAATAAGTAAATAAACTGGTGATTTCTAAAGATAGGAGATGCCCTCAGACTCTAGCCAGGGACTCATTCAATCACACATGCATTTAGACAGCCAAGAACTTACATTGAAAAACCTCCCATATAGTTATTTAGGAATAGTATCCTTTCTATTAGACTCATGAGGATTGACTATTGGAATTTACCTCTTGCCCACTAGCCTCTGCCAGCTCATCTTAGATGTCCTGGGCCGTCTGGGCTCCAGACATAGATTCCTTAGGCTTAGCCTATAGCAACTCATAGGTTGTCCAATCCCAGCCCACAGTAACTCATATAGTCTGGCCTTGTGCCCTTTGCTCTGGCATCTGATGCTGCTGCATAGCTGGTAGCAATTCTCTAGGGAACATGACTCCAAATTTGATTTGTGTCTGAATGAAAACTCCGTAGCCATTTGGAGGTAAGGTCAGCTGTTGTGTAAGGGTCTCGGTGCTCTGACATTGTGCAGGGCCAGCTCGCACGCTGGTGGCAAACTGCATCTAATAGCAGCTAATGAAGGCAACACTCATTCCTTTGGCAGGCCTCTCATTCCCTCCTATCTATTTGAGCTAAGATGCTTCCAGAAAGCTTAGCACAGCTCTGAGGAGAGGGCAGTCATGCCAGCTGAGACGAAATGAAGGCAGACCAGACTGCTACAGAGAGTCCTGTGTGTGGTTCACACCACTGAAAACAGGTCTCAAGCAATACTGCAATGATTCTGTGCAATTGGGATGGTGATCCCCTTTCCAAGGAAGATGATTTTTTTTTTTTTTAAACAACTCTGTTTTCCAAGCAGAAGATGTAATGGTGGTAGGGTGTTATATGATCTTCTAAACAACTATGAGAGCTGGCTGCTGTTATCAATTAGAGGTAGGAAATTGGGACCTTGGAAGATTAATATACTCATCTTAAGATATTTCTTCAATGTTGCAGCACACAGTTTTAAAATGTCCCTCATCTGACTTCTCCCCGGGATAGTAAATGCAAAGGGCACCCTGCTGACACCACCTTTTATTCTCTCTTCCTGTCACCATTTTGAAAATGCAGTCTCTGTAAGTCAGTCTCCCTTATGGCTTAGTACCTGTGGACCTAACATGAACACTTCCAAACATTTAAAGTAATTGATGATCACAAGTTGGTCTGATGTAGCTCCAGAATTTTTCTTCTTACAGATGATAGTACCACATTTTATTTGGCTTTCCAGAAAAGACTGAATTATGCGGTTCTGAAATAAATGATCGGATTCTACTAAAAGATGCCATGAAATTTACTGAGGATGAAACACAGTGCAATAGTGTTCATTGCGTTTTGTATCTGCATGCCTGTAAGATATAAAGTCTGCACTATGGTTTAGTATTAAAACATGCATTCCCACACTAATGGAAGCTTTGTGACCACCACGACCTTCCCTTGTTCACCCTACATTTTGTCACATGATTCCCACCAGAGTTCTTGTTTAAACTGACATGTCTATACATTTTTAAAAGATACAAAAATGGTATTTCCAATGTGCATTTTGGGAGCCATGCCTGATGCCTCATATCAGTAATCCCAACACTGGGGAAGCTGAAACAGGGGGATTGCCACCTGTTCTAGGCCAGCTTGGGCGGCAGGGAGATTCTCTGTCTCTGTCTTTCTCTCCCTCTCTATTTCTCTCTTTTGCGCATGCGCACGTGCGCGCGCGCGCGCGCGCGCGCACACACACACACACACACACACACACACACACACAGAGTTCATTGTAGTACCATAAGAAATGTTTATATTGCTGAACTCAAGAAGAAAACAAAGGAAGGTCTTAGTTGTTACTTAGTTCACCAACACATACATATAAACCCTAAATTTTTAAAAAAATACAGCCATTGTGTCAATAGCATGACACCTTCAGTATTGTCCCATAGAAGCCGATGACATGTTGATACATTTAGATACACTTGCTTGAACCATTTTCATTATACACAAGGACACAGAGGCCTTTGGGGGAGGAGTGGTTTCCTGGAGTTTATTGAGAATCAAATATCAAATGTCTGGTCCTGTGTCTCAATCTCATTTTCCTAATGGACAATAAATGTTCCATTAAACCACCACCCCAACACACACAGACAGAAAAGAAAGAATATATCCCATTTCAGTGGAATAACCCAACATCATTCTCTCAACAAATACTTATAAAACATTAACATCTGAGGCACTAAGAATGGAATAATGAATAGAAACTCGCATGATGCTCAAGAAACAAGCTTAATTTACTAGCTAGACCAGTGGCGTATACAAGCATACAGAGACAAGTCTTCTGAAGTGACTGAGTATGGTTTCTGTCCAGTAGCAGAACATACTGCAATTTGGGTTCTGAAGAATCAGGAATAGGTAGGTGTCTATGAATAGATGTACCATAATAAATTTCAAGCTGAGTGATTTGCAAAGAGTGATGGGCACATAGAGGCCTGGGGTGGAAGATGAATGCTATTGGGAACAGTCAAGATTGGAATGGGTTGCAGATTACCAGATGATGAAGGACCATGAAATTACTTTTTAAAGTTAGCAAAGAAGATAATTCATCAAGTACTGTAATGACAACAAAAATAGCAGAATATGTACAACATAATGCTTACAACCTACATAATGAGTCAGATTAGATACTGTAAATATCACTTTCTGCCATCTAGACATCTCCATCGTCACAGGTGAGGAAATATACAGTGCAAAACCCAGGAACATGCCAATATCAAGTGGACACAGCACTCCAGGTCTGTCTCATTTGAGTAAAAAGTTCCAGAAGAGAAATAACACGATGATGCTAGAATTTTATAGGATGGATTGAAGGATGGGAGATGAAAGGCTGACTCAGAATCCAACAGGGAATCCATCAAAGGGCCAGGGTAAACCATAAGAATGGAGAACTCAGGTAAGATAGAGGGGGGAAAGGCTTTAAATAATATTAACAATAATGATAATATAATTAGTACAGCTGTGCAGTGGTAGTTTGTGGGGAGAGACTCCATGGTATTGAAATTTTATACATAGATTAGACCAGTCAGCCTATATTTTATATTTTTTTAATGGTTCTTGATTTTTACTTCCTGCTTGTTGGAATGTGCTTCTAAATACCCATCAGAATTTATCACTAGGTACCCACTGTGTCCAACTAATACATGTGTTAAAATGCACACTACACGTCTTAGTTTGACTAATGAGATTTCAAATCCACCCTGGTTCACTTCAGTTTACAGAAGGAAATTAAAAAGAAAAATTGATTGGTTACTTCCCTCCCTGTGTAGGGACACCTTGATTGGCCAGCTGCTGGTGGCTAGGCAACCAGGCAGGGGCTCTGTGGATTGAGCCGCAGACTTCATCTCCTCGGGAGCTGTGCAGCAAGAAGCTCTGGGATCAATTAAAATGCCAGGCTTTTCCAGGCTTGTTTCCAGAGCATCTGGGCATGATTCCACATAAATTTAAGGAATTAGAGATCAGACAAAGGTAAACATTTCCGTGCTGTGATTCGCTCTGATTTAGAGAGCGAGGATGGAATTTGCCACGGTCACGGAGCCTGGAGGGGGTTTTACACCTTCAGCAGATTTCTTTCCCCTTCTAAATTGCTTTATTATTTTAGGTATGTGGTATTTGAAGGCTTCTTAAATCATCTGTGTTCCTGTGGGAAGGGAAAGAGTAAGAGAAACAAGAGAGAAGCCAGTACTGCTTTCGTAGACTAAACAGTAGGGTGTGACTCATTCGTTAATTTTATAGTCACACCTCTGAATTTATTAAGTCTTCATGTCCCTGCTATTTGGCCTCCTGAGTCCAGTTTAGACAGAAAGCTCGCATGTGTCCTCGTAGACAAAGAAAGACAGTTTCCTCCTTCGAATTCGTGGAAGTCTGACCTTTTTTGGTGGAACCTCTGCTTCTTTGTCTCTTTTTATCCGTATCTGGACTCTGAAGCTCTGCCTGCTTCCTTAGTGCATGTGGCCTTTCCCTATCTTTGTGCTGGAAAGGGCTAGATGCAAATGGCTGGGTCAGCAAGCAGTACAACAAAGACGGCTTGTTAGAGGCAGACAACATACAGAAGGCAGCCAGAAGGCTGACAGAATACAGACACTATGAAGAGTACCTGGACACTTTTTACTTAAAACAATACTTTTTTCATTTCACATTCTAACCTCAGTTTCTCCTCCCTCCCATTCTCTCACCCCCCCCATCATCTCCTTTACACTGCCCATTCGCTCCTCACAGGGGGTAAGGCCCTCCTTGGGGCGTCAATAAAGCTGGCATATAAAGTTGAGGAAGGACCAAGCCCCTTCTCCCCGTATCAAGGTTGAACAAGGTATCCTACCATAGGGAGTGGGCCCCCAAAAGCCAGTCATGCACCTGGGATAAGTCCTGGTGCCGCTGTCAGCACCCCAGCCCCAACAGATCAAGTCACATACTGTCACCCACACTCTGAGGGTCTAGTTTGGTTCCATGCAGGGTCCCCAGGTGTCGTCCATAGTCTGTGAACTCCCACTAGCTTGGATCAGCTGTCTCTGGGTTTCTGCATCGTGCTTGACCCCCGCTCCCTGCCTTATTCATATGATTCCTCCTCTCTCTCTTCAACTGAACTCTAGGAGCTCAGCCCAGTGCTTGGCTGTGGGTCACTTCATCTGCTACTGGATGTAGGCTCTATAGTGACAGTTAGGGTAGTCACTAGTCTTATTACAGGGGAAGGTCCATTCAGACACCCTCTCCACTATGGCTTAGCTGGGGTCATCCTTGTGAATTTCTTTTTCAAGGGCCTCTATCTTCTGAATAAAATTATTTTGAAGGTCATTTTCTTCTGCTTCAGTCTGTGTTGGGATATTTAGGTCTTGCTGAGGTAGAACCACTAGTTTCTGGTGCTGCCATCTTGCTCTTTACATTGTGGAATATTTTCTTGTTTTTAAATATTTTTTTTATTTTTGTTGTCTTTACATTCCAATCCCAGTTCTCCCTCGCTCTTTTCCTCCCTCTATCTCCATTTCCCCCATCTTCCCATCTGCTCCACGGAGAGGGTAAGGCCTTCCTTAGGGAATCTACTAAGTCTGTCCCATCATCTCATTGAGGCAGGACCAAGGCACCTCTCCACCCCCACACCCCTTTGTCTAGGCTGGGCAAGGGATCTCTCCATATAGAGTGGGCTCCACTAAGTCAGTTTGTGCATTAGTGTTAGATCTTAGATCCACTGCCAGTGGCCTCATATATTGTCCCAGTCACACCATTGTCACCTATATTAAGGGAGTCTAGTTTGGTCTTATGCAGGTTCCCCATTTGTCAGACCTGAGTCAGTGATCTCTCACTAGCTGGGGTCAGCTGATTCTGTGGGTTTTCCCATTAAGGTCTTGACTCCTTTGTTCATATTTTCACTCCTCCCTCCCAGAGCTTGGCCCATTGGTTAGTTGTGGATGTCTACATCTGTTTCCATCTGTTTTTGGAAGAGGGTTCTAACTTCTCTGGTGTTATGGATTGTAGGCTGGGTATCTTTTGCTTTGTGTCTAGTATCCACTTATGATGAGTAAGTACATACTTTATTTATCTTTCTGGTTTTAGGTTACTTCACTTAGGATGTTTTGTTTTGTTTTCTAGTTCTGTCCATTTGCCTGTGAATTTTAGGATATCATTGTTTCATGCCTCTGAGTAGTACTCCACTATGTAAATGTACCACATTTTCTTTATTAATTCTTCATTTGAGGGGCATCTAGGCTGTTTCCAACACCTGGCTATTACAAACATTGTTGTTATGAGCATAGCTGAGGAAATGTCTTTGTGGTGTGAATGTGCCTTGCTCAACAGTGCTACTGTAGGGTCTTGAGGTAGGTTGATCCCTAATTTTCTGAGAAATCACCATTCTTATTTACACTGTACAGCAACTGTATAAGTTGCACTCCCACTGGCAATGGAGGAGTGTTTCCCTTTCTCCACAACCTCTCCAGCATAGGCTGTGATAGGTGTTTTTTGTTTTGTTTTAAGTTTAGCCAGTTGAATGTATTCTTACCCATCTCTTCCTCTGACTGGTGCAGTTGGAGCCTGTGCCTCTGTTGGTCTCTCTTTCTCCAAGCGGTACAGAAGGGGCCTGTGGCATACATGGAATTCATTAAAGCCCCATAAAAAAACAGCGATACTTCGGTAGCACAGGCCTAGACCACAGTTGTCTTATTTCATAGCAAAGCAGAGAGACATCAGCTTTGGCTAAGTGTCCAGGATGCACCAGGTTCTTGAGTCCATGTCTATGTGAATTGGACAAACGCAGTATCTTCTGGTTTGCTTTCATGCTGGTAACATAGTAGTTAGAACGTCAACATTCCTTCCAGCTTTATAAATGTATACTCTTACAGTTAATAATTATAAAATGAAGTGAATGAACATGGGTTGTCCTTTTAGGGCTAGGTCCCTTACTAACTGTGAATGTGCTTTGTGTTTCAATCTTTTGAAACATAAATTGTTGTCCCTGTCCTCAGTTGAAGAACCTGGTGTTTTGTAATCTGTAGAAGACAAGCCCATATACTTTCTGTCCCCATCCCCTCCAGAGTCCTCTCACTCTCTAGAAACCTTGAGCTATGAGCATTCTCTGCATGGATTTAATTGCGATTTAGTAGAAAGAGAAAATTTTGTTCATGAAAACATTAAGTAGGAGCTGTTTCTAAAAACCAGCAATTAATTCTGCTGTAGAGTTGGTAAAATGCAATTTAGGCAGAAAAACTCAGCGCATTCATTTTTTGTCGCTGTTTTGTGAAGAGAGTTCTTTAGTAATAGAATTTCAAATGGTCCTGACCTGGTCCCTGAAGTTCCTGGAATCTCTACCTTCATAGTTCCTATGTATACACTCTACTATTTAGGAAACCCGATGTCGCTAAATCCCTAGGAGAACATTTGCTTTCTAAAAACAAAAACAAAACGACAGCAACAACAAGACAGAAAAAGCTTCATCTTCATTCTGTTCAAGGGATTCAAGCAGTATACTGCCTTCCCGGCGTCCCTCATTCATCCTCTCCTCTTGGTTTCAGATTGGCAGTATCAGGAGTTACTGGTATTATTCCATCTCTTTACTGACTCTATTGTGGTTTCTCTAAGTAGGCAACATGGTCGATGAACACAGAAATCTCCTTAGGAGAGTTCAGACATGAGGACCAGACACCAAGGTCACTCTCCCCTTTGTAGCAAGTGAGAGACCACATGAAAAAGAAAGGAAAGTCAGTCATCCTCTTGATGTTCTCTTTTTATCTATAATGTGCTGTACTCCCCACTATGGACAAGGTTGAACATTTTCCAGTTCCGTAATTTGACTTTCTTTTTGCTTAAGAATTCATGTTCAGTTTATCCATTTTCTCGCTTTACCATAAACCACCACGAAGAACCAAACTGTTCTCTCACCTCGGCTCAGAAAGTTCCCAGCCAAATATTTAATTCATCACTAAAGATATTTCTCTCCGGCAAATTGATCAACAGCACAGGAGAGGCTTAACCAAAGAACCGAGGCCCTGAGGAAAAAACTGGCATCAACAGGGCAATCTTCAGCCAAGCCAACACAGTCTAGAGCAAAGCAAAGAAGCTCAACTCTGACTCAGTGGACACACTCACCAATTAGCAACCCCAACAGGACCACAATGATACAAGTGTGGAATAAGTTTTTGCTGACTTCTCTTAAGCAGTGCATTATCTGCCAGAGAATTAAAACAAAATACTTGACACAGAAGCTTCGGCAACAAAAACATAATTGCTCATAGCTTTGGACACTAGAACATTGGGGTTTCTGGCTGGTTTGCTTTTGCTGAGGGCTTTCCCACTGAGTTGAGTCAAATAATTTATGTCTTCATGGGGCCTTCATTAGTGCATATGTATGGAGAGGAAGAAGAGAGAGAGAGAGATTGGAGAAGAAGAGAGACCTTAATGTGTCTCATTTAAGTACACCAGTCTTATCTGATTATGGCTTTACACCGTGAACTCATTTACAATTCATAAAGAACGGAAACTTATTCATCAGAACGTAGAGAGGAATGCGAAGCTGAAGACCAAGGAGAAGGGGTGTTGGTGTCCTGATGGGAGAGGTCATTCTGTAAATATGTTTCTCATACTGGTTAATGAATAAAGCACTGTTGGCCAATAGGAAAGCAAGATAGGAGGGACTAGGAGACAAGGAGGAAAAAGGAAGTAGTAAGGAGGAGTCAACATGGAGAGACTGGAGAACAGAGGTCCGGGCTTGCTCTCTCCGGTAAGATAAGAGGAGAGAGCAGAACCGCCAGCCGCCTTTCCCCGGTAAGATAAGACCCCGTGGAAATACATAGAAATGGGTTAATAAGGCAGAGCTAGCCAATAAGAAACTAGTACCTAGCCAACAACATTATATCAAATACAGAGTCTCAGTGCGTTATTTGGGGCTGGCACGGTGGCGGGACAAGACCAGCAGCAGGCAGAAAAACCTACTCCTTACAGTGTCTAGAGTGAGTCCTTTCTGCACAGTTGTATTCTAGCTGTGTCTTCAGATAGTAAAGCGGTTGGCACCTCCTCTCCGATCTCTTCCAAAGAGTGTCTGGCACTAATGACCTAATTACTTCTTAAGGAGGACTCCTTACTACTAAATGCATGGGAAATAGACTCCAAAGCTAAAGTTTTGAGGGTTGAAGTTGGTCCTGTCTCCAAACAGACACATTAGTTCTCAGATTTCACTGTATGTATTCGGAGAGGAAGTCAGACATGTTGAGTCTTAATGGAGCAGCTCAGGAAAATGAATTACTATAGATACTTTTCCTGAAAAGAAGCATCTATTTCAACTACCAGAGGACAAAGAATATCAACAATAATGTATACTCCAAGGTAATACTTACAATAGGCAAGTTTGAAACTTAAGGACAAATCTTTAACAAATTTGTAGTTAACGTTGATTCTGGAAGGAAAGACAAATATCAAGGACCTTTAAATATAATTAAACTAGCGATGGAAAGTTCACTCACAATGAAGTTACTAGGGTAAAGGCAACAGAGGCCAGGTTGAACACAGTTTCGAGTAGCAGTCATTACTTTAGACTAACTACTACAGAAAACAGAGGAGGATAAAAAAACAAAATTAAATTCCTCTTTTTCCTCGCCCTTATAATTTGGCACTTGTGAAGCCAAGGCAGAAGGATTGTCTCTAAATGGAAACAATTATAGCATCCATCCCATGGGGCATCCTTGCCACAGTCTAAGACAAATACTGTTTTGGCTAAGACAGGCTATAATTTATTTTCCGATTAATAAAGCAACTCATATTCACTAGGATGAGGGTTCGAATACACACTGATAGATCTTAATTATTTGAGGAGGTAACCTATTTTGACTTCTAACATTTAAGGGATACTGTCTTAGGGTTTCTATTTCTGCAATGAAAAACCAGGACAAAAAGAGCAAGTTGGGGAGGAGAGGGTTTTTTCCCCAGACTCTTCCCTATGGGATGATGAATAAACAGCAACATACTCTTTGTCCTCTGACATTCCTGTTCCAATTAGGACTTTTCAGGCAATTATGTAACTGTTGTTGCTGCACTAACTTTCTCAAAGCCCCAGAATCCTCACAATTCCCTTAGGTTTGGCCCGATTTCATGAGCTGAAATTCATTTCCATTTTTATTCAAGGCATTAACTATTTTCTAGTATTTGTATTATGCTATGAGATTTTGACATAGTCCATAGCTCAGGATAAACCCTGGACCGAATTAACTTCCCATAAAGCCTGTCAGCATTCAAACAACCCCAGTGCCCAGTTTCCAAAATCAAAGTAAGGCAAACATCACAAATGTCTTCCTGTGTCAGCTAATGAGGTGTTATTTTCTAAAGTTAAAATGTCCTAGCAGACAGGCATTTAATCATTTATATTCCAGGTTTCAAAGTTCAAATTATAATTGCTGCAGGACACATGAAAAATAGAAATCTTTTTCATTTTAATTTTTATGAATTTCAAGTAAAAATACTAGATTCCAAATGACAAAGGATTTTTAAGGTAATTGAAACCAAACTTAAAGATGACTCTACCATACCAGACCAAATCTGGGTTCATTTTAGTTTGTGTTGAGTTCCATTGCTATTCTTTGTTGACCAGGTAAAACTCGGAAAAATTATCTCAGAGCCCTGATCTTAATTCTTCACTGGTAGAAGTGTAAGACACCTGCTTCCCAGGATTATCTTGAGTAACTAGGGAGATATCGTAGGGTGTTCCTAAGGCGAGGCATCTGAATAGCCCACAGTATAGTTATTCAAAAGAAATTTCAGACATGTGGTATGTATGAGATTTTATCCATCCTCAAAGGAGCTTGTCTGCTAAGAATCACAAACTGAGTGCACAGGTGAACAGTAGATATGGATGAATATATGGATGACATCAAACAATCCCTTCCATCTCCTGCAGTAGAGGCCAGAGTAACACAGCAAGCAGAGTAAGACTTCGAGGTGAGGTGGGTCCTCATTCACACCACATGGGGAGGGAGATCCACAAACCAAGGCAGTACACCATGAGAGTCAAGGACGTTCCAAGACTTGTCTCTAGAGCTCTCGCTTGCTCAGTTTGGCCATCAGCAAATGGTTTAAACCATGTTTACTCCAGTTTCTTTGTCTCTAAATGGATACAATTATAGCGTCCATCCCATGGGGGACATTCTTGCCACAGTATAAGACAAATACTGTTTTGACTATGCAAGCTTAATTTATTTTCCAATTAATAAAGCAAGCCATATTCACTGGGATGGTTCAAATACACACTGATAGATCTTAACTATTTGAAGTGGTAACCTAATTTGACTTCTAACATTTAAGGGATACTGTCTTAGTTAGGGTTTCTATTGCTGCAATGAAGAACCACCACAAAAAAAAAAAAAAAAAAAAAAAAAGAGCAAGTTTGGGAGGAGAGTGTTTATTTGGCTTATACTTCCACATTGCTATTGATCTCTGAAGGAAATTAGGACAGGAACCCAAGTAGGACAAGCTCCTGGAGGCAGGAGCTGATACAGAGGCCATGGAGGGGCACTGCTTATTTCACAAGACTTGCTCAATCTGTTATACTGTAGAACACAGGACTACCAGTCCAGGGAGGGCATCACCTGTCCCCCACTGGTATCACTAACTGAGAAAATGTCTTACCCCTGGATCTCATGAAGACATTTCCTCTCTGGTGGTTCTAGCTTGTATCAAGTTGACACACAAAACCAGTCACTACAGATACCTTACAAGGTTGTTTCCATTTTTTATTTTGGATATTTTTAAAATGTAAAATTTCTGGAAGAGGTAACTAAGCAAACTATTAACAAGATGTTGGAGTCATGGTTAGTCAAAGAATATGAGAGAGAAAGAGAGAGAGAGAGAGAGAGAGAGAGAGAGAGAGAGAGAGAGAGAGAGAGATTTAGTAGATGTCAGTGGCCCATGAGGCTTAAGAGAAAGAAGCTCCATATAATTATAGAATGCTACCACCCAGAATTAAGATGGATCTTCCCACCTCAATTGGCTTTATCTAGCTATTCGCTCACAAGTGTAGCCAGAAGCTAACCTAATGTAGATAATCGCCACAGGCATGCACAGAGTAACCTAACCTAGAAAACATCCACAGGGATGCCCAGAGCCTATCCTAATCTAGATCCTCCCCCTCTACAGGCATGCCCAGAGGCTAACCTAACCTAGATACCACCCCCACCTCCCACCCCCGTACAGGCATGCCCAGAGTTTTGTTTCTTAGGTGACTCTAGAATTAAGAATCAATATTGGCCACTACAGGTTTCAGTGGATCAATTGAAGTCAAACCACCCTGGAACAACATTCCTCCTCCCTCATTCTCCTGAGTAAAATGTTAACCTCATCTAGAAACATCCTTCCAGAAACATCTACTATATTTGACCAAATAGCCAAGCAAACTGACACATGAAATACCACAGTAACCAAGATTCTACATATTAGGCTTGTCCAGAAGCAACACATGTATTCTTAGTAGGTGTTCCTGAAATATTTTAATTACTCCTGACATTTAGACTTACAGAATTCACAATTAGGACACATTCTCTATATTCTCTAGCTCCCCAGTATTTAGAGCTTTTGCTTATTTTACTTACTGTTTTCCATAGTTCCGATTTCTAATCATTCTGCTTACAGTGTCTTATTTTAATGTAATATAATGTTTGATATTCCATTTAAAGTAAACTATTATTTTTATACAGTCCTTCCCAGAATTCTAGAAAGCCACTCAGTATATTTATTTAAATTATCAAGCTTTTGGTGAATATGCTCTTTAAAAGTAGACCTGACTTTGAAATTTAAAGTTAGTCAAAGTATATCTGAAAAATTTTCTCAAGCTCCTGTCATGACTGACACACTTCATCCCAAAATTTCCAAGTTTCACTTCTTGAAAAGGGCCCTCTGTGAATCTAAAGTGTAAAACTTTAAAGCCTTATCCCCAAGTCAAATTCCTAGTAGCCCCCATCCAACCACCTTGAAATAGCTTCTTTGCTAGAAATCACAGCTAACTTCCTAAAAATCTTTTGGGTCAGAATAGCATCACATGCTTTCATCTAGTTGTAATGTAACCTGAAGAAGGGATTGTGGTAATACCAAATTCAAAGTCATGGCAGAAGAAAGGCAGGAGTGGATAAAAGTGGGTGGGTGGCTGGCAGAATCTGGCAACTGTAGGGGAAATGGGTATTGAGAATTTTGATAAACTTCACTGCCTCCATTAATCCGTACTATTGTTGGTTTTGATGTAGGGTCTCATGTAGCCCAGGGCAGCCTCTCAAGCTTACTATGAAGCTGAGGATGATCTTGAACTCCAAATCCTCCTGCCTCCACCTGCCAAGGCGATAGGATTACAATCATGCATTTTGAAGTTTTATTTTGATGTCTGCATTTGTGTGGGAGTGTGTGCACACATGGGTGTGGGTGCTCAAGGAGTCCAGAAGAGGATGTCAGATTCCCTGGAGTTGGAATTATAGGCTGTGGACTGCCAAACATGGGTGCTGAGGACTGAGCTCAGCGTTGCTACAGCAGTGTGTAGACATAGCTTTGCATATAATGCATTTTGAATCAGTATTTTCTTCTGAGTTTGATGAATGGAAGTACAGTCTCACTAAAATTTAAAGGGCCTGACAAAAGTTTTGTATTTCGTCTATTGTAACTCACATTCTGTTTTTCTAGACCACAACTCCTCCACCATCATGCCCAGCTCTCATTCCACATGTCCCAACCCTTTAGGCACAGCCCATTGGACTCCATATTAGTTAAATCCAGAGTTCCTAGAAAATTCAGCTGCAGGTGACTCAATAAAGCAATCTGAAGAAGTCAGATATTTCCCTGACTGCCCATAATGCCTCCAGTTCCAGCTCTAGCTCCGTAAAAATAAAGCATCTTTAGTTGGAGCCAACTCATTACCCCATGAAATTGCTGTAGCACATGTGCTTACAAATGTAAGGCAGATCTTAACTTGGCAGAGAGTTTTATAAGGAATGATTTCATTGTGTTGGTTTTATATTTATAGGCACATTTTTGGCAGGTCATCCCAAAGATCAAATTGTGAGAGCAGTCTAGTCTAGAGGACAGAATTCAGACCGCCAGTGACTTGAAGAGACTACCTGTTCTGTGTCCCTGACTATCTGGATCCAAATTCCAGGGTTTCATTGCATGCCCTGCCTACTCTTGCCATCGTCGTCTGCACACTCTACACTCACTGTTGGCCATGTTCTTTGGCATGTTGATGTCACATTATAAGACCATTGAGATTTGAATGGCTATTGTGATGTTTGAACAAGTGTGACTTTGTCCATACTGCAGGACCCCCTTTTGCCTTGATGAACTTTTCTATAAAATAAGCATCGCAATGTTGAGTTTACAAAGCCGTGACGGGTATTGAATGAGTTCATAGGTTGAAGTTCTTAGCATAGCTCCCAGCATGAACTGGTCCAAAAATGGTGGCTACTCCTGTTATTGTCGCCAAGATGGATTATAACAATAACCTGGTATGACCTAAAGTAACCATCAAAATATCCCACTAAGTATATATTCCAGAATAGCATAAACATTTTCTGTGTGTGGAAAGGAACAAATGTTCCCTGATGTTCCTTGGAAGTGAGAGACTGAGAAAACTGGGAAATCATGTGGAGTTTCCTGGAATCCAAGTTTGCTGCTTCCTCCTGAAGCTTAGTGAGTATCAAATTTGAGGAGCTCAGGTTTATCCAACACATCCCGTTCATTTTACAAAGGAAAAACAGATACATTAGCTGATGTAATGGTGACATAGTTAATTAGCAGAGAACAGGGGGACATCATTTTAACTTTCTGAGCAGTAATGTAAGAACTGTTCTTTTTCATGTCAAAGCAAGAGAATCCTTTCATCCCCTTTCAGATAAATAGGAGAAGAGAAAATGAATGCGTGCCGTAATATGAAGAAGAGTCACACCATACAGCAGGACTCACATGGGAGGTTTATTGAAAGAAGAGAAATAAGGGGCGAAAAAAAGGAGGGATAAAAAGGGGGCTTGGTCTACTTGTGGGACTCCTAACAGAGGGAGCAGGGTTGCCTCTGACTCTATTACCTGCCTTTGGAGTCCTTTCTTCCCACTGTCCAGCCTTAATAGGAGAGTCTCACTGCAACTTAATAAACCCTGATGGTTGACATCCATGGGAGGCCTGCCCTTTTTTGAAGAGAAAAAAGGGGAGAAGGTGTGGAAGGGGTAGGGGGAGGGGCTGGAAGGAGAGGAGGGAGGGGAACTGGTCAGGATGCAAATAATATTAATGATAATAATACTACTAAATTATTTTAAAATATTATGGCTAAGTGGAGAAGTAGAAAAACAGAGCACCACAGTTTTTCATCAAGATTGTTTTTCATCACCTCTTAGTATATTATTTGTAAATAAATCACAAAGTTATACTCTTTATCACCAATATAACACTTTTTGTAGTTATTACTTACTTTTTTTTATAACAGGTTAGTCAAGTATGCCTTACCTGTAGTTCCTAGAGGATGGACAACTTTGAAGCCTGGTGTGCATCCCCTTTTCTCTAATTTCTACCAACTTAGCAGTAATTCGGAATCATATCAAATGCACTACCAGGTATGTCACTCTGACAGTTTGGGAGGAATTCTTCCCTTACTAGGGACCACACTTGATTGTACATCAGAAATTTCACCATTATCTGAATTTCTGGTCGTAACCAATCTTTCGTGTGTTTCATCATAGGAACAGCTGCTCTGTGGTACAATGATTTGCTTTAAAATTACCCTCTCCCAGAATATTCTTGAAGTACCCAAAATTTGGTATCAATATCTGCTGTAAGTGTTCCCAGAACAAGCTGACTGGGAAGAAAGACCCTTGGAAGACTTGGGGTGCCATGTTTAATCTCCCAGAAGTAGATTTAGAAAGCACATTTAGTTGATTAATTAAGAATAAACATTGCTGACATTTGATTCTCTTCCTCATACCAGGTTCTTATTGTGAGTTAGTCCGTGTCTTCCATGTGTGTTAATATGAATTTTCAATTATAAAGTAGCATTTGCAGCTTTGCTTCATTTCAGTCTCCAGATTTTCCCCTCTAAACCCCATGATCCTCCTACTCATCTGGTCTGCTTGCATTCCAGCCAATGCAATGTAAATTAACCCTACCCCATATATCTGAAAGATTCCAGGACCAAATGAAGCCTTTGGTGTGCTCAGCCACGGAATCTAAGAATCCCATAGTGGTAGATGGGATTGTTGACTTGGGGAGTTCCTCCAGCCTTTTAGCATTGCATCCAGTAGAAAGCCAATTGAGGTGAGCAAGGACAGGCTCTTGTAATTTCCACCAGCAAGACTACCAATACAGGAGAAAACTCCAAAGTCAATACTGGTCGATCAGATTCTTCAACTCCATGGCGTTCTCATTAAGGGAAACATCCTCCAGTCAGCCTCAGGTTTTAGTTCCACAGTAAAATGTTTGGCCACGAGCTTGTGTTAAGAGCGGTTTTTCCCGCCAGTGTCCCAAATAACACACAGAATCCTATAATTCTGTTGGCCTGTTACTAGCATTTCTTATTGGCTAGCTCTGTCTTAAGTATTAACCCATTTCTATTAATTTAAGTATTTCCACGTGGTCTCATCTTACCAGAGAGAGGGTCCGGCATTCTACCCTGTTGGTCTTACATCTTGAAACTCCTCCCTACTTCTTCCCACATCCTCCTTGACTCCTAGTCCCGCCTATCTTGCTTTCCTATTGGACAACAGTGCTTTATCCATTAACCAATATGAGAAACATATTTCCAGAATGACATCTCCCATCAAACTTGAACTCAGCACTGGACATGGATGGGGGGTTAAAATTAGGTTTATTTGAAGATTTCTACATAGTTTTAGTTGCTTTGTTCCTAATAGATTTAGTCTCTTGCCTTTTGAATTGAGATGCCATATAGTTCTATGATTATCTGCTGGACACTGTAGCATTCAAACTTGACTCATCTTCAAGCCTTTTTTAAAAAAATGTAAAAAAATATGTTTATTTAGTGTGCATGCAGTTAGAGTGTAGGCATAAGTGTGTGTATTTAGTGCGTGTGTTTAGTATGCATTGTGTATGTACCCATGTGCACACATGTGTGTAAGCATGTAGGCCAGTCCTGTGCCATTGCATGTGTGTAGATGTCAGAAGACCGTCTTCAGGAGCCAGCTCTCCCTTCCACTGTAGGTTCAGAGGGTGGGTTAGACTTGGCTCTCCAGACTTGCACAAAAGGCTTTTTATTCTCTAGCTACCTTCACTCCCATCTCTAGCCATCTACGCATCCATCTTCAAACTTTTGACTGAGTGAGTTCTTGGGCTGGGTGAGCTGGGGTGAGGCCTGTCAGCCAGACTGGGACAGTGGCGTAGTATCTGTAAACATGCTACTGCCCTGTCTGTCATTATCTACCAGGAAGAAATTTTGTGTCCCTGCTGTCTCAGTTCCAAATCAGTGTAAAATGAAAGATTCTATGTTTGCTTCTGAATATTTCCACTTTCAAAGGGGAAAAAATTACAAAATGATTAAGGTCTCAGGTGGCTCCATAATGGATAAATTTCAAACTGTGCTTACTTAAAGTACGGCTTCATCCCAGAAAATTGAATATACCTTTAACAGCAGTTGGGAAATGCAGGTTTAGATTTCTGTCTATTGGGATATTTGACATTTAATGAAGCAGAATGAAAAGAATTGTCTCTGCTTCAGGAAATGAACTTGACCAAGCTAGTGCCATTGTCTGACACACCAGAGTTGCTATTTGTTGCAAAGGAACAGCTTCTCCATCAGGCCTCTGCATTCACATACCAACTGTCAGTCAGCAAACAGAAGAGGTCTCACAGGGAATGGCTAGCAAGTTAGAGGGAATTAGGTCTGTTTCTGGAGTTCTTTCTGAAAGCTGAGAAAGAAATTCTGTAAAAAGCATCGATGGCCTTGATGAAATACTGCTGGTTTTCTTTGAAAGATACCCTTGGCTTCCTGAAGTTCTGTGCTGAGGTCTGTTGTGTTCAAAGTCACTCCAGAAGACATGGAAGGAAAATGGCAGAGTCCTTGCTCTATGGTTACTCAGCAAACATTAGTGTTCCCTCCAAGCCTTCTTCAAATAATAGTATTATTGTTGCTATCAGGATTCACATCATACAAATAGCATATGTTTCTCACAAAACATCCCAGTTCTATGAGACAGAGCGTCATGTGTTGCAGAAACTCCCAGTGATGGAATCAGGCTGTGACAACCCTCCCATCACAGAGGCACAGTGTGGGGATTTGAAAGACAGTGCGGCTATTAGGAGGTGTGGCCTTGTTGGAGGAAGTTCGTCACTGTGGGGCGGGCTTTGAGGTCTCTTTTTCTCAAGCTTCCCTCAGTGTCACAGTCAGTGGACCTCTTGTTGCCCTCAAGGTATGGTACCCTCAGCTCCTGCACATCTGCCTGCATGCCCCCATGCTCCCCACTAATGGACCAGACCTCCGAGTCTGTAGTGAGCCACTCCAGTGAAATGTTTTCTTTACAAGAGTTGCTGTGTTCAAGGTGTCTCTTCACAACTATAGAAACCCTAACTAAGGCGCATGGGGCATGGGATTTAAGATGTTTTCAGGATCATCTCACATAGTTTTTCATTTCTCAAATGGAAAATTCTGAGGATTAGGTTCTCTGAAGAACCTTCCAGAATCACAGAGTTAGTTTGTAGCCATATCTTCTGGCTGCCAGACAGGGCTTGTAAGTGTTTTTCCTCCGACTCCCTCCACGTCCACGCCGTTCTTCATTATCCTTTCGTGGGCTAATCCAGTGAGGAAATCTGCCATGTTCTGCTGACCCGGTATGTCCAAAGCCAGGTGTGGTGGAGCATAATTACAGTCTCAGTGCTCAGGACACAGAGCCAGAATGATCACAAGACTGCAGAGGGACTCCAGGTGGTGAAACATTGTATCAACCAACAAAGAAGGGGCTGGTCAGCAAAGGGAAAGGGAAGAAAGAAAAAGAAGAAGGAGGGAAAGAGGGTGGGAGGGAGAAGGAGGGGTCAGTCGGAAAGAAGGGAGGGGAGGAAGACAAGCATACATCATCACTTGTTAAATTGTTTTGCTTCCAAATGAGAATGCATGGTATGGTTTTTTTGTTTTTTTAAAAAACCTTTTGAGTCAACCTACTATATAGTTAATATGGAAAGCATGTGATCTAACTTTGAAACATCGATTCACCTGGGGAGACTTGGCACCTTTAAACAGGTACAGTAAGAGGAAGGAGAAAGCAAATGTGTGTGTGTGTGGGGGGGGTGTTAGGGCTTCCCAGCATCGCCATCTGCATTTGGTGCTTGGTTCATTCCAATGCACACCCATGTTGGTACCCGCCTGAGCATCATTCCTTGAGAGATGTACTTCACTGGGTGTTTAGGAACCCATACCAAACCCTATCATGTGTCAAAAGTTCCAAGGCCAGCTTTTGATGAAGAGTACCACTCTGCCATTGCTGAGAAAGCAAACAAATTCTGCTGTACGAGGCATAGGTTCAGTTATCATCTGCAAATAACCCTGGGTAATGAGGTTTAGGGTTCCTCTCGGTTGCGTGTTGATGATAAATTCTCAGTGGAACTGCCTCAGACCCATTAAAGCAAGCTTGCTCCTGCCACCGTGGCTGTTAATTTGACAGGACACTGTCACATTAAGTAGAACAAACATGTTTTCGCCCAGTCGGCCATCCAGAACCGATACGGTTGTTACTTTAACAACTGGATATTGATTGAAGTTGGTCACCCCTCCCGACCCTCCCCTGGGAGCCAGAAACCAATCTGAGTCTGGCTGAGGCTCTGCCTGTTTGGCACACATGGGTACCCTGTTAAGAACAGCCACAAATTTTAAACCATTTAGCTTCCTGTCATGTTCATCCTTCAGACACTGCCTGCTTCTCATTTGTATCAGGGGTCAATAGGCTCCAAATAAATCAGTATCATTAATTTTATCCATCCAGTTGCAAGAACTGTTGTTTTTAGTATTTATAATTTAATATAAACACAAACTTACTGACAACATAAAGAGATGTTAGAGCAAGTTCTCAGGAAACTAAAAAAAAAATGAAGTCAATTGAATCTCTAAAAGAAAGGAGTCTACCTCTTCTTTTTTAAACTGTGAGATATATATATATATATATATATATATATATATATATATATATATATATACCAAATTACAGTCCACTCCCCAGATATAATCTGAAATTCTGTAACTCAAGTTTCTGAAGGATATACTGACATCTAAGCTATTATTAACTGTTGGCTTTTGCCTCCCTAACTAATATAATAGGCACACCTGATATTTAGCAAAATTTGCCTTCTAGCCAGTAATTGACTTTCCAGAGAGAAAATTCCATGTGTGAAATTGTTGGGCCCCTAGTGATCTGTGCCTCTTAGTCAGCCTAAAGTGATGCTGGGCTCTGTGCACAAAATTCTATGTACCATGAAATCTATATTTGAAAGGACATTTAAAAGAATATAGGGTGAAGAGGTCCTAGAACATTCAAAGAAGTGGGCATCCTGGTAATTTCTTGGTATGTGCAGTGACAGCAAGCTCATTAAATCCATGGCCACTCTGGAACTTGTATTAATAAGATTGTTTTACTTGGCAAAAATGCATTGACATAAAATCTCAGTATTGCTTATAAATCCCCTGGTCACACAATAGAGCTCACATTCCTGTTCATCATGGATATGATTCAAACACTTGGAATTAGACGTGGCGGCCTTCTGTCCACTCCAAGTCAAATGACACATTTCTTTCTATGGGTCTTATGACAGCTGTTAGGCGTTGAGTCTGAGTATGCGGTGCCCCCCCCCCCCAATGCTTGCTGTTGAATACGATTCCCAGCAGGAGGTGCTATTCCGGCGGTTGTGGAAACCTTGGGAAGCGGAGCCTTGCTGGAGGAAGGCATTAGGTCCCTAAGGTCTTGAGAAGGTTATATGCAGTCATGGGTGCTGTCTCCTCTCAGCAGGGGGAACTATTCTGCCCTGCCACACATGCCCTGACATGTGACTTGAAGCCTCAGAACTATGAGCCCAAATCCCCCTCCCCCCCATTTAAGCTGTCCAGTTGGGTATTTTGCCATGGTGATAAAAGGTCTAATTAACATAGTGGTCTGCATAGAGAACATATCTTCAATTTCCTTAGTTTTCATCACCACATGTCCTACAATGGTAGAATTGATTAAGTTGAGTAGACTATGTGGTCCACATGAGCAAAGTGATTTAATTGTTTCTTCTGTCCGTCCGTCAGGTTTTCTGAGTGTCGTCTGACGTCATAGTATGCTAAGCCCTCTACACCATCTCTTAGTTTCCTCTATGTTCATAAGACTGACACCCTAAAACTTGAGACGCATCTGTTCCTTCTTGCAGAAGTTATTTCTATTGATGCAGCAAGAAATCCATCAACTTAAAAACTCCCTCATGATAAGAGACCAAATAAATACATAAATACATAAATAGCTCAAATTTTCAGAAAAGCCACTGAGATTGTATATGGTTTATGGATATATATATATATATATATATATATATATATATATATATATCAGTTTACCTCTGAGTCAGATTTTGCTTTACATGCTTCTTTGAAATGGACTTTTGAGGTGTGACGCTTGGCAAGTTTAAGGTCAAGTTCAGTGCCCGTGGCACCAAAACTCAAACAAATTAGAACTTTTGGGCTCCTGTTTTTGTCACTCTAGATTCTGTGAGAAACACAAAGACAGAAACACCTTGGCCGCTGGATACATAGACCAATGCATTCGTGGAGGAAAAGCGATGAACGCACCCACTGCCCTGGTGTCTGTATGTAGTTCAAATGACTCCCAGGAGCCTGGAAATCTGCAAGCTGACGCTCTCAATAGGAAATGGAGAAACTGTGCAAACACTGCTAGCCACCAAGAACTCACACACACAGGTCCACTTCTCATCTTTGTTAGTTTGGGAGTTTAGAAAATAAACACGTACCAATCTCTCCCCCCCACCAGCCTGGTCCCACAGCCATATCAGCCCTAAATGAACACGCACACGCTATATTAATTATTAAACTGTTGGCTGATGGCTAGGGCTTCTTATTGACTAGCTCTGTCTTAATTATTAACCTATTTCTATCAATCTGTATATTGCCACAGGGCTGTGGCTTACCTGGGAATGCCCGGCATGGTGCTACTCCTCTGGCAGGATCACGACTCTGTGGCAAGCTCTGTTTGTGCCCTTTCCCAGAATCCTCTTCTGCTTAGCCCCACCTGCCTTCCTGCCTTATTGGCCAACTGTTTTATTCGTGAATCAATGAGAGAAGCACAGTCACAGAATGACATCTCCCACCACTGCGGTCTCCGGTCATCCTTTTCAGTGGCACACGTGAAGTCACGAGGAACGAACGGCACTCTGCTCTTCCACTTGGAAAGCTTCAGATGTGACAGAGGTCCTATCAATGTTCTTCTCCAAGCAAAACCTTGCCTAGATGCGTTTTCTTTTCATTTTCTGTCCACTGATAGAACTTTTTGAGGTCTACTTCCCAGGATCTAACATCTAGTTCTGGTGAAGAGGGTAAGTGGTCCAGGGATCCACCAATAAGCCTTAGGTCATTCCACTCAGAGAGAAGCAATCACTCTGGCCTACTTCTCATGGCTACCCTAAGGCACAACACGGACCTTGCACGGAAGCCCCTGACGGTCCCATCTCTGCAGACTCCTGAGCAGACCATGGAGCACAGCTTCCTGTCTTCAGATAATTCTTGACACTGCTGGTTCATAATCTTCATGTGTCTCCCATCACAGACTGTGGCGGACAAGGCTCAAACCACGGGAGTCAGAGGTAAGTACTAGGTGCATGTGAGGCTGTAGGTGGTTGTTTCAGCTTCGAACTTCCTTTGCTCTCGAGTCCATAGTTAGCTGTCAGTAAATACTAGCCATTGTTATCGCCCTCATGGTAGACTGACTCCATTAATTCCTGGGTGTCCTATAAGTGCCATACACTTTTAGTTTATATTCCGTCTCCATTTGGAGATGATGAATAGGACCACATCTGATGTATCTCTAGCTTCAGCTACTGAAATAGCCCTAGAAACTCAGGCTTATAGCTCAATACTATCTACATACTTTCCATATTATCGAACTCCCATGCCCTGCAGCTAAGCTGGGTCATACACATACCTCTGAGGGAAATGATTTAAAAAAAAAAAAATAACCATTCAGCATCCTCAACCTGGTGTCTGTCTTACACTCAGCTTTTCTGCACCCTGCTTTGAAAAAAAAATTGTCTGTAGTTTACACTTGGTCCTCTGTCTTAGTTGAAGTATTTAGGTGAGTATTAATCTTGTGGCTCTTAGGTTGCATTTTAACTCAATCTAAGACTCACCTCATGTTTTACCCTTATGGTCACCTGACTACCTTAGATGCAGATCCCACAGACTAAGGTCACCTGACTACCTTAGATGCAGATCCCACAGACTAAGGTCACCTGACTACCTTAGATGCAGATCCCACAGACTAAGGTCACCTGACTACCTTAGATGCAGATCCCACAGACTAAGGTCACCTGACTACCTTAGATGCAGATCCCACAGACTAAGGTATCACCCTGTATTGGCCTTAAGACCGGTGCCCTGGCATGCTTGCCTTATCAGCCCTATAAGGAAGCCACGATACCAGGTTGGCTGCACATCCGTCTGCCCTGTCCACTTGTGTTTTGCTGCACAGACACAGGGTTTGCATACCACACTGTAGTAACTCATTGCATATTCACCACCGAGGGGTCCGTGGGTTTATACCAGTAAGATCTGGAATCCTGACGGTGAACCACAGAAAATTGTCATTGCGGGAGTGACCCAACACCTGCTCAGTCTCAGAGCAGGGGTGCAATGCCTAGCAGAGATGATGCCACATGCCAGCTGATGGGAAGTGACTGGGGCACCACTGAGTTCAGATGGAATTAAGGATTCATGAGAGCAGAGCACACAGAAAGCACAAAGGCACCAATGACAATCCTGAATGAGCCACAAGGGAGGGCTGGCCGGGCTTCAAATCCCCAATAAGCAAGGAATTGCCTTTTGAGGATGCTGGGCTGTAAATGTCATCATTGCCCTAGAAAACATGGCCCCCTTTCATCCTATCAGGGTTGATCAAGGGCTGGTCTTCCTGACGGACGTAACGCTTTATGTGGATAAAGCTGCCAAGAGTCCTTAGAAGACTCTTGGAGAAATAGATTTCATTAAGCTGTTGCTTTAGTCTTTTCAGCCACACTGAGAGTCACGGGTAGAATTCAGATAAATTCATCTTCTCTCAGCCACTCACCTGGTAATAGTTACGATTCCCCTGTCCTTCTCTGGGTCAGGCTGTAGGATTGCTGATGGTGATGTAATGTATATCAGGAGAAGTGTCAGCCTTGCCTTCTGGATTTATTCCTCCACATCCCAACTCTAGAATGTCATTTTTCAGCTATAGACAGAAAGCGGAAAAATAACAATTGCGTGTTTGCCAAGGTGTTCCTAAAAGCACAGGGCTGAATGTGCCCAGACTCTCTAGAGCTTTCCATGTTTGTGTGTGCCTTGCTTGTCCTTTGCAGCCGCTGTGGGGCACAGCAATGCATATTCGTGTGTGTGTGTGTGTGTGTGTGTGTGTGTGTGTGTGTGTGTGTGTGTGTGCATGCGCACGCTTTCCCTGCTGGACTCAGTGGAGCAGAGCTTCCTCCCCTCCCACATGTATGCTTAGGGCTGTTGCCTTGTCTGTGTCTCCCAGGGAGGACATGCCCTTCTTCAACCCAGACTATTCTTTCCAACTAGAGGAAGACATTGCTTTAACACCAATGCCATTCTGTGCCAGCCACCTGGAATATAGCGGACCTGCCTTCCGTATTGGAGGTGTATGCTGGAATTCTTCAACCATGAACAGAGATACACACCAGCATAAACCTGTTACAGGGTTGTATTCCCACCGTGGCAGCTTTCAAAGTAACACCAAAAGAGGGGAATGAACGGAGACCTAATTTAGGGGAAATGAATTATGTATGTGTAGCCTCCATCCACACGGCTGTTCCCGACTCTAATGTTCAGCAAGCTGATTAAACCAAGGCCGCTCTGGGCTCTGGGCTACGTGAGCAGAATTCCATTAAGGGAGACTGCTTGTCAAGGAAGAAGGCTGTAGTTTCCTCCCAGCTCTCCCAGCTTCTGAGTGTTCTCTCTGTGGTTATGTATCAGCACAGGTGGAAAAGAGGCCGGGAAGCTGCTTTATGGTCTCATCTTAGCAGACACCCAGAGAAATTGCAACACTTTGCCTGACAAAGGCAAATAACGCTTTTGGCCATTTGATTAATCGCCTAAATATGAGCAGTCATTGTTCGTCAGCAAAGCATCTTTGGATTTTGAGAACTGTCTGGCAGTTTCCAATACTTTCCTCAGTTTTCACTGTTAGACTAAGGAAGTGGCTTGATGTAAAGTATAGTCCACATTTACAGTCGAGGCTGTAGTTTGGAAGGTGTAATAATAAGATACTGTGTTTTTATACTTGCTCACACGCTATCTGTACAGTGCAACCATGCTTTGATCACTGCACCTCTACATGTGACTGAGATGAATGTAAACCACTTGTCATGCTTATTTTTAGTATTCCTAATTGTGTGTGTGCCCCTGGAGGTATGTGCTTATGAGTACAAGGGCCGGAGGAGGCCAGGAGCTTTGTATCCTCTTGGGCATGGAGTCACACAAACAGTTATGAACCCATCTGGTGTGGGAACTGGGAGCTGACTGAACCTGAGTCTGGTAGACGAGCAGAAGGCTGTCTTAACTGCTGAGCCATCGCTCCAGCCCTTGGCGGATTTTGTTTCTACTTGACTCTGAAGTTCTCCAGCATGAATTATATTGAGAAAACTGTGCTGCAATATTAAAAGGTTGGGCATGCCTGCTTCGTCACAACCAAATAGAGAAATGACTGATTGCTTTATTTATTACTGGGAGTCTCAGATGACCTCAGTCTGCTCACTATAAACAGCCCAGGCTTGCTTCAAACTTGTGATAGTCCTGCCTCCATGTCCTGGGTGCTGAATTACAAAATGAGACCCATCTGAGAATGGTTTTGAGTTGTGTCCTCTATGGAAGCAATGGAAGCTTTGTAAAAGCTCAATTAATTTATTCATTCAGCAGCCATTTTCTTCATGTCAACATATTAATAACATTATGTAAAGGCCATCCAGCTTAAGTTCCGCTAGAAAAACAACTGAGATGATTAACAATAGGGTAAATAATAAACAGTACAGCAATGGATATGTGTATATGTTTATACATGTGTCTATGCCTATTTACCTTTAAGCTGTCTGTTAAATCAATGGGTGACAAGTGCTGTGGAAAGACAATTTCAGAAGCAGAATAATACATGTATAGGATAAAGACAGGTGTGTCTGTGTTACAATACATTCAGAGAGGGAACAATGGCCTTGCTAATAAATGCTGGCTGATTAATGAGAAAGAGAAGAGAAAAAGAGACAGGCCAAGAAATATTCAGGCAGAGGGGACAGCTCATCCTTGTGTGAATCAGACTGGTTTGTCATAGTGAGAAAAGAGCTTACATTGAAACAGCAGAGTCATGGAGAGACAGACATGATGAGTGATGAGTTGTGTTTGGAGGAAACCTCAGGGCCTTGACGGCCATGGTGAATGGGAAACTGAAGGAGCTATTTAATTGACAGGGAACAGTAACTCTCTCACGCTCAGCATTTAAGTGCCGGCAGTGATCCAGTTCTGAACTGGGGCAGCAGCGAGGATGGGGAGCAGCTTCTGGCTGCACTGACGGTTTGGAGCAATGGTTCCAATGCACAGTTTGAGACAGAGGTGGCTGAAGACCACGGTGGGTGCTGTAATCTGTGAGTGGAAAGCCAGAGGCTGCAGAGGGAGCAGGCAGAGCAGGGCAGAGCTTGGTGTGTGCTTTGGAGACTGTCCCATTGTGCGGTCTCAGGCGTCCCAGAGGACATGTGTGTGGAGAAGCTCACTGAGCAGGATCCTGGGATTCAGGGGCAGGAGGTGTTCAAGGATTGACATCACCACCACCCTACACACACCACCCTACACACACACACCACCCTACACACACACACCACCCTACACACACCACCCTACACACACCACCCTACACACACCACCCTACACACACACCACCCTACACACACACACCACCCTACACACACACACCACCCTACACACACCACCCTACACATACACCACCCCTACACACACACACCACCCTACACACACACACCACCCTACACACACCACCCTACACACACCACCCTACACACACCACCCTACACACACACCACCCTACACACACACACCACCCTACACACACACACCACCCTACACACACCACCCTACACATACACCACCCCTACACACACACACCACCCTACACACACACACCACCCTACACACACACACCACCCTACACACACCACCCTACACATACACCACCCCTACACACACACACCACCCTACACACACACACCCTACACACACACACCCTACACACACACACACCCTACACACACACACCACCCTACACACACCACCCTACACACACCACCCTACACACACACACCACCCTACACACACACACCACCCTACACACACACCACCCCTACACACACACCACCCTACACACACACACACCCTACACACACCACCCCTACACACACACACCACCCTACACACACCACCCCTACACACACACACCACCCTACACACACACACCACCCTACACACACACACCACCCTACACACACACACCACCCTACACACACACCCTACACACACCACCCTACACACACACACCACCCTACACACACACACCACCCTACACACACACACCACCCTACACACACCACCCTACACACACACACCACCCTACACACACACACCACCCCTACACACACACACCACCCCTACACACACACACCACCCCTACACACACACACCACCCTACACACACCACCCCTACACACACATACCACCCTACACACACCACCCTACACACACACACCACCCTACACACACACACCACCCTACACACACACTACTACTTCTTTACACACCATCACTATCCATGTACACATACCAACAATGCCAATACTCCTTCCACGCACACCACCAGCACCACCGTCCTAGACACACTACCATCAACACCCCTCCTCCCCTGCAACATGCACCACAACCAAACGCATGCCACCACCACACAGAGAAGCATGCTAACTGATCATTTGAATCCAAGGAGTTACATTAACCCTGCTAGCCTTAAACGTATACCGGGGGAGGCGGGGCTAGAGATAGTTCAGCAGTTAAGAGCACTAGCAGCTCTTGCAGAGGATGTTCAGTTCCCAGTACCTACTGGGCAGCTCACAACACCCTGAAACTCTGGTCCTGGAGGCTCTGGCGCCCTCTTCTGGCCTCTGGGACTCCTACACACATGTGAAGCACAATATGCACACAATCACACAAATAAATAAATAAATAAAATTTGAAGTTAAATGGGGCTGGGGAGATAGCAAATCAATAGTATCTTGCCTATTGTGGAAGATTTGATGCCACAAACAGGGGCGGAATGGGCTTTGCTTAGACAATGGCTATAGTTGTTGAATAACTAGTGTGCTATTATCATTCATTGGTTACATTTTCAGAATCATCATGGTGCATTGGGATATATATATACATATATATATATATACATACATACATACATACATACACACACATACATACACACATGTGTTCGTCCCAACACGTCCCTCTGACATCCTAGGCCGAAGTGAAGTCACCCTAATTGATTTTAAGGGCAGGTTCTGAAGGTATTGCGAGGCAGTAGCTTTTCTAAGGTTAACCTCTCAGAAGCAGAAGTCCATCTCCGGAGTCCTTGTCTTAGGACCTAAGGTGGGGGTGTTTTCTGCCCCCCCCCCACCGTGGTCTGCCTTTGACTCTGTTACCAACTGCCTTTCCTGCAGTTCCCAGCAGGATTCAGAGTCTGGAGTCAGCCCTGCAGTTTTCTGTCAGCTGCTGCAAAAAAACAAAAACAAAAACAAAAACAAAACAAAACAAAAAAAACAAAAAAAAAAAAAAACCATTTCCATGGTTGATGGTTAATCAGATTAACAAGTGGCCCAGAGACATTTGAGAGGTGGCCCTCCCTTCCTTCGGGTACCTGAGCTGTTACTAGCTAGTGGTTTGGGAATCACCTCCCCGTGACCTTGTTAGCCTGAGTCTGCTCTCTTGGCCCCATTCCAAAGCCACACCTGTAGTGAGTCAAAAGACATGGAACTTCATGACAATCAAGAGTCGATTTGCAAAGAAACAATATTTTCATATTACCAGCTTTGTTTAAGTGACTTGTGGCTGGAATGACGGTTGCATAAAGCAGGAATGCCAAGCTTTGTGCCAGGGGCAGAAAGGGATAATTTGAATGCCTTGGTACGGAAAGGGAACAAAGCTATCTGTGCTCCTGCAAGGGTAATGCAAACATACCAGATGATGTGCCATTTACTCCCAAGTCATTGGAACATAATACCTTTCTGATAATGCCATACAACAACTGTAAGCAGTGTTTAATGAATGCCAGCAGGCCCGTGGGCCACTTCAATTATTCATCATGCCTTTCCTTCGCCACAGCCTGATCAGTTCACACGAGTCTTTGCAGCATTCCACCGGAAAGGGACAACTGGGTTGCAGCTGTGAGGTGTGGTGCCTTTGTCTGCAATTATCACAAGCTGTGCTGGTCACACATAGTCTCGCCAGCCTTTCCTGTTGTGCTGAGACCTTCTACATATCTTTGGGAAGAGCGTCGCTGTGATCTGACGCGTGGTCTTGAGCCGTGATTCTGTATGTGCTATGTAGTTTGTGATGTTTCTGAGAGTGTGTGTCATGTGAGCATGTTAAAGGTCTTTGTGTGGTATATGTGTGGTGTGTATATGTGGATGTGTAATGTGTGTATGTGTGTGTGTGTAGCGTGTGCTATGTAGTATGTGATGTGTGTGTATATATGTGTATATGTGTGATGTGAGTGTATGTGTACTGTGTGTGCTATGTAATATGGAATGTGTGTGATGTATATATGTGTATATGTGATGTGTGTGCGTACTGTGTGTGCCATGTAGTGTGTGATGTGAATGTGTATGGTGTGAGTGTGTATATGTGTGTGACATGTGTGTATGTGTGTGGTGTCAGTGTGTATGGATGTGTGCTACATAGTATATGACATGTGTGTTGTGTATATGGCTGTATTATGTGTGTCATGTGCTATATGGTATGTGCATACACACAGGTGCAAACAGAACTATTCATCCCATGAGAGATAAAGATTTTGGCTAGCAGAATTATCTGGTGCATTTAACCATGGCATTGTTCATGTGTTTTCCTTTATGAGGAACATAGATTACATTTTACTTTCTCAATCCTACACCATCCTAGGGAACCACTTGCATGCTGAACCTGGATGCTCCCATCTTATCAAAGGAAGTGAATGGATTTATGGTGTCTGGAGGGCACACAAACTGCTCTTTCTCCATGATCATCAATGAAGAATATTATCTCCAGCCTCCTCAGCTGCTCTGTAGTCTCTCCCCTGAGTATTGGCTGCACCTTATACCCTTACCTGTTTTTCTCCTGGTCCCCTTGTTTAAGGCTATATTAAAATATATTCAATAAATTATCCAATTCTGTCTGATAAAAGAAATCATTTTTCCACTGGAATGTAAAATTACCAAACAATTTTTAAATGAGCCGAGAATATATAATTGGTTTGGAACTTAGAAATCATTTGAAAATTAAGTTAAATATTAACATAAATTAGTTAGTCTTGATTATAAAATAAATGTGCCCAAGTGCCTAAAACATTTCTGTAGCCACTGATTGTCAGGGGCAGTGATGGCTGTTAAGACTAGACAATGATGGTATCCGCTATCATCTGCTCTGTAACAAGTGAAGCCCACACTTACACAATGAGTGTGCGGAGCCTAAAAGCAGCTAGCTATCTTAGTAGCTCTGGCTGAGTTTCTCACAAACCCATACTCGCCACATTAGCCTTTTAGCCATCTGGCGTCTGCACATTGGTGCGGTTCTTAACAGGAGGATTCAAGCTCATTGCATGCCTCTATTCCTTACAAAGTATGCACTCTTGCATGTGTAAAGAAGTAGCAACATGCAGATGCTTCCTTTCAAGAAGGTGCTAGGCATACATCCTCTGTGGTAGCATGTATTCAAACTGAACTCGCAGAGACTAGTCTACTGTCAGAAGGAAGAGAACAGAGACCTTCAGCTTCAAGAAAGGAGTGTCACATCTGAATTTGTGGACTTATTTTAAACCATCACACTTACTCTGTCTTGGAAATAAGATGTGAACTATTCTTGTTTGAGTCCTATCTGGGTATGGTCAGGGATGACTTTATCTCCATTTACTAGATGAGAAAGCCGGGGTCAGAAAGTTTACACATCTCCCATAATGTATGTGATTACAAAGCTGTTATGCTGAAATTAGGGACAGGATAATTTTGGATTGCCCTAAGATTAATTTCCAAATATCCCCTGAATGTATTGAGAGTGGGCGAGTTCCATAGGCGGACACGTTATACTGTCTCTTCTGCCAGCAATGGCTTGAATTGAATTTACAAAGGAGATAAAAATCGCAGTTGTAGAACCAGTCAAGACACGGAGGTAACAGATGATGACCTAGACTAGGCTTCGGCAACAGTCAAGTGAAATGCTAAAAAGGTGTTAATTAAACCGAGTAAGGAGGGGAAGGGTGGAAAAGAAGGGAGCCAGGGAGAATGATGTGACTGAAGACAGAAAGGTGAGCCTGCTCATATCCCAGATTTATAGGATGAAACGATACAGCCAATGTGGTGATGATACTAAAGACAGGGGTTCAGAGCTGATTAAGTCATGGAGTGGAACCCTTATAAACAGGGCTCCTCATTCTACTCCTGCCAAGTGATGACACTGAGTTCACTCTGTTTGGGCTATACGTTCCTGCGAATAGCTTTCCCAGCAGAGACGTTGAACGTTTGCCTGAATATGGACAAGACAGCACTTGGATCTTGGCAATTCCCAGACTCTAGAAATGTGAGAAGCAAATAAATTATTATTATTGTGGCAAATTAGCCAGCCTCGTGCATTGTTTTACAGCAACACTGGTTAATGGTTTGTGGCTGGACTGGAAGATTAAAAGGACCAAGAAACCTGGAGGTGAAACACCCTTTGTGTTGGGGAGAATGATGGAGTCCGTTGTGTCCAACAGCTTGGAATTGCTTCTCATATCAGAGCAAGAATAACTGGACGCCTGTCCACTACTGCTGCCATTACCAAGAGGGTTACCAGCTAAGTCCAGGAGACTCAGAAGGAAATCTTTGAAATGGAAGGGAGACACTGGAAACAGAGCTTATAACCTTTGTCATCCCATTATCCTTCGCTGCTGTGGACAGTAGATTATTTGTGTTGACTTGCTGCGAAGGGAAATATTCGACATTAAAGGTACTAAACTCCAATCCCAAGTGTGCATGTGAGGGCTAAAGGCGGTGCACCTGCTCCTCAGACCATTGCAGTGAACATTCACTGAGACAAATCAAACCAAGCTCTTACCACAGTAGAAGTGCCAAGACAATCACTATTACTCTTCATTATATCGTGGCGCCTTTATTCCAACAAGCACACCGGAGTTGAAGACTAATATAGAGTTTAAACAATGTACAAATATGCTGGGTCATGGTATTGAGATCTTCAAGTGTGCTTAAGAAATGATGCCTTTGTGTTCACTCTCAGATCTGAACAAAATAGAAAATCAAGGAATGGCAGGTGGACACCCAAACATTACATTTAACTGACAAATATTGACCCAGGATAACTAATGTCTGCACTGAAGGACAGGGCAGCTGTGGCCATTCAATCACGGCCATCCTGAACTGAAGCTGGTTTCCATAGGGCCGGCACTACACCTGCAAAGCAGGGTAGAAAACCTGCTTCAAAGGCGAGGAGCTGGGGCTGGGGCTGTGTGTGTGTGTGTGTGTGTGTCTGGGGCTGTGTGTGTGTGTGTGTGTCTGGGGCTGTGTGTGTGTGTGTGTCTGGGGCTGTGTGTGTGTGTGTGCGACTGTGTCTGGGGCTGTGTGTGTCTGGGGCTGTGTGTGTGTGTGTGTGTGTGTCTGGGGCTGTGTGTGTGTGTGTCTGGGGCTCTGTATGTGTGTGTGACTGTGTCTGGGGCTATGTGTGTGTGTGTGTGTGTGTGACTGTGTCTGGGGCTGTGTGTGTGTGTGTGTGTGTCTGGGGCTGTGTGTGTATGTGTGTGTGTGTGGGACTGTGTCTGGGGCTGTGTGTGTGTGTCTGGGTCTGTGTGTGTGTGTGTGTCTGGGGCTGTGTGTGTATGTGTGTGTGTGTGTGTGACTGTGTCTGGGGCTGTGTGTGTGTGTGTGTCTGGGGCTGTGTGTGTGTGTGTGTGTGTGTCTGGGGCTATGTGTGTCTGGGGCTCTGTATGTGTGTGTGACTGTGTCTGGGGCTATGTGTGTGTGTGTGTGTGACTGTGTCTGGGGCTGTGTGTGTGTGTCTGGGGCTGTGTGTGTGCGTGTGTGTGACTGTGTCTGGGGCTGTGTGTGTGTGTGTGTCTGGGACTGTGTCTGGGGCTGTGTGTGTATGTGTGTGTGTGTGTCTGGGGCTGTGTATATGTGTGTGTCTGGGGCTGGGTGTGTGTGTGTGTGTGTGTGTATGTGTGTGTCTGGGGCTATGTCTGGGGCTGGGACTGTGTATCTGTGTCTGGGGCTGGGGCTGTGTGTGTGTGTCTGGGGCTGTGTTTGTGTCTGGGACTGTGTCTGCATCTGTGTCTGGGGCTGGAGCTGTGTGTGTGTGTGTGTGTGTGTGTGTGTGTGTCTGGGGTTGTGTCTGGGGCTGGGCTCAGTTGGCAGAGTGTGTGTCTGGCACTCATGAGGCTCTGGCTTCCATCCCAGACTGAAAGAAGGAAAGAAAAAGAACAAAAGACAGCAAGAGCTCAGCTGAGCATGTGTGCACCCTAGCTTGGGCAAAATGACTGTTTGGATATCCACTCATTCCTTGCTTAGGGCTGGAAAGGAGACAGAATTATCTACATGAGTGAGCTCTTCTCTCATTGAGGAAACATCTGGCTTTCAAGGAAGCCCCAACTCTTTGCCAGGCTTCCCCCAACACTAAGTCAGACCTGGGCCAGGGGACTCCACGGTGCAGTTTTGAATTACCTGAAGTTTATAGCCGTCCTGTGGCATGCTCCACTTCAGAACCTTGCTTTGGTGATGTATTTTCACCTACTGAAACAGGTTTTTTCCCACAAAGTTTGTTAGCTTGCTACACCCTAGAAAAATCACTTCATGGGCAAACAGCTCTTCAATTCTTGGTTTCAGCTCGGTAACGTGGAGACGTTTAGAGCAGTTGCCTCAACCGCTGAAAACTCTGACTTACAAACGAAGGGCTCAGGTCTCCATCCTACTTCAGCCACCTTTTAACTGCCTGCACTAGAACTCTGAAGTCGAATTTGGCATCACATCTGTAAACTGCAGAGGGTGGGTTGCCTGGGAGGCTGAGAACACCGAGGGAAACCCGAGGGAAAAGCAGGTTGATGGTGCTGGGCATGTGGGCGTAGGATCTTGAAGGACTTCAGATGAAACAACCCTTCTCTTGCAGCTCTGTGTAAAGAAAGAGAAACCGTCGGTGTTTGATGTGACAGGCAAGCACAAAGAGAAGAGGGGGAAAGGATTCTTTTTCCACTTATAAATCCATTAATTTTTCATGATGTACTCAGCCTTGGAGAGATTTTATACACAAGAGGGGGTTTTATGATGAGTCCAAGGGCAGACAGAATATATGGGAATCAATAAGTTGCCAAACAATTGGATGTTTCGTGAAGATGAAAAACCTTTAAAAAAAGAAACCAAGCTGAATCTATTGTATCTTCTTGTGAATGCATTTCATTCAACCCTGAGACAAAAGGCTTGCTGATGTTAAGAGCACCAAGGTCCAGAATAGCCCTGTGCACCCTTATTATAATTCTTTTCTTTAAAATATGCATCTGTGTCCCTGAAGGACAAGCCTTGTGTTCACCCGGCTCTAGGCACTGACTGATGTCTCAGGGTGTAATGTATATTTAAGTCAGATCCATGACCCATTAGCCATGCAGACACCATGCCTATGCCCACATCTCTGATCTGTTCCATTCTGCATTACACAATATTTATACACCTGCCTTTGTTCCCATATCTCTTTATAAGCACATCAGAAAATCACATGTGTGTTAAGGAGAGCTTCCTAGAGGGTTATAAATTTACCACAGCCTCAGGCTGTTCTGTGACAAATAAATATCACACTGGTCACTGAGGTCTTTACCAGGCAATTGGTCAGAATGAACGTCAGAGAGATTGAAACGTCTCTTATTGAAGACAAGTCAGCAGCTGGCCCAAATGTTATATATTGTAGTCCTGAGCTAGGTGGAAAATGGCACCATGCTCAAGACTAGCCTCTCATTTCTACAGGACTGTTGCTTAAGGTTTCCATAGAAAGCAGACGCTATGGTGAATCATTAAAGCCATAGCAATAGATGGTGAGGGGGGGGATCGACATATGTACTCCCAGCACCTGAGACAGTTTTCATTTCCCAGAAGAACGGGCTTCAGATGAATTAAAAATACAAAATTGAGAGGATGTCAGTTTGCATAAGAAAACTCATCTATTTTATCTCTTGAGTGATCATGTCTCCTCACCTGTGGAAACCTATCAGGTACTAGAACAGTGGTCTCAGCCTGTAGTCATGACCCCTTTGGGGTTACATACCATATATGCTGCATGTAAGCTAGTTTCATTATGATTCATAGCATCAGTCGGATTACAATTGTCAAGTAGCAACAAAATAATGTTATGGTAGGTGGGGGGGGGTGTCACTCCAACATGAGGAACTTTATTAACTGCTCTAGAATGTGGTAGAAAGGGGGGTGCAGGACACCGGTGCACAGGTTTTTCCTAAATGTACTCTGGTTTTCAACAGGCTTTAGTTGGAAGATAACCTCCTCATCCCCTTAATCTGAGGAACTTAAAATGGACTCAAAAGCTACATAATCTGTTCAATGATGGGTGTCAAGTTGAGTTTAGATAAGATCCGGTTCTCCTAAAAGGGCCTGCAGTCAATTGCAGGGTTCATCTGATAAAGCTCTAAGCTTGCTAAAATGAGATGTTGTCACTTATGTGACATAGACAGACTCCCCACAACAGAAAAGAAGAACGTGAACAATAATAATGTGTTTCCTTTATGCACATGAACTGAAAAGGGAGATGTTTCACAGAATTGATTGAAAGCTTTCGGGGCTGGAAGGGTTCCTTGAGTGGGCCCACTGAAGGGTTTTCCGGTGGGACTCTATAGGGGAGGTTCAAGGGTTCTGGCGGTCATTGGTTCTGTGCAGCACTGCCTGGCTTTCTCCTGGCCCCTGTCTTACAGGCCACTTCTACTGGGCTCTTTAGACCAATTCTGATCAGTGAGCTCAGAGGCAAACTGAAACCATCATGAATTGCACATACCCCTTTCTAGAAAAACTACCTGCAATTTTCATTAACAGTGTGCACTCCGTCAGCATCTTATTCCTGAGTGGTTGTGAAGCAAATGTCCTCTTCACTCTCGTGAGACCACGATAAACACAAAGAAGAGAGGGAGAGTAGGGTTTGGAAGTAATTCTTGTTGCTGCATGATCTAGCACATCCTGACCTGCCTGAAGGTCAGTTAAACTTAAAGATTACGGATACACACCTGTTTCTATGCTAGAGAAGTTTTCAAGGCTTTGAAATGCTAATAAGAAACTTAAATATTCAAGAGAGGGATCTTATGGGAAGCTTTTCCTCACATCTATTTATTGCAACTGCAGGAAACGTAGTAGGATGCCAAAGACTACATTATTCCAGAAGCAATTAGGGAAATGAGGTTTTATTTGTTTGTTTGTTTGTCCTGTCTATGTAGTTTACAAAACAGTTAAAGTTCAAAGAAAGGAGGCATTCAACAAGGTCATATTCAGTAGGATAGGCAGTTAGCAGCAGGTGTGGATGGTCTCTTGGCCCTGGCAAGATAAAGAACCTTCACAAACGCTTCCAATATTTGCTATTTATCATACCTCTTACATAAAGCTTCCAAGTGTAGGGGCTGAGGCGGTAGCTCAGTCAATAAAGTATTTACATGTATAGCATGAAGACCCAGGTCTAAAAGCCAGGCTTGGCAATATGTGCTTGTGATCCCAATGCTGGAGACAGAGAAAGAGGCAGGTTAACTGAACTTCCTGAGCAGGGAGCCTATTCTAGCAGGGTGAGTTCTAGGCTAGTGAGTGACCCTGCCCACCAAGTTAAATTAGAATGTAAAAGCATAGGAGATGGAATGATGACTCAGTGGTTAGAGGCACTTTGCAAAGTACCGATATGGCTGTGTACACATACATCCACTCACACTCATACATAAAATAAAAAAAATATCTTTAATTATGGATGGTACACCAGAGGTAGGAGACACCCACACTAAGTTGATAGATAGATAGGCAGATAGATAAGAAAAGGGGACATCCACCCCACATTGGCATATAAAATAAATATGCAAATAAATAAATAAGAAAAAAATCAATTATGTTTTGTTCACAGAGAATTAAGACAAAGAAATCACACAAAAACATTCCAAGATAGAAGCTGGACCGAGTGAGGGGTTTGTTGTTGTTGTTGTTGCTTTGTTTTGTTTCTGTTGTTGTTTTCTTTTTTAAATTGATTTTTATTTAAATTAAAAACAAGCTTATTTTACGTAACAATCCCGGTTCCTCCCTCTCCTTCTGTGTGTGCGTGTGCGTGTGCGTGTGTGTGTGTGTGTGTGTGTGTGTGTGTGTATCTTTCAGGGATATCTAGGGAACCATAGCAGGAGCTGTAGAAACCTTCAGGAAGAACACAAAGGATGTATTGAATTGCTTTCCTTGGAGAAGCGTTTGGCGGAGGGAGAGGTGAGGAAGGGTGGGGTGGGGTTTAGCCTGGAATATAAGGGGAAACGCCTTGCTATGCTTATTTTTAAGCTCTGGAAGACGGGTTGGAAGAAGTTACTGTGATGACGCTGGGCAGAGCCCCCTTGTCCTTCACAAACCACAGGTGACAGTGATGCCTCTGTGCTGGAGGAAGTTGTTACCCGGCCTTCAGATTTAAGCATGATACCAGAGGAGAGGGACAAAAGCTGGCCTTTTGTGTAAACAAACAAGCAACTGGAGAGCAGCGTCTTTCAGAGAATCTTCGAAATGTGTTTCTTAAGGTTACCTTTTGTGCCAGCCCTCAACTTGGCCTTGGGGCTTCATTGAGGCATAAATCACCAGGTGACGCTTTATTCCATAAATTTCGGACAGGTCCTAATTCTGTAGCTTCCTTAAAATATGTCTGCTGAACGAACGAAGCTTTCCCAAGGCTCCAGGAAGTATTCAGATTGCGCTGTATTTCCCCCCCCCCCCAGTGAAATGAGATTTTTAGTTAAAAAGTAATGAAATGTGATTAAAGCATAAATAATTTAAAAGATCTGGGTATTGGGCTGAACACTGGTGTGTGAATAATTTCGTGTCAAGCACCAGGGAGTATACTGGTAGGCAGGCACGGGTGTGGAGTACAAAATGCTAAATATTGCCTTGAGGGCATCAGATATAATGGTTGGAGACCACAAACCTCTTATTCTTTTCAGCCAAAAATCCTCCTCCGAAAGCCCACTGTTGCTCTGCTCCTGCTCCGGTCCGCAGAGCAGATTGGTACAAGAGGATGTGCTGCCCAGCCCCGCCCAGCCCCGCCCAGCCCCGCAGAGCGCCCTCTGCATCAGCAGACACATCATTGACATGCCAGGCAGAGAGCAGCTCCCCAAGGGGAAAGCCAGGGTATTGGGCTGAACAGGGACTGGAATAAGGATGAACTTGAAGTATGGCTGCTGTGACCAAGGGCTTCCCTGGGAGAGCAGGGGTATATGATAGAAGCTCCGGCTCGGACCTGGAAGGAAGTGGACAGATGCTTGAACCTTGAAACCCAGCGCTCTTCTTCAAGGTCATCCCTTTTCCCAAACACCCACCTTCCACAACAAATAGAATTGCTACATGCTGTAAGGTCCATCTGTCAAACAGAAGAGAGCAGGCGGCAGTAAGAAATTGTGGTCTGCATCTCACATGAAAATAGGATTTAAAAACATCTGACCGGGGCCTGACGAGATGACTCAGTAGTTAAGAGCATGCACTGTTCTCTGGGTGGACCTGCATTTGGTTGCCAGAACTCCTGTCAGCAGCTCACAGCTGCCTATAACTCCAGCTGCAGTGAATCAAATGCCCTCTTCATCTGATTGGCTCCCCTTTCCAGGCTCCACAGTCATGGCCATGCCTTGCAAACATATTCAGTTTAAAGTTCACCCAGCTCTCTTTTTTTCCTCATGACCCAGTTCTATCATGACTCTGATCTACTAAGTACTCTCAGGAAAATATTCCAGATTTGACAGCCTTTAAAAAATTTATTTCCAGAGTTACAATTTATAAAGGAAGAAAATGAGAACTGGGAGAATTCAGAATAATACGCCACGAAAGGTGGGCTTCCTGCATCTCCTGTCATTGATTTGTAGAAGAGGCACCTGCTTGCTCACCATGCTGGGAACCAAAAGTATGGAGCAATTTTATTGTGCCTTTCACTAATGAGTTTACTTTAAAACCTTGTTTGGAGGCTGGTGATGCTGAGCTATGCGCTCAATGCTGACATAGAGATGAAGATCCTCAAAGACTCGATCCCACTTAAGGAAACTTGCAGTTTGATGAAAGAAATGGCCATTTAAACAACACGACGCAGATCAGGGAGGGAAGAGATAGAAATAATCCCAATGTTCTGTAGAAGACACACTGGTGAACAAACCACTGACCAGGAGGAGGCGGGGCTGAGGATGGCCGGGAAGTGGAGGAGTTTCTTTCGTGGAGGAAACAGGAAATACAAACATACTCGGGTGAATAACAGCATGGGTTAAGGGGAAATGCCTAACCACAGAGGGAGAATTTGACTAATGAGTAAGATTGCTCAGGTCACTGCGTGCTCTGTTTGCGAATCTGAGGAAATCCATCAGTAACTGCATTCATTTTCTATATTTGTTATAACAAATTATTACAAACTATATAGTTGCAAGTAATAGGACTGTCTCTTTCATGACTCCAAGATCAGAATTTTCAAGTCAAGCTCTAGTGGCTAAAACTAACACAGTCAAGGTACAAGTGAAGCCATGACATCTCTGAAGTTTCTAGAAAATATTTTATTTTCTTATTTTCTAGATAGTAATTCCTAAATTAATAACATTCTTTAGACTGTTGAAATTCTGCCTCCCACTTCTTGTGGCCATCTTCCTCCTGGATCTGTTTTCTCCTCTGATAATGGACATTAACTGGATTCTGATCTCTCCTTTATGATTACAACTAAAGACACAATTTTCCAATAGGATTAAATTCTGAGAATCCAAGTAGACGTGAATTTAGAAAAAGATTATGAAAAATCAGTATACTAATCAATGCCAGTTTTGAAGGTAGGTGTGAAATCACCTAATAGTCATAATTCAGAAAGCATCAACTATTGTTCACTGTCTCCAAACTCTTAGTAAGCACAAGTAGCATAGACTAGTATGTAAGACAGAAATGGTGGGTCAGGTTTCAGGCAGAGTGATAGGAGGTGATTGATGATGATGATGTCATCAATGATGATGAAGGTGGTGTTGATCAGGATGAGGGTGGTGATGATGATGGTGATGATGATGGTGATGATGATGGTGATGATGATGTCATCAATGATGATGAAGGTGGTATTGATCAGGACGAGGGTGGTGATGATGATGGTGATGATGATGATGATGTCATCAATGATGATGAAGGTGGTGTTGATCAGGATGAGGGTGGTGATGATGGTGATAAGAGCAATGGTGATGGGGATGAGGATGGTGAGAACGAAGACGATCACAGTGAGAATAATGATGATGATAATGGTGATACTGAGCACGATGGTGTTGAAGACCACAGCCATCATGATGATAACATCAGAATGTTCCTTTGTTTAGCATTTTCTGGTGGTCTGTGCATTGCTTTGACACAGATTACAGAATAGTCATAATGGTACAAGTATCATATTCCTTTTTTCAGTGAAGCTTACACTTCAGCTAAATAAAACTAGACCTTGCTCAAATAAGGTATCTGCCTATCATCATAAAGGCTGTATCTTCTGTCCTAAACCCCTTTCCTATGTTATTAACCCATAGCCAAAAATTCCCAGTCAAGTTCTTAACTGTCACTTACTTCCCACAAAACATATATAAACATACTCAGGCCTACGGGCCTTTACTGTGTGAATATAGTTAATTTTCTGAGAAAACCTCTGCATCTAATAGCTAAGAGGTGATGGCCAGAATGTGAATTTCCTTCTTTCTATATTAAATATGCACTGAGGAGATTAATACAAGTCTCTGAAAAGGAGCATCTTGGAATACTGTGGGTATTTGATAAGTAGTTCACCAACAAATAAATGAACTTTCCAAACCACCATTTCCTTTCATTTGCCCCTGCAGTAACTTTCACTATGCTACCTTCATGTAGAATCGACAACACTTAGAGGAGCTCGATAAATATCAAGTAAAAGCATGAACTCGGGACAGCAAAGGACCCAGAAAGACGCTGAAAGGTTTGTACCATCTGTTCAACCAAACTGAGATGAAGTAATAACCACTTCTCCCAGCCTGTGTGAATTTTATTTAAAAATTTTAAAAGGTGCACACTGGCTAGACTGCACCATGCTAATTTTCTGTTCCACAAAAATCCATGAATTATTTATATGAAATCAAAATTCTGGACAGTTTAAACAAAAGCTTCTATCTGTTAACTCAAGGGATGAGGGTGTATAGTTCATCTCTCACCCACTACCTTAAACAGTAGTGTATCGATTTCCATACAGTGGAACATTCCATCTCCAAACTGCTTCATGAAGCAGGAAAGAAAGTACAAAAGGGACAGAGATTTCCTGTCCTTTTCAACTTAATTAAGAAGTTGCTCAGCCCTGAGTTCTTATGAATATTTAGAATGAGAAACCTGTGGGTTCTTTTTTTTTTTTTAAGATCATATTCTTCTTGACATGTCTTAAAAAATAAAAATACCTGGTGAGCTGCATGCTCTGATGATGAGACGGAGCAGGACTAAAGTTACTAATGAGGTCTCCCACTGAACATTCTGGTATCATGAAGATTTGCTGTATTTGAAATGAATGAGAACAACCAGCCCCTCTCAAAGGGTCCTGAGGGGACCCGGTAACCCTGATCAAGAAGGTAAAGACAGAACTCATTTACATTTAGCACACAGAGAAGATGAACCTTCTGTCAGGCATGCATTTTAAGTGCTCCAGTAGGGTGGCCAATATCATTATAACAGTGAGAGAATGTTTATGTTACAGATGTTACAGGCACTGTATAAGGGTGGAGTGGTGGGATCTTGTTTCTTTTTCTTTTTTCTTTTCTTTTCTTTCTTTTTTTTTTTTTTTTTTTTTTTGCTAAAATAAATTTTCTGACAGATATTGGATGGAATTGGCTTATGCAGAAAGAAGAATGGATTCAATGCTCACTTGCTTAGTCAGTAAAATATTTTATTTAAGAAAATGAAACCTAGGACTAGAGAAGGGTTTCAGTGGTCAAGAGTACTACTGGCTGCTCTTCTACAAGACCCAGGTCTGATTTCCAGTTCTCACATTGGGACCTCATAATTCTTTGTTACTCCAGTCTTAGGCAATCCAGAACCTTCTGATCTCTACAAGCATCAGGCATACATGTAGTACACATGCATACAGGCCAGCAAAACACTAGAAAAAAGAGAAAAGAAATTACAATCCCAAAATGTGATGAAAGCTAATAGACTTAGTTGCTGAATTGACAAAAAAGATACATTAACTTGAATTTAAAATGGAAAAAAAATATGTGTCCTGCAAATGTGTGTCAAATGTGGCACACATGGGCCCACATGTTGGAGTTACATGAACTTGGTACCATTAAAAAAAAAAAAAAGGTATAGGAGTTAATACTTTTACAGAAATCTTTTGCTCTCTTAGCTTCAGGTCTGTGATAGATTCATGTTAGGTGATTTCTCCTAGAAGATGGTGACTGTACTAAGTTCAAATTGTGTTTAATTACAGCTAGTCTTGCTGTGGGAAGAATGTTCTCCTGGATATGTTCCAAACCTCAAGACAAGGTCTCTCAGTATGTGAACCAGACTGGCCTTAAACTTACAGGAATCCATTTCCATCTGCCTCCCAAATGCTGGTGTGGACCACCATACCCTAGAGCCTTCTCAAGACAATCCCTGATGAGTGGCACAGACAGACAGACAGACCGACAGACAGAAAGACAGACAGACAGACAGACACACACACAGACCAACACCAACAATTGGGAGAAGACTAGTTTTGAATAGTGAGGTTGCAAGGTGAATGGATAATGAAAATCATGTACATAGACAAATGGAACATTATTTGACTCTAAAGAAAAACAAAATCACAAAATTTGTAGGACAAATGGGTGGATTTAGAATGTATAATAAAAGAGGTCACCCAATCTTTGAAAGCAAACAAACAAACAAACTAAGCATGTTTTCCCTCAGTGCAAATCCACGTCCACAACATAAACATGTAAATAAGTAAACAAATGGTATTTGTGGCACAGTATAACATTTAGGAAGGAAGGGTGATTTAAGAAAGACAAAACTCTCACTCATGTGTTCACATACATAACAAACTTCCTGTAAGGTTGGATGCCTTGGATGCTCTCCCAAAGTTTAAAAATTTTCTGGACAAAATAAGTCCTTAACTGGGCAGTGTGAACAGGTGATGTAATGAGGGACCATTACCTTGCTGAGAGACAGAATTTTAAGTTGATTTTCATTGCTTGAATATTCCATAAGCTTTAGTTCTCTGCAAGTTCTACTACCCCTAGTGTATTTTTGTCTTTAAATATGAACTTTAGCTTTCCAAAGGACACTTTGAAGACAGTTACAATTATGTTTAATATAATCATAATTTGGAAATTTCTGAGAATTCCTGGAATATTGGTTTATTGTCAGCTTCTTTAGTAAACCAATCACAGTGTAACTTATACAATGTAAAAGAATATTCCACACTCCAGTTTCCTGTGTGTGTCTGAGTTAGGACTCCACAATCCACCCCCACTCCTGAAGAGGAGCCCTTTCTTTTCTGACGGCATTTTCTTTAGAAAACTTCTCTCTGTTTCTTTGAAATATATATGATTCCTCAATATCCTGTCCATTTTATAACCCAGTAATATTCTCAAAGACCTTGAAGCTACCTACCCCTTTAAAATTTAATCTCAGGGAAAACAGCTTAGTTTGCAAGTCTCTGCAGGACAGGAGGAAGGACAGGACTTTGATGGGCATCTGTCAAGTTGTACGGCCATGTTCTTTCATACAGATGGCAAAATTTTGCTTGTTCATTTCTTGCCTTTGGAAAATATCATTAAGCAAATGCTGGTGATCCATTACTTAACTCCAAAACCTGCCATTTTATACTTGGCTGGCCTCAGACTCAGAGCCCTCCCTCTCTTTGATCCAGTGGAGTTGAATGTAGACTCAGTTCTGGCCTCTTGTACTTGTTGCAATATACCCAAATAGAATTGTCTTTCTTAATTCCGACTTTTTTAGTGACATTTGTGATTTGACAGTGTGAAGTCATTTCAGTCATCTTACACACTGTTTAGGGTTTCTATTGTTGTGAGGAGATACTGCAACTGTTATGAAGGACAATATTTAATTGAGGTAGTGGTTTACAGTTTCAGAGGTCTGGTTATTACCATCATGGCGGGGAGCATGGGGGCATGCAGGCAAGCATGGTACTGGAGAAGGAGCTGAGTGTTGACATCTTGACCTGCAGGCACAGAAAATAGTCTAAGTTACTGGACACGGCTTGAGGGTATATGAACCCTCAAAGCCTGCCTCCACAGTGACATACTGTTGGGCTGAAAGAGGCCTGGGTTTGAGGCCTAGTAGAACTTCCTGAGTCTGGCTAAAGTTTGGCGACCTGTCTTTGGCCTGTAACCTCCTCGTGGGAGTGACTCAGCGAGGCATGATGTAAGACTGGCCCCTGCCTAGCTAACGGCTAGCTTGGTGGAATATTATTGGCCCTTTCTCTTCACATCACCTTACCCCATCCTAAGATTCCTACCCCTTACCCCAACCCTATTTAAGTCCCTGATTGATGCAATAAACCAAGATCATGCTTTGACAGACCCCTGGCTCAGTGGGCGTTTCTCCCCTGTAACAGGTAACCAGGGGAGGGGAGGTCTGAGTCCTAGACACTCATTACCCCTCTCAGCCCACTCAGCCCTGAGAAGGAAACCGGCTCCACTGGTCCTTCTCCAGCCCTACCTGTAGGAGGTTCCTCCTGCAACTTCCTCCACTTCAACAAAGCCATGCCTCTAAAGATTGCCACCCCCCATGAGTTTATGGGGTTCTCTAGAGTCACAGAACCTACCTATGGAATGAATCTCTCTCTCTCTCTCTCTCTCTCTCTCTCTCTCTCTCTCTCACACACACACACACACACACACACACACCACATATTCCAAGAATCTAGTAGTTGCTTAGTCCCATGAAGCTGGTACCTCAGTTGACTTCTATACATGCTGGAATCCCAAAGAAGTAGGCTTTAATGCCAGTGAAGTAATAGACATCCTGACATGGCAAAGGCAAGCCAGGTAAGAATAAACCCTTCCACTTTGCTAACACATCCCCCATGGAGGGATAACTGCCTTAACCTAGAGACAGGAGAGAAGCCCTAGTCCCTACTTCACATGACCTGTCAGACCTACATGACCCCAAGGAATTGGGGTGGGGGATGGGAGGGGAGGGTGGTTAGGGTGCATGTGAGAGGGCAGAGAGGGTAAAAGGGAGGGAGGGAGGGAGTGGGAACTGGGATTGACATGTAAAATAATAAATTAAATTAAAAAAATGCTTTGACTCCAAAATTTAAGTTCAAGGACAAGTTACTGGGGAAAAGGATTTCTATTTTTGTTTCCACAGAAAATGAAAAGCTGTGGATCCCATCCAGACTAATGTGGTTTGATTAAGCCAGACCACCTGAAACAGTACCAGGTGATTCTACATTCAAAACAGCTGGACAAATCAGCCTTACAGACTACAGCCAGGATTTCTGCATCTTCTTAGAATCCCCCATGACAGTGCCCCTTACCAGCAGGAAGTAGTTTGGAAAGAACGACGCCCAAATTCCCAAATATTGTCTATAAATGTTTGTTTTCATTTAAATGGACTTGGAGATATATATACATGTATGTATATATGTATATAAAAGAATAAACCCTTCTTCCATTGTCCTTACATAGGCTTGCAACAGCAGGTGTGGGCCCAGATTAAAGGTGTGCCTTCCTGCCTCAAGATCTGGGTCAAAAGCCCGGTTCTTTTGCCACTACACTTTTGGCCTCAGAGGCATGTTGTCTTCCTACCTTAAGATCCAGGTCCCAAGTGCATTCTCCATCTCTGGGTTGTAGTCCCTTCCTGATACACTCAAGCTGACAACCAAGAATTTCTATCACACGGGTTAACACACGGTGTGTGGGGACATTGGTGAAGATCACATTATCTCGTAGAAAATAGTGACCTGACTATTGGGAACGGAACAGCTATCAGTCTTCTGAAATGCCTCTTATTTTCTGTAGTGCTTTCTAGTGTTTGCTTTTTCATCTCAAATACCGTTGCATGCATTAAGCTATGCTTTCAGCTTGTTGGCTTTTCAAGTTATGTGTTAAAATACTCCATTTTTCTTTTTTATAAGAAATGGCAGTATTTCATAGATCTATTGCTTAAGTCATAAGTTTGCTGAGATTAACATTAGGGCATAATGAATTACACAGCTTTCTCAAAAAAAGAAAATAATGTCCTTGGCCATTTATGACTTGACTTCGTTACACTCGAGGGAAACCCACCTCAAAGCTGATAAAACAAACATATTTCACTTCATAAGGAAGAGTTCAACCATTTGATGCTAAGGAGGGCTAACACCTAAAGCCAACCCCTCATGCACATCCGGTTTGTGTGCCCAAGCTATGAATGGAGTACACACTCTCGCTTACTAACTTCGTCACATCCACACAGCCCTGCTCATCTCTCTGAAGTTCCTATTTCCTAGTTTGAAAACCAGCTAACTCTGGGTTCTTTTCCCTTCCACTTTTTCCCTTTGGCTGCTTTCTTCTTGTCATTTTGGTCTCCTTTAATTTTGACTTTGTGTGGATGCTTTTCCTGACACAGGAGTTGGATCACTGCCTGACCTTTCATATCTTCCCCTGTAATACAGTAATAATTCACAAAGGTTTCTCTGCTACTGGAGACAATGACGTTTTCATAAAGGTTTCTCTGCTACTAGAGAGTCTTAGGGGATCTATAATGACAACGACGTTTTCATAATATTACAAAAATGTTGCTTGCTTTCCCCACTATATTGACATTTGTGCTAGCAATGCAAAATGTCGTAAAGAACATGGGTACCTGAGAATGAATGAAAGAATCAACACCAAATGCAGGGTCCCCGAGTTCACCATCCGGCAGAAACAAGATTCAAAACGAAAGCACAATAACCACAAAACTGCCATGTAAGGAGAGTCTGAGTGAAACAGCAAAATGTGTTAATTTTATGAAGTGCTCCAACTTGCACATTTCACTCTTCAATGTTCTATGTGATGAGTTGAGCAGAACACACAAAAGCATGTCTGCTGTGCACACAGCAAAGAAAAGCCTTCATGTGGCTGAGTGGAGAATGGAATCACCCATTTTAAAATGCAATGACAGTTTACTTAAAGGGACAACTGAAAAACATCTATTTGGGAGGCATTTTTTTTTTAATTAAACGTTACAGGACTATCACTTCAAGCACTGACAGTACTCCTTTTTAATGATAAAATTTGAGACCATAAACAAATTTAGAATTTTGAAAAAAATTTTTATGTTACTGGCAGCTGAGAATACCTGAGGTGTTCTTGAGAGAACTACTGATACATGTATGTGTTTTTGATATTATATAACTAAATGCTTCGCCATATGGAAGATTTATGAACTGAGGAAAATAATAATATTTTCTGAATGACTAAGGCATGTTGTTACAAAATCATGATTCATTGGAAGAGCCATTCATGCTGCAGAACAGATTGTTGGCTTCTGATTTAATGGACTATGAAGTTCATTCATACGATTTTAAATTATACGCCACAAGCAACAACTGAGAAACAGTCACCGGTCAAGTTTCTCATGTGGGATCAAACGACAATCATGATTGTCTGAAAAGGCTCTGGGCATAGCCTTCTTTCCATCTTCAGTCATCAGTAGCCCTAGAAGAGTGCTTCTACCACACCCTCCCCACATAGGTAAGAAACCCACTGAGACTCATGTCCCTGCTATGAAGTGGTAGAGGATTTACCCACAAGCCTCGAAATCTTCCTGGTAGTTTAACTCACTCCCAATTTACTTGATTAATAAATCCTAATACCATGTAAATGTAAGTAGTGAACTCTTGATCAGAATGATGGGTAATGGAATGCATGCCTGGGTGGCCTATTCAAAGCAGACACACCCTCGTGAGATTTCTCTGTGGGCTTGGTGGAATCTGTAGATTCAGAATTCTTGGATGCAAAGGGCTCAGTGTACTCACTGTGTGAAGTCATTGTTCAAACAGAAGAGCATCATAGCAAATTGAATAAGAAGACAAATAAGAGAGTCCAACCATGCCCATTCACTTATACATGAAGGAGATTAGTAAAAATTTACAATAAAGATTTTATTCGATTTATTTTTTCCAATTAAAAATGTAACAATTTTAATAAAATATTTTAACATTAACATGCCTCCATATAATGAATACAACTTTTAGATAAAATAACAATAACTTTTGTCTGTTAGGTTTTTTTTTTTCTGTTTTGAGACAGGGTTTCTATGTGTATTTCTGACTGTCCTGAAACTCATTCAATAGACCAGGCTGGCTTCAAACTCACAGAGGTGGCTAGGAAGGGGTTGACTTCCAGCCACGGTAGGGTTACTTTTTCATCACTGAGGGTATAATGTAACCTGATGACTGACATCCAGGTACACACAAGAATCCCTGACAAGCTGCAGTGTGGAGAACTTGAAACACATCCTGGTCACTTTAATGGTTGGCAGAAATGGTCAGAATGTATAAACAATGAGCGATCAGGGACCTTTGGAATAACCCATGCCAAATCTCTCTGGCAACTTACTTTCTTTACATTTGACACTTAGCCATCAAAGTAAAATGGTTACTAAATCATTCTAAACCTGCAGGGGGAGATCCAAAACGGTGATATAGTTAATGCTAAGAAGCATATTCATGTGTACACCCACAGGTATTATAGCCAAAGAACTGAACACTGGAATAGAGTGACTCTGTACCCTTTCATAAGGAAGTTCAAAATGATGCCAGTCTTCCATTGGTTCCAGTGCTCAGAGAAATAGCATAGATCAATGTTGGCCTTAAGTGCTGAGTGACTTCTTAGGGATATAAGCTCCCCAGCTTCTGGCACACAGCAGATGATCAATACATAATCATTAAATAACTAATTTTTCACAGGCCTGTACATATGTCAGGCAATTCACCATGGTTCTTCTAATCTGGGAATACTAACAACCAAGCAAATCCTGCTGTCTGTGGCAGATGAGCTTACCTTCATAAATCATAGAGCTTTGGGTACTTCTGTTGGGAAGATTATATATTATCCATAGACAGGCTTAAATCTAGATCACAGCTTTCAGATGAAAATATTTCTTTAGTTTATAGCCTTACTATAATCTATAAAATATTAGCACTTTGAAAATTATCCCCGGGGCATTGTTGAGAAGAGACATAAACCTAGATCCTAAATTCAAAGTTATTAAGTTAAAAAAATATGAAAGTTGAAAGCAATCCTAAGTGTGATCTGAATGAGTGTTCCCATCCCCTGTTAATGTGGTAACCACAATCAGTACTGTATCAGAGGCAGAGCCACCGGAGAGCAGGCAGACAGAACACTATCGTACTTCCAAAAGAGATTCCCAGAAAGCTGTTTTCCCCAGCCACATTTAAGCAATAAGGGCCCCAGAAGCAGTTCTCACAGACAGAGAACTGGCCAGCCTCTACCTGGTCTTTGATTTGAAGCACTGTGAAAAATAAATGCCTGCCTATAAGCTGTTTGGTGTACAACACTTTGTTACAGAATCTTGAATGGCACTGGCATACTCTTTTTCCTACCCTTGACAGTAATCTTTTAATATCCAAGTTTTAACCCAACTAACATCTAGATACTAGCACAGTCTAAGCGCTTTGAAATTTTTGTTGACTTGATTCAACACATTGCTTTGCTGTCTGAAAACACTAGATGGAAAATTCCAGACATAAACATCAGTGCAAAATTGTACATCCTTCTGAGTAGCGTTGTAACGGCTCATGCTGTTCCTCCACCCTGCGTAGGATGTGAGTCATACCCTGCTCAGAGTCTCCACGCTGCAGATAACACACACTCATTGCTCTGTACCTTCTCAGACATGACCAAGCGCTATGAATAACAGGGCTAGTGTTAAGTAACAGGAAACAGTAGCGTGCACTGGGTCAGGGCGCCAGCATCACACACCTACTCATGTCTCATCTCACCATGAAGCTATGCATCACCTTACATTACCACAGCAAGGAGTGTGAAATATGGAGGGAGAGGGAAGGAGGGAAGGAGGGAGGGAGTGAGAATAGGCATTAACCATAACTACAGCATTCTATTGTACTAGGTACAGTTAGTTTTGGTAGCTTACGATGCTTAATTGGTACATTTTACCCTAGGCGCGTAGCATAGGAAGCACTCATCATTCTCTACATTGCCTGGGGTTTCTCAGGTATCAGGAAAGTCCACAAACCCATCCGTATTTGATAAGAAAAGGACATCAAAGCTGTTCTCAAGTGATGGTCAGGTGATTCTTGGAGGTCGTGGTGTGTTGAAGGAATTCTACAATGTCACAAGGGCCAATCCTCAATATTTTAAGGTTTCGTGACCCCGTTGTTAAATATGCCTATTATTAAAGATTGTTTCAAAACTTACGATGATATACATACTATTTAAGATAAAATTCAAAACCTGTCCCCTATTGCCTTCCTACATTTTGATGTGGCCCCTGCTTTGAGCTAATCGAATCTCATATTCACCTGTAGAAAGACAATGGAAAGAGTTGCTGCTAGTACAACTCCCACCAGCATTGATTCCCAGCCATTCTGGGAATATTTGCAACAGAGAACTTACAAATGAGGCTTTAAGGACCCTGATGGGCTCCAAGTTAAGATTCTGTTAGGGACTAGAGCATCTGCCACTACGCCGTGAGAGTTCTGGGACACTTTCTGGTATTTTACCAGTTGTGCTTCAAGAGAGAGAGTGAGGTGGCGGTGGGGTGAGCAGGTTTGTCTTCTCGCGTTTTTTGACGTCTTGAAGAATCAATTCTTGACTTCTTTAACTGCATATGTAAGTCAGTGCTAAACTGCTCAGTTCCAGTGTCTGCTTTTAGCTCTCAGATTCTAAAGCTATAAGAATTATAAATGCCCTTTGCTCCCAGTTTGAAGGCCGTAAGACTGAGCAGGTCATGTTTATGCTTTTAGGAATATATGTGTACGTGTACACATACATTCATATATACAGCCATGTAACAGCATTAGTGGAAAACAAGACCATGAATTTGAAAGAGAACAATGAGGATTATATGGGATGGTTGGGGCGGGGGGGGGGATGATGGGAAGGCATAATGATATAATCTCAGAAAAAATAAATCGTTTAAAGAAACACGTCTTATTTTTATGCCACTAACGCTTGGCATTGCAGCTTTAATGATCTTCTCTGTCTAAGCACCTCCCTCCAAGATTCAGCATTCAGTGACATCGCTGTAATTAAGATGCACTGTTTTCAATCGTGTAAAGGTCAGAGCAGTTCCTGTTCTGGAATAAACATCTCGGTTTACAGCAGACATACGAACATAAGCTAGCAAATGGCATGGAGGGTCACCCTCATCCATCAGGTAGAAACTGAAGCGCCCAGAGCAGCCATGAGACAGAATTTAATAAAGTGAACATTACCAGGCCTGCTTGGCACCGCCTTCCAGCCCAGAGTGAAGACACCAAAATGATTGATGGTCCTTGCAGACATTGAGGGTGAGATTAGTGTGAATGACCATGTGAAGTGTCACGGTTGGATTTCCTTGTTTGTTTTTTTGGTTGCTGGGTTTTGATTTTTGTGAGAGGGCTTCCTCTGTAGCTCAGGCTAACCTTAAACTCAGAACGATGTCCCTGCCTAAGCTTCCAGAGTGCAAGGGTTACAAGCCAGAGCCACCAGACAGAGCTGCCTCTGCTTTGCTTGTCCAACAACTAGGACTGAATGCAAATGGAACATGGCAGGAAAGACCTTTGCGGCTTCGACCTGCATCCTCCTGTGAATCTTCTCTCCACCTCCTGCCCTGTGCAGCCCTGAGGCCTGCTAGCTTCCCCGGGCACTGAGCTGAGCAGAGCCTGTGGGGCCACAGTTGGAGACTGAACCACCCCGTTTTGCTCCGAGCTTCCCATGGCCGAGGCCAGGTGACTTTCACATTCCCCCTGCATCTCTGCAGAAGGTTGCCTCAGCCCCATTCCTTCCTTGTGTGTGGCTCTCATCACCATGGCAACCTCCATCTTCAGGAGGTCCTTATTGAGCAGCTGAGGGTACTGCCCTGAACTTGTTACTGTAGGAGTTAATGGGGTACTCGGCTTGCTTTCCTAACTGGCGTTCTTTGAGCTGCAGATGAATCCTGCAGCTTAAAAACAGACATAACAAAAGAAAACAGTCTCATGAGATCTCCCCTCCACTCCTGGGGCAAAAGTCAAGGCATCCTATTCTCTTCCTCCAACCGTGTTCCGCAGAACAAGCTGGGAGGGAGCATGGCCTGACTGCCGCCCTTGTTTACAGACAGCGCCCGCTGGCACACTTTCATGCTCCGAGGCTTCCTTTGCCAGCTATAAGCCATAACACAGCTGCCAGGATCTTGCTCATAAATGTCAGATATGAGGAACCTGGTACAATTTTCTAGGAGATAAGATTTTGAAGAAATGATTACAGGGTTGGCAAAACCCTGGGTACTCTCACAGCACCATTGTGAATACCCTGTGTTTGTCTTTCATCAAGTTAAACACAAAATCAGTGGAGCGGTTAGAAAATTCAGTTCAATGAACCCAGTGCTTGGTGGCTCAGGCCTGTAATCTCAGTCTACAGGAAACTGAGGCAGAAGGGTTACAAGTTCCAAGCCAGCAGGGGCAGCACAGAGCCCTTCTGGCTGGTCACAGGGCAAGGCCCCGTCTCAATGAACAATAATTTCCTTGTAAACTTTTATTGATTCGCTGACAGACTCACACAAATACACAATGATCATAGCCATTCCCACTACTCCCCCATCTCACCTTGGTTACCCGAAGCTATCAACACATCCCACCCCCCACCCTTCTACTTCAAGTTCCCTGCACCCGTAACCCACCGAGTGCAATTAGTGCTGCCTGCTGGAATCTACCTATCCTAATGGCTTTATCTTGTGCAGGCATACGGGTACGGTGGCCAAGTCATGTGGAGAAGACAGCATGCCACAGCACCCCTTGCTCCAGTACCAATTCTTTCTTTCCACTCCTTTTCCTGAGCGTTCTCTGAGCTTTGTGTTTGCTGGGGCAGAGGAGTAACAACGATGTCTCATTTAGGACTGAGAACGGAACAGTCATGGATTCGATTCACGGCACTTTTGGCCAGTTATGAACCTTGCATTAACTGTTGCCCACTGCCGAAGAAGAAGCTTCTCCAGCCAAGGTTGGAAGTAACACTATCTATAGAGATGCACATAAAATAAATAGACAGTCTGATAACATGACCATTGGGCAAAACAAAACAAACCCAACAGTAGTGGGGTTCACCCTTGAACCTGCGACTTCCCCAGCTTTGGACTTTGACCAAGTTTACTGTGCTTGGTGTGATTTCCCTTCTGTGGAGTGGGTCTCAGATCAAACCAGGAACTAGTTGGTTATTTCCCTAACTTACTCAGCATAGAGTAGGAAGTCGCTGTTCCTGAGGAAACACCGGGCTTTTCAATGCTTTTCAGTGCTCAAGAGCTTGCTGTGAATTACTCTATGGAGATGAGCAAAAGAGAAGATGCAGACTAGCTACAAAACAACAGTAGGCTTTTACATTATTTTGTAACAGTAAAACGAAGAATGCAGATGAAATCCAAGAACTGGAGAAATTATATAGCACCTGGCTAATAAAACAAAACAAAACAAACAAACAACAACAAAAACCCAACAACCCTGCTGCAGCTGTTAAACGTGAAGATAGGCAATGCTCCATCATAAGGGGAAGTGTTCATGTGAGAGATGTGGTAAAAATAGGTGGGAAGTATGACCCAGTTTTCATAAAATGTGTTTTATTGCACACCATATTTAGTATATTACACACACAACTGAAAATTTAGCATCCAGAAATACAGCTTGCTGGCTAATTTTTCTCTTAACTACTCTAAAAGTCCAGCAATTATGAGACAATTACTAGTAAGGCATCTATAATGGAAGTATATTTAGTCAGTATCTAGGTCAGGGTTCTCCATGCTGTGATCCGTTTTGAGGCATGTGGTTGGCACCTGGCTTGAGTCATTTACTTTCTTATTTTTAAGATTTATTTGCTTTCATGTGTATGGATGAGTATCTAAATATATGTTTGTGCATCAAAGCCATGCCTGGAGCCTATGGAGGCCATCGAGAGCATCGGATCCCCTTGGAACTGGAGATGCAGGTGATTATGAATTGCCATGCTATTGCTAGGAATTGAACTCAGGTGGGTCTTCAGAAAGAACAGTATGCACTCTGAAATCCTAGGTCATCTCTCTACACATAAAATCACTTAAAGCATGCATCTTGTTAATTCCAGTGATTAACGGATGACGATGAGTCGCCCCACCCACTCCACAGCTGTATTGAAGTTCTTGGTCCTCATGGTTCTTCCCAACCTGACTCTCAGAGCACACAGAATTCAACCGAGTGTGTCTGTTTGCTTGGAATGGAGGTCTGACTTTCCACAAATCCTTCATTTATAAACAGTGAAAGAGCTGTTCGCGTGAGTCTGTAACTGAAAATCCACAAGGACTGACTGTCCTCTTAGAGTAGATGGCCAAGATTTTCACCACACCTCTGTGTGACATTTACTGCCAAATCCCTCCTAACTCCAGGTGCTGTGAAGACCAGCCCTGCTTTCTCATGTCCTGCAGGGTTGCCCACCACCACCCCACTGCAGCTGTGCCTGAAGACAGGATCTCTGTATATGCTGGAGGCTGTGGTACCTGCTTAACCCACTGACACAGCTAATCATGACTCTCATCTTCTCTCTTTATAGAGAAATAAAGTGAGGCACAGGCATTTAAGCCACCTGATTCTGCAGTTAATAAGCATTGGATGTGAGCCTGGAAATCACGGCTTCACACGCCACGAGCTATTCACTCTTTACTGGTATACACAGGCTTTTTCTTCTACTCAAGTTTTCTCCATTAAATGCATTTCTTTTTATGAATCTTTCCACAAAAAAAAATGTGCTTGGTCCAGCTTTCTCTCATGAGCCCTGAGAATGGACAGAACCAAACTCCATATGGCCTTGAGATTCCTAGTATGCACATGTTTGCTCCAATTCTAAACTCACTAGCCTATATTATCAGGGTGGCTTGTCTTTTTCTGCCACTCAAGGGAAACTCTGTAAAAAAAAAAAAGTCTAAACTTCAGTTTCCATATGGTGTCTGGAATATACTAACCACCCCAAAAAAATGTTTATTGACAAGCTAAACAAAATGACACAATAGTTGGAACTGTAATGTTTGTTTGTTTCTACCCAAAGTCCAGGAAACAACTTGACTTCTACTCATATATTCTAGTTGAGCTAATAATTTGTGTAAACTAATATATACCATGGTTGTTATCAGCAAGTCATAATACTATGAAATGTGTGAAAATACAAAGCATAGTATAATGTCTCCCTAGTGAGATCATGTTGGCTATTAAAATGCCATGGAACATTCTAGAACTTCAACAGGTGACATATATGTGCTTCAGAGACATTTAATAAAGAGATCATAGGAGGGTGTCCAATACCAAGGTCTTATTATATAGTGGTTGCTCTATTATTCTAAATTTTGATCAAACGTTGCTCCCAAAACTAGAAAACGCCTTATTTTACTTAGTAATTTACTGGACATCATCATCTTCTGATATTGCATCCTGTTTTTTATTTTCTAATTCTATACCATACTACACTGAACTTAACAAGCATGCCACCAGTAGTAAGGGAGTTCAGGTTAAAAGTTCGTGCCTGGGGATGGCTTCAGCCAAATATACTCTGGGTATATTTACATTATAAAAACACAAAGTTTGGGTTTCATATCCTAGCTTTAACACACATTCTGCCCCCTCATATTTTAGGACTGTGTAGATTATGTCTTGGGGGTTGGGACATCAGTAGTGAGGAGGGGCTTTTTGGTTCCCTCCCACCCTATTTTTGGTAGTCTCCATTGTTACTACCAGTAGTTTAAGACTTTCAGATCTCAACAGGCTCCCCTTTGCCTGGATTATTCTAGAACTTTCTTCAGAAAATACAAGGTAAAATGATAAGAGAAGGCTTCAGCAATTTTTAAAATATATGTATAACCAATTCTTTGTAATAGGGAGACATTTGAGTTCTGGCCACCTTTGGATGACAAGCAATTACTAGTTAATTGTGAGAGGGAAATGGTGGCCCCAGAATTTTCTGAATCCAAGCCGCCATTACCTTGGATATTTGTATGTGGACAGGTCTGGTAGATAGATTCTGTGTCTTTAAACAATATCAGTAGGCTGGCATGCTGGCTCACACCTGAAATCTCAGTTCTCAGGAGGTTGATACAGGAGGACCAAGAGTTGGAGGCAAGAAGGAGAGTCCCATGTGCAAGCTAAAAGGATGGTTCTCATCTGAATTCACCTGAAGAACAACCGGAAAAGTTTAGAATGTACTGTGTCTGTATAATGCCATTCTATGTTCATGTGTGGAACTGCACCATGCACGTCGGGTATATCTGAGTAGAAAGCATAGCTATTGTATGTCTTTCATGAAATCACCTGCATGGGTGTCGTGAGGTTGGGGAGTCAAGCGTGAATTTCCTTTCCAAAGTGTTCCCCTGTGGCTGATCTGTAGTAATTTCTTTTCTATGACAAGCTGTAGAAAGTATCAAATATCAAGAAATATATGGAAGAAATTTTAAGAGTTGAATTATTATTTGACTTAAAACATCTTTCCCTTTTGGAAAACGTGGTCCATCCCTGTTTAAAAGCATCACAGTCTCTGAGCTGCAAAGTCTCAGAGTGCCTCTCTCCCTTCCCATAATCCGCTTCTAAAACAACTGCTGATGCTCATCGCTTGCCCTAAAATGAGCACAAAGTTGAAATGATGGCTTAACTCGGAGGAAAACTGAGTATTTCCATAAACAGTAGATTCAGGGATCGGCATGACTGCATAATATGCCTGTTTCTTCACTTTGGACGCACTTTTGAATGTCGGCAGGGTATTCACAGGGCTGATTCATCGCTCATTCATTAATCTGATGCCTAATCTGAAGCATAATTTCCTTCAGAGAAATGATTGTGTAGGAGAGGAAATAACTTTGTGGTCCCTCTGTGTAAATCAAAAGAGAAGCCTGGAGTTCTTGTGTGGTTTATACTTGAGATTTTGATTAAAAGATACAATAAAATCTCAGGAGAACACAGTTCATGCCAAGGATTTGAACTGAACATACTGAAAAAAGATTGGGAAGGTTCTCAAGACTCATTTGGCCACCAGATCTTTTTCCAGTGTGTGACCATGGACCATCTTCTCTTTCTGAACTATGGAATAAACAATCTCAACGAATGTGAAAAACAGAAAAACTTGAAGCAATGGCCACATCTGTTTTCTGCTCAAAGTTAAACCCCATCTCTGAATTTGGAAGCTGATTCAGTCTCAAGGTGGAGAAAACCTTAGTTCAATCCCCTGATATGACTGACATGCAGTAAAAGCAAGCCCATGGTCTTCTTTTTAATCACCGCTATTTGTTCTTCTGGGCTTGCCCTTGCTGAGGCCTTGGCTTCCTTCCACTGTAATAGAATGGATCCCCTTACCACACACAAATTTCTATGCATTTCCTTGATAGAACTTAATGTAATTTTTGCTTATATAATTGAAATCCTCCTGTAGAAGGAAGCCTGATTAGCTTTATGCTCTTGACAGCATATGCCAAGGATTATATATATATATATACAAGATATATATATATATATATATATATATATATGCACACACACACACATATATATATATATACACATACATATATTATTTCCTAATACCTAATACAAATTAATACCTAATCTAATGAGTCGTGCAATGGCATGCACATGTATGTTGTTTCTTTTATACATTAGAGGGTAAGATTTCACAGATATCAGCACACACGTTATACTATGGTATCTAACTACTATTGAAAGTGCATAGGAAAGAGAGACTGTAGCAAAAGAGGTGAAGAGTTTGTCATAGTTGTGACCAGGGAGGCTTCACTCTATAGGTATAGGCTGAGCCAACATCTCATCATTGCAAGTCGCAGGCCAAATACACAAAATGCCCGCGAGAATGGGGCTACGGCGTGTTGTCTGGTAGTGTGGAAAAAGCAGACGTTTTGAGTATTAGGCATTTTGATACGGACATCTGTTCCCAGGGATAGTGTTGTGACTCGGGTGACCAAGTTGACATTGTCACTGAAGTACAACCACAGGCCACTTTCCCTTTGGGCCTATAGCAGTGGTCCTCAACCTTCCTAATGCTGAGGCCATCTAATACTGCCCCTCAAGTTGTGGTGGCCCACAGTTATAAAATTATTTTTGTTGCTACTTTGTAACGGTTATGAATCATAACGTAAATATCTGGGTTTTCCAATGGCCTAGGTGACCCCTGTAAAAGGGTTGTTTGACCCCCAAAGGAGGCATGACCCATAAGTTGAGAACCACTGTCCTATAGGGAAGCTTGACTCTTGCTGCTGGCATAGAACTCAGGCAGGATCTTGGAAGGAAGATAAGATGGGGTGGTTTTTGTTTCTTTTGGCTCATTCAACTGAGCATAGAGGTTCCCCACATGTAAAATAAAGCGTTGACTGAATTTTGGGACATAATTTAGGACACTGGGATCTTATAATGAAGAATGAACACTCATGAGTGTGAGAAAGAAAGAAATGTGAAATGGCCTGATTTCTTAAAGCTTTCAGAAAGTGAAGATAAAGACAAGAATGTGCTCAACTGATCGAAGCCGTCTTACTCTGCAGGGGATCCAAATTGGAAGGAATGTGTCTGTGAGAGACTTTAAGTTGAATCTGCTCATTTCAACACCATCAAGCAACTTTAATTAAGAAGATGCCAGGGGCCTCGAACCAGACCAATGATTCTTCGTGATGAGCGCCTGCATTTAAAAAATGTATGGTTAAATGGGTTTACTAATGGGTTTACTGCATGGCTCTCTGTACCACACTGAAGCTTCCATGATGAGATTTTCTCTTTCTTCTTTTTTAACCCCCTTTTCTCTTAAATTGTACTTTGTTTTATTTTAGATTGGGAAGAAGATGGATGGGATTGGGAGGCATGGTGTGAAAGACCCAAAGAATAACTTAAAAAGTTTTTAAAAAGATGTAAATACTAGTCATCAAACTTATGTTTCTGCTCTGAGTAAGCAAATGATCATACAGAGATTTATTAGCACACTTACCTCAGTTGGTTTCCCTGAGCTCACATAACTTAGGAAAGACAGTCATGATGTCACACCCTTGTGGTTCCAGCCCTGGAGATCCAGAGACAGGAAGATCCCTGGTGCTCACTGGCTAGGTAGTCTAGACTACTTCAAGAGTTTCAGGCCAATGAGAGACCTCGTCCCAAAGAAGAAGGTGAAGGGCTCCTAAGGAATAACAGCTAAGGATGGTTTTTCTCAAGTTTCCATGTACATGAATATATTTGTACTTACACACAGGGGCATTCGCGCGCGCACGTGCACACACACACACACACACACACACTCAAAACAATGATAATAAAACAAAACAAACAAACAAAAAACAGACACATGAAATAGAAGCAAAATGGAGGGTCTTGGTACTTTGGGCAGTAGATTTCCTTTTCTCTAGTTTCATTACCAAGCAAACGTTCTACCCCATCTTCAAGATATTTGGCTTTACAAAACCATAGGACTCACAATGAGCTTTGAAGTTTGGTGGTTTTCTTTGTTTATTTCAATTTTCTTTAAAAAATAAAGCATCATACATAGGAACTAAGGTGCCATTGCATCCTCTCCTTAGTCTTAGTTACCTAAGCCTTAATAATCACTCCACCATACAGAGACGGATGGACTAGCACCTGAATGAATGCAAATGTGATCACACATGTCTGTCATCGCCTCTCTTCCGTCTTTGGTATAAGCCACGAGTACTTCTATCCTTGCACTAGTGAAGTGGATATATTAATCCTTTCAGAAATTCAGAAGGCATCATCATTGGATTGTTGGTGACCATATAAGTAGTGCTTGGACTTGGCACATTTCTTTATCTGGAATTACCTGTGGACACTGAAGACATGGTATCTTGAAGATAAAATATGCTGTCAGAATCTCCCCACATCCATTCTTAGCACCATAGAAACAACTTCTCTTTAATTTCTGCTGAGATCTATAGGCTTAGGTGGACTGACCACCAAGGGTTATGAAAAAATCAGCATGCACTTGTGAAACTTACTTTTTTTTTTAAAACATGAACAGTGGATGTTTTATACTCTGTGGGAAAGAAGAAGATAATATAGGTGCGAGAAACAGAATTACATCAAAGTATGTGACCTACAACATCTAAAGAATCTGTCTTTGAGTTTAGCTCTGGCTCCATGTTCAAGGCAGAATTGCTTGAAATTTCTGTGTGCCCTAAACTCTACAGGGAGACAGGTATGGGTCATATGCAATTTAGGAATCAGTGTCTTTTATTTCTGTGATAAATTATGTTCAGATTAGAATAGAATTGCATTGAATTTATAAGTTGCTTTGCATGGTGTACATATATTCACAATGTTACTTCTAATTCCTAAACACATCATTTCTATGTATCTTCCTCAATTTATTTCATTACAGGTTTACTATCAGCATACAGTTCTTCAGTTTTTCTAAGTGTTTCTTAACTATGGTGAGTAGGATGATTTTATTGGTTTCTTTCAGGGATGGGCTATTCATGTGCATTCATAAAAATGCTGACTTTTGTATGTAGACACTGTATTCTGCAATTTTCCTGAATTTATTCGCTTTAACATTACCTTTTCATGGAGCTATTGGGGTTTCTACATAAAGCTATGTCACCTATAAACAAATGGTGCAGGTTCTTCCCTGGCTGTTTGGGTAGTTTTTATTTCTTCACTGTGTTAATAGAAGTGAGAACAATAAGCATCTTGTTGCATTGCTGATCCTGGAGTATTTACCATTTTAACCTCTGAATTTGATGCTAAACATGGCCTAACAGTAGCCAAATTTTAGTGCTATTTCTTTCTATACTCAGTTTACCTAGGCTATATTTTTCTTTCTCTCATGAGCAAATGTTGAGTTTTTCACATGCTTTTTGTAATCTATTAATATATTGCTTTCTTCCTGAGATTTTATAAGTATTAACCATCTTTGCAACCCAGTGATACAATTATTTGACCGTGGCAAATGATCTATTTCATGTGATGTTGAGTTTGGTTTGCTTGTATTTTCTTAGCATTCTTTTTACATATGTGTTCACTGGAGATATTGACTGTTCTTGCATTGTCCTTATTCAGCTTTTATATTAGGGTACTATCAGACTCAAATAGTGCCTTTATCCATGTTATCCTTTCAAATCTTTGGAAGAGCTTAAGAAGGCTGTATCTTATTCTTTAAGTATTTGGTACCCCACAGTATAAAAACCATATGACTCTTGCCTTTTCTAGATGGAGTACTTTTTACACAACTAATAGTCTCCTCGCTCAATATCGATCTTTTCATTTTTTTATTTACACTTAATAGATCACAATTGGCTAGCTCGCTCGCTCTCTCTCTCTCTCTCCCTCTCTTGGTGTGTGTGTGTGTGTGTGTGTGTGTGTGTGTGTGTGTGTGTGTGAGTGTGTATGTAGCCATTGGTATATTTCTTCTATGTTACACATTTAGCAAGAACTTCTTTCTAATAGCTTCTCACCATCTTTTGTATTGCATTTTGCAGTGTTTCCATTTTCATATTTGATTTATTTGAGTCTTTTAAATTTAATTTTTTTCTTTGTTGGGATGTCTAAACTTGTTGGTTTATATTTTTTCAAACCATAATTCTTAGTTTTGTTGACCTTTTCTTTTTTTCCTAGCCTTTGTTTTGTTTATTTCTGTCATCCTCTTTACGATTTCTGCCTCTCTGGTAATTGTGTTTACTTGGCTTTCCCCCTTTCTCTTTGAACCACAATGAGAACTTGTTTATTGTAAGTTTACTTGTTTAGGATGAAGGTGGTCATTGCCATCAACACCCCTCTCAGAACTACCCCAGATGGGCCACTTTAGTATAGTCTGTATCCATTCTGTCTTAAGATATTTCCTGGTCTCCTCTTGTGTGCTTCTGCTTTGGGTCCACAGAGTTACTGATTTTCTAAAGTTACATTCCTGATTTCTTGTTCCCGCTACTTGTAGCCAGGGAAAGATGAGATGATTTAAATCTTTCTGTCGTGTTTGTGCTCTTGCTCACGATCTACCTTGGAAAAATGGTTAGTGTGCTTTGTAGAAGTATGTATGCTCTACTGCTGTTGAATAGTGTCCTACATGTGTGTCCCTTGGTCTCTAGTATGAAGGATATGTTAAGGCCAATGTTTCCTTATTGTTTTTCTGTCTGAGCCATTTGTCCATTGATTAAAAACAGGGTAGTGAGGCTCTCTCTCTCTCTCTCTCTCTCTCTCTTTCTCACACACACTTGTTTCATGTTTTAGGCATTCCAATGTTTGCACACACATACTTGCAATAGTTCCATCTTGAGGAAAGATTGACCTTCTTATTACAAAATGATCTTCGTCGTCTCCATTTTCCTGTATTAGTGTACAGTCTATTTGATCTGAGATCTTTATTCTCCTTTTGTTTCCACTTGCGTGGAAAATCTTTTCCATCCTTTCACTTTTACTAGCGTCTTTCTAGAGGTGTAGTGTCTCTTGTAGGCAACATATCGGGTGCTGCATATTAATACGTTTATTTCCCTTATTTGTTTTTATTAAGAATCGAATACCAAAAAAAAAAAAAAAAAAAAAAAAAAAAAAAAGCTGGGCAGTGGTGGCGCATGTCTTTAGTCCCAGCACTCGGGAGGCAGAGGCAGGCGGATCTCTGTGAGTTTGAGGCCAGCCTGGTCTACAAGAGCTAGTTCTAGAACAGCTTCCAAAGCCACAGAGAAACCCTGCATTGAATCCACTTACGTGTGGAGCAATTTTTGATGGATGATGACTTACCACTGCTGAATGTTAATTGCTTTCGACTTGTTTGTAGACGCTTTCTGCTTGTTGCCTATCTTTGGGTTGCATGCTTCCTCTAGCAATATGCTTTGATTCCTTGCTTTCTTTTCTGTATCTCCTATAGCTTATGATCTTCCCTGAGACTTATATAAAACATGATACTGTGGTATCATTCTCTTTAATCCAAAGATACCTCGGCTATGACCACGTTACAAAATACAATGTCCCTAATTTGTTGCTTCTCTTTCAGGCTCCTGCTTTTGTGATTTCTAGATATCTGTCCTGTGTACTGATAAGCAACTAAAACGCCTTCTAACGTCTTGGAGAGTGCCATCTTTTGTCATCTATACAAAACATATAAATGATTTATATACTCCATCATTGGAATATTGGGAATTTGACACATAATCGCTTTTGCCCATGAGTTCCTTTACTTCAAGAAAATTAATTTTTAATGAACATAGTTTGTGCTTAATTAGATTTTCTCCCTAGAACATTTCTCTACCCAAGCTGTAATCTCTGGGATCTATGCTTTTAAAAAGTGAGTTAGTGGATATGGGGCTTTTATATGTGTGTGTTTCATTTGGTTCCCCTTACCTCTCAGCTGGATGGAAAAAGAGAGTGTATCTTTTTTTGTCTGAAGGCCATACTGAAACACTTTTGAATTCCGAGGTTTGCTGGTAAAATGTACCAGTTTTAGACATGACACTGTTCTGAAGCTGTGAGTCTGCCACTATCCTCATTAAAAACAAATGTCCTGAAAAAAATCAAATCATCATGCAGTTTTGGATCAGAAATTTCCAACCAGCTGCTGAGCAGCGAGGGGTCTACTTTGTGGCCAACAGCTACCCAAGTTGCCCTTTGAAAGCATTGTCTCCTAGGCGAATGGAAGGGAAGCATAAGAGCTCTTCAGCACTAGCAAACAAAAGTATTCAGGGAGGATGCTTTTAGGGCAGTGCAGAGTGGCTCAGGAAGGCTGGGAGATAGCCTTTCCCAGTGGGGAGCTGGGAGAATGGAGAATTAGCATGACTGAGCCAAGGCCAGGTGACTGGAAACTGAATTTGATCAAGGAAACCTATCCCTCAATCCCAGTCAGCTGTATTTCCCACAGGAAGAGTCTCAGATCCTGAGCCTGAGGGACTGGAAATCTTCCCTACACTCTATTCACCATTTACTGTCCATGTCCTTTCTTTAAAAATAAGATTTCTAGTTTTAACTTTGATGCATCCAAAGAATCTGCTTAAGTGTAGCTTTTCACTTGCTGCATCTAACGAGGGGACTGCTAGTTGTTTTTTCAAAAACAAACAAACAAAAAACAAAACAAAAAAAAAACTTATCACGAAAGTGCTAACTACAAGGGATAAATTGAATGGATGTTTGTATTTATTACCATGAAGATGGAAAGAGTTGCTTGGAAATAAGCTGCAAACCTGCTCCCCAATCAACGGCAAGTGAAAATCAATAATTCATCTTCCTGTGTCTTCCTGCCCTTGGCTGGCAATGCAGACAAAATTAACAGCCAGCCTGACGGCTGGAAGGAATGACTCCACTGTGTTCCCTGGGGCGGGGAGGGGACACCATTTCCACCCCAGCATCAGCAGCACCACACCGTCTCCCCATTTATCATACTCTACTCTGGGAATGGATGAGTCACATATTCTTTCCAACTTAGCTGAATCTATAATCGGGCAGCTACGATGGGGATATAGCTTAAATTACACAGTTTCTTTTTGCAAGAGTAGGTGGTCACTTAAATATGCGTGTACCAAGATTCAGTAAAACCCAACCGGACAGGCCAGTAGTGAGCTGTGAGAGAGTGGTAGCAATGCATAGCAGGGTCCATGGGCCATGGTAGAGGAGTGACCACTGCGCATCGTAATTAGACATCATTTTGTTGTTGGGAACTGGACACTGTGGAAACAGTTTCAGTAAGGCTAGAGATGCAGTCTCACAAGTATTCAGGGAAGGAAATGGGCCGTATGGGGCCGGAGAGGTGGCTCAGTGGCTCAGAGCACTTGATGCTCTTGCAGAGGACCCAGGTTCAGATCTCAGCACCCACTTGGTGTCTCACAACCATCTGTAGCTTCAGAGTTCAACACCCTCTCTGGCCTCGGATGTCACACACACATACATAAGTAAATAATAAAATCTTTTAAAAAAATTATGATGTGTAAGTATTCTTTATAGTGATGTAATATTATATAAAGGTGTAAAATTATGTTATCACAGTGCCTCCCCTCCCCCAGAAAAGAATGAACCTCCTACCCAAACTTTGGTTCAGACATGCAGACCGATAAGACTATTGGCACATACCAAGCGATGATGAAAATATTTGGTCATGGAATAAGACTTTTCAATAGTAAGGCAGGTGCCTCTAGCATTTCCAGAATGGCCTGAGAAAGCAGAGGGGTGATTCAGGAGTTTATCGTGGTTGGGTGGGGCTGCGGCAATGTTCTCTTTCTCAGCAGGAGACTCGCCTGGTCTGAACTTCCTCCCGGTGTCCACAGCATGGGGACCTGGGCTTTGTCATCAGCTTGCTAAGATGAGCAGCCAAGACAGGAAAGGGTGGTGATGGGACCTGCAAACTGTCAGCATCTAACCCTCACAATGTGGCTAACTTTCCCACACACCCTTTCTCTCTAAGTGGAACCAGCTACTCTGTCATGTTGTATGATCTCTGTGTAATGTTCTGTTTATGTGCAGAAGACACAAACAGTCTATAGGTTGCTGCTTTCCCTTAGGACAGTGTATTCACTCCGGCTGCTTAAGTCTGGGTAAGTAGGCAAGGTCATACAGTTCAAATGTAGAGGCAAGGAAAGGCGTGGCCTCTCCTTTTAAAGTTGTTGAGGTCATATCCAGTGTGGGTGGTGCCAAGAGCATGACTCCTGCAGCATTATTGCACACAAGTTACTGTCAACAGCTGCAGAACCAGAGGGGGAAGGGCCATTATGTAAACACTGATCAAAATAGTGGGCGGTGGGATGGGGTGTTTCCACCAAAGAGTAGTAACTCCGCATTACCATGGTATTCTATAAAAATCAAGCATGCCAGCGAATGGGTGTTCAGGGAATGTGCACGATGAGAGTCAATAATAATAATAAAAAAGCTAGACTATTACAAAAGATGGATCCTTCCCTCAGTAAATACTTTTTGGTATGCAAGTATGTTTTTGCTATTACTGAGCGTACTGAGGGTATGAAAGCTAAACAAAGGGCCTGTACATATAGCTGCAAATAGGAAAGAATACATTTAAAATAGCATATAACAGAATGTGTCATAATGATAGCAATACTTGGTTCAACCCACAGAGGCCTTCCGTGTAATTAGTTGGTTCAAGTTAGTTGTCATCGGAGCGGAGCTAAATGGTGACATCAGGATTGTGAGCCAGCCTCACAGTTACCCAGAAGTCCATTTCCCAGTCTTTCTGTGGAGGGCTCCTTGGGATTAACCCTTATTTAGCTTACACAAGTTCTCCCGAGACACAGAACTCCTGTCATGGGGAGTTCTAGGCGCAATTGTGGAAATGTTCTTCACACAGACTTTTCAGGAACATACAGGACTCCCCTACCTGCTCCAGGGAACTTTTCTTTCCCATAGTTGGTTCTTTTAGACAAATTCCTCGTCTAACATTAACAGAACTTTACACAGAGCCTATGATTCCTGGTTTTGCTCCACTAACACCAAAACAAAGTATCAGATCGATTAGATCAATTAAATATCCGAGAGCACAGGCATCTGAGAGCAGAAGCGAGGACAATGCTCTAGGTACTTTGAGTACACAACCCTTGGAAAAAGAAAGAGGAATTAGCAGATTTAACATCTCAAAATACGACACGAGAGAACGCCGATTGAAAAAGCGAATACCTTGTCAAAATTACAATTAAGTAGATGTGATTGTCTCGGGACAGCATCCCTGGAGTTATCTTTCAATGACTTGCAGTTGAATTTGGGAGTAAGAGTAAGAGGGAACAGTAAATACAGGCTGCGAAGGAATCTTCCATAGCAAAGGCCCCTCTCTGCCCTCTTCCCAGCTAGAGAGTAATGTAAGTGAATCTCTCTACCAAAGCCAGGCTTCAGTCATATGATCCTTCTAGCTGGACCTCCTCCCACAGCCTCAGCGGAAGCCACTGTGTGCGGGTCACCAAGAAGGTATTCCCTTAGCTTACACTGACGTGGATGACAACTTCCCTGGTCCCTAAGGCTGCTAACTCAAGAGGGCCACACTGTTTCTCTGTGGCTTTGCTCTGGAGAATCAATTGCTGGGCTTCCGTTTTTCCCGCATCAGTAGCCTGGCTCTGCATATCCACACATAAACATGCTCTCTTTAAACACGCTTGCTTATTAAAGGCAAGCGTGGTTGCTGTTCCAAGTTGGATGAAATCAACTGAAATTAATCTGCTGTGGAGAAATACTTGCTGGTATAGCCAAGTGTCAATTTGTAAACATCCCTGTGCTTAGTTAGCTCTGACATCTAAGGGGTTAATCATCATCACTGTTCTGAAAACTGAAAACACCTGATTCTTGTTTGTTTGGTTTTTGGTTTTTTTCTCTCTCCCTACGCAGCCACACATGAGTTATCTGATTGATGGAGCTTCCATTTTCTATTAAATACTTTCCCATAGTCATAAAGCTGTTGTTTTGACAAGGTCTTCTCCATAAACTTCCTTAATTCCCATGCTATGTGCCTATGGCTTCCACCCTCACCTTTTATCAAATCTTGCTTCCAGAGCCCTTGTTCTCATTCCAATGCAGCTGGCAAATTTTGAAATTCCTATGAAACAATGTTTTCAATCCCTTCCTCTGGCTTCTGGTGCTGTTTTTTGGACCCCTCCCCCCCCCCCCAGATCCTCAAGGCCAAGAAATCATTTTGTTACCACTGAATCCCCCAAAGGCAGAGCTGTTTTATTATAATAGGCTTCGTTATTTAGAAGCCACTGTGGGCCTAGGCTCTGCGCTAGGTTTTATGCATAACCCTAACCCCCCCCCCCCACAGCTCTCTCTCTCAGGTCCTCTTACTACTCCAGAATCGTGGGTAGGGGGTGGCTTTTTGAGACACCAGAGAGTCTTTGCTTAAGCTATGCTCTTTCTACCTGGCATAGGAAAGGAATGTAGATGTCCGACATGGGGGATTGCACACATAAGCCTAGCTTACCTCTCTCTCTCTCTCTTCCTCTCTCTCTCTGTCTCTCTCTCCTTTTATTGAAAATAGGTTCCTTTCCTCATACAATATATCAATATATCTTGTTTACGCTTCCTCCTCCCTCTGTCCCCTACCTCCCCTCCAGATCTCCTCCCTTTCCATCTTGCATCAGAAAAGACAAGGTAACTTTTAGTACACAGTGCAATGTCATGTTTTGACCCTTTTATGGTAAGCCATTTCTCATTTTAAGCGTCCGTTTTCCCTTTATGTATGTATACTTGTTTCTATACCTGCATGAGTGTGCCAGTGCCCTCAGGGCTGGATTGCAGGCAGCTGTGAGTCACCCAGGGTGGGTTCTGGGAACTGAGTGCCAGTCCTCCGTGAGAGCAGAAGCACGGTTAACTGAGCCATCTCGTCAACCCTGCCCCTTTTCTTGATTCTTGGAAAACCACACGGTGGGTCATTTACTTCTGCAGGTTCAGACACTAACACCAGGGACGGAAGTGTCAGGAAAGCTGTGGAGTGTGCGTAAGTGCTGAACGCCTTGATGAGCTGATGTGAATCCGTGTGGACGCTGGGAAGAAGTGAGTATTTGAATCGCGTTTCTTTTAGAAAAATTTCAACTCTCGAGTTTGGATTTAGACTCGTGTTAGTTTCTTTTTCTGTTGCTGTGAGAAAATACCTTCACAGAAAAAACAACTTAAGTGGGGGGGGGGAATCTCTTATTTGTACTTAGCCTTCTAGAGGGGATACCTGGGAAAGGGAGCCATGATGGCAGACCTGCGAAGCTGGCTGATCACACCATGTCCCTACTCAGGAAGCAACAGCAAGTGAACACAGGCTGTTGAAGTTCAAGTCCCGCTGCAGTCGTGTGATTCCACCATCAATCAACAAGGCTCCTAAAGTGAAGGAGCACCTTAGGACCAAGAGTTCAGCCATGAGCCTACGGGGGATGCTTTACATTCAAGCTAAAAAGTGGCACGCCTCCAGAACGCCGATCGTCTTGTGCGGCATCCTGAGCTTCTTCTGGAGTGTCTATTAATGAAGGAAGTGGTGATTTGGCTCATCGACACAAACAAACACTCCAAAATTCAAGCACTGCCCCCTGCCTTTCTCCAAACAACCTCCAACAGCATCCGATGGAGTCTTCTCTGTCTCTTTCCTGAAATGACTCCTACTTCTGTATTAACTAGGAAGCCATGGACTGACAGCTGCTGAACACTATTGAGTGTGTCTTAAGTAGGATGTGCTGCTCTTAGCAAGTGAGGAAAGTCAAGAAGTCACATAAGCTGGATAGGGATAGTGTTTGACTTGGGTGTTCCTCTCATCGACAGGCTCTACCATCTACAGATCAGCTTCCAAAAGTGAGCTGGTAATAGCTACAAGGTAGCTTATAACTGCTGCCAGGGAAAGCTATTTCCTCTCTGCAGTGGTGGGTTTTGTGTGTCAGTGTGACTCGAGCTAGAGCCATCAGAGGAAAGAGCCTCAGTTGAGGCAAGGCCTCTATGAGACCCAGCTGCAAGGAATTTTTCTCATTTAGTGATCCATGGAGGAGGGCCTGGCCCCTGGTGGGTCGTGCCGTTCCTGGGATGCTAGTTCTGGGTTCTATAAGAAGATGGATTGAGCAAGCCATGGGAAGCAAGCCAGTAAGCATCTCCCCTCCATGGCTTCTGCATAAACACCCGATTCTAAGAGCCTGCCCTTTTTGAATTCCTATCCTAGCTTCCCTCAGTGATGATCAGCAATGTCGAAGTGTCAGCCTTGCTTTTTTTGATCCTTGTTTTCTGGCAGCAAGCGACACCCTAACTAAGACACTCTCTGACAGTCTGTAAGAAGAAACAACTTTTGTTTGACAAAGGGAAGTAGGTTGCCTGTTTCACACTGACGGGTGTAGCCCAGCATAGCATCCTATTGCCAAGAGAATGAAAGCATTGTCGGCCAGAGTTACAAAGTCTGGTATTCATAACCAAGAAGGACACGCTCATACCAATTCTGGTCCTTCCTGGAGATGGAAATACCCCCATTCACACCCTCGGCTCCCATACAAGGGAGAAAGAGGTAAAAAGCAAGATCCATGGTCAGGAACCACGTCTGCCACTACAGTGCCATCACAGTTTTCTCGTGCCCCTGACTGGCTCCATTCTCCTGTCTAAGCCGGGCCAAGCCCTCGATTTTCACCACTCTTCTATAAATACCCCAGCATGCCTCCCTGTCTCCTGTGACCCTAAGCACAAACAACTGGCAGGTGATTCTCAAAACAAGTTCTGTGCCCTTGAGCTCACCGATTCAGGCTCATTTAAGCCAGCTTGTCAAGTAACGTATTCACTTCTATGCCAGATAAGCAAATATCCCTTGGTAAGTGCAAGTTATTATCCACACATTTGATTCCCAGCCCCTATACAAGATTTTAAACAATAGTGCCACCTCCACAGGTTCCAGAATCCAAGAAGTCATCCTTGATTCCTTTTTTCCTCCTCTGTCTCAAAAAAAAAAATGTATCATGAAACTTGGCCAGATTTCCTTCAAAGTATTTTATGGTCTGCTGGTATTCCGTGGGAATTTCTAGAGCAAATGGTCTCCTGTGTTTATTCCTGCTCTGTGTGCCTTCTCTTCTATGAGAGAACTTTAAATGATTTTTCACCCTGAAATCTGTCATCCATCAACTCAAACTATATGAAAGTTGGTAATGGTCTCCCCACAAAACCTGAAGTATGGCTTCCTCCATACTTTTCCAGGATGGTTCACCCCACATTCGCACCCAGTCTCACTAATTCAGGTGACTTTTGTCCCTGAAACACCCTCTCTGCTGCCAGAAAGGTGACCCATGCAATTAGCCAGGTCCTCTGGAGGAGGGGAAGAAATGATTGGATTACACAGTCAGAGTCTTCAAGGTCTCGAAGTAAACAACCCTCTCTCAGAAATCCAGGAAAAAGACAAAACGGAAGCATGATCAGAGAGTTGAAGCCTCGGAACGAGAGGGAAGGCTGCTGCAGCCTCGGGATGAAGGAGTGGATCTCTCCAGACAGTCTCTGGAGCTAGGTCTCACAGGGAACAAATGGCCAACTCAGCTGCTTTTTAGCACAGCAAAGTGGAACTGGCCACCAGTTTCTCCCAGTTTCCCTCAGTATGGCTGGCTTACCCCCGACACTACCCTGAAATCTCCAGCCCAGGGGCTAGGCTGCCCTCTCTTCTGTGGCTCTTTTCTACACAATTCAGCCGTTCTGGCTACTTCCTGCCTGCCTGCCTGCCTGCCTTCTTGTTTCTTTGGGGTTTTTTGTTTTGTTTTTTGACTTTTACTATCCTGCCCTCTCGGCCGCTGGCTCTCCCCTCTTCCTTCCCACTCTCTCCTCCTCGCATGGCCTGCTTCAGGGTTTCATTTCCACCCTGGGCCTTCCCAGAGGTCTCTGCCTCTGGCAGTGCTGTTCCTCATTGTCCCTCATATCCACAGTAAGCTCTCTCCTCTATCAAACCCAGGAGCGGTCACCTCCTCCCTTTTCATTTTTTTTTTTTTTTTCATTCAGCGGATATGGGCCATATTGAAAGGCTGAAGAGTGTGCTGTCCATCGTGTTATCCACAATGGAGGCATGTGTCCCCTAAGTCACTGTCCCATGTGGCAAGCCTCTCTGGAAACCCTCACCCACAAACGCAGACACAGATGTGTTTCACTAATCCAGCCCTTAGCTCAGGCTACTTGATACTCCCTCTTGTGGGAATGGCTATTTCCCAACCCTTGGCTCTGAGGGTTTGCCTATCTCCAGCTGCTAGACTCTGCCACCTTTTCCAGGGACTTGGCCTCAGCCTTTCTTGAGAGGTGGCGCTTTTTCCTGCAATGACAGATAGAAGGTGACCACAAAAGGCCAGTCCTCTTGCTTCAGAGTGGGACCTCGTGGTGCAAGTCATGTGCTTAGAGCTATTGGTGATAAACAGCCTGAAAGGGCCTGCATCAGGGACCAAAGGCCTTCACTTGCCTTCACCCCCCTCCCCAACCCTCCCTAAGAGCTTTCCTTAATTTAAGATTACTCTTCAGGGGCTGGAGGGATGACTCAGAGATTAAGAGCACCATTTGTTGCTCTTGAGGAGGACCCAGATTTGATTCCTGGCACTCACGTGGTAGCTCACAACCTTCTAAAATTTCCATTCTAAAGGATGTGGGGTGCCTGTTTCCGGCCTGGTACTGTGAAACCAAAACAGGATCCATATACCTTGCAGGTTAAGGGTTCTGTTTGCCATTAGGACTGTGAGGTATCAGTTTCTATGTGGCTTATGTTAAGCCTTTGCAAGCTACGGTTTCGACCTGTGCAGCAGCAAGATCTGGCTCTGAGCAATGACAGGATGTCCGAGATGAAGAAGTGCTCATTTTCTGGATCAGGCCTCCGCAAAAGCCCCCTATGGCCCATGTTGTCTCTGGAGACTATGTTGGTATCCATGGTCTGTGCTACAGCAGTGAACCTGATGGTTTCTAAGGTCTGTGCTGACTGTGTTGTCCATGGTCTATGCTCCTATCTTGATATCCACGATCTGTGTTACCACCTAAGGCCATGTGGATGTCCATGGCCTGAATGCCTGCCAGGGTCATGATGATGTCCACAGTCTGTGATGAGTCTGAAGGTCATGCTGCTATCCATTGTCTGTACTACCGCTGGGGACCATGCTGAGGCCTGTGGCACATGCTGACACCAGAGATCAGGTGGTTGTCCATAGTCTGTGATATTGCTAGGATCCATGTGCAGGCCAATGATCCATGCCACCACTGACTGTAAAGGTCAGGGAAGCTTCTTTTGCAGTGGTATCAATGACTACAGACTCACAGTTGTGAATGAGAGACCCTCCCCGAAAAAAAGAAACAGTCTACATAGAAAGCCATGAAGAGGACTCCTTAAGATGATTATAAAGATGCTGAGGTGTAGCTCTTCACAGCCGATGGCTTCAGGAAGGTGGTGAGGCGGTGTGTGTGTGTGTGTGTGTGTGTGTGTGTGTGTGTGTGTGTGTAAAGGACTCAGTTATCTTTGAGAGGCTGGCCACTGGGAGTTTGACCAGGCTCTAGTAAGTATATGAACAACACAAAATAGACTTAGTTTTTTTTTTTTTCTTTTTCTTCCTTCTTTTTTCTAAGAAGGGTGATGGGAGGATGGATCTAGGACTGAGATGTGCGTGAGATCAGGGTGCATTATGTGAAATTCCCAAATAATCAATAAAAATATTGTGTCAGAAAAAAAAACAATAAGCAAAAAGGGAGTTCCTGTTTGTCCTGTGTTAAGTCCTTGCAAGTTAAGATTTCTATTTGTAATTAGGAATAAGCTCCTGTTTCTTAGATATGATGTAAACGCAAAACTTGTTTTTCAGCCTACAGTGAACTTGCCACCCCATCCACAAGACACATATCCTTACCTTTGTTCCTTCCCTTTCATTGTATCTTTCTAAGTGGATAACACCCAACTCTCTAGACCCTGTGGACACTTTAAGGGACTTCAAATGGCCAGCAGCGTCTGCTCTCTCAAACCCTGACTTAGGATAGGGTAGTCCCAGGTACATACAGCTTGCTTTCATTGGACAATAGTAGGTTTGGGTGATTTTCCTCACAATTCTCAGATTTAACAGTTCCAGGCGTGCAGATAATATACTCATAGGTGCACAGGCAAACACACATACACATAAAGAAACAAACAAGTAAACATTTTAAGAAATTGTTCTGCAGAAGGCTCCGTTGCAAACCTGCCCTCAGTTGGACCCTTAGCCCTCTGTCCACCTTTATGTTATAATTTCTTTCATTTTGCTTTTAACAGGCCACTATGAAATCATCTTCTTGAATTTCCTTTTTTCAAAATTCCATCTTCTAGACTTCAGGCAAACTCCCCAGAGTCCACACCTGTCCATGTTTGCTCACAGACAGAGTAGGGTAGTGTGGGGAGCAGTTTTAGACCAACAGGAAGTGGCCAGGCCCTCTCTCTGGACTTGGCTTTCTCAAAACTGCTTCCTGAAGTGAGGAGGTTTTATTTTTAACAAGGAAGCCGATAAGAGGCGCGGGCGACCTGTGCCCTGGGAGTTATCCCTGAATCTCACTGTAAAATCAGACTGACATTTATAAGAGATGCCTGGGGGGAAGAACCAACCAGGAAATTTCCAAGAGCTGACCTAGGAAGGGCTTGTCCTTGAGGCACTCAATCCCGCCTTGTGCTAAGTTTTCATTGTGTGCCAAAACCAAAAACAAACAAACAGAAAGAAAAAAGAAAGACAGAAAGGCAAATGTCATGCAAGTAGCTCAGTCTGGGGTCTCTGGGCGAAATAATTAAAAGTCAACATCATACACACACGGTCACAGTCTGTTAGGACCAAGGAGCTGGATGCAGCTTCTCTGAGCATGGGTTTTCCTAGTTGCTACACTCTCCACCAAGGCTTCTATTGTGCAGTACGTTTGGTTCTGTTAGCCTTTGAGTTTCTCATCTCCCTAGTAACAAGCTGAGAGTTGGTTATACAACCGTTTGTCTTACTTAGGGTTACTGTGATGAAACATGGTGACCAAAAGCAACTTGAGGAGGAAATGGTTTACTTCACTCATACTTTCATTCACCAGTTCATCACCAGAAGCACCGAGGGCAGGAATTCACGCAGGGCAGGAACTGGAGGCAGGAGCTGATGGAGGCCATGGAGAGCTTCTGCTTGTTAGCTGGCCCATGGCTTGCTCAGTCTATTTTCATACAGAAGCCAGGACCAGCAGACCAGGTTTGGCACCACTCACAATGGGCTTGACTATCCCCCATCAATCGGATATTTTCAAAACACCCCTATTGGCTTGTGTACAGCCTGACATTATAAGGCAATTTCTCACCCGAAGTTCACTCCTTTGAGATAACTTTAGTTTGGGTCAAGTTAACATGAAACTTGCCAGAACACCTTTGTAAGAACTTTAGCTTGTTTTGAGCTCTGCTTGTAACTGAAGATTGTCACAAATCTCCCCACATCTGTGTGTGAAGGGAGCCCAATACAAAAACCAAGACAAGGCAACCCCACCTAGAATTCGATGTGCTGAGCGGGGTGGCTTGCCTGGAGCAATACAGCCTTAGCCAGCAGCAAAGATAATCTCATCCAGCCTTATCTGTCTCTTTGTAAACCCCTGGCCACTGGTCATACGTAGGAGATGTGTTGGTGGGAAGACAACAGAGCCCAGAGCATTGTGGGAGATTGGATGAGTGCCTGCAGTGACTTTTTAAAAGTGTCACAGGCAGTGGCCCCTGGGTGCCCCAGTTCCTATCGGGGCAGAGGCAAAGAGTGAAGAGCTGTGGTTTTACCTGATTTTCAGTTTCCAGCACTTTGCTAATCATATATATATATATATATATATATATATATATATATATATATATATGTATATCAAGTTGCTCCAAATAACAGCTGCAGCATCTGCCATAACCAAAGTTACCAACCACACTGAACGGCTTCCCTGAATTCTTTTAGCGCTGTTAAGTATGATAATAAAATCACAGAATGCTGGAAACCAGGTTCTTGAGTGATTTGGGATTCAAGTCATACGTCCACGATTTGTTTTACGCTTTGTCTGCCATGTTCATCTTGCTGCTTGCCCTTTGATACAGAATTTCTGCCATCTGATCCTTGCGGGCATCAGCAGCATGCCTTTTCGGGGAGCCTTCTTGTCAGCAGGATCTCAGCTCAGCATCTCTGTGATGTCTTCCTTTCTACGTGGCATCCATGCTCACTTTGCCATTGCTGACTAGTGCTCCACGTGCCCTGCTTTTGATAGGGTTGATGGTGAGGTCAGATGGCCACATTCCTTCACATCTCGGAAACAGGGCTGGGAAACCAATGTCTACATTTATCTACCTCTGACTGTGTTATTCAAGAATCTCATTGCCCTTAATAAAGGAAAGTGAAAGACTGACATTAAGAGTAGTTGCTTCGTGATTGGAGGGATGGCTCGGTAGGCAATACTGCACACTCTTCTTTCAAAGGACTAGAGTCCAGTTCCTGGTACCCATGCCTGGTGGCTTACAAATGCTCACGCTTCCAGCATCATGGGATCCAGTGTCGTCTTTTGGCCTCTGTGGTCACTTGAACTAATATGCATGTACTCACACAAATATGTTACGAGTAAGGTTTTGCCCCGCCGCCAGGACCCCAATTAACACACAGAGACTCTGTATTTGATATAATGCTGTTGGCCAGATACTAGTTTCTTATCGGCTAGCTCTGTCTTAATTATTAACCCATTTCTATTAATCTAAGTACTTCCACGTGGTCTTATCTTACCGGAAGAGGAACAAGACCTCTGTTCTCTTAGGTCTCTCCATGCTGACTTCTCCTTACTACTTCCTCCAATCCTCCTTGTCTCCTAGTCCCGCCTATCTTGCTTTCCTATTGGCCGACAGTGCTTTATTCATTAACCAGTATGAGAAACATATTTACAGAATGACATCTCCCATCACAAATACATGTATTTTAAAACAAAACAAATCTTTTTAAAAAGGACTAGCTATAAATTAAATAACAGAATAATAATAATTATTACTATTTAAAGACTGAGAATGTGATCATCCCTGAGACGAGGGAGAAGTTGCTATAAGTTAAATGTTTTAAATTATATCTTCCAGAAATTCTTATGCTGAAGAATTACTGCTTTAGAATGGAGGTTGTCATTGCAGAAAATAATTGGCTCATATGAGGTCATAGTAGAGTTGTTAGAGATCATAATCAAGTATGATTTGTGACTCTACAAAAAGAAAGCCACATGTAGAGATAGAAACATTCCCAGAGAAAACTCTGCACCAAGGCTGAAGCTATGGGGTGAGGAGATGTCTCCATGATTAAAATGATTGCCATGAAAGTGAGAGAATCAGAGTCCAGATCACCAGAATCCTCATAAATGCTGGGTGGGCTCCACCTGTAATTCTGCCTCAGACAGCAGAATTGGGGTTTCCCCAGAGCAAACTGACTAGCACAACCAGCCATATTCATGAGCTCTATGTTTGACTGGAAGACCCTACCTCAATGAATAAGGTGGAAGAATGGCCCAGGATGACCCTTGAGATCAAGCTTAGGTATTTACACGCATTTGCACAGAGGTGCACACACACACACACAGACACAGACACACAGACACAGACACACAGACACACAGACACACAAACCTGAACAAAGGGTTGGAAGTTCACTACTACAAGCCAAAAAACTACCGGAAGATAGAAGCTTGGTGTAAAACTAACCATTCCCTTAAACCTGTTGGGATCTCCATTCCAAAGCCCTGCTGTCCACAACTACAAGTCATCTTTCTGCTGTTCTGAGATATCTAATCTGTGGTGCATTAAAAATTGTAACAAACTCACACAAAGGCCATATGAGTCATAGCTTTTGGATTGTACACTACTCCAGTCTTGCCAATGGTGAACATTTTTTGGCGGAAAAGAAGAGACACTGATGTAATTTCTACCTTTACAACTTTGCTGGTCAGCATAGCTACTCGCAGTTTGTCTCAGGCATCATTTAATGCTGGTAAAACGTCATCCCAGAACCTTGTATTTGCATTTGTGCTGTCCTGGGGTTCCCCACAAGACAGATTCCTAGAGAGTGTAGCAAGAGGATGCAGATTGACAAGTGCTGAGCTTGAGTACTCTCTGTGATGTGTGGAGTTTTCACATAGGCTTCTACCTTGATATAGGGAGCCACACCCTCTCCAGAGGAAAGAAAACAAGCAATCCACTGAGAAAGCATGACACCTAGGAGGTCTCCCACTCAACACCATATGCTGTCTTCCTGTTTTCCCATTTTAAAAAAATAAATAAATAAATAAACAGTGACAACAAAACGTATAGTCTGTCACCACACCTGTGTGTAGTACTCTCCCAGATCCAAACATGTCAGCCCTACTTAATACTATTTTAGTTATGAATCCTACACTTAAAGGAATGCCTGACAGCTTGGCCTGCCCAGCTTCTTACTGCTCCTAAGAGCGCTTGGAGTAAGATCATTCTTCAAGTACAATGTAATTCCCACAATTACACCATGTGTTCCTAATGTGGCCCCTTGCTCGCTACCTCTCCTTCATCTATGATGACTTGATCCACCTTCAAATTCAGATCCAAAAGTGTCTCTCTCTCTCTTCCTCAGGCCTCTTCAGGAACACAAATCCCCCGTGCAGGATAGCCATGCTGGCCCTGTGCATTCTGTGTATTTTAGTCTGACTACACATCCTTCCACTCATTAAGTATTTGCTGAGCCCTGATCTATATCAGGCCTCAGGTGTGGCACAACTGGTAACTCGTGTCTTTTATATGTTAGTGGGAGAAATAGCTCATTGATGGCTGTTGTAAGGAGGGTATAGAAGAGGTAGAAAGTGTTTAACAGTGTGGTTTATTAAGACATGTTCATAGTTATCCAAGATAGGAAGAGTTTGTTGTCCAAGTCTAAGATTCTGAATTTGCAAAGCTCCGTCTGTTTGCTCTGGCAGGCCCTATTCCTATCTGTCTTCTTTCTTCTCCTACACCAGACTTCTGAATAGCTGAGAACATGTCTCGTTCATTCTCCTTCATTTACACATTCCCAGTACAACTACCGACACAATCCTCTAAGAGAAAGAGGAGCCTAACAGGAAAATGTGTTAGTGTTCTATATTAAAGCTCAGTAGGTTTTCTTTTACACAGATTAAGTGACCTCCCCCAACACACACACACACACACACACACACACACACACACACACACACACACACTATAAATGTTAAAATGCACACCAGTGTTTCCCAGGCTGTCTTCTGTACCTGCCAAGCACTCTCTCGCTGTTACTCGCCACCAAGCTAAGTTGCTCACTTTGAAGCCACCTCTCACATCTGTGAGTTACTTTCTCAAGCATTTACATCCCCTTTCTGGCTTCAAGTCCCCATCTGCTTTCTATTCCACTTACGTTTGCTAGGACTCTAGAATGTTCTACTTTTCACGGTTATTTGTGACTTGTCATTAGAATGTATGCCTGTGGTTTGTCCTGAGTGCATTCCATACCACACTGGACATCAGTTAGCAAATTCTATAATTCTATAATACAATGTTGTTGTATATACAATGAATTCTATAATACAATGTTGTTGAACAATACACTGTTCCCTCAGCAGAATGAGAAGTAAGAGCCACACAAAGAAACCTAGCAGGACAAAGAAGTCCTCTGTGACACCCACACTTCTTCCAGAGATTAAAAAAAAAATCAATAGGTGGCCAATGTTTGTAATGTAATAGGAATATAGATAGAAAACAAGCATCCATCTTCCATGGGGTTCTGAGAATAATTGTTAACAGTCAGCTTAAGGACCTCAGTAACTTAGAGAGGATAGAATAAAATCAGAAAACTGTGGAAATGAGGATAGTTTACAAACTATCTTATGAACATTTTTAGAAGCCATTAAGACCATCCAGCTCTTTTTATAGTACAGGTTGCGTGGGGCTTGAGACCAAACAACCTGGCATGGCTTATTTTGCAGTATGTAAAACAAGAAAAGTCATATTTAGGTTCAAACCCAAATTGATTTAACTTCCTCTGTGAATGCATTGTAATTGGAACTGAGAGTCATTGCGTTTTTACATTGGTATTGGTGGGCTAATTTCATTTGTTGTTGTTTTCATTATGAGACTGATCTCACTGTGTAGTCCCTATTGGCCTGGGATTAAAGGCCATCACACACTCATTTGTACTCTGTGGTCTGGTGTAGACATGGGCTTCATAGTAATGTCATAATCATCTCTTTGTCTTCAAGTGTTTTCAAAACAATCCTAAGACTGGATGAGGTCTGCCATAAAGACAGCCCTCACCAGTGGCCCTGTCTCATTGATGCATTGGTGGCTTTGTGCTGAAGAATTTCGGGAACGTGTGCAACCTCTCTTTTGTTTTGACTTTATAAACCAGGAGCATATCACAGAAGTAATTGTACTAAATTTTGTAGATTCATAAAAATGTCAAATGTCCTTGAGGAACAAGACTATGTCTCCTTTGGAAACTCAGGGATAAGAATAAATATGGGAAAAGACTGGAGGCTTGTTTTTGAGGGGGAAGTGTCATATCTAGCTTAATAATTCTTGCTTATAAAAATATTAGTCAAGAAGAATGTAATTAAAATCTTTATGTGAATATCCAGAAACTGATACTGCGTAAAATTTACTGTAGTTCCAATAAAAAATGCCAAGTGTGAAATTTGATTTATACCCTGTCTCCCTTCTCTGCAGATGGAACTATGAATATCTCTACAAGTCACATCTTTGTCTCCTTCCTGTACATTGTGAATTGTGCTTTAATAAATATTTATTATTCAGCATTAGTCATTTTCTTTTTGCCTTATATATTGGCACATATGCAGAGGTCAGAGAACAACGTGAGGGAATCAATTTTCTCCTTCTGTTGTGGGGCTCCTTGAGTAGGATGGAGAACTAGGGCCTCAGATTTGAAGCAATCCTCCTGCCTCAGACTCCCAAGATCTGGGATTTACAGGCTTGAGCAATTGCTTTTAACAATGACTTTTACCTTGAGAAGCTTGTGGCCTGGTCATTCATTTGTAGTAGAAATGAGAACAAATGAACTTTAAAGTTAAAAGGAAGTAAGTTCTCATGGTGGTTAAGTCTGGAATATGTCATGCAGAAACTTCAGAAAGTTAAGTACGTCCATAGGCAGGATTTCTTACTTAGAAACACAACAGAAACAGCCTTTGCGATTCTAGAAGGTACTATGAGAACGAAATGAGGGAAGGCATGCATGTGAAAGCAGATCAGACCCTGCACATCTTGATGAGAGGAGAGGGGTGTGAAGAGGAGAGAGGAAGTGAGGGGCTGCCTGACTTTAGAATGCAGTGCCCACAGATTCCAGAAGAGGTTGCCACATCCCCTAGATGGAGCTCAATTGACCGGTGGTTGTGCCTGGATCCGCACTCTGGCCTTCTGGAAGAGCAAGGTGTGCTCTTAGGCACTGAACCAACCGCCTCTCCAGTTTCCCCACACCCACTCGACCGCCACCAGGCTCTATGTACATTAGGAATCACAGCACAGGCTTCTGTTTTCACAGCTGTAAAATGTGGACCCTGGGCTCTGCCTGCATTTCCATGATATACACATTCCATTGGCTGTCTTGCTCACCTCCAAATAGTTTGACTGGCACATTTAACATTGCTTTCTTTTATTTTGGCAAAACTGGGCTTTCCAAGGTCCTTTCTAAATAGTTCTAACCCTGGAATAAATGAATCCCTGCTTTAGAGCGAGTGAGTCTGTGGGTTTACGTAACACCAGTGACAGTCCCTAGAAATGACTGGCAGCATCTCATCCAGGCTCTGTGGGCAATGAAGATGAGGCTGCAGCATTGAACTGACAGGCTGAAGTTTACTTCCGGGCTTTGCTTTAAATTTAGAAGCAGTTGTGACGACTCAGCCATTGAAAGCTAGAGTTTGACTCAGAGACTTATTTCTCAGCCTTAACTCTCTTATAGAATCAGGCCTCACCACCTGAGAAAGAGTATTGACTCCCAGGCACTAACCAGCCAGGGAGGGAGGTTCTTACTGTGGAGCCTATATTTGGCTTCATCGGAACATCTGTAAGCTACCTAAGCCTTAAAGCTGCCCACCAACTCAAACTGAAATCAATGTACTCATTTTACAAAAGGGTTAATAGAACATTTTATTAACACTCGTTTTGCAGCAACAAAAGAACAGTTCACATCTCTTTACTCAGCACAGCAAAGGTTATGGTCACATGATAGTACTTTGAAACACAAAGCAGAGAGGAGTTTTAGTTTCTTAAGGTCAGGAGTGGTTTGCATTTAGAAACAAACTTCATGTTTTATATTTGCAGTAGCAGGGCCTCCAGTCAAGAGCACAGGACACTGAACAGATCAAATACCCATAGCAGACACACAAACACACGAGGTGACATTTCGCGTTAAATTGGGTTATGCATTCTTATCACAGCAGAACATTATAAAGAATTCCAATGTTAACTTTTTTTTTTGAAAGAAAGAAATCATTGCTACCACAAGCAACATGGGCATAATTTACAATAACAGGAGGTTTTATGCTTTGCACTTATTGCTTGGTACACAAATGTTGCAGTTCCTGTTGAAATATATTAAGAAATGACGAGCAAAATGCCTTTTTTTCCCATCTAAAATTCTATGATTCTATGAAAGTAGAAATTGCAATCCCCTAACCCAACATTAGGTGTATGCTGTTTTTGGTTCTGTGTGAAAAGTATTTGTTATGTTTGTGTGAGTGGATATGTATAAGATATATAGGGATAAAGATATAATTTCATATATTTTGTTCTATATACTCAAGACAAATATCTCTTAAATGGGACATTAGATAATAAAATTGTCTACATATAGAATCTCTATTGTTAATCTTTTCATATTATATATAGCTTTGTGGCATGGGTTTCATATAGCCTCTATTTATCAAGGAAGATTATCTAAATCAGTTTCTATATATTTTGTTGTTAATATTGCATTTTAAGGGCTACAGCTTCATAGTAAATTTTTATTAGATTCTTTGTGATTATATATATATATATATATATCAATCATTTTTTCCTAATGTAAGTTACAACCAGTACAAAGTTGTAATAAAAAATACATTGAAGTCTATTTCTTGTTATATTTTTTTTTGCAAAAAAAGTTATGTGATATGTTACATGAAAGTTGAATTTTATTGAAATGTGAAGGGTTTGATACTGTCAGGTAATGAGTGGGAGAGCATAGAGCATACCCCTCCCTTTACGAGCTCTCTTTCATACAAAGTAAGAGTTTGTGCCCAAGCATTTCACAAAACACTGCAAGATAAGCGTTTTGAAGATCACAAAATATCACACACTGTGCACTCCTAATAACAGTTCAGTATGAGTACTAGCTGCTAGTATACAATATAGTTCTTCAATTAAAAGATATAGCCAGCCCATGGTATACACATGATGATTGCAGTCAATGCCCGATCTAGCCAGCTTTCCATTCTTACTATGTCTGTACACAGGATTTCCCTGGGATATTTTGCAGTCTGGTGTAATAAAGAAGTAAGTGCAGTTTGCATGATCAAGTAGCTTTGGCTCCTAACTTCTGTAGGATGACATGTGCCAACTATTTTAGTTGTGCTCTCTAATGTGGTGATGGGTCCAATGAACACCTACTTATTTCTACAGTAAACTTCTAAATCACAAACGAAAGGATGAAAGACCTGAATGGAAATGGCATAACGTGACAACTTCCACAGATTGCACTTGATGGGAATCTCATGGCCTGTTTGGAACTCATATTTCTTTTTTAAAACAGCAAGACTTGCTTGGTTGGTATGTTTACATGTTTACACCACATTTTTAAGATTATTTTGTGCAATCACAATTAATGTAATCATAACACCAGAAACAAATCCAGCAAGTAGCGTCGTTATGAATAATCATCTTGGTCCTTATAGGCGTATGCATCTTGTGCTCCTTCCTGAACAAATTCTTCTTTTTTCTCCCAGCCATTAGGCCAGCCTCCGTTCTCCTGTGTGGTAGCACCGTAAGACTTGGTGGTGCCGTAATTTATATAATTCTGGGTGATGTCCCCCGTCTCTTCATCCAGCTCATCTTCATGAATGAAGCCGCATTTTTCTTCACTTGTTTCCTCGGGGTCTGCCCAAGGTTGTTTCTCTCCTGAGGCAAATATTGCATAAAATATGACTCCGCCATAGTGGACCAGTGCAGCAATGAGGAAGACGTACTGCCACTCTTCACGGGACTGTGGGGGGAAAGCAGGGCTGTGAGAGCGGACTTTAGAGTGGAAGGCCACCCTGGGGACACGCTCTGCCCTCAAGCTTTTCATGAGGCACTATCTTTGGGGCCACCCAGGTCGGGCAAACCCTTTGATATTAAACTGTTTGTCTTATTATTTAAACATTTAAGGTAAAAGGTTGAAAATAAAATCTTAAATAGATAGCTCCTCTGCTGAGTTCAAAAATAGTCTCTTTTATGTTTATTAATCATTTTTTTAAAGTTTTCCTTTTGGGGAGGGGGGTTGGGGGAATTCACTATGTAACCGAAGCTGGTCTGGAAATGAGGGTTCTCCTAACTCCCCTCAATGCTAGAGTGACAGCCATGCACCATCTTAGCCAGTACTCCATTGCTTTGTCTTTCTCATTCATTTTCCTCATTTCCAAATGTTAAAAACTCAAATTTGAAGCCCTATATGTACATATAAAGACAGCTAAATAATAGTATTCCACATAAAACTGCCTCAGAATCTGGGTTAAGATTGATAACATCCTTGTCACAACAAGGATATCAGAAATACGTATTTTTTTTTTTTTTTTGGTATAAGGCCCTAGCTTGTATACTTAACACTTCTAAATAAATAAATAATCAATGTATTTAGGAAGGGCTTGAGAAAACCTTGATGAATGGTTGGGGACGTGGACCTTCCTGGAGCTACTGTAGAGATCTGTCCCTCTGGGTTTAATTTGTCCTTCCTACTTAGAGGTGGGCCAAAGCTGCTTCCCAACCATCAGAGAGCATTTCTACAATGGAACCACGTTTACTCCTACCTTGTTCTTTGTCATTGCACCAACAATGATCGGGCAGACCATCCCCGACAGTGTGCCAACGCCATTTGAAATGCCCATTAAGATACTGGCGTACCTTGGAGCAATATCCAAGTGGTTAACATTGAAACCTGAAACATACATAGAAACTTGGGCTCAAGGCAGCATAAATGTCTAAGAAGTGAATATCTGGTACCGAGCATCAGATCACATCTTCCCAAAGGGTACTGGATGCATACCATGTGCTTTTCATAACTGCATTCAAGGGCACCATGAGAAGGAAAGGACATGGAATCTCTTTTCCAGTACTTACTATGGCTCACTGACAAGCATTCTCTTAAGGAATTGATCAAGTACAACAAAGAAACAGTCAGAAGGGGAAAGGTGAACAATAGCGTTTCTAAATGATGTTTCCAGATGTTATAACTGCTGTCCAGCACATAGATAAATATTAGCAACGATCAAGACGAATATAGACAAAGAGGGTGACTCTTACCAGAGATAGCAAATCCACTGAACCCTACTGCAAGCACCAAGAAGGAGATGGCCACCCCTCTAGTGTGAGAGTAGCCAACAACCAGAAGCAGGGTGGCTTCCATGCCAAAACCTTCGGAGGCAAGCATAGGAGAGCATTATGGTTTTGAGCATTTTTTACAATGTATTTTGATCATATTCTTCTCCTCCCCCAAATCTTCCCAGAGCCACCCGCTACTTCCTTACCCACCCAATTGTGTCCTTGTTTAAAAAAAAATAGACAAAAACAAACAAAAATCCTATTAAGTGGTGTCCATAGGCTGTTGGGTGTGTGGCCTTCCGCTGGGTTATGGTCTGTTTATTAGGACTTACACTCCCTAAGAAAACTGAGTCTTCCTCTCCCAGCAACTATCAGTTGCCAATGCCTCCTCAGTAGGGGTGGGGCTTGGTGTCCATCTTCTCTCAGTGCAATAGTGGCATAAACATAATTGGATTAGCAACTACTGACATGACAAGTCCTACTCCACAAGATTAACCCGTGTGTGGCACCATTATTGGGCCAAGAACCTGAGGTTAGACAAGGCATAGGCCCGATGGGAGACCTTTCTACTTTAACTTTGCTAAATCGACATATTAAACTAACTCCAAGTGACTTACTTACCTTAAAACCTGCATATTGACATATCTCTCAGCCCTCATCAGAGAAACCTTCTGTTCACAGTAGATAATGATGAACACAGAGACCCACAACTCCCAAGGTGTAGAGGATAAGACACCACAGAATTCTCAGCACCAAGCAGAACATAAGTACTGTGCATGCTCGCACATGCACGCGCGCGCGCGCGCGCACACACACACACACACACACACACACACACCTTCAAATGCTCAGGTATCATTGTGGAGGAGGGCACAGAAAGAGTGTGAGGGACAGAGAGAGTGGATGACTAAAAGGAAATGGTGTCTTCTAGACACAGCAGGGCAGCCTCACATATGAACTCACAGTCATTGTGACCGTATGCATAAAACCTGGACAAGCCCAAGTCATTACTATAGCTTTTAAAATTACAAAATTATAGTGTAACTTTTCCAAGTAAACCAAGACTACTAACAAACTCATACCAGTTTGGACAGTCTACCTTAGAAAGACATGATGATAATAATTTGTGCCAGAGATTATTGGGCTAGGGAGGTTTATTACTATATGTACAAATGACTTTGTTAAGTGTTGAGTGTTGAAAAACTTGGCCGTGGGAAAATGATTTCAAATGAACAATGAAGGTGCGGGCCTAACTGCCATGCAGTAGTCTAACACACGCAGAAAATCATATTCATGTGTATGTAGATCACAGGACCCTCAAACAGGAACATATGCTTACCACTCCGCACACACTTACCACCACAATTCATGATCTTTCTCACTGTAGTTGTTGAAAGAATTTGCTTGCTTCTTAGAAAATCTGCAATTTGCCCCCCGATAGGCACAATGATCGTCATGACAAGGTGTGGGACCGCAGATAGCATGCCAACCTGACAAAAGACCAGAGGGAACAAGAGTAAGAGAGAGTGGGCAATTGAGTGACCCTGGCTTCCTGTCTCTGTCTTCATCTGCTCCTTATGAGCCAAGGAAGGAAGAACACCGTTTCCAAACGCACCCTCACTCTCCTAGAGTAAGCAGTAAAGTCCACAGAGCAAATCGCAAAAGCTAAGTAAATTTGCTTTGATCCTTTTTCTGTAATCTTAGAGAAGAAAAAAATTTTTATTGCTACATTATGATTCAGTGCATTCTGAGTTCATGAATCAACCCTTCTGAATCTTGTCAGCGAGTGAGTCACACTTGTTTATCCATCTCGTATCCTTAAGTGTGTTTGCACAAATGCATCATTAATGAGAGGAAGAAGGCTGAGGGAGAGATCTAGGGAGGAAAAGATGCCTTTGGCTGTATTTAGATTTTTTTACTTTATACAAAAGGTGAAAGACTACACATTTGCATTTTAAGATACCTCTTCTAAGTTTCATAGCATACATTTCATTTATGGAAACTCACACAAATTCTTCAATTTTACTTATTTGCATCAAGTGTTGTTATACCATGGTATGCAGTCTCTAAAATGATTTCATAGAAATTAGGACAATCCCAAATCTAGCATGCTTTCAACACACATTTTTAACAATTAACTATGAACAAGAGACAGTTCCCTAGGTACTGATGGGGAGGAGATATGAAAAATAACACATTTAAATGGGCTATTGCCATATGAGTGGAGGTTCTCACTAGAGTATATTTTTGAGGCACAACTTTTGGCAAAGGAAAGACTAGAATGTATTGTTTGTGTTTCAGCACATCTTCCAAGTGGGTTATAGGGGATATGATATACAGATTCTGCTTTTGGTTTACAGTGACATGCAGAATATTGTTCATGCTCGCAAATGAGAGTTATGGTCATGACTAGTTGAGAGAGGAAAGCAATCCAAGGCAGATTCAGATTTGAACTGTTGAGTTGTCTATTCTACTTAGGATGGGAGCTTTTATAGTTGTATTATTGAATAGGAAAACTGAGATTGAAAAGGCAGTTTTTAAATAGTTCTACCCAAGTCCAAGGACTGAGCTCTTAGTGTGGATTTGCTCAGCAACTATGAAAAGGAATTTTAAATCAGATATTATATATAAGCATACTGGTTTGCTTACAAGTAGGTGTTCAGGAAATGTGACAACATAAATAAAGGTATAAGGTAAATTGAGTATATAGAAAATATTGCTTTGGAGAATAACATGTTGGAAAAACATAGTGGTCCCTTATTCTTAGTCACCAGAGGTATATGTCAAAATTCAACATAAATGAGGAAGATGCTGAAGAGAACACACACATGTAAATGTTTTCTCAGAATCCCATGTTATGCTTTCGTTTTACAAATGCAGGCTACCTGCTTAAGAGTGACATTTCCTGTCATTAATTACTCTTTCAGCAAAGCCAGGAACAAAACTGAGAGGATCTAACAGCTAGAGGCCGCCGAGAGGAAAGCTTTGGTCCTAGTTTGGGTGCGTGGAAGTATGAAATCTTCTAGATTCTTAGGCAAAATTTCCTGCAAGTTATCCATCAGCTCTGGTGACTTATCAATAAATCCTGCACACATTATCTGTCTGATCTATCTCCTCTCGGATTGTCTTTAGTTTGTTTTTTTGTTTTCATGAGAGTAAGGTGGCTATTTATCATCTAAACCTGTTCTTAGTAGTCCCAGGTCCCCAGACACTACTCTTCCCTCTTCTGTGCCAACTCCATCTGAACCGTGTTTTGACACTGTTGGGAGGCAGAGCATGAAGTACCCTCTCCAACTGAGGAGCTCAAGGGAACAAAATGTCTCCTTTCATCTGATCCTCCCCTGTATTCTGACGTTTAATGGTGCTCATTAAAATCCTAAAATTGACTTTGCTATGATTTGCCACTCTCAAAGGAGCTGAAAATACATACGTACTACCATAGCAAAATACACACACACACACACACACACACACACACACACACACACACACAGAGATAGTTCACTTATGTGTATGCATACATTAGGCCCTATATATAACTACGTAATACTGTGTGCAGTGTGTACATGCCTGTGAGTATTGCACATGGACTTATGTTGTCTTAACTAAGTAAGCCTATTTGGAATGAAGATTAAGGTAGGTTTCCCCTGTGTGGTTCCATATATATGATATATGTGTTAAAGCTCTAGCACATAGATAAGAAAATTAAGGATGAGAGTTATTCAAAGACCAGCCCCAAGTTGTAGGTCAATACTTCATTGTGCAGCTTAGGTCCAAAGTCACATGATCTGGACACACCTGGATGTCCTAGGCCCACCATGACCTCTTCCAACTTTTTTTTTTCAAGTTGGAGAATTTAAAACACTTTTTACCCACTTACCATGATGCACGGAGAATGTAACTGAAACTTTAGTTTAAAAATAAGTGAATTGATCGACCCATGCATAAGTTCATTTAGTTTTGAGAACTACCCTGATTTTATTCAAGTGTTTTCAATTCATTGGGGGACATGAGCCCAGGAAGATCATTTCATTACCATCAGTTGGCACCTCTCCCCACCCCCACGAGTCCTGGCTTTATTAATAGCTGCCGGGTGTCACATTTGTCCTAGATTATGAAAATGGACTCATACCTCCAGCAGTCTTTGTTGAGAGGTGTGAGACTCTCAGAGGTCCCGAGGCTGCCCTGCAATGTTTGATCTGCTCCGGGGAGAAGAGGCTGGCCTACAGCAGCCATTCTTCTCAGGGAGAGGGGAACTGTTTCCCTAGAAACCGCTGCTTCAAAAGAGCTCTTAGGCCAGCAACTGCCAGGCTCAGGCTTTCTCTAGCCCAGCTCTCAGATAGCCTTTCAATATGACACAATATGAACAGCTCAAGCCCACGCCGGACTTATGTAATGACACAAGGAGAAATGGCATGATTGTTGCCAGCAAAGGTAAATGGATTCAGGCCTCAGCAGAGAGCTGCACACAGAGCTCAGAGCTGGCACTCAGCACTGTCCTGCTAAGTGTGTGACTCAATGTACAGGTCAACTGACGTGTGACACTGTAAAGGGGATCAAAACAGAAATGGAATGTCCGTGTCCTAGGTCTATAACTAGTCAATATACCTTTGGGCAGTTTCAATAATCACCCTCAGTTCTGTTTAATCATCAGTCAGACAGAAATGATGATAGCTAGCCATCTGGTCTACCAGATGAGGTTATTCATGATTATGAAAGAAACTTCTAGAATTTCACATCCCTATACAAACGGAGTGTTTAAAGTTGAGTTCTCCCTTATAGAAAATCTGGAAATGGATTTATTTCTGTGTCTGTAAACAAACATCTTGCATGCCCTGTGTGTGTGAATTGGTAAGATTTTTGTTTATACTACAAAGCTGCAAATATCGGGAAAGAGAAGCAATGTTGTATTTCCGAATAGCACTAAGTGTCCTATAATAGTCTCAACAAATACTTGTTAGATTAAATTGGATGAGCAAAGTGCAAGGGCATTTTCAGCTTTTTGATTGCTAAATGTAACTTTCAATTGGACACAGAACACGGAAGAAGAAGAGGTGGATAGTAACCCAAACACAATTCCATTAGACTAGATTGCCTTTCTTTCTAGCAGTTTGATTGCCTCGGCCTAAAGATTGTTGTATTTGTTTGTAGGGAAAGGGCTGCATTGTTGCTCAGACCCATTGAGACATAAGCTACAGGAAGACAGAGATGAGATTTTTTTCCCCTGGATACCCAGAACTAGAGAGATATTTCTAGCAGGCAACAGAATAGGACACTTGCAGACACACCATGCAAGCACGCGCACACGCGTGTGCACACACACACACACACACACACACACACACACACACACACACACACAAAATTACCTGGAGGTAAATCATCAAGGTTAGAGGACAAACTTTTTGTTAAAGAAAGGAATATTCACTTAATACAAACATTCTCCCATACTTTAATGAGGTGAATTTGTACATACCTTGCTGATTTCAAATCCAAAAACTTCCTCAAAATAAGCTGGTTGACTGATGAGCAGTAAATAAAAAGTCCAACTCCTACAGAAGTTGGCAACAATTATCGCGTAGACGGGCATGGATGTGAAAAACTTCCTCCACGGGGTCTTGAATTTCTGAAAGTTCAAAGAGTGTAACCTGTTTTAGAGTTTTCAGACTTAATGTGGTGCTTTCTGTTTTCAGGTGCATGGACTGGAGTGCGAGTGTGAGAAGAGATGGTAATGACAGCTTCCCACTTCACCTTGGGCGGTGAAGAGTCATTAAAGGAGCAAACAAAGCACCAGTCTATCCCTCTGAATAAGTACTATGGTTTCTAAAGTATGTAAAATTCCCATATATAGAAAATAAATTCCAAACCCATTGGTTTTAATGTCTAAGATTTTAAAGCAGTTTTTTTTTCTCAGCAAAATACGACCAAATCAGTGGCTTTGTGATATCTAAAATGCTGAAAGCTGGATGTACTTGGACAAGAAAGAAAATATAAGAACCTGTTATTGCCTATTCTCTCTGAAGTCAGCTGAGACATCATCTACCTGTAAATTCCCTTGACAGTTAGTGGAGACCATTACATTTTATGACACTAAGATATAAGTTCCTGAAATATCCCATGATGTTGAAGGTCACCAGGTACAGCCCAGGACATCATTACCAGCTAATTATGACATTTGGGTCTTTTCAAAATAAAAACAAAATACCTGGGGATGGCCGTGGTTATACTATCTTAAAAATTAAACCTCATACACTTAATATTTTAGACTTCAAACTATTTCTTATAGTCACAGATATTTTCTCAGTTACCTCATAGTAAAGACAAAAGCTGTCGCTGCCAAAGATACTCTCCTAAAATAACCTCATTCAGAGTTCTATCGTGTCCTTGTCATGATAAAATGACCAACACAGGAAGCAAATTCTCTCACAGACTTAGTAATTATTTCTTCATGTTGAACCCTGTAATTGTTAGTATTAAACTGTCTGTGCTTAGACTTTCAAAGATCACTTCAAATATAGCATAGTAAGAAATCATGTAAGAAACATGCACCAGTAATATATAATAAACATTGTAGCTTTTGGTAAGTACTTGTTCTGTGACAGCATGATTGGTAAGCTCCAAGGGATACGTATGTTTTTTTAATCCTGTATGTCATAAATGATGAGGATACTTCACAGATAAACAAAAATGGCTAAATACTGGAATGTGTGCATCAGAATACCTCTGTGTATGGAGCAGGTAGAAGTCAACAATTCCTTGTTCCTACTGAGAGAGTACTTCTTTGCTTATAGCAGCATTATCTTCCCTGATGCTACATTCTTCATACGGTAAAGCAATTCCCCAACAGAAGTATCCATTTCTAAAAGATTTATTTTGTAATGTGCATATTTGGTCTGAACATCTGTCTGTGCACCACATGAGTGCCCAGTGCCCACAGAGTTCAGAAGAGGGGTATCAGATCCCCTGGAACTGGAGTTACAGATTGTCATGAGCTTGCTCTGCAGGTGCTGGGAATTGAACCTTAGTCCTCTGGAAGAACAGTCAATGCTCCTTCTTAACCACTATCTCTCCAGCTCCCAACTATCTTATTTTATGGCTTAAAGATTGCCGGGAATTACAAGAAGGTATGCAGCATCCTGACAATGTGCTGTTTATTCAGATGCTTTGGGAATATGGTTATGATAACAACTTGTCCATGTACAATCCCTAAATTTTCCTATATTTATATCATGTTTAAAATTATTCCCTAGAGAACAACATAAAAGATTTAAGTCATGCGGCTGACGGTAACCTGTGATTTTTCATTGGATGCACACGCAGAGCAAGGGATTATGAAAGACTAGGAAGGCAGAGTGATTCTCACAGATGTTAGCCGGGCTGTGCATTAGAAATTTGAATGTGGCCATGAATTAGGCTGTGTCGGTGAGTCACTGCTGATTGTGTTACATCCTGTAGATCTCTACAGAGGAGAAGATGGCACATTCATGGGACAAGAGTTTGAAACTGTCCAGAAAGGTAAAAGTAAGCAGGACAAGATGCCAACTGTGCTTGTACCTATCTAGGAGCCTTCTGGATACTGAGTCCTCATACCGCATGCCTCTTCAGCAGGCTATAATTCAAACCCAGACCTTGAACATGCTTGGGTCAGGCTAGAGATCCCAAACTCTGAAAACAGGCCACATCCCTGAGACACATTCCATAAACCTTCCCATGCTCCCTATCTGCTGACACAGTTGCTGCTGGTCAAAAGACATCCGGTTCTCCTGTCCGCTGGGGCCCACCTTTCTCTCGGCTGCATCAAGAAGCACACTGTTCTGGTGCCCCTGTACTTGGTAATCTCTCCGCTCTCCCTCCCTCCCTCTGGAGTATTTTGGGTGCCCTCTGTGGAAACTCCCTGGCCAAAGATTTCTGGGTCAATACCGATGCTGGCTTCAGAGAAGCATTGTTGATTGTGTCAGCAGTGCTCAGACAAAACAATCTGTGACTGTGTTGACTGCTTTGTTGTGCGCAGTGTTTGGTTCAAAAGAACTTGAAACGTAAGTTCTACCTACATTTGATCTTATTTTAAAATGTATTTGCCAAGTGACATGACTATATGAAACCTAGTAAGAAGAAAGATACAGCGCTTTTAACGGACAACGGGGTATAGGAAGTGGAAAGCCAAACTAAGCCATGCTTCTAAACCACTGGTCCTCAACCTTCCTAAGGCTGTGGCCCTTTAATGCAGTTCCTCATGCTGAGGTTATTTTCCTTGCTACTCCGTAACAGTAATTTTGCTACTGTTATATATCATGATGTGAATTTTTTGGAGATAGTGGTTTGTCAAAGGGGTCACAACCCACGGGTTAAGAAATACTTCTCTAACCCATCTATTTTTATATTTCATTTTTCATTCTGAGAGAGGTTGGGGAGAATGGATGGGAGAGACAGAGAGAGAGAGGGGGACAGAGAGAGACAGAGATAGACAGAAAGACAGAGAGAGACAGACAGAGAGACAAAGAGAGAGACAGAGAGAGAGGGGGGGACAGAGAGAGGCAGAGATAGACAGAAAGACAGAGATAGACAGAAAGACAGAGAGAGACAGAGAGACACAGAGAGACAGAGAGACAAAGAGAGAGACAGAGAGACAAAGAGAGACAGAGAGAGACAGAGAGAGAGAGAGAGAGAGAGAGAGAGAGAGAGAGAGAAAGAGACTGGTGATCGGTACCAGACTACTTCTATTTAATAAGGAACTGTAACGCAGTTAATCCAGGATGGTAAGATGAGCCGTACAGATAGGCATAGACACCATCGTGAAATGCTTACTTCCATTGCACCTAACAGATTTGCGCTCTCTCCAATGCTCTCTTCTATGTATCTCCGTTCTTCATCTGTAATGGTAGGGTGCTTTGCAGGACTCTCGTAAGACACCAGAAGCCAGAACATGTACCAGACCATGCCAAAGCTTCCTGCAAGAAAGGGTTGACAAGGCGATGAAAGGCAGTTGCCAGAAATACAGTTAACAGCCAAAGGTCGAAGATTAACAATGATCTCAATGGGAGCCATTTGATGTGGTGTGGGTAGCTGTCTTTAGCAACTGCTTTCTGTCCTCTGCCTCTGGACATCTCGAAAGGCTGATACCTCGGTATATTTTTGTCTCTAATTAAGCAGCACTGATACATGGGAAACTTACAAGCAACTACTGAATGATAGAAGTTGGGAGTTTAGTCACACATCTCATATTCTGTCACTGAGCTGCTCCAGGCTGGACACAATGCCACACGGCAGAAGGATAATGAGCAAAACCAAATTATTCATTTTGGAGAATTTCATGAAGTGAGAGGTGAATCTTTTTCCTGTTTGCTGACCTTCAATGTACAAAAGTGGTTTAAATTTCCAGAGAGGGAGAAATGTCTGTTCCCCTCTCCGCCCAGCACTTCTAAAGGTCATACACTGTTTTGAAGTAAAACACAGAAGAGTTTTCTGGCCTAAATGACCATGTCCGATGAACACAGGCCTCCACAACTAATACGGAAGCCCTTCACGTGATGTGACCTACACCGCATCCTAGCTCAGACTTGGCCGATCGTTCTTTTGGACTGACAGAAATTACATTTCTGGGCCATAAACTGTTTTCTCTGCATTCCCGTCCCCATCTTTATTTATCACCATCAGCATGGATGCACACTCTCACTGTGCATTGTAAATCTGTATACATCAACATGAGGAGGAATTCCAGGGGATTTATCCTGCTTTCCCCACTACCCGCCATCACATTTTTCTTGCAATCTCTTCCCTTCATCCCTCAGGTAACAATCTAAATGCTCCTGAGCTAACTAATACTTCTTCACATTTCTCTATTTAGTCTCCAAGACATCTTCCTTAACCCTGCACAGAGCTTCTGGTGTGCTCCCTTCCTTTTAATTGCTGAACCCAAAGCAAATGTGAGGCCGGATGTTGTGTGAATCTCTTATATATGTAGTTATTGTGGCAGGGTTTTTCTAGGCTTAAATCCTGTGTCGTACGTTGATTGTAGAATTCAATGAGCATCAGAGTCACTCGAGACCTCCACTACAAACCGGAAAGGTTTAAGTTTTCTGATCCAGGGTCCCGTTACATGCTATAGTCTGACCTCTAAATCAGAGTCCTACTGCCTCGGCCTCTAAGTGCTGGGATTTTAGTGTGTACTACAAGGTCCAGTGAAAAGTAACATCTACAAGCATCCTTTGGGGGGGGATGCTGTTTCAATCTCACAGAGCAGTGTGTGTCAGTCACACAGTGAGCATCCACTAACTGAGAGTCTATCATTTGATGAATATTAACACCGAGTTCCTGTGATGTCTCTAACCGCTCGCTCGTCATGCTTGCCCATACTTCATGTCATGTATGCCACATGCTCATCACTACCATGAACCTGTCTCATATCTTGTGTCCTATGCCACTTGGTGCTGGGTAGCTATTACTTTCCCCATTTACTCTACTGTCCAAGTTCTATCGCACCAACTTTTCAAACAAAAACGGAATGTGTTATTCAAGATCCAGTTTTTGTTGCCGATAGCAATCAAGCATTCTCTGTGTGATTTTTCAAATATCTAATGCTTGTCCTTTGATTCATTATCAATGATAAATATTAAATGAGATGTAATGAAACATAATGGCTTACTTAAATTAGCATTCCTTTTCTTTTAAAAGTACATTTTATGGAAAACAACTTTTTAATACATTTTCTGATCATAGTCTCCACTCCCCCAAATTCTTGCAGACCTCCCTCACCTTCCAACCCACCAAACTCCATGCCCTTTCTTTCTCTATTTAGAAAACTTGCTTTTCTGCAAGAAACAACTACCATTTGAGATGTGCCTACGACTTTAGAGTTCCATCGTGTCATCAAGTAAGTCATAGACTAAGCCAAATCAGGGTAGCAAGTAGCCAGACAAAGTACAAACTGTGTTGAATCACAGAGCCTTGTGAAAACCTAATGAAAAAGTTCTCTCCAGGAGCCCAGAGAGATGGCCCCGCAGGTGAGGACACTTCCTATCACCTTTGAGTTCTGTTCCCAGAATCCACGAGGCAGAAGCAGAGAACTGACTTCTACACGTGGTCCTCTAACCTTCGTGCACATGCCATGGCGTGCACACACACACACAGAGAGAGAGAGAGAGAGAGAGAGAGAGAGAGGGAGGGAGGGGAAGGGAGAGAGACAGAGATGGAAAGAGAGGGAGGAAGAGAGAGAGGCAAATACATATATGGCTTACATTGCTGGACATTTACAGGTCCAAATTTCTGTTAATGGACTCTTCACTACCCAAAGAGCCCTCATATGAAGCAATTATTTGGTAACGTTCTCCAGGAAGATGAATTTTCCATTTTGAGACTTTCTCAACACGGGAACAAATGTGGATGTGGCCAAACTCAGAGAGCTTTAATTTCCGTGACTGGTTACTACTGACACTGTATCACAACTGATAGATGGATTGGCAGGACCACCATTCTCCTGCCTGCCACACCCATTCAGCTGAGGGAGGCAGAATCAAGAAAGAGAGGTGAGTTGGGGCTAACCCCTCAGCAGCTTTCCAACAGGAGCCTCTTCCTCCCCTCACGATCAGAAGCGTCGCTCACTATAAGATCCCTTACTACAATATCACTTAGTGTAACGTCAGAGTCTCAGGAAGCAACGTCTCTTCAGAATATAGAGTTTTTAAGGCGAGCGCGTAGATAAATTGTACGGTGTAAGCTACCGTGTTCATCTTAGCCTCTACATAACTCTATTGCAAGCAAATGTGACATACCATACACATAAAATACCGAAGACCATCCAGTGTACTGCACAAGGATGCCAGCTAAGGGCATCGCAATGACCGCGCCAGCGTAAGAACCTAGAGAGGAAGGGATGAAGGAGGAAAGTGAGTGAGAACAATGAGAGCAACACAAGTTTTCTCCTCACGTGTGCCGGGACTGACACGCACACGCACATGCATGCACACACATGCGCACACACACGCACACGCACGCACACACACGCACATGCACGCACACACGCACACACACGCACATGCACGCACACACGCACACACACGCACATGCACACAAGGCACACACGCACACACATGCAGATGCACACACGCATGCACACGCGCACACACGCATGTATGCACACAAGCACACATGCGCGCACACATGCACGCACACACGCACAGTGCACACGCACACATGCACACGCACGGACACACGCACACGCATGCGCGCACACACACATACCACATACGCGCACACGTGCACACACACGCACACACACATGCGCACACGCGCACACACACGTTCTATCCACCCCCACCAAACATCCAAAACCTCCCATCGCACCTGTGTAGATAGGACATAACAGACAACCGTAGCTGGGTGTGGACTGGGAGGTGATGAAGAGCACTTACTGCTCTCACAGAGGACCTGTGTTCTGTTCCCAGGCCCCACACAGTGACTCACAACCATCCATCACTCCAACCCCGGGGATGAGGTGCTCTTCTCTGGCCTCCCAGGACAGCAGGCACACAGATGCTGCACTTACATGCATGCAGACAAACACTCCGACAGGTCAGATCAAAGGAAACAGATCTTTCTAGAAAGGCATGCATTGTCTTGCACTACAAGTTTTATCTTCACATGGTGTTTTCTGCTTTTATTTTAAAAAAACTGATTGTGCAAACAGTATTTCAGATAGCGACAAAAACTGCAATATTTAAAGTCTATGAACGTAAGCCTTAATATCTACAACTTCAGAATCTACAGATAATAACATTACTGATAATTTATTATTGGTGGGTTGTTTACAGTAGCTCTGAATTTTAAAGGGGATTTCTGTTGTCTCTTGGTCTGATTTAGAAATGGAACTTTTCTTGCCTAACTATCAGGGGCTCAAAAAGGATTTGTTTTCAGGTGGCCAAGCATGGTGGCACATGCCTTTCATCTCAGCAGATCTTTGTGAGTTCAAGGGCAACCTGGTTTAAATAGGGACTTCCAGACCAGTTCTGCATAGCTATCTCAAAAATAAAAAAAATAAGTAAACAAATAAAACTACCAATTAATATATGCGAAAGGTCCAACTTCTAAAACAATACAAAACGCAACGAAAAGCTGATTTAAAGATGCCATTGAGAATTACGGAATTAAAAAAGTGGTCAGAAACCAGACACTTTTGTAAATAGATTTATCAGCTTCAAATCCCTATCTATGTTGTCCCTAACTGTGAACCCACCACAGCTACACAATGCTCACCACAAAAGGAGGTGGTAGCCAGCCTACTCCTCTCCAAAGGAGGGGCCCACTTGCTCCATATCCCGTGACAGGCTGGATAGGTGACACCCTGTAGTGGGAAAAACCAACATGGGCAGTTAGGATGCAGAGCCATTGGAGTGAGCACACCCCCTCCCCCAGCCTGACTCTAATCAAATGGTACAGGCCCTTACAGAACCAATGGAGTTCTGTTTAAGACATTTTACCCAGACCATGACTGCACAGAGCCTCTTCAGATGTCCCCACCCGTCAGGCTTTCCTCTTATTCTAATTTTCTTCTCATTAAAGCAGAAGATAAGATTGCCTACCAGTTGGTTTACCTGCAATCCTAAATACTTTGTGAAATTTGGATGCCTTTTGTGAGGCATCATATCAAGTGGTTCCCAAATACAAAGACCCTAAATAGGAATTCAGCCATGTAGAAACTGAAGTTAATAATAACTAGCTTTTTCTATAATTTTGATTTTATCGCATTTTTCCCCTCCATTTTGGAAGGAAGAAGAATCCTCGCAGTGTTTTTATATTTATGTGGCTTTTCTATTTCCATCCCACTCCAGGTAGAGAAGGCACAGTTTATAGGTCAAACTTGGGTTTTTAAATGCCATTCCTTCTTCAAAGTGTTCAGGATACTACATCAAGAACCAGTTGTATAGTTACATGACCAAGAATATGCTAAACAAAACCCTTCAGTGTATTAACGGAAAACAGACTTAAAATTCTCAAGGGGGCTGGAGAGATGGCTCGGCAGTTTGGTTCCCCGCATCTATCCATAACAGTCTATGACTCCGGCTCCAGGGCATCTAAGTCCTCTTGCCTCCTCTGGTGCCTACCCTCATGTGTGCATACCCATATGTAGACATGTACACCTACCCATAAAAAAAACGATTCAAACCTTGATCCTTCCAGAACCACTTTCAAGTCCTAGGGATGCCTGTTTAGCATGCATGCATGGGACCCTGGGTTTGAGCCCCAAACACATTGATCACCTTACATTCCCAGTGCTTCAATCTTTATTTTAACAATATTCAGTACGGTTAATATCTATTTATACACGAAGACCAAAATAAGCTTGCAGCTTTCAGTTTTAGCCAAACTTGAAACGATGCCACCCTGTAGTTCTTACCTCCACAAGCCCCTGCAATATCCTAACGAAGATGACGCATCCATAATGCACTCTGGCTGCTGACGGGATCAGCATATTGAGGGTAGAGGTAAGCAGTATTGCAGCCCCAAAGACCCTGGAAGACAGAGATGGGAAGATGTGTGACTCAGTGTGACTCAGACAATGCAAAACTCCTCAGGTCAAGCTAAGTAGTTAAGAAAAAACTACAACCGGTTTTAAAGTAGATGTTCCCCTAAAAGAATAAAATAATTCTTATGTGGATTGCCTAGCTGTCATAGATGGGTCCTTGAATTACCTTAAAGTTGTACATTATTTATGTTCAAGAAACACAAGTATTGGTCAAAGGCAATCATAGTTTATACTCCAGACATCACAAGGTTAGATCTCACGGCAGGTGTTTATCTTAATGTACCAATCAATGTCAATTCTCATTCTCCTCCTCCTCGTTCCCATTTTTTCTTTATTGTGGGATACAAAGGTGAACAAATTCTGTCTGAAGTACGCCCACAGGATTGTATATCCACAACGACTTAAGAAACAATTGGAAATAAAACCGTTAAAGATTTCTTTTCTTTTTGCGGGTATAATTTTCATTTAATTTAATTATTTTTGAAAGCATCCATAATTTTCATTCTAAGGAATAAAAATGCACCTTCCATGAGAGTATCAGAACTGATGCCTTGTGTAGAAGTTTGAGGAACACGCTCTTCCCAAGGCTCTAACAAAGCGTTACCGAGTCACACTTGGACCTTTCGGTTCAGTCTGGGTGGGTTGCCTCGAACATGTTACATGAGTTAAAAACTTGAGTTTCTGAAGGAGCCATAATGAGTATTAACCTGATACTGAAATTTGATAAATGAGTTTATGAAGGCCTGGTGCAGAGCAGCTCTCTTCCCGTCCAACAAAGAGCGACTGAGGCAGGTAATTCTCTTGAAAATTTGCAGCCACATCTGTCTTCCTTTCCTCCTCACTGGAGATAGGATGCTGCGCCTCATGTATTCACAGCCATGGCTACTGAGTAGGTGTGCTCTGTGTGGAGTCAAAGACGGTATGGTATGCTAACATTGGAGGGGAGAGCACGTTTGTCTTCTCGTAGCTATTTTGGGGATAATTTGGATTAAATTTACTTTCTATAAACAGAACTTCCTGCCATGACCTTCTTTCTATTGGGAAGAGCTTTAAAATGGTGCGGTCATTAAATTAGTTGGAAAGAGATGAAGTTTTAGTCCTTTCGTTAGTTTTGAGTCTCGACTTCTGGGCTACTGAGATTCTGTAGGATAACCCTTAGTTGTAGGATGCTGGCTTACACATGGAGTGATGTCTAGTCCATCCTTGACCTTTACCCAACAGGTGCAAATGGTGTTCTCCCTCTCAACTCCAACAGAAAGTGTGTGCAGCAATTAAACAAGTATCACTTAGCACACAAAATCAGCCCCTAAGTGGAATCAGTTATGAATATCTGTTGAATGCCAACCACAATCGGAGTTAAATTTAATGAAAGCTTATTTGAGAGAAACCATGCTAAGACCTCACAGGCTGTAACCCCACAACCAGTAAAGGTCACAGCAACACAGGTATAATTCACCCATCTTATACATAAGAACACAATCCTTGCATGTGCCCTTTACTACAGAGTCCACCTTCGGCCTGTAGTGCTTCTAATTCATAACCACATGAAAATAGCTGAATGCTTCTATGTTATGAATTCCCCACTGTCATTCTAATCATTGCCATCGCTTCTGAAAGTACACTGATTGTATCTAACTGAGCAGGAATACAGTGTATCAAACTTTTGGAAGGTAAATGAGATTAGGATCTTATTTAATTTTAGACAATTGCAATGCAAATTATTCAAAGTAATGAAATTTTGAAGCAGCAGGATTCATGAAAGCCTTTAGCTCCCTCTTATCACACCGCCAAGACTAATGAAGCTCTTGCATTCACGGCTCACCTGTGTACGCGGCTTCAAACCCTCATTTGACTGAGCATATTGTGCTCAGAAAGAAAAAGAAGCTTTTCAGAGCACTTGCCATACTTTCCAACTCTATGATCTCAGCTAATCTTCTTAGCTGAGTTAGACTCTCTTTTCATCTTCTTGTTTCTCAAATAAGGTTAAGTGCCTCAGCAAGCCTGGTCAAGAAAACAGCAAGCGATGGAGCAGAAATTTGAACCTAGGCCCTTGCTCTTTTGTTAAGGATATTACTGATATTCAAGGAAGACCCATAGTGCACCAGGAGAGGGAAAGAGAAAAGCAAGGAATCCGGAAGCAGCAATCACCAAACACAAGTGGAAACGATATTCTACCAAGGGTGAACAAGAAGCCAAGCTTTTGATGGAAAGTCTTCTAGCCAGGTCTTAGAGAGGAATACAACAAAGAAGAAAGAAATTGTAAAAGGAAGGAAGGAATCACAGGAGCTCAAAACTGGAAGTGGTTATATTATGGATGACCATACATAATTTATTATGTACTGTGTATGTACTATGTGGTGCCTGGCTTAATGGATGGCATCTGAGAACTGCATGATTTGGCATCGTCATCCTGCAGGCAGAGGACACATCTACACAGATGAAGAATGTCTGCAGCTCTAGGCAACATAACTAAACACAGTAGGTAGTCCATCTTTGACTGAAATGTCACTATCGGACACAAGGCTGGACCAGAAAACAGGGCATTATTGAAGATGGCTGAATGTGTGGTACAGGGTATTAAGGAACAAGAAAAACAGAGCAGCTGTTGGCTGAAGAGAACCGAGGAGCCCAGATGGGACACAGGTAGGATGTGAGGCCATCAACATAAAAGTGACAGTTTGGAATGAGCACGCCGGATGAGATGACTAAGCCCCTAACGTGAAATGAGTGTACAGCTGAAATTGAAGGGTGGGAGCCATATGACCCAGGAGGTCAAAAATGATCCCATTTTCCTGTCACAGAAGCAAATGGCCAAACCCGCTGACAGTGGTAATAGGGGATTAAGGCTGGCATACACAGAGCAAACAAATGTTTGTAATATGCGATCTTTGTCACTTAATAACTGCATGACAAGCAAGCTGACAACCTCTCTGGCCGCTGATTCCCTGCCTGCCACAAGAATTGAACCTCATGCCCCTCCTGACCGTAGACCTAGAGGAAATGATGGCAGCACGCAGACGCCACGCCTGCAAACACATATTTATGACTTTAGCATAACTATTCAAGATAACCAAGGCTCAAATTAGTTCACAGGCCCACTAACCAAAGCAGGGTGAAAGAAAATATGGGGCCTACACAACGGCATGTTACTCAGCCGTAGAGAAAAGGGTATGTCTTGCAGGAAAATAGATGCAAATAGAACGCATGCAGAAAGGTAAGGCAGGCGTGGAGAAACAAGCGACTGCTGAAGATTTTCAACTATGTGGAAACAAAATTTTATAAGATTTGCTGTAGTGGATGACTACAAGAAAACCATGTTAAAAAAAAAAAAAAAAAAAAAAGCAAAACCAAAACCAAACCCGACAGGGAAGTTCCGTATAGCCATTATGGCGACATGCACAAAACCTTTGCAAGCTCGAGACAGACAAATCCTATCATGGGGGTGGGGGTGGTCATGAATTCTCACCCGTAACTGAAGAGCTATTGGCACTTGGTAGCTGCTGGAGGTGGACAGTCAATTTTCGTTAGTGGAACCCTTGATAGGTTGACTACACTCCAGTGGAAGGCTGGGTACCTATGACCATATGAGCAACACAAGCTGGACTCGGTGAGTTGAGGGGAAAGAGAACACAAAGGTGGTTCTCTTTTGGTGTGCCTTTAGGCATGGAAGAGGGGATGGATCTGGGAAGAAGTTAGGGGAAGTGGTTAAATATGATTGAAGTACACTATGCAAAATTCTCAAAGAACTATGAAGGAATAAAAATAAAATGTATGGAAGGAAAAAACCCACAGGGCAACAGAAGGCAGAGGGTAGAAGGCAAACTGGATAGCTATGGAGATTCATAGCAATAACCATGTGTTTATGAGATTAACTTGTACTCAGCAATCGCCTTTTAATAAATAAAAAGGAACTGTGTAGTGATTAAAATAAAAAGAACAGCACAGCACTGTGCAGGGTTAAGAATGTTGGCTTTAACCCAGACCTACAGGGCCTGGATTCAGAAGTCTCCTCTGTCATTGTCACCAAGAGACAGGTATAAAGGAGCTTGGGTAAGGTTCTGTGCTCCATTCACCGTCCTGAGAACAGGAATGTTATACACGACATACGCAGAAGGGTGTAGAGCATCCTAAGCACTTGAGGGGTATTTCATTGTAGAAGGGAAGCATAGGACAAGTGTGTTGACATAACTCCTAAGGTTGTTCAAGATGCAAGTCCGGATCCGACACAAACAAAATGTATCCACCCATGTAAGCCAGTCAATTATGAAAAGAATGTGTGAATGAGCTCTAGACTCCCACTTTAATCCATTGACCACGCCATTAAAAAGCTACTCCCGGGGCCATGCAGATGGGTCAGAGGGTCAAGACACTCGCTGCCAAGACTGAGGACCTGGTTGTGACTCCCGAGAGTCACATGGGAGAAGACAGAACCAACTTTCCCAAGTTGTGCGCTGATTTTAGCACGTGCGCTATCGCACACTCTACCGCAAATAAACAAACAAGAGTTTGGTTTTTTAAGAAAGCCGTTACTGCTAGCCCTCCTGCACAAATGGCGTAACCAGGACACGGAGAGCCTCGGCAGCTCCCCAGGTCATAAAGACAGAGAGCTGAGAATGGCATGCTTGCTGGATCTGTCTGTAGAATTCAGACATCCTATCCCTAAACTCAGTTATCCCCTAAGAGTAGCAGTGATGTGCTAATACCAAAAGTGCCAGAAACACACACACACACACACAGAGAGAGAGAGAGAGAGAGAGAGAGAGAGAGAGAGAGAGAGAGAGAGAGACACACACATACACAGAGAGAGAGAGAAAGAGAGAGACTCTGAGAGCTGTCCCTGCATCTTCATGACACTACCAGCAGGGCGGGTCACTATAAAACACAGTCGACTTCCACTAAAGAAAGTCTAGATTTCAACAAAGAAATGAAGGACACCCAAGAACAGTTTAGCACTGTGGTGGCGACACTCCAGCAAATGTGATGATTACTAAAATAGATTCTGAGGCTCAGCTGCATTTCTCCGAATCCCGGTGACCTTGCTGGCTCTGCCCCGAGGTTCACTGCTTTAACAGTACTGGGTAACCCCAGGCCTAACAAAAGAGGGTCTATGTAGTGGAGGCCCTACAGTACAGGGCAGAAACGGGGGAAGCAGAAGCGCATGCTGGAATGAAAGATGCCATGCTTACGTGTTTGTGTGTGTATTGGTGCCGAGGCCAGAGAAGAACCTTGGGTGGCATTCTGCAGGAGTCTCTATGTTTCACGGGACAGAAAGAACCTAGCACTCACCATGCAGGCCAGGCCAGCTGGCCAACAAGCACGTTCCAGCACTCCGCCTGTCTCTGTCTCCCCAGTACAGGGACTATGAGAGCTTACCACTGCACGTAATGTTTTCACATGGGCTGTGGGATGAATTACAGGGCCCGATGCGTGCAGCATGTACATTACCAACTGAGCTATCTTCAAGGTGCAAAATTAGCAAAGAGTTAAAGCTGATCCAGACCCAAAGTTTTCAGCCTCGTTTTGCCTCTGCTGCTTGCTCTTCAGAACGGCTGAATGGCAAGCATGTTTTGCTTGAGGTATTCATACAGCCTGACTTTGTGCCAGTTAAAAATGGAGCTGGAGACACAACGCAGTGGTAAAGAGCGTTTGCTGTTCTTCCAGAGGAGCTGAGTTCAGTACCAGCATCTGTGTTGGTGGTTACAAGCATGGTCACTCCGGTTCCAGGGGACTGGACACCGTTTCTAGCCCTTGTAAGTATGGACCTATACAAATAAAAGTAAATACCTCTTTTTTAAAAGAACATGGTTTAGGGAGTTACAGCGAGAGATTTGAAATATAAACGAGTTTCCTACAGAGGATGCCCCTGGGTGAGGGAGTGGCCATCACCGACAATTCTAGGTCTCACTTTTTGCACCTGTGAATGTAAACATTTAAGTTCCAGTCAAGGGACCACCATGAAGATGAAAGGAACGTGTTCTGGACGAGGTCTATGCTGTGCAGAGAATTCGCATTCCTCAACCCCGTTTTGTCCTTATCAGCTTTACCCCAATTAGATAATGCTATTTCCAATGGTTGCAAAATGCACGTGGTTTCGTGTCATACTGAAGGTCTAGAAGCTTAAAGTGCACGAAACAAATACTGTGGGAATATTATCTCCCATTATGTAGCACTGGGTTGGTTGAGATCCATTAGTCTTTTAATCTATGCCCCACAGTCCCTCAAACATATGGTGGGAAATCAGTAATGAGATTAGAAAGCAGATAGAGCTCTGTAACCTTATTCTTCAATTCCCCCCTCACACACATACAAACACACACACATACATACACCCACATACACATACAAACACACATACATGCACACACACATACATACACACACACACATATAAACACACACACATACAAACACACACACAAACACACATATACATACAACATACACACATATACATACACATGCAAACATACATACACATACAAACACACACACATACATACACACACATACACATACAAACACACACACATACATACACACACATACAAACACAAACACATACATAAACACACATACAAACACACACACACACAGCTACTTTGATTTCCAATTGGTTTCCTTCGACAGATGTCCCTAAAGTACTTAACAACAATTTTTTATAAGACTTAATTATTGTTTATCTCCATCCCCCTACCACAATTGTATCTTGAAGGATCGAGCCAGCTATGTGCTTGTTCAAGCTGTGTGGTTCTGGATAGAGGGCATATTCTAATGAAGTTAGCATTCCGCACATTTGTGCAAAGACCCTAATAAACATGGACCAATGACCTGGTGTGTGAGCAATAATAAATCTTTGCTCTTTAATTATTCTCTGTCTGCCTCAATGCCTTCTAACCAGGTGGTCATTCTTCTGGTTTGTTGTTGTTGTTTGTTTGTTTTGTTTTTAACTTTTAAAGTCATAGGCTGTTGTTCTAATGTCCTGTCAATTCTAGAGGGCTGAACTACTTTTCCTAGATGACAGAAGGTTTGCCAGCCCTGGATTAAAATCTAGGTATTCCTGATGAAAAACCCTTACTTGATACAATTCTGTGTTGTTTTGACTTCTTTTTGATAGCCCATAGCTAACTTCTGAGTTAAAGTACAAGCATGAGCTGGGCAGTGGTGGCGCACGCCTTTAATCCCAGTACTCAGGAGGCAGAGGCAGGCGGATCTCTGTGAGTTCAAGGCCAGCCTGGTCTACAGAGTAAATTCCAGGACAATCAGCGCTACACAGAGAAACTCTGTCTTGAAAATCAGCAATAGCAAAAAAAAAAAAAAGTACAAGCATGAAAGCCTGAGTTCAAATCTCTAGAGCCCAGAAAATCCAGTTAGTGGGCCTCAGAAATGTCACTGTGCCTATGGTGAGACAGGAGAATGCCTCATTGCTTGTGGGCCAGTAGTATTATGTAAGCAGATGTGACAACAAAGATAGCCTGTCCCAAATGACGATGGGGGTAAAGACTGACATCCAAGTTTGTCCTCTGACCACACTCGAACTGTGGTATACATGCACCTTCCCTCATGCACATGAACACACACACACACACACACACAATATATATATATATATATATATATATATATATATATACACACACATACACACACACACACACATATATATATATATATTGAGTATGATGACACAAGCCTTTGATCTGACACTAAGGCAGCGGAGGCAGAAGGATCTCTGTAAGTTCAAGGTCAGGCTGGTCTACACACTGAAACTCTGTTTCAAAACAATAACAATAACAAAAACAAACTACATAATCAAGTTATTAGGAAAAGTGTGCTTAGAAAAGAACATCATTTGTAATCAAACCTCCTGGGGTCGGTCATTCCTGGCTCCACCTCTTACTCTTGGGTTGTATTGGGGAAAGCAACTCAGGTTTTCCTCCATGTGAGGGTGAGGAAAAGAAATATTTAACTGCATAGTAAAAGTAGTTCTAAAAGAAAATTTACCTGACACGATTGCTTGACAATTTGGTTCGTTTTTAGTTTTTGGACTGCAAAAGTCAGTTCTCTATAGCATGTTTTAAAAAAATGTATTTATGTTACTATCACACATTTAAATATATACTGGAATCACTAAACTGTAAATGAAAGCTTCCAATAAGGTACACATGTCAACAATGAACTAAAGAACTTTGTTTACCGCATGCATTCCTTAAATATGACGGGGAGTAGTGAGATGGTTCTCAGTAGACAGACAGTTGGTTTGTTTTGACTTCTTTTGGTAGTCCGCGGCTAACTTCTAACACAGGAACTCACACATGGTATGATTGTGAGTCACACAAGGCTGTGAGACGTTGAAGCGGAACAAAACGGAATGAAATTTATCAACCAATGCGTAGTTTCGTTGCTCTGCAAGAGCACTGGGAAACTTATGGGTGCTCTTAATGTCCTCAAAGAACCATATGAGGATCTACAACATAAAATGAGGGGCATTTGCTTACTGAAGGTGTTTTTCGAAACAGTAAATGATATGGTTTTCGCGTTGTTTTCTTAGCTCAAATAACACGAACAACATGAATTCTTTGACTTCTTTCAAGTGAAGAGAACTAAGCTCTGTTGGTTTTCACTGCCGTGTTACACATGTGAAGACACATCCACAGACACAGGCGTGCACACACTCTCAGGCACACACCCAGGCACGCAAACACACACCACTGTTTTTTCTCGCTCTTTTTTTTAATGCATTAATTTTTTGAGAATGTCATAGGAAACATTTTGATCATATTCCTTCCCCTAACCCCTCCCAGCCCCTCTCCCACATTCCACCTCCTCTTAAGCATGGAAGGATCCCACGTTCTACAGTCATGTGCAGGCCTGGCTTGTGAACAAAGAGGAGACTCTGTGCCTCTAAGGAGAACGGACACTGTGGAAATGCAAACAATACCCACATCTTACACAACCACGCATGATTAACACGCACCTCAGCTGCCATGAGGGAGATGTAGATCTCAGTTGTACACGTTTCTGTGATCGCCTGCCCCCAACACCCTGGAGAATCACCTGCTCCCCAGAAAGATTTACCCCAAAGACAGGAAAGCTGGTGGCCTGTCACCCATGCAGAGGACATACGTCTTCCCTAAGTCAATCAACTTGCTGCCATTTGGGTAGGGCTTGTCACTTAAGAGGAAACTCTGTGTTCTCACCCCAGGTGTGGGACTAATCCCCTCCTGCAGTTTGCAAGAATAGACTGATTCAGGCAGCTTTAATCTATTTGATCTAATCAAATCAGGGCCTTGGCACCTCCCTTTGTCACATCTGATGCCCGTTCCCATATTAAAAAAAAGGGGGGGGGGGTTGCACAGGCCGGAGGCAGCCCTCTGGGTCCCTTGGTACATCATTAAGTTGTAAAAATGACTTCATCACTCACGGCAGAGAAATTAGACCGCCCCAATGGTGGCATAAGGCAGCAGGAGAATTATCCTACCAGCTGCCTACCTGCCTTTCTTACAAAACCCTCCCTGCTACCCCCACCCGGAAGCTGCAGTGCAGAGGCCGAATGGTGCAATGGAGAAATCAGAGCTGGGCGGGGTGAGGGTTTTGCAGAATGGAGAGCGAGAAAAGCCTCTGTCAGCAAAGCATGTGCAAGTCCTTGGAGACTCCTCCCCCTCCAGCCTATCTTTTCATCATTCATCTTGGTAAAGGGTATTTTCTTTTGTTAGAAAAGAAAAATAATAAAAGGTTCAGTTACCCCAGATACCTAACCTATTGGGCCCACAATGGCAAAGCAGCTAGATGTGTGATAGGCTACTAGGTGAGTGAGATAGAAAAGCTAACCTTTGGCCCCAAAAGCCTGGGTACCTAGAAACCACTTCCAACGCCAGGGATGGTGGTCCCCTGCAGCAAGCTTTATGTTTGAAGTCTGAACGATTTTCTCTTGCAGAGGAGATTGAAAATATTCCTCACTGAGGGCTAAGAAACTGCGTCTGGAGGTTGACATTGCGATGAAAGGGTAAGCAGAGATAGAGGGAGAGAGACAAGCAATAGATATGTGGTAAATTGATATTGATAGATGGTAGGCAATAGATAGAGGGGTAAAAGATGGAAATAGATGAATGAAAGGAAAAAGGATACCAGTAGATGCATACATACACAGATGCATAGGTTATAGTGACTGTGAATATTTAGTAATATTTGGTGTCAGAACTCATTCCCAGAGCTTATTCTGCTATATTAATTGAGTGTACCTTTGGTGCTTGATTTCTTACAGGGAGAAAGAAGTACAAAAATTGTTCAGACCTAGATCTGACACAGTGTGAAGTTGTTAATGCTAAAAATGTCATTGTTCTCTTTCTAAAAATCAAACTAACAAGACATTTTTTTTTTAGAATTGGGGAAGTCAGAAAAAACTACCCAAAGTATTTTATTTTTGTAAAGGAAAATGCACATTGGTAAAGAGTTGTAAAGCATGCATTTGGGTGTTTTCAGCTTTTTGCTATATATTACTGTCCCTTTTATATTAAGAAAATAAATGGAGTTATATTAGTCACAATCCCAAGGAAGAAACTTTTCTTCCTTCCTTCCTTCCTTTCTTCCTCTCTCTCTCTCTCTCTCTCTCTCTCTCTCTCTCTCTCTCTCTCTCTCTCTCTCTCTCTTCATTTCTTTTTTCTTTTTGCACGTAAAGGTCTAAATTTCTTATAACCCAGATGGACAAAGGTATGAGTGAGCTGGGAAGAAAATGCCTGCCTCTCTTCTGCAGAACTGCAACCATTCCTCTGAGCCACTGTCAAGCTTCATGAAGTCCATTTCTTCAATGAAAAGAACAGAGACATTGTGGCAAAGGAGTTTAGATGCTAATACACCCAGACACACAGACACCCAGATACACAGACACCCAGACACACACACACACACACACATGCGCGCGCGCACGCACGCACGCACACACACACACACACACACACACACACACACACACACACGAGACACAAGAAACACATAGAGACACAGCAACACATAGAGAGACACAGACAGATGCATATACATAGATTTATACACACAGAGAGAGAAACACACACATATGTCCACACACAGTGTGCCTTTCTTCTGCTCAAAAAGAAAATAAAAAACAAATCTAAGGGTTCCTTGGGCTTGTGATCCCTAATTCATGGATTTATCCCCTGGATTTGGGGCATAACAGATTGGAGTCCTTCATTCAAGGAGCAGATGGCTCAATCTGCTGCTGTAAGTGAACGTCACAATGGACAGCCACAGTGGTGTGCAGAGATATTACACTACCTGTAACACTAGCTTGTAGTCCTGCCTGCACTACAGGAGCTTGAGCCCTGGATGGGGTCCCTTTGCAATGTAGAAGAAATGCCATCTCCCTGACTTTGTATCTCACACATAAGTCTTTAAGACAGCAGAACAGGGCCTGATGAACCCTGGGCCACTTTAACAGGACCTCCTGTCAGAGGAGAAGACCATGCTGCAGGAAGGACGGCTCACTAAACTTAGCCAAATGAACATTTTGGAGATTGGAACCTTTTTTTTTCCTCCAGCAAAAGTCAAGATAAAAAGACAAGAAGTGCCTGCAGACGGTAAGCTTGATCTTTCTTATAGGGCAGAAGAAGGAAATGACTACAGCTTTCAAAGCAGAAGTCTAACCCTAACCTAAATGGATTTCTCCAGATGTGTTTGTAGCAGACTTGAACTCAAAGGTGAAATGCATAGGAGCCCAGGCGGCATTCTCTGCATGTTTGACTAAAACTCCCATTTTAAAAATAGCCATTTTAAAGCTTTCAAATGAGGTGTGTGTACTTTTCGTGAACAACAATTAAATTCTAAATAATCAGTCTGAGAGAATCAATTCCTAAAGTAGAAATACAGCACATGAACGTGGATGTTGCTATCACAGTGCAAAGAATCCATTTACCATACTAACAGCAGAAGAGAATCTTAAGAAAAATAAGATAAATGATCATAGAGTATTGTTTCCTTCCTTCATTTTTTTTTTTTTAAATATAGGATTGTGTCAGGAACAAATGATGTAGCAAAATGAAGTAGGTACTTTCCTTTTGACAAGAAGGAAAAGAGAGAAGACTTTTCACCTGGAAGTTATTAAGTAACATATTCAGGATTTTGAAGTCATAAGGTTTGGCTTTGGATACTGTCTTGTTCTATTTCTTTAGTCAAATATGCACCATGGTCAGGTAATCTTTAAGATGGTAGCAATATCACCATGAAAATACTAGCAAAAAAAAAAAAAAGAAGAAGAAGAAGAAGAAGCACAGATAAGACTCTGCAGTGATGTAGCTAACACCCATTAGAAGAACAGAAGGCATTAGACCAACAGAAGTAGAGTCTTGTGATCCTGCTGGTGGATGTAGTGAGAGATGGAAAGGATAGCAGGTAGGGGACATTTACAAAGTGTTTAAATAGTATTGCCATGTACAGTTACATTGTTATAACAATTTGAAAATGTATCCGCCAAATTTCCTTTAGTTAGGTCTTGCAAAAAAAAAAAAAAAAAAAAAAAAAAATCCTGTTAAGTCTCTGTAATTAAACACTTGCCACAGCCCCCTTGCAGGACAAATGCAGTCCTGGGTAGCTCTGCATATGTAAGCATCTCAATTACTGAGTTTCATGCATCCTGTACTATTTAAAAGGAAATTAATTTGCCCTGACATTTTTATCACTGGTTTAAATATCCTCATCTTAAAATATTACAGATTTTAAAAGGACTCTTCCTTCGAAAGCCCACCTTAGGGTCCTTCCTCCCACTCACTACGTGCCCGTGCCTCAAGGCAAAACAAAGGTGTGGGGGGTGAGGGGGTGGGGTGGGGGTGAGGGGGTGAGGGGGTGGGGTGGGGGGGTGAGGGGGTGGGGTGGGGGTGGGAGTGAGGGGGTGGGGTGGGGATGAGGGGGGGTGGGGATGTGTAAGAAGTACTCCATTGAACTGAATGTTTCCCTCCTGACTCCCTCCTCTTAATGAACAGAAAAGAAAAAATACTTAGCATTTGATCAATAAAATCACCCAGAGTCTGAATCCCGACCAAGAGCAAAGCTGTCTTCACTTAAGAAGAAAACGGAGAAGTCCGATGTGCTGTTTATTTCCCTTTGAGAAACGAGCAGCAAGCCTAGTTAGAGCCCTCCCCCCCCCCTCGCTCCCCGCTCCCCTCCCCCCAGGAGCTGTCTCCACCACCTCCTTCCTTCCTAACCGCTCTAGCAAACTAATTCCAAAGCGCCTCTATCCAGCCAGAGAGAAAAGAAGCCTCCCTGGATGCCCCGGGGGAATCTCAGCCTAGGAGGAGGAGTAGCATGAATGAACAGGCTGGCAGGTCTCTAGGCACAGAGACCTGCCCCTTGGTGTTTCGCTATTTCTGGAGAAAGAAAATAACAGGAGCTACTCATTTTTTTTTTCCAACCCGTTCTACAAGAGTCTCGTGTATCTGTGTGTAGAAAGCTTTCTGGGGCGAAGTCCTAAGCACAGTGTCTAAGGCCAGCAGAACATTCAAAGCACATTTTACAGCAGCTGCATCTGGGTGACTGCATTATTTATGATCTCGGTCATCTTCCCTTAAGATGGGTGTTGGCTTTTTCTTATTGAGCAAGTAAGCCTTTTATCAGCAGGAAAGAAAATGTCCACGCGCTTCGACCTGTTTTCACAGGAAGCTTACCCGTGCCTGCGTAAAAGGTTTGCTGCCTTACACACCCGAAGTGAATGTGTCAAAACTCTGACTCGTGTCTCAAAATTTGTATCTTCACTGTCACTTTACTACATTTACCAACTTTTTCAGGCCGGTAAAGATTAAACTGTCATGTTTGGAGGGTCTGAGTCTCTCTTTTGAAAACACGTTTAAAGGTGGCAAGAATTGGATTCACATCACAACTCTAAAGCTTCGAAGTTGTTCCCCTTTGAAGAATCCCAGCTACCTAGTGAGCGGCTCGCCGTTTTAAGCAATAAACTTGCTCTAAATAAATAAATAAATAAATAAATAATAAATACAGGAAAGCCTGCTTTTCTGCTGTCACAACAAGGGAAGACTGGAGTCAGTGTCCTGGCAGGAGCATGTTAGCCCCTTAGCTCTGGGCAAGCACACAGCACTGAGGCGGTCACAATTCTGAACAGCGAGGCTACCATAATTATGACATCGAGTTGGGATTTTCTATATCATTTGGAATTATTTGTTTATTTATTCTTTTGTTGGTGAATTCTCTGTTGATTTCCCCCCCCCCCGGCTTAAAAATACTTCATATATACATATTTAGAGTATCTTTCGGGGGGAGATGTCTCTTTTTAAGCGTTAATTTTGGAGGAAAAAAAAAGAAACCATTTATTAGAGATTTGAAGAACCCAGACTGTTTCTATGTGGTTCTTAATCACTAAGCGTCAACGAAGTTAATGTTTTCTTTAAAATTTTCTTTCTAATATTAATTTTTTTCCTTATCAAGTCCGTAAAACCGGGCCTTTTACATAGCTAATCTTTTAATTTCGTTTCGTTTTACGGAAAGAAAGCCATCTTCTGGGTCGTAGTGCTGGATGCCCTCGCCCCTTGGACATTCAAAAGGTATTCTCTCCATTTGCTCAGCTGCCCTGAAATCTCCACTCTACCATTTAGAACGCCTGAAATCAAATTCCAAGAATTCTGCTGGAGGCCAGGAGACCGGTCAGCCTCTTCTCAGCTGAATCGGAGGATAAATCAGGGATGGGGCCAGGAGGAGCTGCAGGTGTGCGCTGGGGAGAAGAGAGGTTGAAAAGAAGCCTAGGAACTGTCCTGCAGGCGCTATAGCTTTCTAGCCCCAAGCTCTTTGCGGGTGTGGAGGAGGAGGGGAGGAGTTACACTGCAGGTCTGGAAAAAAGGCCCGAAATCTTTATTTGGGATCTGTAAACCGCAGAACGCAGAGGACAACAGTACTCAGTCTGGGTTCATGCCCAGAGAGGGACGTTTAGCTTTGTTTTTCATTAAAATGCACTCAGTGAAGCAAACAGAACCATCTCTCGTCCTCCGGTGGCCTCCGGTGGCCGTGCCCTGCTCCTTACAAGTCTTTATGCTGCGGGCGTCTCTGTAGGTGGGTCTTGGAGGAGGGGTGCCCCCTGAAAGCTGGCGCTAGGACCTCTGCTCCTGGCACCGCTGCGGGACTGAAGGCTGGAGGCCCTGGGACGCAGCTGAGCTGCTCAGCTCACTCCGGCCCCGAAGCACAGAGCTCATTAACAGGTGGAATCACACCCCGAGAGCCTTAGATCCCGCCTGCCTCCAGAGAAACAAATCCTTGAGGCTCACAACACCATATGGGCTGGGTCAGGGGCTAGCTGTGGACGTGCGCTGCCGGAGGTACTCCCCTCCTCTCCCGCTTGTGCACGTACAGCACTGCCCCAATTCTGCAGCACCCAGCATCGGCACGAGCGCCCGCCTCACCCTGGGGCCGCTTCTCTAACAAGCCTGTTTAGAGTGGCCTAGCGTAGCCAACTCTTGAGCGTAGGTCTTAAAGAACCTGAGTCCTTTCAGACCAGGAAGGCGACCCGTCCGCTCTGCTGCCTGGAAGGCGTGTCCAGCGACAAGGAGACGCCCACGGGGAGTTTCTAAATTTCCCAGGGCGGAATGGAACCGCGCGAACGCGAGCAGGGGAGACCCGACCACAGACTCCCTCAGCATTACCGGTTGGCAGCCAGCCGCGATGCGATATATCCACCCGGAATCTGGGTGATGATGTAGCCCCAGAAGAACGAGCCGTGAATCATCCCCACGGTTTCAGGGTCCCAGTTGAATTTGGCTTTCTATAGGAATAGAGGGAAATCACAAAGAAACAACGGTCAAGACGGGCAGGATAGAGTCAGAGCACACAATTCCCTTTCGGCGGATTGAAAGCCATGCACCTTCAAACACCCAGGGCGTTTTCTGCGATACCGAGGCCAGGAGCCTCATTTTCGTTCCTTGGCAAAATTGCTTCTGACAAGAGGGGCGGGCTCCTTTTTAAAAACGGTGTTGTGAGCCACAATGAAGTAAGGGCCCCCAGGCTTCCTTCGGAGGGGACCTGGTACCTCCTCAGTTAACGCAGGACTGTTAGAAGCCCTGTCTAAAGCATTTGGATTCCCAGAAAACAATAGTGGCTAAGGTCCCTTTGGTTGTTGCAGTAGGACTGCCGTAGTGGGGTGACTCCCAGAATAGAATGCAACCCTCCAGATGTACGCAGGGAAAAGAAGGGGTTGGAAAAGGACAAAAAGGTTTGGGGACAGTCTCCCAGGGAGTTTGGAGAAGTCATGTGGTGGTGGCGGCAAAGTCACCCACCGTTTAAGGTTCTGTTTCAGAGCTGTGCGGATGTCTAGACCTGACTCCACCCAGACTACACTGCTCCACATTACAAGCTGGGCCTCTCAAGAAACCGGAGCCAAATGCCTGCAAGCTACTGTAAAAGTCCGAGCTTTTGCCTTGCCCAGGAAACTGGGAATGCCATTTTTTTTCTTTTCCCCTTGCAATGAAATTTTCCTGGGTATCCTGGGCTCCAGGGGAGGCTCCTCAGAGTGTTCCCAAGTTCTGCAACCAAACCAAGCAGTTTTACTACTTTCTCCAGGAAGATTTCTGTGACTTTCAACTGGCCCTCACCTCCAGGCACCCCCGGGGAATACACACTTTAAGACTAAGGCAGTGGAGACTCTAGTAAAACAGACTCCCCTATCCAGCAGGTCCTGTCCAGGCTGAAGTACCTTCCCAAGGGTGGTTAGTCAAGCCTGATGCACTTATGCGGATTTGATTGTAGGACTTATTGTTTCTCTTACTTTGATAACTAAATATGCTTTCTTGGGGGGGGGGTGATTTGAAGGAAGCCAGGAGAACATTATAATGTTACACCTTTCCAGTAAAAGAAAAATGTTTCTTTTTAGAGTTAGCCTACAGATACTAGCTCTCAGCTGGTCATTCTTTACACAAATGTAGTGAGCTACACACTATTTTTGTGTTGTAAATGAGGGAGGGAAGGCCGGGATCACAGAGAAAAAGGGAGATAACAGCCAGCGTTCTAGTGGACCTTTCTAGAATGGCGGGTCAGATGGAAGGTTTAGGCAGTAAGAAGACCTTCCTTTTTCAGTCATGGAAAGCAGGCCTCAGACAGGTGAGTGGCCAGCGGAGGGAGTCCAATGCCCACCTCCTTGATAACTTTGCCTCCGCGGTGGATGGTGCTGTTGTTGACCATGTCCACAATGGCCACGCCCAGGTTGCAGCGGATGCCAAAGGAGATGCAGAAGCCGAGGCCGCTCATGATGGCTATGATGTAGCGGCGCGGAAGGCCGAAGCAGGTGCAGTCGCACAGGGGAGCCTTCTTCTCAGGCACCTCCAGGGGCTTGCCATCCTCCGTCAGCTCAATGGTCTCCCGGGTGTCTTGCTTCTTCTCCAGCACCCTGCGCGTCAGATTAGGAAGCAAGGACGCCTATGGTTAGGCACCTCCCCCAGGTAGTGTGGGGGAGCAAAGATGTTCTAAGCTCCTGGCTTCAGTTTCCTGGATCCTCAGGAGCTGGGGAGTTGGGCTCTGACCTCTTTCCTGCTGAGGAGTTAGAATGCAGGCAATACAGAGCTTGGGTGCTCTTCAATTCTGTGGAATTCTATGCCCTCCTCCCTAGGCTGCAGTGCCTACATCTTAATGCCCTCAGGCCTAACTCAGTGACGCCCAGCTCCATCACCTTCCTGGTCTCCATTCACCTACAGACCACTTGGACTTAACTTTTGAGGTTGATGTTAAAGCGAGAGGGTTGGGAGAGAAATCCCACCACCCCGCGGGATGCCACCCAGACTCCTATTTGCTTTAATCCAGGCTAATTTGGATCCTTTCAAACAATTCAGGGGCTTGAGAAGGGCCTGGCAGGATCAACGGTAACTGTCCAGGTGCAGTTGCTTGAGGACTACCTCTCTTCCTTCCCCTCACTCCACCCAGGGCACGAAGCCCTCTGGCTACCCTGCCAGACACTTCCCAATCCTTTACCATGGTGTACCCATTTCACCACCCCCTCTTTGCACTCAGGCTCTCTCTCTCTCTCTCTCTCTCTCCCTCTCTCTCTCTCTCTCTCCCTCTCTCTCTCTCTCTCTCTCTCTCTCTCTCTCACACACACACACACACACACACACACCCTGTCCTCTCTCCTCTCCCCTCCCTCTCTTTCTCCTCTTTCCTCTCTCTCCCCCTCTCTCTTCTCTCTCTCCTCTCTTTACTCCAGTTAAAAACAAAGGCCTCTGCAGCATATGTCTGCCACTTCAGCTTCCTTCCTACAACATGAATAATTAATCATTCACAATCTTGCGTCATTACTATCTCAGTTACAACACACTGAAAAATATCTTGGGCCCATTTCCAGACACAGAAAATGAGATTCCAGGATTTACAAAGGGGCGCCCACACTACCATCTGTACCACTAAAGGGAAATCTCATTTTATTTCATAGAATTGGACTCTTCTCAATCAATTCTGGTCCTGGAAGGAGTGGGGAAGGAAAAAAGAATTGGAATGTTAAGTGGCCTTTGTGGGAAGGTGATGTTGTTCTCATACCTACCACATCCATAAAATTTCGATTTTTTTTTTTAAATAACAGGGTAGAAAGTGATAGCTATCTCTCATTGAGACTGGTATTTTTTTAAAAAATATTTGAACAGTCTTCACTTACAATTGGCAAACATTTTCTCAATCCATCTTGCAGTTACTTTCAATCCTGTACCCACCATTAAATGGCACACCATTGCTTACACACACACACACACACACACACACACACACACACACACACACAAAGCCTGTGGAATTTTAACATCAACTCCTGGCATGTATATCTTGGAATATGGCTGCCAAGAAACTTGAAGATATCTTCCAAATTCTATCAAATTCCACTGCAGAATGGGTCATTAAGGTGTCCATGACTAGGCTTCCTGGGTGTTTATCACAGATGTGCAACCCTAGTAGCAGAAACACTGCATTTCTTTCTGCAAAGAAGAAATTGAAGGGATTTGATGTCTTTCGACTTGGTTTTGTACTCCTGCATTTGCAAACTTGGACTCTGCACCTGAATTTCCCACCTCACAGCAGCCTCTGAACAGCTGCAGGACTGCGGTACCTATTGCCGCAGAGCCTCGTGATGGTGTCTACTGAAGCCCACCGGAACCAATCCAATTGAAAAATAGAGATGCATATTGGTCATCATGGTTACAATTCTCATGGATAGCCAGGGCTTCAGTTTCCAAAGGAGAAACGGATCCCTTTCAAAATCCATTTTCCTACTGTGTCTGCTGCCTCAGGTGTTTACCTTATATCATTAACCAAAAAAAAAAAAAAAATAGCATTCATGGAAGATATAAAACATCTTACAGGACCTGAGTTCATGAAGACTACAGTACGCTCACAAGAAGGGCAGCATTTTAATTTTTTCTATTACTTTCAAAGTAATCTTGCAGCCTACAATTCTTTTTGTTCTTAAATTACTGTGACATCTCCCACATAAAAATTATATATATATATACATATACATATATATATATTATATATATATATATAAGAATGCATACATACATAAGGTTTTAGGTTCAAGAGAGAAACACCAATGATAATCTATTGATATATTTTGATCCTGTTTCAGTCAATACAGAATTTCCCATGAGAGAGTCTTCATTATGGTTTTTTTTTTTTTTTTTTTCAGCTGAGATCTGGATTTCTTTTTTGTCATTAGTCATTTTTAAAGGGGTTTGGTTTTAGCTGTTCACTTGCCTGGATCAAAGGAATTTAATTTGGGGGATTTATAAGCAAACAACTGCAGGTGATGAATGAACATTTCAGACTTGCAAAGGAGTATTAAGAGCTGGACTGGAAGACATGAGAATCCCCAAGTAATGACACAAAAATCACACTCACACACACACACACACACACACACACACACACACACGCTCATTTAGTGCCACATTCTTGCATTCATAAGCAGATTTCCAGTGGAGCCTTCCTTGATTCAGCAATGAGCAACAAAAAAGATTTTCCCCCCATCTCTCTAAATAACCAAGCTTTATAGACTTGGCTTTGCAGATTCTGTCATGGTGAGCCCCAGGTGAGAATGGGGTTGCATTCTCTTACCTGTAGATCTGGCCGAGGGATTTTCCAGCAAAATTCTTTATCCCCTCTTTCCCGGGGGCCAAAATCCTTTGCTTTACCGACTCCATTCTTATAAAGACTGGTGTCCAACCTTGCCAGATTTAAATTGTGATGGCTATGAAAGGCGAGTTCTGCGCATAGTCTTAGTCGGTTAAGGTAGAGCCTTTTCTTCTCTGCAAACAGAGGTGAGCTTTCCAGCAAGCCTGTGAATTGGAGAGGGGAGAGAGAGCAAGAAAGAGTGTCCAAGAGAACAGCTGCATGCAGCCCACGGGTTTCCTAATAGGAGAACTGGTACACGGAGTCACAAAGTCTCATTGGAAGGGGAGGATCCGGTGGCCGGGAGGGCGCGCGCAGTGCCGTGGTATTTGGGCGGGTGCTGACGAGTCCCCCGTTCTGGAAGTCAGCTCACTGAAAAACAACGTTAATTCCCGGTTTTGAAGGCTTATTGCAATCAAATCCGCTGGCTATTAATCAGAGGGACCAGAAACGTCATCGAACCCTTGTGTTAGGGAAAAAGCGAAAGAACCCTACTGTCTAAAGCGGTGACTTTGCTGAGCAGAGCTCATAGCTCTCAGAACCCTGGGGAGCCTCCCAGACCTCAGGTGAGCGATGCTGCTGTTAGCTTCTTGCCTTAGCGTGGTCTCCTCCCATCGCGCTGGCGTAACTGTGCTCTGCCGCAGAGTGGCAGAGTCGAATTAAGGCTGAGGTTAGCTGCTTTTTGTGAACGTGCGTGAGTAACAGACACACGGCTGTGATTTAGGTAGCATCAGGGGAGGCTTTCCAAAAACGCTGACCGCGCCCTTAGTGCGCGCGTCGCAGCTGAGCATTTCAGCACCACGGACAGAGGGAGTTCAGGAACCCAGAACGCTGCTTTTGGCTAGCCAGCTCGCCAACTTCCCAGGGGAGCTGGGCGGATCGCCCTGACCAAGGGCCTTTCTAGGGCTCTTCAGGAACGGATGCTATGGAAACCAAGTGGGGAGATGTCATCGTCTGCAGAGTTCTCAGGAGGAAGGCTGCATTTGGCTATGTAAGGGAGGAGGGCTCTATTAAGCATCGACAAGTTACTCTGCTTTGCCAGCTTGTCCATACCAGCTCTGACAGCCTAGCGGGGGAAGCAACACTCCAGAAGCTTCCAGCAGGGTGGTACACAGGTGAACACCTGGTCTCCCTTGGATAAAAAAGCATATGTTTATGGGATGTATAATAATATTGCTTGTGTGTTTGATTCCACCCCTAAGACGAACAAGAAAGGGTGTAGAGAGAAAGAGATGGAGGGGACAAGGAAGATGTGGGAAAGAGGAGGAGGGAAAACAGAAGGAAAGTGACAGCTGTATTCTTAGAGCACTGTGTTAAGTAAAAGGCAGGCACTTTGATATGAACTCCTCAGAATTCTGAGCTGTTTTAAACTAACTAATACTCAGCACACTACTGAATTATCTCCATACAGGTAAAATTTACGCCCATACTTTATACTCGTCAGCAAATACTAATTGATAATGTTTTAAAATTTATTTCAATATACTTGCACTCCATTGAAATCTCATTCCCCCCCTTTATGATACCTTCTCCCAAGCGGGAGGTCATTTTTACCGTTGAGGTTTTGTTTTGAGAGATGGTCACACAAGGTTTTCCATCTTGGTTTGCATGTATAACATCAGTGAGCTTACTTCATTAAGCAAAACAATTAAATAGTGTTGAATTAATGTGAATGGTTAATGCTGTTCACACAGATTATAACCCTCTTAGATGCAGTTCAGGCAAGTGCTTATGAAACAGACTGGCCTTGAGCTACATCCCCAAGGTCAAATGTCCGATGCTATTTAAACCAACAGGAGGAGTGGGTTTTAAATAGGGACTATTGAATTACATCCCAGAGGTATAGTTAGTTATACATGCAGAACCACAGAGGAATATTCTCTGTCCATTTCAAATGATATGTGGAAAATGTATTTTCCAAAGACGGAGATGGAAAAAATCACAAGTAGCTAAAACACTTGTGCAATTCTTAAATACAATGCTGCTATAAAATTGTATTTCACTAGGAAGTATGGTTGAGAAAGGATACCAGTCTCATATCTCTGTTAATTTGGTACTTATGCATCAAGAGAATGTATATTAAATATATATTTCAAAAACTGTAGTCATCTTTAAAAAATATCCCTGGAAAGCCACAAAATGCTCTGTACTTCCATAGGAGACTGGGTATAAAGAAAAAAAAATCTCTTATCAAATTGTCTCATCACAAACAAAATTTCATGTCCCCCGGGACTTGTTTCATATGGTCATTTTTCAAAATACAGGTGTCACAAATCTTTAGCTACTGAAGTTACTGAAATTAATTCATTTAGGACTATCCACAATGTTCTTATTTATGAATGATGGATGTTACATTAAATATCTGTGAGGCTGAGATGACCATGCAAAAGTGATTGTCCTAAGAATTTCTTTTTAAATTCCACCTCAGTTGACTAGAAGTCAAAACCACCAAAAACCAAGATGGCTGCATCATTCATATAAATCCCAAGCAATAGTACTCTGGCATGAAGATATTGCTTCTAGAATAAATAATTGCATTCATTGGCATTGAGAAATGTTATCTAGTTTTTCCACCCTTTCCCAGAAATGGTCTGAGTGTCTGAATTGAAATAGGAGCTAATATTGATTTACTTGTTCTAAAGAACATTTGTTGAGAGCAGAGAATTGCACTAGGCCTGGAAACATCTCTTTAAAGATCTCACAAACAATGTGAGCTGATACACATAAATTTCATTAGAAATAATTAGGGATAATATTAGACACAATAAAAAAACAGTCTCTGAGTAGAGGTGTACGGGAAGCATTTTAGGAAGCAACACATCCTTGCTTGTGTTAATATTTTAAAAGAAATTTAAACCTGGAAAATGATGACAGCCTACAGACCAGGGAAACTGTACAAAGAGAGCTGGCAATACTTGGAGAATGTTCCCATCAGTGGAGAGATAAAGCATAGTTATAAATAAGAGGAAGTACTGAACACTGAAAACTATAAGAATTGGTGCTCACATGAATAGCTGGTCCCACCATAGCACATCTGTTTACCAACTCAACAGATGTTCTTCAGCCTTTTTATATGTTGCAAAATCCCAAACACTGACCATGAACTCATTGGACCCTAGTGAATTCATTAGATTCATCTTTAGGAAAATATATGGTAATACTTATGAATATAGTTTAAAAGAATTCATTTCTATGGGCACTCTCCTTGTCCCTGTGAATAAATAGCCCATCTAATTGTAACCATCTCCTCTATTCCACCGTTAGCTTTCCCTCAGAGAGCACGCCCCACTGTCCCTACAGGGGTTCATTCATTTCACTCAGGTGCGTAACAGATTACAGTTTATGAATGGTTCACACTCAGGCGACCTCATTCATCCCTGGCAATTTTCTGAACTGGGATGCTTTTCACTTCCATTTTCTAGAGGAGGAGAATGAGGTCTACAAATGCAGTAAACCATGGACCTGTTAATGAAGGCTGGAATACTCTCCCATCCTCAGAGACCCTGTTAAAATAAAGAATGAACAATTCAAGAGGTCCAGGTGGAGTCCCAGATGAGTCAAGTTTCTAAGGCACACCTCTCTCTGGATCACACTTTGAACACCAGCAGCCTGGAGAATGCACCCGAGAGCAGCTGGTGTGGGGTTAGCTCAGATTGTACTGCTGTCATAAGAGGCTCACTGACCCTATGTGAATAAATGTTCATTTTCTCATTGATACAAGGAAAGGTTTACAGTAGGTTGTCTCTGTCATGTCTTCCTTTTGCAAAAATCACAGCGTCCATCTTTTTTATTGATGAGAATTGTTTGTTTTATTCCCTCCCCCCCTGTACTAACATGTTTCAATATTCAATAATGTTAATAATAAAATATGGAGAGGGTACCCAAAACTAAACAAACAAACACCGTTAAAAGCAGGTTTCTTTTTGAAAACTCTATCTTCTTATATAGACTTATTGCTTGTCTTTGACTAGATAGGCATTTCATAAGTGACTGTTCAAATAACAGTATGGACGGATACCTTGATATTTACATAAGGGATTACCCACAGCAATGAGGCAGGTTTACATTTGTTTATGTGAGGATATGTGAGGGAATATTTGGAAGGGTTATTTAAATGTCTTGCAAACGTTGCCCTCTGGTGGAAGGATAGGTTACCATGTTAAAAACAATTGTAACCCTTAATTATGTAATTTACACTAATGGCTCTTTTTTTTTCCCCTTTTTCTTTTCCTTTCCTTTTTTTTTCTTCCTTTCTTACCCCCTTTTCTATTCACATTTGTTAAAATTAAATCTACAACTAAAAGTATAGAGTCTCTCTTGTGGGCAATGTGTTTGCAACTGTCACACTGATTACTAAATTTCTGCTATAGATTTGTTGATTGCTTGAGCATTTCTTACCTGAACACAAAGCAAATTTCACTGTGCTGAGGTTTGGAAATGCCAGCTAGCCTTACACAGGGGGATGGTTTAAAATGTGACTGCACAATGGATTATGGGTAACATTAGACACAATAAAAAAAAGCTGTGCTTCCTTCCATATCACTGCTACACATTTATACGTGTATGTGTGCAATTATATAAAATATATGTATATAATACACATGTATATAATTAGATATAATATATAATGTACATATAAGTATATTACATATATCATATGCATCGTGCTATTGAAAGTCATACATAAATTGTTCCTAGGGGTGTTGTGATTAGAAGTCAAAATTATCGAGTCTCAAAGTGTCTCAATGGGACACTTTGTTTGTTGTCGTTGCTTTGTTGTGGAATTGAGCTCTAGTTTGGCTTCACTCTTTGCTTGGTCATGGTAAACTCATGAGCTCAGTGATAAAAGCACAAAGTGCATATCCTCAAAGAGAGAGAGATATATTCCAGTGCTCTCTGACAGACCAGCTTTGTTTGCCTCTGGATGCTTAAGTAAATGCTCACTGTAATAACCCCACGACTTTCGGGTTTAGACCAAGTAAGCTCCAGGATTCAGCTTGACTCTTTTCTTATCAAGGGTTTTTAAGTGGACAGTTTTTAGTTCAGCTTTATTTAATTTCACTCTGCAGCGTTATCCTCAGAGACATTTTAAATAAGTTATCATTATACAATTTTTTTTCTTAAGTGGCAGAAATAGAAGAAATAGTTCGTTTTGCGTTCCATGTGCAGAGCACAACTATGCCGTTGTGTTAAGTGACCTAATATAAAATTTCTATGTCATCTGCCTAAATAAAAGTATGTAAGCAGGAATGTTAAATAAATGTACGTTCCTGGGGCTGGGGAGATAGCTCAATGGACTTCTTGCCGTTCTTCCAGAGGACCAGAGTTCAGTTCCTGGCACCTACATTAAGGAGCTGACAAGCAACCACCTGTAATTCCATTTCCAGGAGATCTGACGCCATCTCCTGGCCTCAGCAGACATCTGCATGCACATGGATATATGCACACAGAATCAAACATGTACAGAAGTAAAAATAATTCTTTAAAAATATGTATTCTTACCTTGCTATATATTTTAACTATGAAAAATGTATTCATACAACCATGTGCAAGACATATCCTTTTGTACGACCCCAATCTGTATTCATTAAAAAGAATTAGACATCTTATTCTTTCTATACTCGAGAGGAAGCCAACTTACTCCAGAGTTATATCCCTGGACCAGAAGTATCCCATGTTTTAAAGTAAACAGAAACCAGCATCAGAGATAATAAGAACAGCCGTTATATCCCATGGCAGAAAAGAGCTTTCGGGTTTGAATCGGTCAGTCGTCTTCTGCACAGAGTGGTGGCAAATTCCAAGAGAAGTTTGAAACTATTGGTCCCTTTGAAACCCTAAGAAATAATTCCTAAGAGAAAAGGGTATGGTCACATAAAGACTGACTTGTGGAAAGTACGATTTAAAAAGAGGTACAAACTATATAAATATAAAAACAAACACGTTCCCATTATTAAAGATGATTAGGCAGAAGTCATCAAGGCTTATGATGTTTCTGTCTCCTTGCTTTTATCCCTCCCTCCCTCCCTCTCTCCTTTCTTTCTTTCTTTCTTTCTTTCTTTCTTTCTTTCTTTCTTTCTTTTTTGAAATAAGAAAATAGCCTTGACTGGCCAGGAACTCACTCTGTTGACCAGGCTGGATTTGAATTCATAAAAATTCACCTACCTCTATCTATCTACTGAGTGCTGGGAATAAAGGCATGTTCTACCGCTTAGGTGTGTCACAGGTGAATGAAAAGATTGGTATTTGGGTGTGTCTTTCTCCCCCTCTGGATTCTGTAATAACCTTATTCTTTTTCTGTACTGGGTTATTGAGTCTCTCTCTCTCTCTCTCTCTCTCTCTCTCTCTCTCTCTCTCTCTCTCTCTCTCTCCTATACTGACATGTACTACTTTCCTTGAAAGAAGTTATTCAAAGTTATTGAAAGCTTCCATCCATCGGTGAGGCTCTAGAAAGTTTATAATTTTACTCTACCTTGTACATTATTTGTACTACAACGACAGATTGTAGAGTGCCACCCCCAAGTGATGTTATCTACAATGCAACCTCCACACCCAAGTCTCAGAGAATGTTGTGGAGAAGGGGGCAGAAAAATGGTAAAAGTCAGAGGACAAAGGTATCTTCTGTGAGACGGCATCTTCTGAATATGACAGGGAAGCTGAAGCTGTCCAACTGTAACAATATGGCTATCTAACCAAGATCTCAACAACGAGGATACCAGTTGGCATGCAGCTGTGCATGGGTAGATCACTCAAGGCCTCACTTTTCAATGGAGAATAATAGGAAACCAATGGCTGCTGAGAGAGAGAGAGACCCCTTCATGTAAGTTATACAATCTCAAGTGTCCAGCCATAAACATATGTACAAATGAGCAACACTAAACTCGTAAGTTTACACACACACACACACACACACACACACACACACACACACACACAACATTGACACACACACAGCAATACACCTATATTTTAAAAAGAAGTCATAAAATTGAGAGGGAGTTGAGGGAATACAGAGGGAATTCATAGGAAGAGAGAGAGGGTGTAAGTGATGTAAACATGGTATTCATCTATGAAATTCTCAAACTAAATAAATTCATGAATATACCATGAAAAGCAGACAGTGTAGGTCTTTCCCACTTTTAGAATAATTACAGTGATGTTTCCCAAACCAAAGATCGAAATACATAGCTTTATTATAGAACAGAGAAAGTAAACAGGCTGTAAGCATTCTTTAATTATAACTAGAAAAAACAAGGTCTCCAAAGTGGTGGTGATATTTCTCTAGCTGCTGCACTCTAGTGGCAATACCAAAAAAAAAAAAAAAAAAGATTATTTCTATTGGTCACACAAATGGCTCAGGTGGGTCTGGTTGAGCAATAGGGACCGGTGTGTGACCCACAGCAGGTCCCAACGCCAGTAGGACAAATGGAGAGGTGTTAGGGAAGCAGGGGAGATGGGCGAACAAGGTGGGTTTTTTGTTTGTTTTGTTTTTAATTTTGGGGGGTGTGTCTTTTGTCGGTGATACTACAGGGGTGAAGGGTGGATATGGAGGAGTTAGGAGGTGAGGAGGATAGAGGTGCATGCTGTGATATTTTCAAAGAATCAGTAAAGAGCTATTTTTTTTTTTTTTAAATAGTGAAGTTACTTGAGAGCGATGGTTGAACAGGTTTCCAGGGATGCGGACGTTTTACGCAGGAATTTGCCCTCCATAAGTGAGTAAGTGCATCAGTTTGCCATGAAAGATAAGGAGTATCACCATTAGCATAGTGTCTGCTTTGAAGACTTCAGAACTGGCAACGCACAAGTCCTGTAGGGTATGATCAAGCCACGCGGAAATGCAATCTTTAACTGGACAGAGCCAGAGCTTCTTTTAATTAATATATTAACATATTTGAGTTTGGTTTTCTTTATTTGTAGAGCATTCTGGTAGATTATTATATTGTTTGGGTTTACCATTAACTCGAGACAAACTAGAGACACTTTGTGTGGAAGACAGTGCACGTGTGTTTGTATAGGCATGCATGTATGTGTGTGTGCTTGTGTCTGTATTGTGTACATGTCTATATGTGTGTCTCTCTGTGTGTATCTCTGAGTATGTACATATATGTATGTTTGTGTCTATGTGTATATATGTGTGCATGTGCATGCTTGTATATGTGTGTAGGTATATATGTGTGCTTTGTGTATATATATATAATATATATATATACGTGTGTGTTTAAGTGTTTGTTTATGTGTATATGTTATGTGTGTAAGAGCATAGTACAGTATAAATCAATGTATAAAAGAGTAAGTACCACATGAGTTAGTCATATAATAGCTATACTTGTTGATTTTCTATTTTTGATGACTCTGTAGACTTACTCCTCTGAAAGATGCAGTTAAATCTCTCCCTGCCCATCTCCTTTTTCTGTCTCTGTCTCTCTGTGTCTTTCCTTCCATCCATATAAGGACATTTACTATGCCCTATATTCTATTTTATTTTAAACCAAGCATGTCTGTACATAATGGCTGCAACAATTAGTTCTAGGCTACTCTCCAGGCCATGTGATCCCAGGGCCCCCCTCCCTTAGCCCCTTGCTGCTTACAGCCTACCAACAAGATCCCACCGTTATATGTCCTATCAAACACAGCGTTTTCTTTTCCCTGGGCTTCGGGGCACCCTTCTGCTTGCTAATGTTTTCTGTTCCCTGCCCTCTTTGCCCATACTCAAAGAGATCGTTAAGATTATCTGAGTGTGATCAGACTCTGATGCTCTTAGCACCACGTGGCCCACGAGAAACTTCTCTCCCAGAGCCCTCTGCTCTTCTGCTTCAATATAAATGAAACACTCATTAGTTGGCTCCTCCGCTGCGGACTTGGGGGTCCCTCATCATTGCTAATCTTGAGGGATCCCTCACCTCTTTTGTGAATCAATCTCTCATGGTAGCTTTCCAACACCTTTCCTTGATGATAGTTTTTGCTCATCTCTGGAAGAGGGAACATGGGGGTGGATTATTTGGAACTTGTATCTCTGAAAATTGGTTGTTTTTCTGCCTTCACATTGGTTTTCTTGAGTCTGTGAATTCCAGTGTATTTTTCTGGTAATCTGTGGCCTTCCTCCATGGCTTTCTGCCCAGTGTTGTCTGTAGCAGCCTCACACTGACTTCTGAAACTTTACGACACACTCAATGGTCTCATAAAATTCACGAAACTATCAAAAAGAACTTTTTTTTTTTTTTTTTTTTTTTTTTTTTAGTCTGTACTTGTTACAAATTACTTCCTGTCCTTCAAATCCCAGACGTTCTAATTAGTCTATTTTATAATTTCCTCACTTCTGACTCCCCCTCCCCCATTGTCTTCATTAGGGTTTGTATTGCAACAAAAGACCATGACAAAAACAAGTTGGAGAGGAAAGGGTTTATTCAGCTTATGCTTTGGTATTGCTGTTCATCACCAAAGGAAGTCAGGACAGGAACTCAAACTGGGAGGAGGCAGGAGCTGATACAAAGGGCCATGGAAGGGTGGAGGGGAGCAGGGTGGAGGGGAGCTGCTTACTGGATTGCTTGCCCTGGCTTGCTCAACCTGCTTTATTATAGAACTCAGGACTACCAGCAAGGGATGGCCCCATCCACAATGAGCTGGGCCCTCCAGGGTTGATTGCTAACTGAGAAAACCCTTACAGTTGGATCTCACTGATGCATTTCCTCAGCTGAGGCTCCTCAGCTGATGACTCCAGCTCCAGCTTGTGTCACATTAACACAAACCCAGCCAGATTCTGTGAATTACACATCAGCCATGCTGAATTGGTCTTCAGTTTAAACAATCATTTCTCTTCCATATATTTACTCCTGATTCTTATTTTAGTTTTTTTTTTGTTTTTTTTTTTTTGTTTTGTTTTTTTTTTTTGTAGATTTCCATTTTTTTCCAGGTCCATCAATTTTTAAGGCCTCTGCATTTTTTCTTTTTAAGTTCCTAGCTCCTTTTACTCTCTGAACCTCTGTTTTCTTTTTCTTTTCTTTTCTTTTTTTTATAACTTTTTCATTTATTCTTTGTGTCTGTCTTTCACATCATGCATTCCATTCCCACCCATCTCCCATCCCCTGGCATCTGCCCCGACAACCTCCCTCCCCCCCCCCTGCACCAATACAAATAAATAAAAATTAAGATAAAAAGGAAAAGGGGGAAGGGAGCGAAGGGAAAAGTCTCATCATGGAAGCTGCAGTCTGACCCCGTGAGTCACACGGTAAGCCCCTTTCTCCACACAGGTGCTCATTACAAAGAATCCTTGCTTTGGTTTGAGGCTCCTTGTTTCTGTTACATTATCAACACCGAGCCCTCACCGGGGCTCTTCCTGGACATCCCATTACTGGCCTGTGTTGTGGAGATCCTGTAGCCCTGGGTCTACCAGACAGCTCCCCCCCCCAACCGTGTTCCAGCAGATCACAGACAGTGGATGCTGAAGTGAGCCAACACTTAACCCCGTGAGTCCCCTTTTATTTTATCTTTTCAAGACGGGGTTTCTCTGTGTAACAGCCCTGGCTGTCCTGGAACTCACTCTGTACACCAGGCTGGCCTCGAACTCACAGAGATCCGCCTGCCTCTGCCTCCCGAGTGCTGAGATTAGAGGAGTATGCCACCACTGCCCAGCTCACCCCCTTTTCCTAGCGGCTCCTTAGAAGGGGGTACTACTTTTCTCTCCCCCACTTGAAAAATTTAAAACTTGTTTCTATAATAAACTCACCTTTAGACCTCCATTTCCATCAATGTCCCTTTGTTGCATTGTTTTAGATTATTCCAGGGTCTTTTATCAAGCATCTAGTACTTTTGGGGGGTTGTTGATTTTGTTTAAGAGAAAGGCAAGGAGCTATCAGACTTGTCAGCCAGTTGTCCCTGCAGCCTTTCTGGTGCTGCCCAGTGGGTGGCAGGGGGTGGGTGCCTTTTGCCTTAAATCGATGAGCTTCCCTCTATAGAGTCCTTCAGTCCTTTTCACAGAGAGGATTAGACCTTATGCAAACAGCTTTTGGGAAGGTAAGCAGGAAAGGGGCTGGAGACCAGTTCTGGTCATTCATTCAGACTTTGCTTTTTAGTGCCTTATTCCATTAAGGGTTCTCCTTTCAGATCCCTGCCTGCTCTGGGGCTCACATCTGTCTGTACACCCACCTGTAGAGATACATGTCCATTACTTACCATGACTGCAAGACCCATTTTCCTGGTTTTATAGGTCGGGAAGAGCAAAGTGCCCTCATACAGACATAGACGTTGAATGTGGTAGCCCACGCCTGCCCTCCCAGCATCCAGACTATGGCAGGAGGATTTCTAGGAAAAGCTAAGTCAGAGGCCAAATAGCATCTAAACCACAACAAAAGACTAGGACGACAATATGTCCCATTGACAGCGCAGGCCAGCAGCCCTGACCGTGCCAACTGAAACTCTTCCCAGTGTGTGCACATTCTGGCTGCTATTCCTAAAGGGCAGTAGGTTTCACCTTTCTCTACCTGGGCCACCACCCCCCACTCTGTTCATTGGTGTCCAAACTTTCAAAATCTAGGTAAAAATTTTTAGATCTGTGCCCTTGGAACTGCTCTTTTTGTACCATTTTAAAAACTGCTGTATCGGGGCTGGAGAGATGATGGTTCCATGGTCAGGAGCGCTTGTTGCTCTTCAGAGGACCCGCAGTCAATTAACAGCCGGGCATGGTGGCTCGAAACCATTTGTAACTTCATTTACAGGGGACCCACCTCCCATCCGCCCTCTGAAGGCACCAGACATGCATGTAAACATGCATACAGGCAAAACACCTACACACAAAACATAAAACAAAAATAATTAAAAACCAACAAACAAACAAACTCCTGTCTTGCTATTTCAGTAAGGTCCAAGGAGAAATTGCTCATAAAGTCATAGGCTCAGTCTTGCAGATTTAGCATGCAACAAACTGTTTGATTGGGTAAGTCCTGAAAAAAAGGCCATGCTTCGCTTTTCCAGAGTTAGAAAAACCATAACAATGCTAGCCAGGCCGTGTCCAGAGATAGGGATCCTCATCCTTGGTCAGCTTCGAGGTTCACATAGAGAATTCTAAAGCACTGCTTGCTTCTCATGCACAGTGTGATCACAGGCTCTGGAGTTTTTGAAGAGATGTCCTAGGGCAGATGCTGTCCCTCTCACCATCAGGTCTTCAGACCCTTCCAGTTTTGTTCTGTACTTGCTTTTCTAAGTCAATTAGAGGGTACGGGATGGCAGGCATTGAACTGCTCTAAGCCTCACTCCTGTTTCTTTGATGCTGAGATGGGAAGGGATATGTAGTGATTGCTCCAGATTTTCCACCTGGACCCAGAGTCACCAAGAATGTCTTTGTACAGAAAGGGACAGGCAGGAGAATCAGAAAGACCTGTGAAGGAACAAATGAGTCTGGCCATGTCAATTGTTGACTTGGACAAGGAGGCTGTTACAGTCAGCCTCTAGAAGATCAGAACAAAAGTTAAAAGGCTTAGATGTTCTTCAGTCAGTACTCAGAACACAGCCCTGCCAAATACCAAAATATTGTGTAAGTCTTAGGTCAGCTTCTATTTTAAACTACAAATTTGACTGAATTCATGGGCTTGTGTATATGTGCATATACCAGCAGGCCTGGCTAGATTTGTTCTCTGAAAAAAAAAAAAAAAAATCAAAGCAACAAAACAAATAATAACAACAACAAAACAACTCAATAGTTTCCTTTACTTTATTAAAGATAATTTTGTTGTTGGCACAATTTGTTTTTATTTTTCTTTTTAAGTAATTGTGGAAGGATAGTTGGATGACTTGGCTGGTAGCTCCTCGGCATAGAGTGGCTATGTACTGGCTGGGGACTGCAGACCAGTAGGCCATACTCCAGTGTTTCTCAGAGGATTGCTGAACAGATATGGAGAGTAGATATCTGTTCCGCGTCACACAGCTCTGTATAAGCAGAAATTTCTAGAAGAATATCTGCCACATCTGAGTGTAATGTGACATATTGATGGGACAGAAAGTTGTCCTCTGTGTTACAAAGGGAACAGAAGCCGAGATACTGTGGACTCTGCTTCAAATGGAAAGTCTCAAAAGAAAAGATATTCTGCTCAGGTAATGACACAAATCAAATTACAGTACAAATAATAATAACGATAGCAAAAGTGCCATTGCAAGCAACAGTTGGTGCTTGTGTAGGAAACATATACCGACTCACAAGTTCTTGCAACTGCCCTTAGTGGACTCCTCCAGGGAATTCTCAACTCATTTTTCTTTTGAGATCTTTTTTTTTTTTTTTTTTCCTGTAGGGATGAGCATTGTTAGAACAGAATCCAGTGTTCTGGACTGTGCATAAAGCTGAGTTGAGTATATGATCAAGTTTTGGGCAAAGAGCTACTCGGAAATTTAAATTTCATTGAACTATGCACGGAACAGAACAAGGGTAGGAAAGTTGCCACGGTACCCTCTTTATTTGGAGAAGATGCTTATTAAACATCTGTGTGTCCTTTGCCTTGAGCTGCCTGGGTGGAAGTCAGGGTCACATCATTGAGTTATCCCATCTAAGCCTATCTTAAGACACGGGACTGGGTGTAGCTAGGGAAAAGGTGACGGAGTGTCAAATCTCACCATGCATGGTAAAAGCTCAGAAATATGGTGCTGAGCATTGGGGAGTGGTAGTGCCTCCTTGGTGGGGACACATTATTCATCTTGGTTTGTTTGGAGTTTCTTGTTTTATTATTGAGATGTTCATGTCCCTAAAAAAGCCCCATGACCTCAGAGTCATGAACACTTGATTACCTACAGTTAGGCTGACATTCCTAAAGCAAGCTTCAGTGCATTCTAGTCCATTTTCTCTACATACATGCTATCATAGAAAAGGTAATTTATAGGAACAGGGCTTATTCTGTTCCAAAGTTGAGAGAGCAGGAAGTTGGATTCTTGTAGGCAGAGTCATGGATGAGTTGAAGGCACATCAGGCGAGGAGACGGAACTTGGAAGAGATCTAGCCAATAGGTGAGTGAGAACTTACTAACCATTGATTGCATGAACTGATCAACTCATTCATGAGGTCCAAGCCCAAACAGCCTCATAAGATCCTCCTGGCTCCTCTCCATCACTCATAATGAGGATTACCTTTCAACATGTACTTCAGACAGGAAGTCCAGTGTTCAAACTATAGCACCATGCAAACAGGTCCTTCGATTTGGTGTTTCATGGTGACAGTGGGCAAAACCTTTGTTATTATTTTTATAGTTTGTGGTGGATGTGGCCATTTCCTTGCAGAAACTGAGCTTTGGGTCTTTCATATTCCAGTGGTTTCATGAGTTGGTGCATGGTATATGCATACCTGTAGGCATGGAGCTTCTAGTTAAGGCCTTTCACTAATACATAATCTTTCTTTTCCCAGTCCACCCTTGGCACCTGAAATTAGAGTAGTCATATGTGACATGAAAACCAACAGTTAATGATGGCTGAGTGAGAAGAAAGTATGATCTGTGTTCTGGATGGATGTGTTAGCTGGTTTCCATTGCTGATAGAGGAAAGGGCTTGTTTCAGCATACTACCTTCTGGTCACACTCTGTCACTGAGCAGAGTCAGGGCAGGGACTCAGGGTAGGAATCTGAAGGTAGGGCCTGAAGCAGAGGCCGTGGAGGATGCTGCTCACTGACTTGCTACTCTTTATTTCTTATACAACTCAGGCAGGGCCACCTGCCCAGAAGCGGCACCGCCCACAGTGGGCAGGGCCCTCCATATCAATCACTACAGCCAGAAACTATGGAGACCTTTTGTCAATTAAGGTTCCCTCTTCTCAGATGACCCAGGCTGGCATCCAACCGACAAAAAACTGATCAGGGCTGAGGCAATGCTGAAGCAACAGATAAGTCCAAGCATTGTCTGTCTACGACCTGCCTTAATCCAAAAAAACTATGTCTGGCCTTACATCATTGTATATGGTTCTAGGAAAAGCGCCAAGAGGTTTTAAGCTTTCTCAAAACATGCTGGCTCAAGTTAAGCAGCTGTGACATGACCTGCCTTTTCTCATCACTTAGTAAGATTCAGCTTTGGACTTTCCTGCCAAGAATATCATTGCTGATGTTTTCTAGGAAGGCAAACCCTATGTTTCCTTGCATGCTTACCCCAACTCTTCTGTGTTTTGAAGTATTTTCTGATTCTTTCATGCATCATAGAAGTTCCTGGGTAAAATATGAGAATATGCTTAAAGTTTTATGAACACGGGATGTGAAATGATGGTAAGGGTTACTGTGTAAAATTTGCTGGAAAGCCTTTGCAGCTCTCTGTGGGAGCTCATAGTTCTACGGAACCAGGAATTACTCCACATCTTTTCTTGTTTACCTTATGACGATTCAGCACTGGTCCTGGAAGCGATGGTTGGAATACCTTATTAAAAACCTCTTCCAAACATGAAGGAGACAGTTTCCGGCAGGGTGTTGTTTTGCCGGATCAGATGATCAAGAGAGAGGCTTGAGAAAGAGGGCATGAAGGAATGAATGAAGAAAAGAGCAAAAGAACCAACTCAAATGCTATGACTTAGAAGCTATGGCCCCATTATTCATCTTATTTTTTTTAAAAAGTCTTTATGATCATTTTATTGTTTCGCCCTTCAGCTCAGTGACTCTGTAAAATGCAAGGTGACCTCTGTGTTGGAAGAAAGAACATTCTGTCAAGAGAAGATACTGTTCTCAGGGCACAGTGCTTCTGGCCAAGTTCCCCTCAGCCTCATCTGCAGCAACTGTAAAATAAAGTGGATGCCATTTTCTACCTGTCAGCTCCTGCTCCCTTGGGACCATTGTCTTTCATAGAATTGCAATGTGGATCTCCTGCAGAGGAGAAGTTTATCGTTTATTACTGAGACTCCCAGCCCTTTGCTGGTATGTCTACTTCCTTCCCAGGTGGCTTGCAGAAACTTACCTCTTCATTGTGTAATGTTTGCCAGAGCACAGAATGGTAAATCATATCACATACCTACTTGATCAGCCTTCATAAATAATTACCATGGTGATGGAAATCCCAGCTATGAAAGTGACTTCTAGAGGATAGTTATTTCTATTTTTGAGCATTTTTTTAAAAATGGGATTTGTTTATCATATATTACCATGCCATGATCCAAAGCAGCATCATTTAAATTGTGTGTCTGAAGCCCTATTGAAAGGCTAAGCTGCTACAAAATTGATGAAGGATGATACAAAATTGGTGAAGGATGAAGCAAGCACTTAGATTGCAAAAGCGTAAGAGAGCACTGTGAAAATAATGCAACTCCTCCCTTATCCCTAACACTGCTTTCCCTTCTGAACTTCATGCCTCCACCTCTCTCTCTCTCAGCCACTGGGTCCATTTGTGCTGTTTTTATATGCATGCATGTAGGACCATCAGCTGGGGCATGGTTAGCCACTCAGGGGCTTCCCTCGAGCTAACCGACTCCTCCCTGGCAGCTCTCAATTTCCCATAGTTCCTCAGCTAGCGTGGGACTTTCTGATCCCTTTCCCCATCCATGTGTACGTTCGTTCGGGTGGCTCAATACCAAGCGGACCATGGTTGCTATGAGCTCATGTGTGCAATGGAAGACATCATTGGTTCATAGTTACGGTTCTGTAGCATTCTCCTCCAGCAAAGCAGACATCACATTCATCATCTTCATCGTATCAGCTCTCCAGGTCTGCAAGAGTCAGTCATGTCTGGACTGTGCACTGTTGAGATTCCTTCACTGAAGAGTGGAGAGGGTCATTGGAACCTCACCAGAGAGAGTGTGAATTCACTGGTCCTAGCCATTTGAATGGAACTTGGTACTGACTGCACATGGCCTAGGGGTTCTCAGGGAGGTGTTGGAGTATATAGATTGGACAAAGTTAACAGAAAGGCGCTCCATCCATGATGGAGTGGGGGGGGGGGCATCATTCATGCTAAAGACTTTCCAGTATGGCTGCTTTATGGCTCCGTGTTCTGCACTTGAAAATCATAGCTTCTTCAGCATGGACTTTGGTAGAAGGACAGTGTGGGTTGTTGTTTGGGCATTGTGAGGAAGACACATAGGTGTTGTTCTCATCTCCAGGACTACAGACTTGAGAAATAGTTTCTTACCTCTGACAATCGATCCCTTTATATGTGAAATAGCCACATTCAGAAGTCTGAGTCAGGAGGATCACAACCTTGAGGCCATTCTTAGCTATATAGTGAGAACTTACTTTAAAAAAGGAGCATCGTACCTCCAAGTATGTACTCTGAAGAAATGAAAATTGTGCTCATACGAAAATGTGCCGTGTGTCTTTAAATTGGACGTCTTTATCATAGTCAAAAGTCCTTGGGGGTCTCAAGGCCCTGGCTGTAGGCAGACATCCATGGGCCTGCCCACCCCTTGTGCTGCAGGGCAGGTGGGCCCCATTATGATAAGAAAATTTCTGGTGGGAAATTGGGACTATGGAAAGAGACAGATAGACAGACAGACAGATAGAAAGAAGTGAAGGCAGGGAGGAGTAGGCTGATGGGGGAGGTCTGCTTGCCACCCAGGGCCATGGCACTATCCAGGCCAGGCTGCTGCCAAGGGCCATGTCTGAGTCTAAGATCTCATAGAGGCCATGGTCTAGACTGACATATGTGGCTCCTGTTTCCACCGAAGGCTATGACGATGCCCAGGGTCAACTCAGCCACCTGAGTCCAGGTTGCATCCACATCTGAGAAACCTTCACTTCTACTCAATGCCACGGTGACATCCAGGCCAGAGCTGCAGCTGGGGGCCAAGTCTGGGTCCATGGTCTTACTGCAGCCAGTCTATGCTGATATCCTAGCCTCCTCCAACCGTTGAAGACCTTGAAGGCACCTTACACTGTGTCAGTGTCTGAGGACCACAGCCTGCTGCTGGGGCCAGTTCTACCTGGGGCAATGGTGACATCCAGACCCAGCTGCTGAGGACCATGTCTGGGTCCATGGTCTTATTACAATCTGTACTGGAGCATGAGTCCCATATTGCCACCAAAGGTCACACAGAAGCCCAGGGTTGGGGCTGCAAGCTAAGGCCTTGGTGATGTATGTGGTCAGAACCATCCTGACCTGCGCAGACAAAGCTCCCACCCAGAGCCAGGAAGTCATCCAGACACAAACTGTGGCTGCGGGCCATGTCTGGGTCTTTGTTGATACCTGAGGCCGGTGTCCCCTTAGGGGACTTCAGGAACCATGCAAGATGAAATCAGAGCGCCATGCTGAGCTGGCCCAGGGGAAGCTGGCCATGCCTCTTGCTGGACACTGATGCAAGAGAGCTGGCCCCTGCACTTGAGAGCTGGCCCCACCCCTCAACACAGGATAAGGTAAACCGATCCTGATGGCAGGAGCATAGGGAGCTGACTCCACCCTCTCCTGGGGCGGGAAGCTCCAGTGGCCCAGACTGACTAACTCAGCTACCACCCAGGCTCACAGCCGGGCCTTGGGTTGGCTCACCCTACTGTCTACCCCATCTAGAACCTTCTGGAGCTTGTGAAGGGATTGGTCCATGGGACAATACCCGCAGGATCTGCATCACTCAGGACAGCCATCAGATATCCCAGAGGAGTTTGGATGAGGATCCAGTGATGACGGTGCATCTGAAAGCAGAGGCCTGGAGCCAGTGACTCATTGCAATGGACATTTGCTAGTAAAGCTGACAGGATAAGAGAGTGTACCATGTGACACCCAGTGCCACCAGGATGAATGAGCAGGTGCTGGGGAGGAGCCAAAGAAGAGGTTCCCTTGTTTTGTTTTTGTTTGCTTATTTTATTTTCGTTTTGTTTTGTGTGTGTGTGTGTGTGTGTGTGTGTGTGTGTGTGTGTGTGTGTGTGTGTGGCGGGGGGTGCTGCAGTGATGGGACCAGGAAGTGAGCAGAACTGGGGTCCATGATATGAAACCTGCAAAGAATCAATAGAGAAAAGGTAAATTTAAAAATGATGTGAGTTCTGTGGTACATATTTACATCTCAGCAAGGCTGTTTCATTAGCAAACACACCCATGTCTTAATTTCACAGATGAAGAGATGAGCACAGCACAGCCAGCAGAGAGTGCTTCCGGTGCCAGCGAGAGTGCTTCCGGTGCCAGCGAGTGTGCTTCCGGTGAATAATGGTGGAGGCTTGTTCATGCAAAGCTTAAGCCCAGCTAGAGTTACGATTGGGAAAAGTGAAGCACAGAGAGGGGGAACTCACTGCTTACAGCTGTGATGAACGGAGATAAAAGGATGGAGACAGAGCTGCAAGTCATCCTGGTGGGACCTGGATCCTACCCCTTTCCCCAGGCCTCAGCACAAACTGGAGGGAACACGTGTCCTGGTACCCATCCCGCTGCTCATCCAGAGCTCATCCTCGGCTGGGTCGGGAGGCCAGATTCTCATTCCTTGTTGAAATCTTCAGTAGTGAAGGATCGTTTGTCTCTCAGTGCAGTGATTCTGAGCTTGGCTTCAAACAGTCTGGGGTCACGTCGCAGTGGGACTTGTTTCTAATTTCCAGTGGCAATGCGCTGGTAGACCTTTGCTGTATTTCTTGTGTAGTTTTCAACACTTAGAACCCCTGGTAAGCACAGCATCACACCCACATCCTTATGGATTTCCTTATCCATGACTTTCCAGCTGGGCAATCTAGTGGCGAATTGGAAGATCCACCGGGCTCTGTGCAGCCTGGCACACTAACGAGCTGTAGGCCAAGATGATCAGACAAGATGTCTGTTGACCTGCCCTGTGTATAACCAGTTTTAGAATGTGTGAAGCTCTGTGGCATGAACCGTAATGCAGAGCTTACATGGGAACATGACATAAGCCTGGGGGACTGCAGCCAGCACACGCCCTGCATCGAGGCTGGCCTGTGCAGTTGCCACTCCACAGGGGATATAAAAATATGCTGCAGGCAGGCACTCAGGAGGCAGAGACAGGGAGATCTCCCTGAGTTCTACATACTGAGTTCCAGGACAGCCAGAGCTATGTAGAGACACTGTCTCGGGGGTGGGGGGGGGGAAGGAAGGAAGCTGGGCAGTGGTGGCATACTCCTTTATTCCTAGCACTTACACTTGGGAGGCAGAGGCAGGCAGATCTACAAAGCCAGTTCCAGGATGGCCAGAGCTACACACAAACAAAACAAAAAGCAAAGCAAGCAAACAACAAAACAACATGTCTCGGAGAAACAAGAGAGAGGGAGAGAGAGAGAGAGAGAGAGAGAGAGAGAGGCAATATACACTGCTGCTTTGTTTACCATAAAATACCAGAATCACAGGGTCATTTGCCAAAGTGGATTACAGCTCACACAGACTCCCAAACTGTGGACATGCACTCTCTTTACCCCATGGCATTTGTCTCTACCGATAGACCAGACACAGTGTTTACAATAGGAGCATGAGCGGGGTGGGGTTTCCAAAGACTGAACATTTATATCCAGGTGAAGGGACTGATTATTTCCCTAGTTTAGTTGGAAACCAATTTGTATTTTTCCTTCATAGCCTGCAGGTGGCGAGCAAGACAGCAAAAACAAAACAAACAAACAAACAAACAAAAAACCCAAGTAACAAAAATGGCTGTTCATCCCCGCAGAGGGAATCAAGTTGGGAGCTCAGTTGCACACTTAAGCTTTGCACTGCACACCCTGACTGTTACTACTGTAAAGAAGTGGGTCTCTCAACGACAAAGTATCACTGCCACATTAATTTTGAGAGAACTGCATCGTTTTTCAAAACCTTTAAAACGGATTTTGGTTGTTATTTCACGTACTTGTCTAGTATCAACTTTCTATTCATAGCTCAGAGAGATTGTATTTCTGAACACAGAAGGATTATTATGGTCGATTTTATAATATGAGATTACTCAACAGGTGGTATGCTGTGTGTGTGTGTGTGTGTGTGTGTGTGTGTGTGTGTGTGTGTGTGTGTTGGAGTATTTTTACTATAGTTTTTGAAGCATCAGAGCTTTCAAAACCCACAGGTCTCCCTTACTGAGATAAACTATACTCGGACATGTTTGTTTTATTGGACTTACTGCTGATTTAACCTGTCCTGTCCCACATAGAATTATATGAAGCGGATTCCAGGCGCCACATCTTTTCAGAATATACGGCTGAAATAAATTAATGCCACGGGTAAAATGAGCAACAAATTGGACTTTTTTTTTTTTTTTTTGGTTTGTGAGACTGTTTTTTGAGAGGGCTAAAGGGTGGACCTGGGAGGAATGGGAAACAAGTGTGCTGTTTGAAATTCCCAAATAGTTAATAAAAATACTACGTTTGGGCAGGGTGGGGATGTGTTAAACATGATTCATGACTCAGAGTGTGGTGTTGCTGGCTCCCAGCCTGCTCTGGCTATCTGTTCATTTAGCTTTCATGGATGATTGAAGTCAGATTCCATAGCAAAGGCACGAGTGAGTGATGTCTCCTAAGCATCTCTATCTGGTGGACTCTCCTTCATCTCTTTTTGCCTCCGATTCGCCTGCATAGGAAAGCTGGTTGTTAGTGCACTGGAGATCTTTTCAGACTGAGTATTAGAGACTGTCTGGGTTAACATGATTCTCAGACACCCAGGCTTCCTGTGAATGTGTGGATTTAGATGCAAATGAGATTTCTCATTTTTACTTACACAGTTGAGTTTCTTCTAGTGGGTTTTTTGCTTGTTTGTTTGCTTTTTGAGACAGGGTTTCTCTGCATAACCCTGGCTGTCCTAGAACTTGCTTTGTAGACCAGGCTGGTCTTGAACTCACAGAGATACGCCTGCCTCTGCCTCCAGATGCTGACTAAAGGCATGTGTCACCACCAACTGACTCTATTCTAGTGTTTCCTTTTCCTCTGTTCATAACAGACATGTTGAATATGAGGGAAAATTAGAAAGTTCTTAACCAACTTCTGTTTGACAATCTTTGAAGACAGGGTTAAAAATAATATACCCAAATAACAGTCTACTTGCTTGTAGTTTTGATCCAGATTGTAATGATGTAGCGATTGTTCTTTTCCATTGTATTGTTTTATTCTCAGTTACTAGGATGCGAATCATGGCTTTTCTATGTTTTTTTTTTAAATAGCTGTACATTTTTCATAAATTAGATTAGATTAATTTATTTCACAAATATTGACTTGTGAAGTACTTTGGGAAATACGTAATTTAAAATGTCACATGAATTTTATTTTTATTACTCTGATTTATTTTCCTTGGTCATATTTTATTATTTTGTTGCTATGGACAAAGAGATGTAAACCATTAGATTTCAGTAGTTTGAAGCTTATTGGTTGTGTTTGTTTCCAATATTGTACATGATCAGATGTCTGAAGTGTTTAGAATGTGAGTGAAAAACTGTTAGTTTTCATTTACAGAGAGCATTTTATAGAAATAAACTATTTCTAGTTTGAGAAACATGTTCTTTGAGTGGTCAACAGCCTTCCTAAGCTTCGGGCAGCATTCGGTCTATAGTCTGTGCTAGGTAAATAGGCCTTTTCGTCCCGGAAGCCTTTCCCTGTGAGGTCTGAGATGGCTAACCCTGTCAATTTGGCTGGACTTAGAACCATCACTAGAAACACACTTCTGGGTTTTCCTGTGTGGTATTTCTATGTAAGTTTACCTGGAAGGGAGGATGCCTTCCTTGAATAGGGTGGCATCTCCTATAGGCTGGAGTTCCCACTGAATAAAAGAGGAGGTAACTGACAACCAGTATCTATGCCCACTCACTGTGATTGCAGCACAACCAGCTGCCTCGTGCTCTGCCGTCATGACTCCCTCACCATGATAAACTGAGTCCTCAGGCTGTGAGCCCAAAGGAATCCCACCTTCCCTTAACTTGCTCTGGCTAGGAACTTTGTCCCAGAGATGAAAAGGTAACCAGATCCTACTTGCCGAAATGACAAACAGCAGTAAAGCAGCTAAGGCATCTTTCTGTGACTGTTCTTGAAGGTTCATGTGGTACAATGCACACACAATGCACACACCATCCACATGGTGCAATGCACACACCATCCACATGGTGCAATGCACACACCACCTATCTATATGATGCAATGCACACACCAACCACATGGTGCAATGCACACACCATCCACATGGTGCATGCACACACAACCTATCTATATGATGCAATGTACACACCATCCACATGGTGCAATGCACACACCAACCACATGGTAAAATGCACACACCATCCACATGGTGCAATGCACACACAATCCACATGGTACAGTGCACACAGCATCCACATGGTACAGTGCACACACCATCCACATGGTACAGTGCACACAGCATCCACATGGTGCAGTGCACACACAATCCACATGGTACAGTGCACACAGCATCCACATGGTAAAATGCACACACCATCCACATGGTGCATGCACACACAATCTATCTATATGATGCAATGCACACACCATCCACATGGTGCAATGCACACACAATCCACATGGTGCAATGCACACACCATCCACATGGTGCAATGCACACACCATCCACATGGTACAGTGCACACACCATCCACATGGTGCAATGCACACACCATCCACATGGTACAGTGCACACACCATCCATCTAGCCTGTTTGCTCTCTTGTAGCCTCATGTCCCTTCCTGACCAGCCCTGGGCTCCCATCAGTGAAACCCGACTACAGATTGATGCAAGCAGTAGAAGACACGGTCACTTGTACAGGAATTGGGGAAATCTGCTGTTTCAAGCCTGCACAAGGTGGTCCTGCAGGTTCCGGCTTGTCCACATTTCATTCCAGACTCTCTATAATTTCAAAAGAAACACCTTCCCCATTATATTGGTAATTTTGTTTTGCTATCTAAGCCCTGCATGATAGTTATGCTTGATCCATAAAAAAAAAAAATGTGATAAAATCCCTTGAGTTTCTAATCACTCTGTACTTTAAAAACATGTATAGGCTGAATGAAATGAACATAGTGTCTTTAATAAGTGCAAGCTAGACAAGTAAGGCTTGTAAACCATTAGTCTCCAGATGTACCCAAAGGACAAGACTAGAGCAGCAACAGAAGCTTGGCTGCCCTGATGCTATGTGACTTTACCTAACTCACGGTGGTCCAGGCTGCCTGGTCAAGGCTCTCTGTCAAAGTGCTTCAGCTGCAGATTTGTCATTTACAATGTTGTCATCCATCCCCAACAACACCTTCCAAAGTCCGGGGAGGCAATCTGGGGAAAGCTTCCACCATCTGCATCTTCTATAGATCAGCAGCTGCTATTGACTGGCTCTGTACTTTACAGGTGGACAGTGACATTCTGGGCTAACCCTGAGGGTGGGGTGTGCTCAGAAGTCTCTGCCAAAAAACACATCTGATGTAATACCTTATCAAGAGTTCCTGATTTCAGAAATTGTCTCAGCTCTAAGCCAAAGTCTGCTCAAGGATGCTTGAGAATGTGTGTGCGTGCGTGTGTGTACACACACACGCACGCTCACTCATAGAGCGTTGAATCAGGGGTGTTTAACAAACAAAGCACAGGAAGTTGGGAAGGAAAAGTGATTGGAATAAGGAAGAATTGTAGCATAGGGAATGAGGGGATGGATTTAATCAAAGCACATTGTATGCATGTGTGAAATTCTCAAATAATGAAATGGAGAGAAAAGAAATGATATTTGTTTCAAGATACTTGGAATTATTTACTTACCTTAATCACTAAGTGATTTGGCTTTTGAGGTTTGGGTCTGTAAGTAAAGACATTTTTTCCTAAATATCCTTTCAGACAGAAGAAAAGGAAACAAGGAAGTAAAAAGGGAAGGAAGGAAAGAGGGAGAAAGTGAAGGAAGAAAAGAAGAAGGAGAGAAGGAAAGTAGGAAGGGGAGAGAGGATGGGGAAGGGAGGGAGGGAGGGAGAATGGGAAAAGCAAGCTTGTATTGCTCTGAGTTAACCTCAGGCCACAGCATTTTGTATCGGGAGAGCTGCATCCTGTGTCTGATGCTGTGTTTACAGGAATGGGCAGTTGAATCTCACTCAGACTCTGCTGTGCTATACATTACATTTTAAAAATTGTCATCAATTTTACATAATGCTGAAATAACGGACATACTTTAATTACTACACGGAAAAGTCAATTAAAATCGCAAGAACAGTAACACGATAGTTCCGTTGATTCCTTGCAGCAGAGTCCAAAGCTTGGCAATGCAATGTTTTTCTTCACGGCATCATTCAATTACATAATAACTGTGAGAGGTTTGTCCAAAGCAACAGGTTATATTTTTGAATGGCCAGTATCATTGTTACTGGAAAGCAAAGGCTTTCTTTTGACACACAATAACTGTCAACCTGGAATGTCTCCAGATATACCCTCTCACCGTTAGTAACTGGCACTGAGGAGAGATGTACATCTTCCTACCCACAGCTGGACCCCAAAGAACCCAGAGGAAACAGCTCTGTCTTTGCTCTTAACAACAACAACAACAACAAAATGGTGAAATCCAGTAGTTCAGAAACACTGCAAAATTAAGACATCTTTCATTTAATGTCAGTTCCCCCCTTGAAAGTCTAAACGAAGTAATTTGAAGGACGTTTGCTTTCTCTTTAAGAAGAAACAATGAAGATGATGATTGCAAAGGACCTTTGAAATGAGTTGTGTGTTTTGGGGCTTTGTCACTTGAAGATCTTATTTTCACATACGATCTCAAACGTTCCCTGGAATATCAATGAAAAATAGTAAACTACTTGTTTGACTAAAGGATAAAAACAGCACAGCCACACTCCTAAATTTGAACATGCGTCCTGTGGTCAGTTGTTTCTAGCAGAGCGTTCTCACACCAACCAGGGTGCTGGTGAAATGAGGCAGGTCTGCCTGCACAAACTCAACCTGATTTTCACTAACAGGCCTTCCAGAAAGTGACTCTAGCATCTCAGGGCAAAACATGAAACAAGAAGAAAGTACTCAGTGGAAAATTACAAGGCAAACATAAAGAGAAAATACCAGCAAAAACGAAGAAGCCCTTGCCGTAGAAGAGATTCCAGTCTTGCTAATTTCTGCGATAGACACTCAGGGCTTGAGTTGGTTTTGAACCTGCAGTGTAGTGGCAGCTTTTCAAGTCAGCTCTGTCCTCATCTGGCAGTCTAACTCCACGGTACTCTGAAGTCACAAAACTAAAGTGTATTTCCAAAAACCTATCATTCCCTCGCTAATTTTAAGAAATTAGCAGCGTGACCTGTGTGTAAAAAGTACCATAATGACAGTGTAATTTGACAGTCTACAAGAACCACAGCTATGGCTTGATCATGCCCTAAAGGACTGGTTTTCTTAAACTGACCATCTCTACATATGAAACTATCTTTCAATTGTGAAATCATTTCAAGTGACCCAAACATGTAATCTACCTACTATATAACAAATCATTATCGCCAATAATGTGATGTGCTAACTCTTCTGTCATTTTTATAAAATCCATAATCCCTAGTTTTAGATACTTAGTATCTATCAGTAGTTAGTTAATACTGTAATATCAGCTATGCTGTAAGACTCTGTTATTGTTAAGGGAACACTACGTTTAAAAATCTTGTGATCAAGTTTCTTTATATGTATGTGATTTAAAAAAATATTCCTTTGTAGCTGAATTCTAATTTAAACCTGAAGATTTGAGTACTCTACAGCTAGATTATATCTCCCACTCTAGTGGTAAGTTATATATGGGTACATATGTGATATTGTATTAACTGAACCAATGACAAGAATTGTTGTATATCCACATAGGATAAATGTGGATGGGATACTTCAACAAGTATACTTTTTTTTCTCCCACCAAATTATCACCTTCTTGCTTGGTTGCTTGTCTTTGGTGATAAACTCTGTGCTCACAACACTGACAGTTTCTCTAAGACAAGTTGACTTCTGAAATACTCTATCATATCAAATTAACAGTCACCCAGATAATTTCCCATGCGTCAAAGGCATAGAAAGAAGACACTGGACTTTGTATGGGTGACATAAACCATGAAAAGACTGAAAACCTACTACAAGGGATGGAGTTTCTTTAAGCAAAGAGATCACATTTTGTAAACAGTTTGTGCCTAACTTACACAAACTGCTAGAGCTTGAAACGGCTTCATGATGCAAAAGTCAGCATTTCAGAGAAATTTAAAAGTCCACTTTATCATTGAATAAGTTAATGTCTATGCACTGTCTTGCCTTCTTTAGTTTCTAAGTAGACACATTGGCTCCACATAGTACCTTCGCTTAGAAACTTGTAGTCACCTGACACCATGGTGTTGAAGTTAGTTGACAAAATGGAAACGCTACCTTTAAAAGTCTCATGAAACTTCTTTTAGTCTCATGGAAAAATTGATCCTTCCTTTACCAGGAAAGGCTATCTGGGATCCTGTCAGAAGCTAACTTTCACCTACACTGTCAAGAGCACTCTCCTGCTATGATTTCTAACCAGCATTTGTCAATTGGGGAGATGTCTCAAGACATCTGATTTTGTCTTTTTATTTGTGAACCTTACAATGGTAGATGTTCTATGAAATGATGGGCCCCTTTGCTAGCTTTCTTTTTGATATGACCCTTTTCTTGTTGGGAAGCAGATGGAAGACACTCAACAGAAGACGGTAGAGATGTACAGTTGCCCTGGGAAGTAACAGAGCATCCCCCCAGACCAGGGTTTCACTCTAAGTAGCAACACTCCATGATTTCCCAGATTTTGAATCCACCAGCACCACCTGCTGGTGTTTACAGGACCCCATGAGTCACACCCTGGGAGAGCCCAGTGGATGATGCCTGCCTGCGTTTTCTTCTGATGCCAGCCTCTATCAAAGTGCATAAAGACTCGAGTTAAAAATAAAAGAAAGAAAGAAAAACAAATGGATACATGGACTCTAGCATCCAGCCAGAAACCCAGAGGTAACAGTGGAAAGAGAAGGGTACAAAGCTTCTTGACTTATGTGTGGATTAGATGGAGGTTTTGTCCGTCACGGATCTGTTGTCTTCTACAATGTCATCCTTAATGGTACCATATTCAAAATCCAAGTTTTCTTTCAACTTGTTGAGCTCGAAGTCATGAATAATTTTGACAGTCATTAACTTTTCTCGTTTGATTTTCTCTACCACATCTCTTGGAACATCTGGTATCATCCAGGCCAATAAAAATTTAAACAGAAACACGATGTGCTAAAAGAATGATAAAGGAAGATCAGAAATACTGTTAGGACCATCAAGAATTCAGCAAGGAGTCCTTAAAGGTCCCCTTGAGCATCTAACAAACTCTGTTGAACACAGGAAGCACTAAGTTGAATTATATATACACATAAATATCAGAGTGCCCATGTGTGTGCGTGTGCACGTGTGTATCCTATAATTTTCACACATAAAATCAAATTAAATAAACATATTTAAATAAGCGACTAGAGAAATGCAACATGAATACAAAAAAAAAAAAAAAAAAAAAAGCCTGCCCCTTTATCTGTGCCCCACTCTAAGAATCTAATATAACATCTCTAAAATCATCCTAATTTCCTTTAGAAATTAGGTAGAAATAGGTAAGAAAGCTCATACTCAGCCATGTAATTGGTGATTTCATGTGAAGTTGAAACTTAAAGCGTCCTGGCCATTTTGTTCTAGATTCTTAGGATGCTTTCAGAACTGAAAATAAGAGCATCAGTTTGGCATTTCTACAAGAAGCTGTAGAATGTTCAGGAACTCTGTGAAGAATTTTTATCCTTATACCAGAAAGCTGTGAACACTGGGGCATAGGCTATGGTGTTAAGTGGAGGTGGGGAATGTATTGAAAGCAACATTTCTAAAATGTGAAATTCAGAATACTGAATGTGGGCTGGAAAGAAAGAGCAAAAACTGGGGACACAGGCAGGGGAAGAAGCCCCCGGCCCACTGGGAACAGAGGGCCAAACGATGGCCAACACTAAGGCCTTCTTTCCCTTTTCATCCGTGAACCTACTGGTAGGAGTCTCACTAGGAAACCCTTTCACATTCCTAGGAGCTCATGGTTTTACCTCATCATATTATAACCCCACCTAAAGCACCTCCTTCAGAACCATCCTGTAATCTCATGTATCAAAAGGAAAGAAAGGCTTTCAAAGGCTTAGTACGTTCTGGAGCGTGAACTTCAGAGCTGCTGGGATTGCCATTGTGGTGGTTAACGACCCAAAAACTCAATTGCAACTCCTACGTGGAGCCCATATCTACTTAGGTAGGATCTTCTTCTTAATGAGGTCTGGGTGGTGGCTCAGTGGTTAAGAGCACCAGCTGCTCTTCCAAAGGACCTGGGTTCAATTCCTGGTACAGGGCAGCTAACAGATGTAACTGGATTCAAGGAATGTGACACCAGCTTCTGGCTTATGTGGATACTGCATTAATATTGTAGTATACATACATGAAGGCAACACACACACACACAAGCCAAATTAAATACATATACAAGGGACATCTTAATAAACAGTGACAGCCTCTAGAGAAGCTAACACCATGGTTTTGGGTGTGCTTGGATCTATTTCTTGGGTGATTTTCCTTATCATTCTAAAATCAGTTGTTGATTAATTGTGTACATATGTGGGTGTGTGGATGGCACATGGAGGTCATAGGACAACTCAGAGAAGCTAGTTCTCTCATTCTATCATATGGGTTCTAGAAATCCAACTTGAATTGCCAGGATTGGAGGCAAGCACTCTTACCCACTTGGTAACATCTTGCCAGACCCCTCTATTAAAAACAAAACAAACAGAAACAAAACCCAACACTGCTTCATGCAGGCTAGGCCTGCAACTCTTTTTGTATTGACCCATCTGGGATAGGGAGCAGCCGACTGAACTTCTGTGGACTTCTAATAAAAGGTAGGCTCACACTTCTGTACCCTAAGCTCATAATTTACCCCTTTAAGCCTCTGATTCTTGAATATACAATACTGTCTACTGTGCAATAAAATGTCTAACAGGAAAGAGAAAGAGCAAAACAAAATAGAACCAGCTGGAAAAGAGCTGACGGAGAGAGCAAAACTATGGATCCAGCTCTTTACAGGTAAGAAAATATGATCACTGAAGTTTGGAGGATAGACATCATAACAGAGAAACAACAGAGCAAAGGGACTTTTGAAAAGGAAATCAAAGTCCTTTAGTGCACCAGGGATACATCCTGGCTCCACTGTCTGAGGTCCCTTAGACTGCTCAGTCCTTCTGGCTGAGACCCATATTCAGGGAGTCTGAGTCAGTCCCATGCTGGCTTCCCAGCTATCAGTATGGGGGCCCGTTAGCTCCTCCTTGTTCAGGTAAGCTGACTCTATGTGTTTCTGCCACCTGGTCTTCTCCATCTGCATCTGGGTTCTACTTCGACTCAGTGTTTATGTATGGGTTTTTGCTCCTGTTTCCAACAGGCATTAGTTGAGGGCTCCATGGAGAAGTTAGTTGTTGATCTCACTCTCCGGGAAGGGCATTTATGGTAGCCTTTCCACGGAAGCTCAAATTGTTATTTGGCAGCAGTCTTGTAGTTCTCTAGACCTTTCTTTGTGTTCAATTTTATCTTCCTTAATCTAGAGACAGGAGAGAAGCCCTAGGCCCTACTTCACATGACCTGTCAGATCTACATGACCCCAACTGGATGGCATTCCCCTAATATGGAATTGGGGTGGGGGGGATGGGAGGGGAGAGTGGTTAGAGTGCATTGAGAGGGCAGAGAGGGTAAAAAGGAGGGAAGAAGGGAGGGAGGGAGAGGGAACTAGGACTGACATGTAAAATAATAAATTAAATAAAAAAAATGCTTTGACTCCAAAATTTAAGTTCAAGAACAAATTACTGGGGAAAAGGATTTCTATTTTTGTTTCCACAGAAAATGAAAAGATGTGGATTCCTTCCAGACTAATGTGGTTTGATCAAGCCAGACCACCTGAAACAGAGTACCAGGTGATCCTACATTCAAAACAGCTGGACAAAGCAGCCTTACAGACTACAGCCAGGATTTCTGAATCTTCTTCGAATCCCCCATGACAGCACCCCTTACCAGCAGGAAATAGTTTGGAAAGAACGATGCCCAAATTCCCAAATATTGTCTATAAATGTTTGTTTTCATTTAAATGGACTTGGTTATATAAAATAAATAAAAAATAAAAAAAAATAAAAGGAAATCAAAGAGACAGGCATTTCTTGCCCTTCCCCCATCTTAAGGGCATGGTTTCAGACCTAGGGGCCTCAGCCAGTGTTCAGAACAACGGTGCTATCTGGTAGAAAATATCTTGCTTGTGAAGTTTCGGATTGGCAGAGCTGGTGATAGAACGTTCAGTGTTCGTTTATCTTGAGGTCATGAACAAGGAAGGGGACTAAATGGCCCTGTCATTGATAACAGCATTAGATGATGGACAAACACAGAGCACTGTCTTAAATGTTTTTGAAGTTTGCCTAAGCTAAGATTAAAAAAAATTAATAACAACAACTTCAGACTTTTAATTTCAGACCACATGATTGTAATATCTGTTGGTAATTTTTCAATATTCAAGGTCTCAAAAACAAACCACCTATAACTTTTCTTCAGAGAGTTCCTGAAAGATGAACCTCAAAATAAGGTAACAATCCCCAGGGGAGTACTGAGCAATCTAGACCTTTTGTGGGAAATGTGAAATAAATTTAAGAAGAATTAAAATCTGATGGAATGGAGGGGAAGAGGGAGAGGTGGGGGGGGGGAGAAAGAGCAGGAGTGGGAAGACCATGGGCCTAAGCAAAGAAAAGTTTTTGGAGCAGATCGCATGAAGCAAACATTACTAATATGTACAAAGTCATAGTATGTGAACCTTGAGTAAACTCTTAGGTGAAACCCTGATGAATATGCACCATTTCAGTGTTGAGAGTGATTAAACATCAAAAGACTGTATCATTTAACAGGAGTTCTAGAAATCAGCCTCTTTCCTGACCTTGCCGTGCATTGCCTATCTTTTCCTGTTGCCAAGGTGTTTTTTGTTTTTTTACCAATTGTAAGAGAACAGTAAGTTCCCATAGAGAAGTTGCAACTTTAGACAACAAATGATTCCTTCAACAGACAGCAGAGGAAAATGGCTTCCTGATGACAGGTGTGTTTAAAATCGGCCACTTAGGGGAATGGCGAAAGAGATGGGGAGAGCCAGCTTACTTCCATTATTATGATGAAGGTCATCTTGGCGGCAAGGACATGCCAGAACTGCATGTTAGGGACATACTTGTTCTCATGATCAGGAGGATTCCTGTAATCTCTGTACCTACAGAACACAGAAAAAGAACAGAAATGAACACAGATAGGTAGGCATAAAGACAGAGGGAGATGATCTATGACAGGCAGATATGAGAGATGATAGACACAGATGACGGTTGATAGATGATAGGAAGATTAAGCAGATAGACGTGGATATAGATGAGAGATAAATGATCTGTGATAGACACATAGGTAGGTAGATAGACAGCAGACACATATGACAGGTGGACAGAATGATAGATAGATGATAGAGAGATATTTGTGGTAAGTTAAAGAGACCTTGAGTAAACCTTTATTATTTCTCTTAGGAAACGGAGTACAAACCCAAGTCACAGGAAAGTAACAGATAATGTTAAACCCTTTCCTGTTCTCACAGCTCTATGCTTGTGTTACTTACCCACATTACCTCCCTCATAGGGGATAACCCAGACAAACTTCCTTGGTCCAGTGCAACTTCTCCCACGAGAGAACCCTCCTCCAGTCTGACCCATCCAACTTGCTATGTGGACCACTTCTTTTTTGCAGAGACTTTTTCCTTGTAGGTGTACTAACAAGGCAGTGTTCTCTTTCTGGGCTCTACCTGCCCTCAGACCTTCATATTATTCCTTTCTACAAACTTACTAGATGTTCTTCAAACTAGCTAGATGTTCTTCAAAAACGCATCCAAACTTTCAGAAAGTGGTTAAACCAAGAAATCTGACAACAGATATCTCAGTCTTGAACACTGAACCATGACTCCTTGGTATTCAAATGTGCCATAGATCAGTGTTTTTGTTTTATTGTCCTGAGATGGTTTTCTTGCTCTTACCTAGAATCCCCAAGGGAGAGGTTAGTGTGAGGTTAAAGTTAAGATTAAAGGCTTTGTGTGTACATATGTGTGCATATGTTTATCAGTCTGTCTCTTATCTATCTACTACCTATTTATGATCTACTATTTGTATTACCTATCATAGATTATCTCTACCTATCAATCTATTTATCTATGAATATATATCTTTAACATATATCAATACCATCCTCCTATTTATGTCTATCATCTATCAATCAATCTATCTTTATCATATAACTCTATCATCCATATATAATCCACATATATATATATCCACATCTATCTTTACTTTTTATATATATATGTATATATATATTATCTCTATATTTCTATTGATACATCTTTATCATCTATCTCTGTCATCTACTTATACCATATCTATCTATCTATCTATCTATCTATCTATCTATCTATCTATCTTTGCATTCATCCACCCAACCACCTGCCTACCTCCATCAGTAATCTATCTATAATATCTCTATTATCTAGTCACCTGCTTACTGACTATTGTTTTCATATTCTATGGTGTAAAGATCCCCACACTGGGTGTGATATTAACAGTTCATAAATCCCACCTCATACATTCTACACTGAAGAAAACCTTTAAACCGAATGACGGCTGATGAACTGGTCCCATTGTCACACTGTTATTCCTCTATTTCTTGGTATGTTTCCTGAGGATAAATGGTAGAATTCACTTCATTAACTATACTGACTGATAGATGTCATGGCTCAAGTCCAGGGAGCTTGTCCCAGTCAGTGAGCAACGTTTTCAAAAATAATTCAAAACCAAGAAACTATTTGAGAACATGACCTCCTCTCATAATTCCGCCCTTCCTTTGGTCATACCATGTGTGAACTTCAGAACCGATGCACGGTATTAACCCGGGGAATGTGCTGTCTCAAGTAACCCTTTCACACTATAAGACAAGCCTTAGGAAAAAGATAAATGAAGGAAGACATTAAAGGCACAGTGCTAAACCCTGACACCTGCAAGTGGTGAAGTCCCTTTTCTCCATGGGTGCCGTGTGGTTGGGGAAGTCAGCTATCAGGAACACTGACAGGCTGTTATTGACGTATCCACTCAAGGGCTCCGTGGAATTCTGTGAGTAGGCATAGAAGTAAACTAAGCGTGGGATGATGTCAGACGTGAACGCAACGATGAAGGCCTGGTGGACAAAGGGAGAGAACGATGGTGAGCCCAGTCCAGTGTCCAAAGTCTGCCTTGCAGGCCAGCCCACTCCCACGGTTGAATTGCCGCTCTTCACGTGTTGTGACCCTGAGCTTTCCTTTGGTGCCTCAAGTCACTTTGCTTACGTCCAGTTTTCCTGTCTTAGTGTTTAAAGAGCGTCACCAGCCATGGAGTTAGTTCTCTGCCACTCTGCTCTACCTCATTTCTTCATGCTTCCACTGCATTTAAACTCTACCGCTTCAGTCACTGTGTCCTTTATGTAAAGCTTTCTAAAATAAATCACGATGTCACATTGTCAAATCTCCTCTTGATTATCTCAGTAAAAGCTCCAATTGATAAAAACATGAATTGAGATGAACACGAAGGCTGAAAAAACATTGAGTGGTCATTAAATTTAATTTTTAAAATACTTTTGTAAGTAAAAATAAGCATGTTCTTTATATAACACGCATTTGTGTGTAATCAATCTTTGATAGCATTGATCAAACCTGTTACATAGTCACTGATTTTCTGCCTGGATTAGCAGTCTGTAAAGCAGCCTCATGAAACTCTAGTGAGAAAATACCATTTCCCTCCTATTGTTCTTGCTCAGAAAATAAAGTTTCGGGTGTTTTGACCTTACAAGCCATCGCTGTGATGACTTTGGTGCCAGCGGGGATTGAGTCAGGAGCCATCCCATTCTACCACCCTGACAGGGACAAAGAGAAGGGCAAAGCCACCCCGTGGGAAGGGGCACTTACATTAGTTGCAACAGAAACAATGGCCATTCCATAGAGGATGTCCTGCCAGACGCCTATGGAGTGAGCTTTGGCAGCCACGGGTCTCCTGTACTGAGTCGTCAGCTTCCAGGCATCCACCCGGATCTCCATAATGTTGTTCATGAGAGCAAACAGGGGCGCCAGGGGAAAGGAGGCCACAAAGAGCGTGACAAACCCGAACTGGATCACTGAGGAGACACAGGTCGCCCATCACTCCCGAGGAGATGAAGGGCCGCTCCACCTCGCTCTCGCCACTTGCGGCCTTACCTCTTTCCACCTGCCTTGTTATGAAGTGTACAAGCAACACTGATCCACCCCTTGCTCTTCTGAAGGGACCTATAACTACTCTGAGGGAGAGGCAGCCTGGGTTTCGAGGTGTTAGTCTCAGATCTTTATTTAGAAAGCTAATTACTGAATTTCGACATGTTCAACACCCAAAGCAAACACAGCCAGCCAATGAGCACACTGTACCACTATCTCATGACTAGAATCATCTGTGAGAGGTTTCAGTATAAACTGAGTCTTGGTTGGCTCACATCTCTGTGTCAGCACTAACCTCCCTGTCTTTGTATACATAGTCATTCAGAATTCCCGCAGTGAGCAAAAAACACTGTGTCATCACCCTATGAAACACGAACCACCTCATCGCATACTGAGCTGCATGAAATATGAATTCCCATCTCTCTACACAGCAATGTGCAAATAATGCCGTACAATATAAAGTAAACTAGGGTAACGGGTTGTCTTGAAGCATAAAAATGTTTTCTACCACACTGGTAGATTTTAATATAAAATATACAGCATATCTAATAAATATTTAATCACTTAGTAGCTTTCAGGCCATCCCCTTGTGTTGCATCAGGATTTTGACACTAAGTATATAAACTGTCCCCTATAGTTCCACCAAAGCAGGGTGGCAGAAATGCCCTTGGCAGATCACACAAACAGCCCGAGGACTAGTTCTCTAAGGTCTCACCTCGGTGTTTCTTCTCGGTTCAATCCCTGGGATGAAGGAAAACTGAACCATTTCCTCCATCTATCCATCTATCCATCCAATCATCTATCTTCCACCAACACATATCCACATGTCTTTTTCTATCCATCTGCTATCCATATATCATATACCCGCCATCTTTCTTTCTTCCTTATGTGTGTACATTTGTCATATATTCATCTATATGACTATCCATCCAATCCACCATTCATCTACAAGTGTATAGCCCACCTACCCATCCATCAATCCAGCAACCCATCTGCCACTATTCATATCATCATCATCTGTCCGTCTGTCATCTATCCATATATCTACCATCTATCCATCCAGTCATCTATGTTTTCATTTAGTAACTCAAACGTCTACTATATATGAAACAGAAAGAAATTGCAAGACATGAAAACTATCCATTTTATTGCTGTTACTGCTGCCTCAGAACCATGATTGGAAATTACCTGTTTCCAAGTACTCATAGAACAGCCCGAGTTGTCCAAAAACCTGAAGGTCATGATCTTGCTCCCAGCGGCTGTATAGTTTCTCAGAGTGGGTTCGGGTTCTTCGGCGTCTCCACCAATTAAAAATTAAGCTGTTATAAATGACAAAATGGACACTTGAAGAAAGGAGCAAGGGAGCCGGTATGTCAGGTCTGGAAACTGTCAGAAAGCGAGGCTAAGCATCTTAAGCTAGCACAATAGGAGATGAGGTTCAAACGTACATAGCTCACTCAGGGACAGGCAGGTTGACAGAACGTGAGAGAGAGGTGGTCAGGGCATCTCCACAACTCTTCAGTGCTCAGAGAACACTTGCAGAAGTGAGAAATTGAGTATAACAGAAAATATACTTGACAGGAAAAGCTTGTCTAAGTAAATGCAATAATATTACAAACCACTGGCCAGCCAAAGCCCATACCGTAGAAGGTAGATCATGGTAGGACTGGATTGAGCCAAGGAATGAATGCTTGTTTTTGAACTAGGAAGTCAACTTATACAATAGATGTGCTGGGTAGATTTAATGTCAAACGCCATAGCGTGTGGTATCGAATCCCTTCTGAAGTCTACTTCTGAGAGATAACCAGCCACGAATGAAATTGAGTTAGCTCAGTTTGAGCGAAGCAGACAAGATAGAGGTAGATTCCTCATTGGTGTGAAGACATTTGGAATCCAAACTGAAGTGAGAAAGTACACGATCACATTCAAGTGAATAGCATTAATAAAAATAAATAAATGTAATCAAAAGCACTAAGGTTATAAAATAGAATATGTCTGTGGGAAAAAAAATACCAAACACATTCACAGAGATCTGAAAACACACACACCAGAATCTACCAAAGATTGCAGGCCAAATAATATCAGGGTGTTCAGCTTGACTTCCCACGCCTGCACTTTATGCTTTTAGAGCAGTGCCTCTCAACCAGAGTGGTTTTGCAGGGACATTGGGTGTCAGAATAGGGAGGTGGTGGCCTAGCACCCCCTCGTGGTGACTCTAAGAATTCATCTATTTATCGTGCATTGCAAATAGAAACACGGGGCTGCCCCAGCTAAATCCAGGCTGAGCAACCTCATGAGATTATTACAAAACAAAAAGATAAGAATTGTGGTGGGACAAAATGTTCTCTGCACGTGCGCTCAAAACAGAAGAAAGCAAAGAAGAGCAGATAGCTAGAGCTTTTGAAGCGTTACTGCAAACAAAAAAGGATAAGCAGCCAGGTAGGGGAGGCATCAAACTACATGAACAAGAGCATCACAGCCAGAGAGCGGTCTTTTCATGTCAATTAACTGGGCAAATGCAGAATAAGACCTCAAAGAGGTATAGTTTATACATGCAAATGGATCAACAGAGAAATAACTATCACACGGACAGCTGCAGCAGCTGTGGACTGCACAGGATAATTATTTTTGTATAGCTTAGATCCAAACAGAAACACAAAGAGAACAAAAAGTAAAGAAGGATGGGAGGGGTTGGTGGGGCGATTTGGAATCCCAGCCTTTCCTCAGGGAGCGCCTTCCCATGGGGACGGCTGCCTTTCTGCATCTAAACCGCTTCTGCTCTATTGAAGTCAGTTTTGTTACCTAGGATCTGTTCCGAGCTATTTTTGAATAACTGAGGTTTGTCCCAAGTTTTGTATTTTGTGTACGGACGTCTGATTTCTTTCACCATTTCCTAACACGAAAGCTTAACTGGTTTTTAATATTTATTTATTTATTTATTTATTTTTGCAATACTAGTTATGTTTGTATAGATCACAGATTTGGACATCTTTATTTCCCTTCGTTATTTACACTACCAGTCTGTCTCCAATTGTATATTCATGTCATTGCTGAACTCTTACAGTTAGTTTTCAGATCAGGGGAGCAACTCCTCTGTCTTTACGCTCTAGTCTCTTCGCCCCCACATAGCATGTAGGATCTGCTCATCTGTACAGACAAGAACCCCCATGCTTTCACTTAAATAACAGTGTATGCATGCGTCAGCGTAAGAATAATGGACAGTGTTTCTATGCTGTGTCTTCCAATACAGAAACACACCATTTCTCTCCATTAATGTGTTTTCAACTCTAATGAATAGGAAATAAACCTAACCCCTGGCTTCATACTGCTTCTTACAGAGTGCCCACCCTCAACACAAGCTGAGGTCCTTTTTATCCCTGCTCTTTTCATTGGTGGAAATGTTCCTCTGTGCGTGAGATCAGCTGGTGTTTTAATTTATGTATGAATATCTATCTATGTAATATATATGTATATATGTATACATATATATATTATTGTTGTGCTTTTGGATGAGGGAGCAATCCCTCCCTCATCAAATGACCTAAATTCCTAAATTCTCTAATGTTTCTATGACTATGCAATGTAACACAATGATTAAAAAGCAAGATGATCAACTTTTAGCAATAGTAACAATATATGCAACATCCCAAAGCTCAGGCACCATCTCAGAAGAGGAGGCAGAAAGACTGTAAACACAGAGGTCAGGAGGACTGGGTGAGGGAGAAATGGTGTCTTCCCAGTTTGACAGGACTGTTGGACTCACGGGCTTGCAAGATTGAGGCATGTAACGTTCTAGCGCGGAGAAGTACGCGTTTGTGGGGAAGTGGGTGGTGAGCCCTGCACCAATGGATGAGTAGCTATTGGAAGCTGATGGCTTCTGGGAGAGGGAGAGTTGGTTTTCTTCAAAGCTGTGGCCCCTGGTAGGTTGACCACCTTCCAGTGGATGGGCAGACACCCATGAGTACATGCACAGTATAAGCTGACTCGGTGGACCACAGCAAAAGGAAAGTTGAAAGAATACAGAGTGGGAGGTGAGGGGGAGGTGGAGACGTGGAAGAAATGAGGGGGAAGAATGGACTGAGTAGGAAATTCTCACAGAATCAGCACAAATTTTACACTAAAAACTTAAATTGCAAAAGTATAATAAGCAACATGCAGAATATCCTGCTGGGGAATCTAATATATCAGTTCCCCAGGTAAATCTTTTTTTCTCACTTCGTTTGAAAGCTACATTTTTATTAAACATTTATTAATTTGTGTGTGTGTGTGCGTGTGTGCCTGCGTGTGTGTGTGGTGTGTGTGTGCGCGTGCATGCCTGCGTGTGTGTGTCCCCGTGTGTGAGTGTGTGGTGCGTGTGCACGCACGTGCGTGCCTGCGTGTGTGAGTGTGTGTGTGGTGTGTGGGCTGTGTGTGTGTGTCCCCGTGTGTGAGTGTGTGTGGTGTGTGTGCACACGCGCGCATGTGTGTGCATGTTCTTGCCTGCATGCCTAGGACAGTTAGCAGGGGTCATTTTTCTCCTTCCACCATATAGGTTTCCGGTATCAGACACAGGACATCAATCTCGGTAGCAAGCATCTTTGCCTAGTGAGTCACTTCATTGGCCCACAATGGACACGTTTTCATGACTCAATGAGAGTATCTCAGCCAATTGTACATGAATACAGGCTGCTTCCTACTCTGTGTATCACTACCAACACCAACACCCAGACCCCACCTGTATTTCAAACATTCCTGTGGAGGACATTCTTGTACCGCTCGTGTGTGTGTGTGTGTGTGTGTGTGTGTGTGTGTGTGTGTGCTCGCACACACGTGTGCGTGTGCAGACACATGGAAGCCAGAGATTAACATCAGTGTTGTTCCTCAGGCACCATCCGCCTTACTTATCCCCAGTTAAATCTTTACAGCTGCACTCAACAGCAGAAATATTCACTTAAAAGCACTATAAGGTGTGAGACTTCTAATCTCAACACTACAGGAGGCAGAGGCTGATGGATCTCTGTGAGTTGTGAGTTCTAGACCAGCCAGAGCCACATAGGGTGACCCAATTTAAAAACAGAGACACACAAAGCCTGTACTGAAATGTCACATTGCAGCCAGTAAATATGTCCATGCAAGTGAGTATAAGTTGAGTGTTATTCATCATTTGAAAATAAAACTAAAGAAGAAAAGCTTTGTTGTTTGTTTTTGAGATAAGGTTTCCCTGTGTAGTAGGGCTATCATGGAACTCACTTTGTAGACTAGGCTGCCCTTGAACTCAGGGATCTGTCTGTGTCTCTGCCTTCCAAGTTCTATGATTAAAGGTGTGCAACACTGTCTGGCCTGGAAGAAAATCTTGGATGGCCATTAAATAAGTATAACAAAAGCCTGTATTACCAGAAGCATTCTGCCCTGTTCATTAAACATAAATTGTTCCTGTTTGCCTAGACATTTTTTGACAAAGATACAATAACAGTAATATATATATGTATATATATATATGTAAATATATATATTCAAATCAAACATGCAATGTGTGAGTCATACATACGGTTGACAGGCTTCATGGATGTTTCCAAAAAGCTGTTTCCCAATCATGATGATGGTTAGCTGGGTTGTCAGCTCTACCAGACAACCTGCAGGATCACACTATTCAGAAATAAGAGAGGAGAAAATAGAGATAGAGGAGAGAAACAGAATTTTGCAACATCTAGAATATGAGAAACTCAAAAAGATATATATAGTAAGGGTTACAATAGGGTCGGGAGGGGCAATGATGGGTTTTGGGAGCCATTCAGTCCCACAGACCGAGGACTAGTAACAGGGTAGCTGCATCACACCGTTTGTGGACTGCGTTGGAAATACAGACCTCTGAGTCTTAGAAAATTATGAACCCTGAGGTCTGGGCTACGACTAAAAGATGGTATACTTTCTGTGTGATCGGTTTTGAAAACCATTGGTCATGTCTAACAGAGGAGCCCTTTCTTGACTCTTGACACTTGGCAGGACACCTTCAAGAACAAAAGCTCTGCTCCCCTTACTCTGTGTTCACTGCCAGGCCGCAGGCTCTTCAATGGTTAGTGTCAATTGTCACCCTGTTAGAATAGAGTAGAATCATTTGGGTAACGAGTCTGCGGACAGGTGTTTGTTTGGAAGACCATTTCTATTAGAGTAATTGAGGTGGGCAAACCTGCCCACTGTTGGGGTTGTCATTCTCTAGATGGGACCCTGGACTGTGTCAGGGGCCAAAGGCGGTTGAGCAGCCACAGGCTTTCATTGCCCTCTGATTCCTGACTGGACGCCATGTAACCAGTTTCTGCTGCCTCGACTTTCCTGCCACGATGCACCATTGCCTTGAACCCTTTCACCCATACGTTGCATTTGCCAGTGTGGTTTATCACAGCCATGGGAAACAAAGCAAGGCAGGCCCCGTATAAATTCTTGCTCATCCGAAACTGAAAAGAAATCTAACGAGAAGACTGCTCAGAGGGTGGGGCCAATGTCTGGACTTACACATCTTGACAATTTCTGAGTTAGTGCTAGGGAGAAAAGCGGGTCTTAATTATCTGAGAACGTCCTTACCTCTTCACTTCTCCATAAGTTAAACATGTATGTGTACTTCCCAGGGTAGCCCACAAACTTCCCCTTAAAGAAGGCCACGTAAAAGCAAGCTGAGTAATAATTCACAAACTGGAAGAGAAACATCTTCAGAGTGAGACTGCTCTCGTACTCCTGGTAAGTTCGGGGGATTTCTGCCAATAGAAACCACCAAGGATAAATGCTCCGTCCCCGAACACTGTACTTACAAGTGGCTATCTAGGCATGCAGTTTCAAAGTGTGTGAACATGCTTCTTGGTCTGAGCTCAGGTGACCAATGTTGAGGAGCTGTGTGTTTGTGCTGGCTTCCTGTTGGTGGTGTTGTGTTGATACCATGGCGGGCAGAGTCTAGGAGACAGTCGCTACATTTCAAGGGTGGGGATTTCTCTATGTGCAAGAGAGTCTGAATGTGGGGTTCCCATCTACAAGATGGGAAGAGCCCCTCACTGCGAGACACTATGACAATCCCATCTTGCTTTTCTCTACTCTGCCTGCGGTCAAGCTGGTTTAAACAAGGAAAGCTTGTGTCAAGGGCTGAGAAGGTTTCTAACTCCATGGTACTTTCCCTCTCCCGAACTAAACTGCACGTGCAAACGCTGGCAGAGAAAATACGTGTGCCTTCTCTTTCCTTAATGAAAATGCAGTCATGGTTTGTAATTTAACAAATTGTAAACATAGGGAAGTAATAACTTCTCCCCAAAGCCTGTTAGAGAATTGTGAGGATAAGGGAACACACTTTCTTTCACAAGGGGGCAATTTTCTAGTAGAACAGCTGACCTAGACATGCCCGTGACACTCAGGAGTAGAACAAGATATTCTAAGGACACAAACAACTTCCATTTTAGCGATGCTCAGTTGAACTTATTAAAAACATGTGTGAGAGGAGCTTAGGGGTAGTTTCCACTGAGGAAAAGTTTGGTGGTGTCTTTCTTAGCACCCTATCTGCTGTGATTCACTTGCTCTTGCCCAGAGGAAAAGTAGATTTGACTGACAACTCAGAAATTACAGATGATGCAAGAGCTGCTTCCAGCCAGTGCTTGCCTTTGTGTGGAGCCATGGGGAGGGATGTCGTTCACTGCTAGCTAAGGGGGCTAGCCTTGTCTATCTCTAACATGTCCAAGAGAGCAACAGAAGCGCACATGCTCTTCGCAGTATTCCTTGCTCAAGTCCTTGCTTTACCCATGAACCCACCGCTCCCTACTTCAGGAGAAATTTGGAAACTTTAGCAAGAAGGTAGTCTAGGTTGTAACAGATGCCACCTAGACACTGCGCTCAGGAGGGACTGTGCCCTGTTTGTTTTTATTGCTCTCTTCTATTTCAGACTGATTTCCAGTAGCAAAAACCTTCAGAAACAAATCATGTAAGGCCAGATCATTGCATGGTTTTACAACTCCAGGAATGCTGAGCTAAGGGTCCTCAAAATGGCCCAAGGAGTCCTGAACCCTCTTTATTTTTCTCTCCACCGTGAAATGCCTGAGTGTGGATATTCAGAAATTGTTAAAAACAAACAAACAAACAAACAACAACAACAAAAAAAAAACCAACCCTGGTGTGAATCTACTCAGAGAACAAGGCAGCCTGAAAATTGTGCTCTACAGACGCTGGTTCCCAGTGAGGAGGGTCCAAAGATGGATGTTGACCGAAACTTTTGTTCCCCTCGCCCTCATAACTTGGCCAGCTTACCCATTTTTGTAATCCAGGCAGATATCTTCTCATAAAAAAAATTCAAGATCAAGATGACAATGCAGTTCAGGCATGATCCGGAGAGATTGGTGGCCATCTGGGGTGTGAAGAAGCTCTTCACATTCTGTAGGGTGGCTTCACTCTCCATGAAGCTGGCAAACGTGGCAAAGACTGACAGGCGGTACACGATGATGGACACCATGCTGCTGAGGAGGAGAGCCATCTGAGGGGAAAACCGAGAGCCACAGGATGTGCTGTTTGTTTGCCCATTCGGTGATATAGCTCAGCAGCTGCTTAGGCAAAGCAACCCCTCTTACCACGGAGGCAGCAGATAAGCTACCGCAGGGTAGCAAGAAGGCTTAGAGAGAAATCATCTGGTGGCTATGGGTTAAACAAGAAATAGAGGAAAAGCCACTACCCACTGTGATGGCTGGCATTGTCACCTGGCCAGGGGTGAGTTACCTAGAGTATGTTCATTGGGGCAGGAGACCCTTCTTCCCCGGGGAGTAAAGGTAAAAAGCGGAAAGGGAGCTGGGCACTGGTGTTTGTCTCTCTTTATGTTGTGACTCTGAATGCACTGTGTCCAGCTGCCTCAGGCTCTCATTGCCATGCAGTCTCTGCCATGGTGGGCCGTGCCCTTGAACTGGGGGCCAGACTGAACCCCTTTTCCCTTGGTTGTCTCTTGCCAGTTATTTCATCATTGCAGTGTGAGAGGGGGCCACTACATTCAACTTTGTGATTTATATTCTCAGTATTTACAAATGACAGCCCTTCTGAATCTTATCGCTGGCGCGGTATGTTTTGATGTGGCTCTTGAGATAAGTTTATTATCTGTCATTTATCTTATGTTTGTTTATCTGCCTTCCTGCCTGTATGTCTATCTATCACTTATGAACCCTTCATATCTATCTATCTATCTATCTATCACCTATCCATCCATCTATCTATCTATCTACCTACCTATCTATCTAGGTTATCTCTATCAATATAGATTTTCTAAAGAAAATAAAAAATAATCCTGAACCAGAGACTATGTAACTATGAATTGATCCCCCTTTGGGAAAAAATTGCCAGAACATGATCTAGGCTTTAGTTATAAAGTCCCCACATCAATTTTGTATACATTGTATATTGCAAAGCGCTGTGTCTCTGTATCAGTTCAATGACTGGGAAACTTTACTCTAAAGCCGGGGAAGCAGAGCACATTGAATTAGAAGTAGAGAATGAAAACAGAAGAACAATTCTGGGACTGTGCTTCCAAGCTCACTTCTCAGAACTTATCCTAAGGCAGCTATTTGTTTCCCTTTTATTCATTATTTTTCTTTTAAAAGTGGTTATGCAAGCTAAGAAAACATATCCCAACTAACTCTTTCAAGATATAAAAAATGTCTTAATAGGAACTGTTAAAATTGTACAGAGCACACACACACACACACACACACACACACACGCGCGCGCGCGCGCACACACACTGGAGAAGTTAAACTACAATCTAAACTAGTTAATGTGTTTACACCTCAACGTGCCATTCTCTGAGAGGCTAACACCCTCACCACTCTTCCCCAAATCAAAAGCTAACTGTGGCAAGTACACAAATTAGAAAGGAAGGCATGGAAAAAACTCATGGTGGCAATGAAGGCATTAGCTACAGATATTGTGAAAAACCAACTCCCTCCAAGAGATTTGTCTTCCTCAGGGTTGACTCTGTTTATTTCAACAAGAAGAAAGATGTTTAAATCTTGGTCACATGCATAGATACTTTAAAGAAATGATGACGTTGATAACATTAACCAGAGACTGCAATGAAGATGAATATGACACTCTTGTTTGGCTTCAAAGTGGCAGTCAGGGAGACAGATAGGGACAGGCTGTGAAATCTGGACTCTCTCCTCCCTACATCTTTTTGCAAATTTCACTTTGGGGGGAAATCTATGTGAATTATGGCATGCTTTGTACAGGAGGTGTCGTCAACGAAGGAAGAATGGGGCGTGGCAGGAATGATCCAAGAGCTGACACAGACGGCGTTGTGGGGATACTGTGGTTCATAGAGGACTGTGTTCTAAAGAGATGGTAAAAGGTTCCAACATGGCGCTTACCCCAAAGGTCACTGTGGCCCCTGACACAAAGTACCATGGGATGCGATGGCACAGAGGCATGTATGGCTCCATCTCCTGTAACATTGCAGAAATAACGAAGTCACACTTCACCCTCAGCGTTGGGAACCCAAATGAGAGTAGAACGTTCAAGGAGTGCCCCTCACAATGGCTCTCATTACACAGCCCCTGCAAAGTCTCTCCTTCCCTTCCCTTGAGACCATCAGATCCCAAAGTGACATTCCACATGAACTGGGAGACATGATTAACACGACCTGCTTCCTAAGTGCTGGGTGACAGCGGCCTCCAGGGTCTGACAGAGACAATGTCCAAACCGCAGCACTGATGTGTGCTGAGGCACAATTTCATTTCATCTGGAATGTTCGCTGCTTGCTTCACAGCATATGAAGGTGGCCCTGGGTTATATCCCAAAACTCAGCAGGTCAGGCTCTCCCCCCCCCTCCCCCCGTCTTTACAACCTTTAATATGCAAGGTATTAATTGGATCCACCGACACTCTGAGCTACAGTCAAGCGTGGATTTTTATTTACAAAGGTTGCTATAAAGTAAAGAAGAGCTGTCAGGAAATACACAAACCACGGAATTATACAAAATGTAAGATTCCACATTTATGGATCTTCAAATCGCACCAGGAACTACAGGACATCCCCTGGTCTGAGAAGCCTTCTAAGAGCTCTATGGACATGCAGGCTATGCACACTTGTGCCCACATGGGATCCTCTGTACTGTCCCTGTGTGCACCCAATGTATGCGTGCTAGTGCCCATCGTGTGTACCCACACACATGTGCCATTGATGCAGACCCACATGTAAGAGCTCTGGTTGTGCTTAAACACCAAAATCTATTGCTAGAAATGAAAAAAATGTCTGCCTTGTCATTTTGAGTCTGTTAGAGCTAAACATAGTGAAAGAACCAGGGAGAATCTAGACACACTTCTTGCTATAAAGTCCAAACGCAAACACTCAGTCCATCTTTTGTGTTGGTGAAGCCAAGTGGCACCATGCCTTGGTTGTCTTTTTCTACTATAAAGCAGGAAAAAGCAAGCAGATACACATCGCGCCATTGTTTTATCTAATGTCTTTTCTCAACACCTCTTCTGGCTTAAGAAAGAAATGGCTCCCATAGGCTCAAGCATCTGAACACTTAATCTCTAGCTGGTTGCACCGTTTAGGGGAGTTATGGAACCTTCAGTGGGTGCAGCCTTGCAGGAGGAAGTACTTCCCTGTGAGAGGGCTTTGAGCATCTACAGGCTAGCCCCACATTCTCTCCCCGCTCTCTCTCTCCCTCACCCCCTCCTCCCTCCGTGCCCCCCCCCTCCTGTGTGTGGATGAGTGTGAATCTTGGATTCCTGCCCTGGCTGCTGAGCATTTCCTGACTTTATGGCTGTCCCCTTTGTAACCCAGGCAAAAACTAAACTCTCTTTTCTATAGGTTGCTTTTGCCAATGGTATTTTATCACAACGTCAAGAAAAAGTGATTCCTACCACACCCAGATTAAGTAGGTGTCATTCACACTGTTACACATTTTTATATTTCAATGAAATTTAAGAGACTTTGTCTAATGCCTGAACTGTGAAAGGAATCTCGGGAGCAGCACCGCAATGGTGCCTTCCAGAACGGACAGAATTCCACAGAAGGCATGGAGCTTGCAGTGGGGCACACTCCTTCCCTCCGGGCACAGAGCAGCTCCCAGCCTACGAAGCTAACGCTCTGCCCTCGGAAGGCAGCGCACATCCCACTTTCAAAGGAGAACAGGGAGGTTGCAAGGAGTGGAAGCCTTAGTCAAGAACACACAGACAGTTTAATAATGTAGACCCTTCTCACTTCCAGTGAAGTGACTCTCCCACAACAGTCAATGTGAAAGCACCGTGGAAAGAGGCATTCTATCAAATAAAATCTTCACCCTTAAATCCACTGTCTTCACCCAGCTACTGGGGAACACATTAACTCGTTTCCATGCACACTAGCTTCCATTTCACTTTTTCTCACCTAGCAGTGACATTACATATTCCGTATTCTCTGATGCACTGGATTGGCTTTGAAAATAATCTAGTAACAGGAGGGTGTGTGGATACATATGAATAAATGCTCTCTATGGGGTGAAAATGCAATGTTGAGTAGCAGGTCCAGCCATGGCTTAAATTATATATATTATATAATTATATATCGTATACACTATAGCTTTCTATTTGGAAGTGTGTTTGAAATTTTTCATATAAATAGGAATTTTGTTGATTAACTTGTATATTGATGGAACATGGCTATTCCAGGGCAGCCAATAGCAGAGGGATGCCAGAATCAATCACCTATTCCATGCCTACCGTACCTTCGTCACAGGATTCATCTTCTTCCGTTTACACATGGCTTCGAACTCAGGCCGAAGCTGGAGCTGTTGCTGTTCTTCTTCAAAGTCCACCAGATCCCACTCATACTCGAGCCTGGCTTGTCGCTGTTTCCAGAACTCCAGAAACAGTGTGACTACAGTAGAAGAAAGCGTCAGGGTGGAGCCATCAGTAGGTGGACAAACAAAAGTTGCAAGACGGCAGCCTTAGGTGCCGGAGGGTTAGCTTGCAGTTGAGTGGGCTTGCTGCTCTAGCAGAGGATCTGAGTTCAGCTCCCAGAATTCACATCTGGGGGTTCACAACCACCTTTAACTCCAGCTCCAGGACATCCAATGCTATATGGTCTCACAGGGTACCCAATGTACGCCTACAGAATGCACATGTATGTGCATGTGTGCACATACGATTGAAAATACAATATCTTAAAAAAGAAACTTTCACTTCTGCCTGTAATCATTTGTTTTCAAAATGCTTCACATGTTCTCAGTTGGAAACATTGGCCATTTTTGATGTTTTTTGTTTGTTTGTTTTTCTCAGTGACTACTGTTGATGTGACACTAAGTAATAACAGAAATTATTCACTATGGAAATTCAAGTTGATTTCTTAGCAGGCAAAGCTGTAAATTTCCAGATCATCTGCACAGCTTCCTCATTCAAATAATGTTATAATATTTCATCTTAACATTAGCCAAACACTAACTGGTATAAATTTTAGAAACAGTATTTGATGACCGTATTCACATGACTCTTAGGCACACTGAACAGTTAAACCCTTCTCATGTCAAAATTTGACATTCTGAAGAAAAAATAAGAAAACCAGATAACACAGACAGGGACAAAAGATGGTGATGGAAAAATGGCTAGCAAAAGAGTATTACACGAAAATGGAAAAGAAACATTCTAAAACCCAAACTACAGCCATGAATTCCTTGGGTTTCTTGAGGGTACATAAATCCACAAGGATCCCAAGATTAGAATATCCTTGGAAGGGGATCTCTGTAAATTATACAGACCCTTGGCTTGTGCATTTTAGATTGAGCTTAAATAGAACTTGATATTTTTCTGTACAAGAAAGAATTCTGCTGGACACCACGGTGGACAGGCCTACCCTCTCAGCTGATCAGGAGGCTGAAGCAGAAAGGTTGTAAGTATCAAGGCCTGCTTTGGTTCCAGTAAGTTCAAGACAAGCCTGGGAAACTTCCTGACTCAATACAAAAAGCAAAAAAAAAAAAAAAAAAAAAAAAAAAAAAAAAAAAAAAAGAGGTTCGGGGATGAAGTGTAGAGTGTAGTTATAGATTCCTGCCCAGCATGTGTGAGAGACTAGGTTCAGTCCTCTCTCTCTCTCTCTCTCTCTCTCTCTCTCTCTCTCTCTCTTTCTCCCTCTCTCTCTCTCTCTGTGTGTGGAGAGGCGGGGGGCGGGGGAAGAGAAAGAAAAAAGGGAAAGGACCATATTTAACACGTTTGAGCACACAACAAACCCAGCCCTGAAACTTTGGAAGCTAAAGCCTTGAGGACGATTTCTCTAAAACAGCAGGTAGACCAGTGACTGGAGGCATGAGTCCATGTGTACCTGCTTTGAGATAAAGGCCGCACATGGGCACATTTCCACCTCTGCCAGGTAGAAGACTATCTGCCCTTCAGCAGACACTGTAGGACCTTTAGAACTACAATCAAGTTTGAGTAAAATGAAACCACTGCGTTCCTGGCATAAATACGCATGGGTGCACATCTTAGATAAGCTACAGAAACACACAGCACAACCAAGGTTGGAAAGAAAAGCTTATGGCTTGATTATATATCCGAGATTCTCCTGACCAAGGGTAAAGACCAGATGTAAATGATGAGTTTAGAAATATCTTAAATATATGAGTTCAATTGCCAGCAACCATATAGTAGCTCACAATTATCTATAATGGGATCTGATGCCCTTTTCTGGCATAAAGTCGATACAGCGTGTACGCACGCGTGCACACACACACACACACACACACACAATAAAAAAAATAAATAAATCTTTTAAAGATGCTTCCAGTGACAAAGAAGATCCAGTATCAAATATCAGAAATACTCGGGATCGATCAAACAAGTACAAATCAAAACTATTTAATGAGATGACACCCAATGTGTCAAACTGCATCTCCAGTGTTTAAAAACTAAGAGCAGAAGGTGCATAAAAGTCCAGTTTTTATGTGAGTCATGTAAGTATATAGTAAAGCTTTTAAGTTGTAAATATAAATTTTCCCCATCAATTCACATGGTAAGTAATATCCTTAGAAGGTTTCTGTGTGAATACATGAAGGTATTTGTTCCAGGAGCTGGGGATAGAGCTAAATGGTAGAGTGCTGGCCTGGAATACGTGAGTCCCTGGGCTCCATCCCCAGCAGCACATAGGCTCTGTGTGATGGTGCCCAGGAGTAATCCCAGAATTTGGGAGGCAGAGGCAGGAGGGCCAAGGGCACCCTCATCTACACTGAGAGCTCAAGGCAGCCTGCATTTTAGGAGAGCTTGTCTTAGAAAAGTTTTTTTTCCAGCGCTGTTGCCAGTGGTAAAAAGAAATTACATAACGGATTAGGCAAAACGTGCTAAATTCACGAACAGTTACAACACAAAGGAAATTAGTTTGGAGGAGGCTCTGTACTCACCCCAGATCCCCATGAAGATCGCAAAGAACACGGTTGACTCATTATCAAACAGATGGGAGAACTGTAAAAGGAACACCATCACAGAAGCCACTTAATACGGAGACACGTCACCACAGGAAGGAAGCTCCAGCCTCATCCCGCCAAACTGCACACTTACCTTTGAATGCAAGCACGTGGTGTTCAGTCTCCAGTAATCGCACACTTCATCGCAGAGTGGACACATGATCATCTGACCTCCGATGTCTGGGTCACAGATTTCATTGCTACCCAGAGAAGTCAGATAAAAAAAGCAATGCCGTTGGGAGTGGACAATCTAAGCAGCTCTCAGCAGACTGTTTAATGCATGTCCACCCACAACAAAAGTGGAGACAAAGCAAATGTTTCTGCGGTGGCACAAGTTGCAGCCTACAGAACAGACTCCTTAGACTACATCTTTAAAAAGTCTGATGTGGAAGACCTGAGCAGGATGGAGCCAGACAACACATAGGATGGGGAATGAGGGGTCATGAGGTCCTACCCCTGGCGGAAGAGCTAGACAGTTGGTGGCTGGTGCTGGGGGACTGAGGGCACATGCTCTAGCACATAGTCCTCCATGCATGCCCATGAGGGCAGCACCAGGTAGGCTTGGGTTTTAAAATGAACATGGGTAATCGGCAAGGACAATGGAGGAGGAATTGAGTGGGCAGGGGAGGATTTGCTCAAAACACAATGCATGCATTATGAAATCCTCAAACAAAGGAAAGAATAAATGGCGTTCAAATGAATGAAATCAAAACCTAACAACAACAAAAGGTCAGTTTCCAGAAAGCCCTCCGCAAGGAGAAACGTTACGTGTGACTCTGCTTTGCAAACACTGCCTGCTCCCACAGGGAAGCAGGTAGAGGTCAATGAAAAAATGAGGAGGCGGCAGAAGCTTAGACCACAGGAGTGCCAGTTGGTGCCAGTCTCTTGTGCTCACCTACTTTGGTTGTTTTCCATTGACAACAAGCCATAGATGAAGCAGGCTAAGCCCACCAGAGCCGCAATCAGCAGCATTTCTGTGTAATACCCGAGAAACACGAAATAGATTCCGATTTTTTCTCCATAATAATTCCTGCGAAAGAGAGTCAAGATCAGAGGCTGGAAGGAAACTGCGGGCCAGGTGCACTGGCTCCATTCGGGCAGGCAAAATTTATAGTTGTAGAGATTAAAAGAAATAGCGCATGGAAGAAGGAAGCCATGAGGGTGGGACTTAAAGTTTTTAAATATTATCATACTGAGAACTCATGAATTTTAAAGTTTCCGTAAGCTTCAAGTAAGTTTTTCCAACACTAAGCGAACGTATGATAAATTATTAAACAAAGAAGTTAAAGTATCAGACATAACCAGCCTGAACAATCGTCTTGCTTCTTTCCCCAGCTGGCGTGGGTGCTCTGACGCCGTTCAGGTATGGCTGTGGCCCTCGCTTCACAGAGTGGACATTACTGCTTCTATTTACAGCCAGGTTTAGCTGAGTCCACGCTCAAAGACCTGGAACAGCCCTCCCTGCCTCGGAGCACTCACCACCAGGTCTATGGCCTTTCCACAGATTTGATGGCCCTGAGTTTACTACTTCCAGAGCAACAGATAATGACCTGCAGTGTCCAAGTCTGCCCTTGGAGGAGGCAACAGGGAGTGAGCAAGGGGGACATAGATGTCGCCTCCCACAGAGACCATTTTAAGCAGATTTTAAATAGATTTCTCATGCCCCGTATTAATTCTTCTGCTTTTGAAAGCCTTTCTCTGTGTGTTGCATTTTCTTTTCAATGCTGATAACCATGTTTGCAGTTTGGCTTGTACTTTCCCCCCGCATGGCTGTCTGTTACAGTCCCTAAGCAACCTGCTCCTGACACTTCCCCACAGTAAATGTGAGTGACCCTGCATCTCAGAGATTTTACTAAAGAATAAAGCAATTTCTATAATACTGAACAATACCAAGATCGTCAAAAGAACACCAGTATGTTTTCTTTTCTGTCTTTCCTTTTTAAGACAGCCTTTCATTCTCAGCCAAGCCCCTACATCAACCCCCCACCCCATGCTGGGATTGCGGTGGACGCCTGCACTATATTTAAGTACTAAGTATTTTTTTTTTAAACATGGTCTATTGGCTTACCTTCTGCTGTATTAAAGCTTATAGCAACTATCGTAGGAAGCACAGTGAGCATATTTTCCACAGGAGCAAGAATTCTCAGGAATCCATGGTGAAACTGGGAATCTTGAGAAACTAGTACTTTTTGTTTGTTTTCCCTTTTCTGGATTTCTCTTTTCTTTTATTGGAAATTGATTTTTTTTCCCATATCGTATATTTTGATGGTGATTCTCCTCCCCCAGCTTCTTCCAGATGCTCCCCACCTCCCTACACACCCAGATACACACCTTTTCTTTCTCTCTCATTAGAAGACAAACAGGCATGTAAATAACAATAAGATAAACTAACACGAGCAAACCAGAATAAGAGAAAATGAACAGAAACAAAAAGAGGCAAAGAAAAAGCGCAGACACCGACACACACTCATTCACGTGTGTAGAAAACTCATAGAAACAAAGTCAGAAACCATAAAACAGAAGGAAAAGGCCTGTGCAGCAAAAATAAATAAATTAACAATAAAAAAATGCTGTCAAAACATTGTGAGACTAAAAAAAAAAAAACCTCCCCAAATACCATAGAGCTTGTTTTGCGTTGGCCATCTACTGCTGGGCATAGGGCCTGCCCTTAAGTATGGTTTGTGTATCCCATGACACTATTGCAGGAAACTGTTTTTTTTTTTTTTTTCTGAGTAGTTATCAATTGGACAGAACTTCTAGGTTATAAATGGGGGCTTGTACCCCCTCTCAACACTTGGCTCTTATCTGGGGCACCCTGGTGCAGGCTCTCTGCAGGCTGCTGTAGTCTCTGTGAGTTGTTATGTGTGTTGGTCTTGCTGTGTTTAACACCCTTTCCAGAAGAATGGTTTTAATCGCAGCACGGAGTGTGCAGCTTTCTGTGGTCTTCTTGTGTCCTTCAGCACAGTCCTTGAAAGTCTCTTACCTGGCGTTATGTACATTCATTTGTTTCTGTGATGGAAATGTCACTTACTCATACGATACCAGTTCTTAGATGTCTCATTGCTCCAAGTCTCTCTTCATTACCAGCTAAGTTGCTTTGAATATTCAAATGATGTCTCTATGGAGAGACGCTTCATTTTCCCAAGTGAAACACTTGTGGGTGGAACTGTTGGTTCACTCAGAAAGGACACATTTAACGTCGTAAGAAGCTGACAAAGCGTTTGGCCATGCATTCCCACCAATGGTGTTAGGATTTTATATGGCGGCCAGCCTGGCGCTATGACAGCTTCTTCCTGTGTGACCTCTGATTCTGACTTTGCGCATAGGAGCACAGCCCCCCCCCCCCCAGTGACACAGTTTCTATTTCCCTGTGGGTGACTATGCATAGGATGGCTGCTGCCATCCATAATCATATTCCTATGGTGAAGCATCTGTTATCGCATAAGTCTTTCCTACTTTTAGATGAATGTATTTCATTGATGCGTTTATTGTACACATTTTTTTTTTTCATGCTGTACTGTGCCTTTAATCAAACATACTCCTTATAGTGTGTGTTCTGTCTGATCTGAGAAGGCCGAACCCCATTCAGGGCATAGAAATTCTTCTCTTCTGCACCCTTAGATGTTTTATTTTGGTAGTTTCGGCTCTGATAGGTTTTAATTTAAATTTGTATTTTTGCCCTGGAAATGGTGTAGACACACATCTCGTCCATGATCATCCCCCTGTGCCAGTTCCATTTACTGTCACAATGCCTTTGCTCACAAGGGTTTCTTAGTCACCTTTGCTGAAAATCAAATCATTGTTGTGCTTCTGAGGTCCCCCCCCCTTATTATAGTTCTCGTTTGGAAACCATTTCAAATTCACAAAAACGTTATAAGAATAATTTAAAAACACCCACATATATTCCTTGATTCTATTATTTATTGTGCATTGATTGCATGCATATTTAAAAAACTGAGATTAGAGAACCAAGAACTTTCCAGAAATCTGCGACCAACGTTCACAGGCCGGTTTCTCCTGTACTCTAAACTCTTCTATGCACACAAACTAAAATGGAGACGAGTCACATCACATGTTCAAAGGAAAACAAAGCATCACGTCCATGCTAAAGGCAAACCACACAGCATTTCAGAGCCACAGCCAACCGTGTGCTGCTTGCACAAGGCAGGAATTAGCTTGCGCCCTAGCTAAAGGCTACTGACCCTTAGTAGCCACGTTACAGCGTTCCTTTCATAGACGGTGGCAACAACTGCCATCTCCCAAGCTAACAACTAATAGTAAAGAGAATGGCTGGGAGGCATAGTGATTAACAGAGGCAGTGAACAGTCTCCTTTAGAACCGCGAACAAAGATCACGTTATTGGTTTTTAGCGAGCACAGTGCTGAATGAACTTACCGAATCAAATCTAAGGGTTGCTCCTTGTAAAAGTAGGAAAATCGAGCCCAGTTCTGGCGAAGGATATACCTCTCATTGATGTGAGTAGGAGTTTTTGATGGCTCCCAATACTGGCCCTGCACACAGTCAAGGAGAGCGTAAGAGTCACAGATAATGGAGAGAGCGCCTCTCTGGGTCAGTGGCCAGCGGACAACACTGACGCCATCTTTTACTGATACATTTCTAATTCATATTCCACTCACAGGAAATCATTTGCTAACGTTTTCAAAGACAAACAAACCAACAAAATCACAGAGTGATTTATTTATTAAGCTGGCCTAGTAAAACCATTAAAAAAATTATGTGGGCATGAGGGTAGTGTGAGTGGGTGTCCAGCTTCACGTTTAACACAAGTGAAGATTTATGACAAAGTGCGACATTTTATATCCCACTAAATCCAGCTTTTCGTTGTTCTGTAGGCAACACCACTGACTCTTGACCTTTGCGAAGTGAAACTTAAAGACAGTGTCCTGAGGGTGGCATTTGGGGACGGTGTAGATCACCGCTCTAAAAGCACACACGAGATGACCCAGCACTTGGGAATCTGCATTCAGAACAGGTGTTAAAAATGGTGACTTCTAGCGGTTCCTATAGACAACTCAGGGCCACCCACTTCCCATGAACAAGCAAAGCTGAGCTGAAAGGCTGGATGTACAGGTTAAAAAAAAAAAAAAAAAACAAAAACACCCAGGACCGCGGCAGGAGTTGGATTTACAATAGGGCAATAGGTTAAAAGAATCAATGTCCTGCAGCTAAGCAAATGAACAAAAATCCCCAAAGTCTTCCAAACATAATCACCTTCGTAAAGAAAGATTAGCAAAGAATGCCTGGCGGCCTGTGCACTGGTCTAACAGCATCTTTTTATGCTCAGTTATCTTGACTCTGTATTCCCCACACTGTCCTTCTCTAGAAGACTGTGGCTTTGGAGGAGGATGGCCAGCTCCTCCTCCTTCATAGGAAAGGGTCACACAAGAGTTAGAAGGAGGCAATGCTTATCTGAAATTGAATCTGAAAATCGCCTCTAGTGGCAGACAGAAAGGTGTGGGCATGGATGGGAGGAGAGGCAGGGAGGGTCTTGGAGGACTTGGGTGAGGGAGATCCATATCAGAATATATTGCATGGGAAAAAAAATCTATATTCAATAAAAATAAAAACAGAAAACAATATCACGCCAGCAGTGCCGCTGTTGAACAAGCAGCACTCAAAATGGAGGAAAATGTCTTGCATTTGTTCCAACATAAATATGCTTCTTCTCCTTGCCGAGGGATGCATTTCTTGCAGGAAATATAGCATGTAAAAGTCTTTTGCAGCCAGGACAGAGCGATGGAAAAGGGGACATGAGATCCAGCCGCCTGCTCTCTGCTGTGAAGCCACAGTGAAACTGAATGTACTTCACCATTCAGTGCAAACACCACCGCCCCCAGCCCGAAGCCCCAGGCTGCCAAGCTATCTTAAGGTTTGACTAACTGACCTCAACATTCGGAAGAGTTGCTTTTTGTGGAACACGTAAAGCTCCGTGTTTTTGTGCAATAATGAGTCATCAATCCCAAAGAAAAAGGTCTTCGGAACTCTGGTTGTTAGTGAAGATATATCTGATAATCGTATCTTCAGTACCCTCAGCTAGACATCTGCTTAGTCTCTAGGTAATCCCTGATCTCTGGACTTGGAGTCATGATAGGTAGTGTTAAAAATAATAGCCAACAAAAATGCTTTCCCTGTGATGGAAACCAGTTCTACATTTGGTGGATAAACATGAGTGCATTTACTATTAAAAAAATAAAATAAAAAGAAATCTATGAGAAACGACATTTTAGGAATTTCTGAGTAATATGTCACCCAATCTTTAAAATATATATATATGTATATGATTTTATACATATATATATATATATGATTTCTGGAATGAATTCTAAAGAGAATGTTGTGCTATATACAAATGATCATTAAAAAGACTTTCCATTTGAAATGCTAGCATGAAAAGTGTACTTTAGCCTTGCTAGAGCACACCTCAGCCTGGAAGCAGAGAATATGGAAATTTCCCTCTGTGAAGGAGGGAATGGGAAGCTATTGGAGAGCGGCTCCATCCCTGAGGAAGATGAGCTCTGACTGCGAGGGCGGAAATGGAACCCGCGTTATGGAGGTCGCCGATACTCACATCGTGGAGTGGGTAGGCAGATAAGTAAGTGTTGGAGTTTAGCAGTCTCTCGATCCCAATCTTTTTCTTTCCCTCTTCTATTCCAAAGGGGCATCGTGACAGGATATAGTAAACCTGCCAGGTGGGTACCAGGAAAAAATCAGCACATGCATCCTTCCATGCAGGGACCTCACTATATTAAGACTATGAGGTAAAAGTGGGGGCCCAGCACACTGAGGGTAAAGAGTTCCATGCTGTTTTACACTTTGAAAACCGTAAGTGGACAGTATCTACCCTGAATGGACACAGGCTCTGGCTACAGAAGAATGCCTCTCTTCGTGGACTGTGAGAAGACACAGATCGGGGAGCTGTATACAATTGGCAGGTGTTTGGTTCCCAGGTTCTGACAATACCCTTCTGCCTCACTGGGGGCTAGGGTGCACGAATCATCATTTATTTTCTTCTCTTGTCTCAAGTTCCTCTGAGAATCTCTTGTGCCACAACTCTTTAGTAGAACCAGCCTTTCAAGTACCATTTTTAATAGTTCACTATGAGAAATTGGAGACCAAATTGCTATCTAGCCAGGCTGTTTCAGCCAGTCATTCTAATGATATATGTGGGGCCTTTGCCTGGTGTTACCTTGTTGAACGTGTTAAGTTGGTTGTGTCTCTTCTACTATGTTCTAGACACCTCTGTCAGCTTTCTCTTTGGTGTTTTCTGTGATTGTATTTTTTTTTTTTAACCTACCCTACTTATTCTCCTTTGCCTTTGAGCAGCTTGGCAAATGCCTACCTCTTCAGCTTGCTGAATGTGGGCTGTGTTAGAGATACTGCCTAGGCTGCTTCTCTCACATTTCATCTCTCAAAGGCTCATTGCCTGCATTGGATACTGTCCGTGGATTCTCATCATCTAATCTGGTCATCCACCTAAAGGAAACCTACTATTCACTCTTGTTAATATAAGCTTGGTGGTTATGAGGCAAAAGGTAAGAACTCGGCCTTGGGCTTTAACAAAGTGGAAAGCTTAGTCTAACTTATACTGAGATGTACAATATGGGGGTAGCAAGTTATACATACTGTTGTCAAAGAAAATCTGGACTTGGCTAAGAATGGCTTTATTGTCATGGAGGACAGTGGCCACTGCAATGGGAAGGGCATCTAGCCAGATCAACACCCGTCAGGAAAGGCAGGGGGCTGATGGTTCTCTTGTGGGGAGAGAAAAAGAAGGTTCAGAGAAACCTCTAGCTAATGCCCTGTGCACTGTGGCTCAGGATAGCCTGTGGCCAGGTTCCTGTGAGGGCCAGAGAGGTAGCATTAGCCATTGAGTGCTTTCTTCTGAAGGGTGGAATGGCTCTGCGAACCATTTGTGGGACAAACTAGGAATGTGGAATGAGTATAACGGTCTCAACAATGTGAGAAACGTAAGCATGAGCAGCATAAGTCCAAAAACACCGGTGCCAAAAAAGGAATTAATTCTCACCCTCTTCTTTTCTGAGGACATTCTTGACTTGTCCTTTGGGATAAACCGAAGTCTGAACAAAAGCCTAAGTGACCCTCTTGTCACTGTTGGAGACTGTAGTGTTCAGTGGTTTTAGCCCTATTTCTTTTAAGTGTGGGAAAACTGTCAATGGACAAACTCGGTGGAGCATGTCAAGGACTGGAGAGTACCACGGTGACCTTGCGAGATGGTGCTTAGGAGCCAAGGTGGTGGTGAGGTGTGGAAGCTTTCCCACCCATACCAGTGGCTGAGTCTTCATTCATGTCAAAAATTATGTCCTGTTTCTGCTACGATGGTGTGCGCGCACTTACATATCATGGGGGAATCTCCAGATTACTCTGGTGTTTGGATAGATGCTTTCAAGTATGAGCATCTATCTTAGGAAGATGCTACATCCATTTATTCATTGTGTCCATGCATAGATTAAAATGCTGAGTGGGACAGGAAGGAAGTGACTCCTTCAACATCAGCCTTCTAAGTAAGGGAACACGGTGCTTCTACACTGCAGAAGGAAGGGGGCTCACACTTCTCACTTAGAAAACACACTGGCAAGGTTCACAAGTGACAACATGAAACACAGGGTGAGGGTTAGGAATACCAGTGACTTCCCTATGCTGAACAACCTCCTGGTCCGTCCTTTTGGAAGGTGGGGTGAAGCCTAAATCTAGTGCTCTCTCTATGTGTGATAGGCTGCCACTCTGTCAATGAGTAGCATCCAAAGTTCTTACCAGGAACTATTTAGGAGACAAGTTACTGACTAGATTTCAATTACAGTCCATGAAAATAGCAAGATCTCTGCTTCCAGAGAAGTGATCTTTCTTAGGAAATGGCAGCATTATGGCTTTACAACAGGCCTTCCTTCTGATACAAAAACAAGGCCTCTTTATTCCCTGAAAGATGATGGTTTGATGCGATGGTCTTTATCTTTTAATCCCAGTAGAAAAAGCGAGAAATTGTTTTCTCAATTCATATTCAATTCATATTGTACCAATATTCTAGGAGCAGCATTTTGTTTGATAGCTCTGTGAATTTAAATAAAAATATTTAAGAACTAGGAAGAAAGTGGAATGAACTATCCTTTCTACTTACAAAGGGAAAATGTGTACTCTCAAGGGGGAACGAGTCTATAGTTGTTGGGAATCAGATGGTGAATTTAAAACACACACACACACACACACACACACACACACACACACACTCACACACACTACAAAGTGCAAACCCAAATGGGACCAGATTTGTTTCTTCTGAAGTCAGACTAATGAGAGTGACAGCTAATTGTCACTGAACACTTGCTGTGTGTTAAGTGCTGTTCAAAGTTTTCTACAGATTAAGTCACTTAATTCTCAGGGTACCATACAAAATGTACGTGATCTCAGTCTAGCATGAGGAAACAGCAGTATGTGCAGCTTTCGGTCAGCAATTACAAGCCTACGACTACAGAAGAAGAAATATTTCTGACAGGACTGAAGATGATTTCAACAGGGGAGAAAATGTCCAAGGCTCCTCGAAGCCCACCTCTATATAAAGAAATTAAAATATATCTATATAAAGAAAATGTTGAAACTGAATTACAATGATCAATATTCTCTGACTTTAAATTTATAAAACCCAATTTTAAGATCATGAAATCAATTTACAATGATGATATAAAATCCAAACCCTTGGTGTTGGTGAGAGGCTGTTCTAGGGTTACATAATGCCTCTTGGACTATTGTAGTCAATCAGTCTCCTATTGAGAAATAGGGACCTTAACAAGGTAAAGCTGCACCTAAGAGGCTTCCAGCCCTGCATGGTGCTTAGCACTGAGCTCAGAGTCATACATGCTACATATAGAGAGAGGTACCCAAGACCCTCACTACTTACAATTCTGTTTCTCGCTGAGGATGGGAAGAACGTGGCTTCGTCTTCGATGAGGAAGAGCTCCTGACGGTGTCTGTTGAACTGGGCAGTGAAATACTCAGGGTGAGGGTACTTCACATTGGCTGGGAGCTTCACAGGCCCAAGCATGTAACTCAGGGGTGGGTACTTTGGCCTCGGGATGTCGCTCAGCTTAATAGGCATCTTGATTCCTAGCACTTCAGCATAAGTGACTAGGACCTCCCATGGGGCATGGATCTTCACAAAGAAGGTTTTTCCATCTTCAGAGTTCTGCACAGAAAAGAGATGGAGTGGAAGGAAGTTAAAGATTAAAGAAAGCAGACTTCATAAATTCTCAATGATAAAAATAAATTTTCAACGTAATCAATTTTTTAAGCAAAAGGTTTAGGAAATGAGATTACTCTGACATGTTTACGTAAGTGTACCTTGGTGGTTTGAGTAATGGCCTTCATGGGCTAATATGAGTGCTTTGTCCCTAGTTAGTGGAACTATTTGGGAAGGATTAGGAGGCATGGCTTTGTTGGAGGAGGACTGTCCCTAGGGGCTATCCGACAGGACAGCCAGGTTCAGTGTACAATGAGGCAGGCAGCTTCAAGGTATGACAGCTATGTCAACAAAGTGCTTCACCTTTCTGTACCCTGAGGAGAAATCATGTGTGTTCACGGCATTCACGTGCTCATGGTGTGTGCGTGCGTGCGTGCGTGCGTGCGTGTGTGCTCGCATGCGTGCGTGTGTGTGTGTGTGTGTGGGCATGGGTGGCTGAAGTCACTCTTGGGTGTAGTTCCTGAGGAGCCATTCACCTTGTTTGCTTGTGTACTTTGAGACAGGGTCTTTCACTGGAACCCGGGGCTCACCAACGAGCGTAGACTCCACGGACAGTACGGCTCAGGGATCCACTTGTTTCCCATTGTTGGCAGTATAAGCACACATTGCCACACCTAAGTTTTTAAACGCCCTCTGGGTGATACTTGGGTATCCGTGCTTGCATGACAAGCACTGTGCAGCCTGGCCATTCTCCCACTGCCTACGACCCTACTGTTTTTAAAACATTTCACGGAGCCTTCCCCTCACTGACGGTAGATTCGTGATGGTGCAGGTCTTCTTGTCTCCGTGTGCACACTTCTGAAGCCATACGATTTATGTATTGATCCAAACCCAACATCTACCCAGCCAAATACATCCACAGGAGAAAAGTCCACTTAACATACGATCCTTGCGTAATTTATCAAATAGAGTTACCATTTTGTCTTCGATTTCCAACTCCAGACCTGTTTTTCTGAGATTCAGTTCAAACTCTCGTCTTCTTTCCTACGGAAAAAGCAAAGGAAAAGGGTGGTGAGGTAGGTCCTCTGTGTTAGTGGGTAGTGCCAGCCTGAACCTCCATGGTAGCTGGCAATCAATGCCAGGCCAACCCTTTGTGTTTGGTGACTCTCTGTGTTAGTGCGCAGTGACAGGCCAACACTCTAGGTTAGCTGGCGTGCCTGGCTAACCTTGGTGATGGCTTATTTAGGGTTAGACTGACTCAAGGCTGTGCTTCCAAAGGGTCCTAGGACCTTCTATGGTCATACATAAAAATACCCTACAAGGTATCTCTGCCTTCAGGGCATGGGCTAATTTTGACCTCTAACATAATTGGCAAAACTCTGGAGATACAAAACAGGAACAATCTCCATTACCCATAGGCTCCATTTGAAGATACGCACAAATTTTTGCTGAGTAATTTGAAAGCACGAGAAGCCCTTAGGGATAGAGACACACGGGGTCCTAACTGGTAAAGGCTCAACATTACAAAGACCAGAGATCCTCACATAAATTATTCAGTGTCACTGAAGGCCATACTCACGTCATGGCTTTTGCTCTTGAATAGCAAGAGGGCTTTCACTTAGAGAAAGAAGGATTAAAATTCACTATAGATCATGGCTTGCAAATAATAATTACTGTAGGATTTAGGCAAAGCATAGACGAGCCAAGTTTCTTCCAGCATTCATTGTGATTGAAATGCGGACATTTTCAGAAAGACTGAACTTTGAAAGGCTTCACTAGGATGCTCTGAGTATTTGTGCTCAATAGGTTCCTTTATATTGAGTGTCTGGGAAACTTTATGAGGAATCACCTTAGTATGCTCTTCTGTGCCCAGTGTTAATATGAAGGGACCTATGTCTGAAAACCCTCCCTCCTCAGCTACCTCTACTCAAATGTATTCTTATGATATAAAAAAAATTAACAACCCAGGAGGGATAATTTAAAATGCCGTATCCAGCACCAACAGAGCGACTGAATCTTTACTTGCGAAGACGTGTGCTTTTGTAGCTTAGAGCCTCACTTACGCTCAGAGTTCAACAGAACTGATGGCAGAACTAGGAATGACTGTCAGGACACTAAGCATTATTTTAAACATTCATGCTTTGTAATTAATGGAGCTGTTCTAGATTTGTTAAAAGATTTTGTTTATTTTTACGTGTGTGAGTGTCTTGCCTGGCTGTATGTCTGTGCACCACGTGTGTGAAGTGCCCACAGAAGACAGGAGAGGACATCTGAGCTCGTGGAACTGGAGTTTTGGATAGCATTGAGCTTCCCTGTGCGTGCAGGAAACCACACTAGAGGCTTCTGCAATAGCGGCCGATGTTCTTAACTACTGAGCCACCTCTACCCACCTTATTTTAAAACTTCCACAAAACTTGGGGGTTTCAAGAAATCAGTAATTCAGTAATTCCAACCTATAGATCCAAATCACCTTACTTTTGCACCAAGATACATAAGAACAAAAGAACATAATTGGACCTGAACACTTTGATACTAGGAGTGATCTTATTCATGCATAAATGATGAAAATAAAGTCAGGTCCCTGTATCTCATCAATCAATGCATTTATGACATGCTACTTATGTTAAATTTTTTCTTATCATATTTTATAATATATCAGTGGTGTTTTATCAATTATATACTCATGTAATCACAAATTTACATAGCTGTAAAATTGATCAATACCAAAAGAAAAAAATAAGGCTTAGAATGTTAAGTTTAAAGATAAAAATATCTCTATCTATTTATGCTTCTTGTTGCAAAGTTATGATTTAATGAGTAATATCAGATGCACAAGGGTAGACATTCACATGAGAAAGAAAATACATGAAAAATAGAATGGAAATTTTAGGCGAGGAAAAATTTTAGCTGTGAGAGGGTTTCCTCATATAGATCTTAAACAAAAAAATGAATGATAACATGTGTCTAATTTTCATGTAATTCACTTTCTATAGATATATGCTGTGAGGTCATTATAACACATACATTATATCTTTTTTAAAACTATGTTGCATATTTGTGTGTGTTTGTAGATGTGAGTGCAGTGGCTGTGGAGGCTGAAGAGGGCTTCAATACCCTGTGGAGTGACAGGCAGTTGTGAGCTAACTCACATGTGTGCTGAGAACTGAACTCGGGTCCTCTGTAAGGGCCACACGTGCTCATACCTACTGGTTCTACTCTATTCTCTTCTGTAATTGCTAAACTTTATGATGACCAATTATGAATAGAGTACATTTGGAGATAGGTCAGGCTTTGGGGAGCAGGTTAGTAGTGGAACCTTTCTGTTTTAGACATTGGTGAAGTTCACACAGAGATGTGGATGCACACTGAGCTATGTGCTGTTGCAGAGAATTGTAGACTAGAAAGGAAGGTTCTAGATTTAAAACCGTGAGACAAAATGCTGCCATCAAAGAAGTCAACCCAAGTTAAGAAAAAAAAAAAAAAAAAAAAAAAAAAAAAAAAAAGAAGAAGATTGAACTATGCCCTATGTCAATGTCATTGCAAGACAAAAAAAGAAAGATGATTGGCAAGGAGAAGCAAGTAAAGGGATAGAATGTTCCAGAGGATGTAGAGCCTCCAGAAAAGAAGAGAAGACACACAGCAAGGAAGGTACTGACTTCACCAAATGTTGACTAGTTGTAGTGGCTACTCTTGGTTGCCAACTTGATTACATCTGGAATGAACTGCAATTCAGAAATGGCTGGCACACCTGTGAGAGATGTTTTGCTTGGTTTTAAGGTAGAATCTACTTCTAGTCTGCACTTTTGAGGTAGGAAGACACATATCTTTTATCTAGATCTTGAAGCAGGAAGACACACGTCTTTAATTTGGATCTTGAAGTGGGAAGTCACACCTTTAATCTGGTTCACAACTTCTTCTGAAAGCCTATTCAAGGACATGGAAGAAGGAAGCTCTTGACCTGCTAGCAAGTCCATTCCTTTATTGGCATTAGAACTTACTTCTTTGAAATTCCAGTGTCCACTGAAGACCAGCTGAGACTTGTAACTTCTGGATTCTTGAACTCTCCATTCATAGCCAACCATTATTGTATTTGCTGGACAATAGCCTCTAAGTGATTGTAGGAATTCCCCTGCATATTGTATGTATGTATGTATGTATGTATGTATGTATACATGTATACACACACACACACACACACACACATATATATATATATATATACACACACACATAGACTAAACTGCTGAAACTGTAAGCAAGCTCTAATTAAATGATTTCCCCTATAAGAGTTGTTGTGGTCATGGTGTCTTTTTCCACCAATAGAGCACTGACTAAGACAAGAGATGAGTGGGTGGACAGAATGGAGAAGAATGAAATAATGTCATTTGCACGAATATACTTGAAACTGGAGATCATCATGTTAAGGGAAGAAAGCTGGACTACCAAAACAAGTGCTGTCTGTGGAGTCGGGGAGGGGCTTGACAGGGGTGAAAGAGGAATGGAGAAATAAATAGACTGGGTGAACATGATCAACGCATGTTATATGAATGTATGAGAATGGATGTCACACATTCCATAATCAATATCTGCTAATGAAAGTTTAGGAAGGAAAGAGGGAAATAAGAGAGATGGATGGATGGATGGATGGATGGATGGAGGGAAGGAGGAAGAAAGGAAGGAAGGAAGGTAGGAAGGAAAAATATGGCACTATAATAGTATCTTTTCTGGACTGTATGTGAAAAAAGGGCATGGACAAGCACTAATTGAGAGGTGGATTAAACAGACCAATGGAGAGAAGTTACAGAGTTACAATCACTTGCTGGGATATAATTTAGGAGAACAGGTGGTTAAGTAAAAGCTAAGAAGATTGGTAAAGGTCATCTAAGAACAGAAATGACAAATGCCCAAATAAACACTCACACACGCACTGTGTTTATGGGTCATCGGAATGGAGTGGTGGAGGAGAGAGCCACAGTGAAGCTCAGAGAACAGTGGTAGAAATACGGGAAGGCCTGGGGGTGGGTAAATGACAGTGAACTCAACTTGATGAGATTCAAAACTCAGGAATTTCAGGAAGAAAAGGGAAAGAATAAAGTCAACAGCCTGTGCTGTCCCTATTGAAAAGGAAGATGGTTATGAGAAACAGGGCGTGAAGGGGTCGTCCACAGAAGATATACAAAGACACAAAGATGGTCTATGAATTGCAGAGGCATTAGCCGATGGTTTCTGGAACAAGGTAGAAAGATGCAAAGCTAAGGAAGTTCAGGTTGTAGGGATAACACTCAGTTTTCAAGTTATTACCTGTATAACATTTCAGCATACAAATAAATAGCTGCACATATATGTACATATAGGAAAATCTCTACACACGTGGAGCAAGTCAGGATTAGAGATTAGTACAAAAGCTGCTTTTTTTTTTTTAAAAAAAAATTAGATTGATTGACCATATGCTTTGAAGATGAAAACTGTACATAAACATTAAAAGGAGACACTAGATCAGTGGTTCTTAACCTGTGGTTCATGACCTCTTGGGTCACACATCAGATACCCTGCATACCAGACATTTAGATTACAGTTCATAACAGTAGCAAAATCACAGTTACGAAGCAGCAACGTGATAATTTTGTGGTTGGGGGCGACCACAACAAGAGGAACTGTGTTAAAGGATCATAGCATTAGGAAGGTTGAGGACCAGTACCCTAGATTCAGAGATGAATCCTCTATTTGTGGGGGTCACACTTCCTGTCTAAAGGACGGTGTATGAAATGGATAGCAGTCACATTGAAAGAGAAGGAAGAGAAGGGAGGAAGAGAGAAGGGGAGGAGAAAGAAGTTGCTGATGTCATTATCTCCAAAACATTCAGGAAATGAGTGTCAGCTGGTAGGCCACATACTCATCTCTCTTCCCTGCCTCTCTCAAATAAGCACTTACGGCCTTTATATCTGAATCTTTCTTCATATCGTCCACATAGGAAAGGACAAAGTCAATCTGCCTAACTCCATCTCGGAAGAAGATGGAGTCTTTGCTTTGTTCGCTTCTCTGGAACTGTAGAAGACACAAATGACATGGTTTTACATTAGTATTCAATCCGGGAAGGCAAAAAACACAAAGGGAAGTAGCTGCAAACCAATTTGACCAATTTTTTTTCCACACTTGACACAGCAAGTCAAGGCAAAAGACAACAGAAATTCGGTCCCTTTCATAACGTAAAACTCCACAGAGAGGACTGCATGATATATACCCAGGAAAAGCTGACACATATTAATCACATGCTTAAACACATTAAGCACATGCTCTCACAAAAATGCTGCGGTTAGGCCAAAATATAAGGTGAGCGTACTTAGGCACTGACAGTAAAATGCATGCTCAGACAGAAATGTGTGGTTTTGATTAAACACCACACCAACTAGTCTACTAAGCAATGCACCGTGCACACTTCTCCCAGAGCACAATCAAAACTCATGGTGCAGTGAAGGAAGGAAGGATCAGAAGCAGGTAGCTGGCCAGCGACCTCACCATGTCTAAGCCCTACAAATGTCTGTCATCAGTGTCTCAAGAGAGCCACAACCCATCTTTTCTTTATGGTTTTTCTCAATTTAATAATCAAAATTAGACTTTCACCTTTTACATGACATCCAGCTCATGAATTCCTCCCCTTTCGTGACAGCAAAACAGAAACAAAAACCCACAATACTGAGCATTTCAGGGTGAAAAAAAGAGATTTCATGTTTGGTTTTACATTCCTCGCCAATTCGTATGAAAAGTATAGTACTTTGTACTTCTGAGCGACAGCCCCTTGTGAGAAGCTCAGCACCATGCTGGGAGGTCTTCCAGCTGCTTCCTGGAACTGGTGGGTGGGAGCTAGCTCCCTTGATTTTTCTCAGCTGGCTCCCTTGATTTTTCTCGGTAGGTACACCCGGTAGTTCCTGAGCATCTTCTGTAGGGCCCATGATGCTTTGCGCTTGTTGGCCCAGCTGAGAGTCCCCATAACAGGGACAAGTGGTACTCAGCCACAAACAGGACGGAAAACCTCATGCTTGATCTGTGGTCTGTGAACACAGTAATGCTGTTTATCTGTGGGTTCCTGGTGGCTGTGGTGGTGGAGAAACAATCTCTCAAGGGATATGAGGGTAAGACTGGGGAAATGAACAAAGAAAATATTTAGGGAGAAGAGACTATTAGAATACTGGAACTCAAACAACAGGCTTGATTTATCTGCCTGTCTCAAAAAAAACAAAACAAAAAACAAAAAACAAACAAACAAACAAACAAACAAAAACGACCCACAGCTTCTCCTTTTTTGTAAAGGAATGTAAAAACCCTGAGAAAAATTGAGCTCCTATATGTTGGTTATAACCCAGTTTTAAAAAATGAAAACTAAATAAAATTCTCACTGGCACTGTTGTACATCATTATAAAATTAACATAATTGATAAAATTCCCCAAAATGTATGGAAGCCAACTGACAACAAAGACAGAATTAGTCTGCATATAATCAAAGGACAAAGTCAGGAAGCAAAATAATATCCATGCTTCTCCAGTTCTGTGACAACCAAGTTTTGCATATTAGAAGCTTTAAAAAAAAGCATTGATGTTTTTAGGAGAGTTCTTATTGTTTGGAAGAGCAATCCCTAGGGTTCCTTTAGGACTGGAGTTAAGAGATGATTGTGACTCACCATGTGTTGCTGAGGTTCAAACCCAGAACCTCTATAAGAGCAGCCAGTTCTAATAAACACTAAGTCATCTCTCCAGCCCTAAGTCTTCAGATTCTTAGCAAAAACTGATTAGAGCTAAATGGAGCAGAAAAAAATCCATTCATTTTTTTACAGACAGCTGTAACCATGCTTTTATTTTTATGAAAACATGACATAAAGAACACACTTTAGTATACATACACATATATGTATATATATAATATACATATGTACATATGTATATATAGTCCTTGGAGATGCCCAGTTACTACGAAGCAATACCCAGGTAGGATTTAGCTTACTATAATTTATATTCCTGATGGTTCTTGAGCCTCTGAACCTACTTACAGTGTCTGTGTGTAAATGTGTTTGTATGTATACTTTGAGAAAGAGGGCTCATCCAGTGGAAAAGATTAAGGATCACCATGGTTAAATGTCGCTGCCCGGGAACTGGGAATGAGTGATCCAGACCCCCCTTCCCCCAGTGTGTATGGCATTCATGGGATTGAATTCAGAGTTCTGAAAGCACCAGGCTGTTACAACAGACACTCGGGCACAGGCATCAGCAGCCATCACCGTTTTACCATAAGACGCCTCCTCAGGAACAAATTGAACCGCTTCTGAGGCTGTAAAGCAACCAATGGAGAGTGAGCACAAATCCGCTAGGGTTCAAGATTCCAGCACACAGGCACACATGAATAAAGCTACTCTTTGGTGGCTGGCTATGCTGAAACATTCCAGTCTCGGCGTAGGGCTGTTGTTCCCTCAGAGGAGGGGTTTGCTTCCTCCGAGTACAGCCACCATCTACCCAGGAAGAATTTTTATCATAGCTTCACAGAGTGGATGTCAGGTTAGAGCAGGTGATGGTCCTGAGATCCTTCTGACTTAGCAAGGCTTGCTCTGCCTCAACAGGCGCTGCTAACTACAACAAGCCCCGGCATTAATTATTCCAAACCACCATGACACTAAAATGCCTGGTAGGTGCCGCCCCTCAGAAATCCCGTGTGCATCTTGTCTGCTGCTGCTGCTGCTCTGCTACGGGAATGCTGATGAACTTTCCACTTCTGCTTCTGTTTGTTCCCGGGCATCCTGGCACCCCTCAAGCATCATACACACCACAGGACTGACAGCCCCATCCCCGGCACAGAACAGGCCTTCAGTGTGTGTCTACAACGTAGAAAGTCGACTAGCAGAGGACGTCAACAGGGAAGGGGGAAGAATGGGAAGAAAGAGAATGAAAACAACAAAAAAGGAGAAAGGTCTTCATCTTACAAACCCTTTGTAAAGACAACTTTTAAAACAGGTTTGCATGTAAAGCAGTGTAGTCTGGTAAATAAATATGTTTCTGCCAACAAGTATAGCAAAACCCTGACATTGTTCTGGGTGACTCATAGTGTGGGGTATTTACATCACAGCACAATGTGGTGATAAACACCTACAATCCCAGCAGGGCTGAAACAGCATTCCAAACCAGCCCAGGGAACAGAGCGAGACTCTGTCTCCAAGAGACTAAGAAAAAGAAAAAACAGTTTGCATAGGACTTAATTTTATTTTTTAACCACTCTATGACTTCTCCAAATACTGAGCAGAAAAGGAAAAAGCAATTAACGAAATAATGACTTTTCTTCAATCTTTTATTACCGAAAATTACCTGCAGTTACCGGGGAGAGTGAACACCGTCTGAAAGAAATCACTGGTTAAGCTTGTGCACAACAGGCCCAAGGCCCTACACCAAATCCTCAGTGCTGTGAGGAGGAAACTTGAAAAAAAAAAAAAATCAAATCCATAGCATCCAAAGGCCCATGCTGCTCGAATTTGATTAAAAGGAGAGGGCAAACGATCATGTAAATCAATTATCATTAAAGGAACTCAGTAATTTGCAGGGAGGTTTGTTTCAATGCTGGGGAGGCCTAAGCAGCTCGTGGTGACGTGTCTGTGTGTGTGTGTGTGTGTGTGTGATGAAAGTTAACCCAAAGTGGACATAGACTAAACACAACTGAAAGCTGTTTCAGCAGAAGAAAATCAGAGTCTCTTACATTGATACAAGAAACTATTTCTTCAGGAGAACACACACACACACACACACACACACACACACACAAATATGGGCTATTAAAGAAAGGAGAAGGGAATGTGAATTCTAAAAACATTCTTACATTTATTTTAGAAAAAGAAAATAGCCCAATGATACTCCAACCAAAAGCCAGAATGCTTTCCTCCACCCTCATCCTCTTCCTATGCCTAAATTCAAGAGTGTCTTGTGAACTTGACTTTCTCTTCTGGGTTCTGGAAACAGTCCCTTTCCAGCACTGGGGTCATGGCTGGTATACCTGTGTATGTTGGGAATCTTCTGCACCTTTGGCAGTCTGTCTGTCCAAGTGCCCCTTAAATCATTCTACTCTGAATATGTCTAAGGAGATATTGACTGATACAGATACACTCCACAACCATTGGTTGCAATGAAACAATTGTTCTCCAGTAGGGATTCATTCTAGGATAAAGGCAAGAACTATATGAGGTGAACTTGCAGTATCTTGTAATATCTAGGTGAAGAAAACACTAGAAATAAAACAAAACACGATAATGGAGTGTATCCAAGCTATACACGCATCACTAAAAAGATCTCCAATGCAATGAAATAAAGTATCGCTGAGTTTATAACATAGATATAAAACAAATGTCTACAGATTGATGCAGAGTAAGTGGGGGGGGGGAGAAATGAGAGGCCACAGAAGGGGCATGTGGCTTACTGGTAGAATATTTTTCTCAATGGCCCTGGGTTCAAGCTTTGACACTGTTAGTGACGGTAAAAAAAAAAAAAATGTCATTATCTCCAGCTATTTTTAAAATTAAGCACAACCTCTAGCCCTTATGTGCACACGGCATACTGACCCACAGATTAGTACAGCACAGGACAAGAGAAACATACAGAAACATTGTAGTGGAGAAAGCTGGGCAACCCCACTTTAAGCCATAATCAAGGCTAAAGCATCACAATGTGCCCGGGACAGGCTACAAAGCTGGTGGCATTTTTTCACTTTCTCCATCCCCAGTCTGAGTCGTGAGAAACACCTTAGGAAGTAGCTGAGGTGCACTCTACAAAGTAAAAGGATGATATCAACACCAGAGGTCACCAGATATAAGAAAGTTCTCAGAGTTCTCTCAACCAGGAGGTGCAGAGGAGGCATGACTACTAAGGATGTCCAAAGACAGTATCAGAGGAAACGGAGGACAGCTCAACTCCATTTCCTGTCTTCCCAAACATCACCCTTACTTATTTTATTCGGCAAATAAAAACAAATACTTAAACTTAATCGAATTTAAAGTTCGATAGCTTCTGAGTTGGATCTAAGTTTAATTTTTAAAGTTTAAATTATGACTATTCTTAGGCATTGATCCTCTCCACCAGATTCCCTCCCCCACCTCCCCCTTACCTCTCATCGGCTCCTCGGAGAGTATAAGGCCTCCCCTAGGAAGCCTACTAAGTCTGTCCCATCATCTCGTTGAAGCAGGACTAAGGCATCTCTCCACCCTGCACACCCCTGTGTCTAGGCTGAGCATGGTATCACTCCATATAGAATGGGCCCCACTAAGCCAGTTTATGCATTACTGTTAGATCTTGGACCCACCGCCAGTGGCCTGAATGAGGTAACCCAAAACCAGAAAGACAAATATAGTATGTACTCACTGATAAGAATAATACCAAACATAAAGCAAAGGATACCTAGCTTACAACCCACAACCTCAGAGAAGCTAGAACCCTCTTCCAGAAACAGATGGAAGCAGATGCAGAGAGCCACGACTAACCAATGGGTCAGGCTCCTGGAGTACAATCAAAGTGGGGGAGGGGAGCGATAATATAAAGGAAGGAGTCAAGACCATGATGGGGAAACCCACAGAATCAGCTGACCGGAGCTCGTGAGAGATCACTGACTCAAGTCTGACAAATGGGGAACCTGAATAATACCAAACTAGACTCCTTTAATATAGGTGACAGTGGTAATTTTTTCTTAAATAAATAATATTTTCCTAAAAGTAATACATTCACAGATACCACACATGAGCACCTGAGATTTAGGTGACAGTAGCCCCTGTTCAGGCCACAGAAGGACACCTGTGTGTGTACCCAGGAAAGGAAGCATGGCTTACTGCTTACCAGTGACTGTGGCTCTTTAGAGATGAGGAAGCTGGACTCTCTGGTGCTCAGGCTCTGTCGATAGCAAAAGGTGGGTGAGGGAGAGAGAGATACAGAGCTGTTAAGGATAGCACAAGTGAGAAACTATAGCATTTAAGTTTCCAAAGCAAGAGCAGTGATGCTGTCTCTGTAGAAATACTGTACCGTGCAACCTGAACTCTATTTCCCCGTCCAAAATGGTATGTGAAGTTGCAAGTATGTGTACATGCATGCACGTATGTGCGTGTGAGTGCGTGTGCGTGTGTGTGTGTGTGTGTGTGTGTGTGTGTGCATCTGTGTATGTGTCCGTGTGTGGTTGGGAAGAAGAAGAGAGGGTGGAGGGACAGAGAAAGGGAAGGAGGCATCATGGAGGAAGCTCTGCTAGGTCATGAGGCAATCTACCACAGGTGAAATGCTTAAGAGCTTCTACCCCACAGCAAAATAACCAGCAGCTCTGGTATTTTTAGGATTCTGAGCAGGACCAACAGGGAATACACATCACTGACTAAATGCTTCGTGCTTCTTGGCGCTGGCTTGAAATTATTAAGGATTTGTAGCTTTGAAGACGACACATTATTCTTTAAAAGAAAAAAAAAAAAGAAGCACACAATGCAAGGAAAAAAATTGCCTGTGTATATATGACACACACAAGGCACTTGCAACTAAAGCATTTCTGCTCTCTTGGACATGGGTTTCCAAGCCACTTGTTATTCGGTCATCCACACACCACAGAACTGGCTCCTGAATTGTCAAGGATGGAAGGAGGAGTGGCCCCTGCTAACAGAAGGGACCTGACGTCCATATCCACACAGGACGCTCAGATATTTCCTTTTGGGAGCATCACATCCAACATCTGGTTGGTTCTGGTTGGTTCTGGACAAATCAGTTTTGACCAACAGTAAACATGGATTAAGGGTACTTCAGGAGCTTTTGGAGATATGCTCATGAGCTGTAGAACTTACCTGGCGGAATTGCCAGGAAACAACAGTCTCTCTGTCTTCTTAGTGATGGCAAAGACAGTGCTAGCACAGGTATATTCAAGCTACTTCTGCCGACCTAAGTTACAGCTGTGAATCCACCTACCTGCTCATCAAACTATAGCAGAAAATCAGCGAAAACTAATCCATCAGGGGGTTCTGACATGGTAGCCTCTACACACACATAAAGGGATAGAGCGATGTTTCAGAGGTTAAGAGTGATTGCTGCTAATTTGGAGGACCTGAGTTTGGTTCCTAGCTCCACATGTAATTTCTATACCTTCTCCTGGCCTCCATGGGCAGCTGAACACAACTATGTACCACACACACACACACAAAACTGTGTACCACACACATACACACGCACACACACACAACTGTGTACCACACACATACATGCACGCACACACAACCATGTACCACACATGCACAGACACACACACATTCACACACACACACAACCGTGTACCACACACATATACATGCACACACACACAACCATGTACCACACACACACACATACAACCGTGTACCACACACACACACACACACACAACTGTGTACCACACACATACACACGCACAGACACACAACTGTGTACCACACACATACATGCACGCACACACAACCATGTACCACACATGCACAGACACACACACACACACAACCGTGTACCACACACATATACATGCACACACACACAACCATGTACCACACATGCACAGACACACACACATTCACACACACACACACAACCGTGTACCACACACATACACACGCACACACACACAACCGTGTACCACACACATACACACACGTGCATGTATGCATTTTAATAGAAACAAAAGGACTCCTTTAAAAACCATAAAAATAAGTAAATGTAAATTAAAACTTATGACTGCTCTCCAATACAACAATATCTTGCTCCTCTCCATTTTAAAACTTAACTTTTAAAGGAATTTTAGAACTCTTAAATCAAGCAACTGGCTGACAGCCAAACTAATCAGAAAGGGCAGGTTTTCTTGAGTACGAGTACCAATCTAATTTTAAATTTAAATAGTAAACGAGATATGGAATCTGTCTCACATTAAAAGATGAGCAGGTCAGAGAAGATTGAAGACAGTGCACTATAGGAGTGAAAAGTCAGGCTAAAGAGGCTATACATCTGGGGTGCTAACCTTGACTTAATCTTTGTATTTTACATAGAGTGAAGCTCACACACAGACATTGGACTTACCTCACTCCTTTGGAAAATACTGTTTATTTCTTTGGTTCTCATGCCTAGAACAAATAAGAAAAAGAAAGATCCTTTATGCTGACTAGTCTTGTTCAAAAGTATATATGTATGTACATATATATATATATATATGATATTCCAGAAGCTAAACTGTTCAAATCAGCCTCCAAAGGATGTCTCTGTAGTGAGATATTCACTCCGCCCTCACCTGATGCACTGTCCATGCCCCAGTGGGTGTGGGGACAGGTGCAGAAGTGACTTGGGGAGACTAGGTCTGGGGCCCAGATCCCAGCTCACGTTCTTACTTCCTGGTTGGAGACAGAGAGCATCCGGAGGCATCCTTGGGACTGGAACCTACGGTAGTCATCTGTTTCTGGTATGAGTAATGTCTCCCCCAAATAAATATCCATCAGCCTATCATTTCCCAGATTCTTATTTACCACACATTATGTCTTTCTTTAAAAACTATTATCATGAAAACATAATCTCAGTTACTAGCAAACAGACATAACTCTGATGAACACACCTATCAAACAGAGCCTGAGCCCTCTGAAAGACCATCCAGTGGGCTCAAGGACACTTACCTATTTGCTCTCTCTGTGAGGGACTTTGTTTCTGTTATTTTCTGGATTTACTAGAGTTCTATCACTTTTTAAGCAAAGTTACTCTCTAAGAACCGGGATATCTTCATAGCTGTCAGGAGTTTAGTGATCTGGACATATATTCTCAGCGGGTTCCTGATACTCCAGATTGTCACATACCAAATTGATTCTTAATCTCTGAGGACTCTAACTTGGTATCTCTCCAGTCAATAACTTCCTATGCAACTATGTGTCACTAGATTCGGTTCACTAATACCTTGTGTGGATTTGTGTGTGCGTTTTTTTTATGGGGAATGTTGTATAACTCCCAAGATGCTGCTGTTCTCACAGGTAAGTTGACAACTACTCCCCCACACTCACTGCAGTGTTTAAAACGTTCCCGTCACTTGCAAATGTGCAAGGGTTTTTCCATAGGCACATTTGGAGACTCAGCTCCATTGTATGCTGTGCAAAAAGCCTTCGGTACTATCTGAGTTTGTTTAACAAATATTCCTCTGAGAAGAGTTAGCATAAACTCTGAAAAAAATGTAGAAAATACAAAACTGCCGGTTATGTGGGATTTTCATAATCCTAGAAACAATACATCCCAGAAAAGTTCTCACAATTAACAGTGATACAGGAAGCTCGATACCTCTTCACAGGCTCTGCCAGTCTATAAAGACTCACAGCAGGCTGAGCGCAGCAGAATTAATCATTATGAGGGGAAGGGACAAACTGCCTTCACATCCCTTTGTTACAGTATGTGGTGACAGTCATTCTTCGTTGGTAGCTGTAGGTGGTCATCTCTTATGTTTACCAATTTAGAAATTAAGCTTAAATGTAGTCATGATATAGAAGAAAACGGGGTTTAGCATCAACTGCTCTTTCAGGCTTGCACTGGGTCCCCAGGCTGTGTTCCCTACAAACAACTGGTGGATACTATACACAGAGAGGCAATGCATCATGGCCAACGAGCACAGCATCCCTAGCTTCCCCTTCAGCTGGCGCATCAATGGCAAAATGTCATCTCCATCTTGTAAGGTGTGTGAGCGTTAAATGAGCTGATGTGTGTGCTCATTGTGTAGGAGATGCTGCTATTATTAGCATATGTTATGTCCCTGATTCATCTTTCCGAAGTTCTATAAATTATTTGGCTCAAGTTTCCGAATGAAGTTCTGATAATTATTTTTATACCCATACCTTTGCGTTGCAGGAGGTGCTCTTAACCTGTTAGCACTTACAAGCACGCGACTGTTCACCAACAATGACTGCGGTACTTAGATTTTCTGAGTTTGGACTTCTCCGTGAGAAGGAGGAAAACAAGTAAAACATCCTTTGAAAGGTGTAGGTATATGACATACAACCACCACACGGCATGGGCTTCTCCAGTATATATTTCCTATATATTTCCTCAATATATAGCTCAGGATTTAACAATGTCCCAAACAGTTCTCATCTGATTTGTGAGAGAAATGAAGACTGATCTTTTTTTTTTTTTTTTTTTTTTTTTTTTACATGACTTTGTGCTATGGCTTGGATATGGTTTGAGTGGGTCTCCCAGAGTTTCACATGCCACAAGTCCGACTCCCAGCATGACATTGTTGAGAGGGGATGGTAAGAGCCTAGTTGCATATAATTGGGACAGTGTAGGCGTAACATTTAGAAGAAACTACTTTAATTCTGGAGGAGGCTCAGTCATTCCTTAGGAGAGCAACCTGTCAGAGAAAGAGTATGTCACACCCTAAGTCTTTCTGGCATTGGGTTTCACCATAAATTGTTCTCTTGCATTTGCTTCTGCAATGACCAAGAGGTCAGAATTAAGACCCTTGGAGATGTGCATTTATCCCCCCCCCCAGTTAAGCAAAGGTCACACCAGCACAGGAAGGTTTTCTTTTCTTAAAGACAAGCATTGTCACAATTACACCAAAGAACAATGCAACACACAAATAGGGATCCTGCCCCAGAGTCAATAAAAAGCCCATTCTTAAACAAGGTACACAGAGTACTTAGAGAGCCATTTCTTATGAAGAGAATGTGGAAACTAAACAACAAACCCTCCCTGACCTGATTCCTTTGCTCTGTTTAACATAAAATTGGGCAGAATAAATGCTTTCAAACTCTCCTCTGAACTTGATAGGCTAGGGTTGAAGACTCTGACAAAGGATGCTGTAAGCCCCAATCTCCCATGAGCCCTGCTATCCTCCCCTCACACTTTATTTACCCTTAATCCCATGCTTTCCTTCCCTGGAGTACACGGGCTCCGGCGGCTCTGCCCAGCCGATACTTCACATTGGCCGTTCAGACATTCTCCTCCCTAGCCTTGCCCCAAACCACTTCATGAGTACTTTTCTGCATGTTGAATCTTCTTCTGAGAAGAAGTATTGAGGTGGATAGATTTTCTTCCTTATACACCACACACACACACACACACACACACACACACACACACACACACACACCACCAGCTATCTCACATACAAGTGTTCACATCTCAGACACACTTACACACCAATCAAGAGGCTTGGGACTGGAATGAGGCCCCAGAGGCCCTGAGTACACAGTGTTCTTCCAGAGGACCGAGGTTCCCAGCACTCATATCCGGAAGCTCATAAATGCCTGTTAGCCGAGATCCAACAAACCCAAGGCTCTCTTCTGGCCTCCATGGGAACATGTACACACATGGCAGACACATAAGGAGAGAGAGAGAGAGAGAGAGAGAGAGAGAGAGAGAGAGAGAGAGAGAGAGAGAGAGAGAGAGGCTGGGGAGTTGGCGCTGCAGTTTAGAGCACATATTGCTCTGGTAGAGGATCAGGCTCTCAGTTCCCAGCACTCACAAAGGCAGTTCACAACCATCTGTAACTCCAGTCCCTGGGGAATACAACGGCCTCTTCTGGCTTCTGAGGGCATCATGTATGCATGAGCTACACATACACACAGGTATAAGTTTCATGCATATAGAGTAAAAATAAACAAATATTAAAAATCCACTTAAATAAATGAAAACATTTTTCCAAATATTAAAAAAGAAAAAGGGGTGGGTGTCTTTAGGAGGTCAAACTTGGAGCCAGCTCCCAGTGATCACTTGGAGCTTCCACCACCACTGGAGACTTGCTGTACACAAGAAGCCAGAGCTGGGAAGGGTGGTACCAACCACTGAGGAGAATCATCATTCTCACACTAAAAAAGAAAGCCAGTACAGACTGAGTGACCAGTTTCTGTGGAAAGTACCTTACCAAGAACATGCTCTCTTGCAAAACCAAAGCCCCAAATAGCCCCTATGTTTGCCAAGAGATCATCTCACATTACATGCTTACCAGCAGCACAAAATAAAACACAGCCATGTGGCACCATCAACAGTGTCTTAGTCAGTCTGTATCAGACCACAGATGGATTAGTGTTCCCAAGTTTGTACTGTGCCCTACCACCCAGGCCTTTGAAATCACCTAACAGCAGATTTCTTAGAGCAACTAACAACTTAAGTATGGGAACTTAAGTAACCTCACGACTAAGGGGCATGTGGTTTTATTAGATACATCGTTTAAGATAGCTGTAATAATATGACCTTCATCCGGCTTTTAAACTTCCATTTCCAATGCTAAACTTTTAATCTACTTTTTCCAGTGCCAGCTTGTCAACAGCAGTCACAGAAGCGAAGGCAGCGGTGTAGTGATTTGAATAAGAATGGCTGCTGTGGGTTACATACTTGAATTTGGTCCATGTGGACCTGCTCGGGATTGAGAGGTGTGCCTCATTGGAGGAAGTGTGTCACCGGGAGGTGAACTCTGAGGTGTCAAAAGATCACACCAATCCCATTTAGTCCTCTCTCTCTCTCTCTCTCTCTCTCTCTCTCTCTCTCTCTCTCTCTCTGCATTATGCCTGTGGTTCAGGAGGTAAGGCCTCAGCTCCTGCTCCAATGTCATGTTTTCTGGTATGTTCTCTGCCATGATGGGCATGGACTCTATAAGCTTCTAGAAGTATAAGCCCCAATGAGTGTCTTCTTTTATAAACTGCTTTGGTCATGGTGTCCCTCCACACCATAGAAAAGCAACTAGGACAAATGGGCAGCCAGACCAACGCACCAAAGCTTTCAGATTCCATGCCTAGAGAAACAAGAGTCGTCCAAGGAACTCTGCTTCTGAGTCTCTGCTCTCTTTAGTGTCCTGCTGCCAGATCCAGAGACATGGACAGGATGCAGACATCAGAGTCCCCATCAAAATAATCTTCTCCTGCCTCCATCCAAATCAGAGAACTAACTGTAATTACATGAGGAAACATACACCACAGTGGCATTTGCCACAAAAAGAGATGAGCTGCAGGGATGTTCTGAAACTTCTTAGGGGGACAGAAGCTACACGTGTCCTCATGCCAGATGGTTGCTAACCCCACACCTTCTAGTAAATAAATGGTTTACCTCGAGACTAAACCACATCAAGCTGCACATGCCTGAGAGTCTGAAGTGGTCCATCTCCATGTGGCTGTAATGAAATGTTTTCCTTTATTGCCCAGAAAATATCATCTCATGTATATTCTTGTTTCATATTTTTCCTTCAAAGAAGAAAATGGGAGTCACTCTGGGATTAAAAACTATGTAGACACTTAGAACACTGTGGCCATGTCAATACAGAGTGACTGCATGTTCCACAGAGTTCCTGTGATAGACTCAAGAAAAATGAAAAGCAATGTGTAAACAATAACTTACAGATGAATGTTCATTGCTGTATCATTCATTGCATAAAGGGGGAAATTAGCGTTATGTCCACAGTTTGACAAATGAGTGTGGTGTTACTCCACAGTGAAATGGCACTTGTTAAATAAAAGGAACGGTGCTTTATGTGACTGAACCTCAAAAACATATCAAAAGACAGAAGCCAGTTTCACACACAGCACAAACTTCATGGTCCCAGTTACTTGAAATATCTGAGATAAGGAAATCCACAGAGACAAGAGGCACAGATGCCTGTGGCTAGGGATGGGGAATGGCTACATAGAGGCCTATCAGCTGAAATGATGAAAATGATATAAAATGACTCTATGGCAATGGTAAACAAAAACCATTAACCACAATGCTTAACTGGTGTGTTTTATGGGATAAAGATTATGTCTCAATAAAAGGCTGTTTTTAGAAGGGAAGAGAGAAGTGTGAATACCGCCAGCACTTGGGAGGCAGAGGCAGGCAGATATCTGTGTGTGTTTTCGGCTAGCCTGGTCTACATGGTGAGACTGTTTCAAAAAGAAAAATAAAGGGTTGGTGGGAATAACACTATTCCCTGATTTCTTGGTCCCTTTAAGACGGACTAGTAAGACTACATTTGTATCTTCTAATGATTTTTTTTTTTCTTTTTTTGGAGGGGCAGGGGTGGTGGCTCCTGCCTTTATTCCCAGCCACCAGTCTAAGACAGGATTTCTGCCATGAATTTGAAGTCTGGCTCAGCAACATAGTGAGAGGTCTTACCCTCCCCTCTTCCAACACCCAACACCTTTTATATTTAAATAATGTGACAAGGATAAAAAACAAACAAACAAAACCCCAGAATTACTAAGAGAATTGAGGCTTGGTGATTCTAGCATGAAAACTGTATGTTTAGGAATAATGCATTAACTAAATAATACATTGACAGAATGTAGGTCAGTGCAAACCTTAGTTAAAAACTGTTCTCAACAGAAGTAAGGCTTCAGTTCAAGTTGTCTCACACACACACACACACACACACACACACACACACACACACACACACTAGGTCCCAAGAGCTTTTAGACCTAAAGGTCTGCCCATCCCATAATCACAATCTCAAAACTTGTCGGAAGGTCTGCAAAGAGCTGACAGGAAGATCTCAGAGCCAGCCCCTTACAGAACCTGCCAGGAGTGGGTTCCCCTGGCCAGGGCGCCACACCACGCCAATCACTCGGGGTCAGTGGGGTCCAAGGAGCCGGGATACCCTAGGGAGTCACAGGCTGCAGGTCCGGGGCGCGCAGGTGCACCGGGGGACGTAGAATGTCACCCACCGCCTGGCAGGCGCAGCGCGGGGCTGGCCACACACACTGCGAACTTCCCCGGGACAGAGACCCACAGCTGCCAACGTCCCCCAGAAAACGCTCGCGGAGCAAGTTCACGCGCCTGTTGAGCGCTGGCCTGCGGTCCTACCTTCCTCCTTCACCATCTCCAGCAGGTCCGGGTCGCCCATCTTTGCCAGCTCGTTGAAGGCACTGATGAAGGAGAGGCAGCGGCCGTCGGACCGCTGCGACAGGCGGCGAGATGACCTGGGGCAGAGGCTGAAGCGGATGGTAGGCCGCCGCTTTTCCAGCTCTGGCTCCTGTATCCAGCTGGAGCTTTCCTTCAAGATGCCAGAGAAGTGAGAGCCCAGACCCAGGGACACCCGGGGCACCAGGGACACCCGTGGCGTTACAGACGAGTGAGTAGCCAGGGATGAGCGAGGAGTCAGAGGGGAGCGAGGCGCCAGGGACGTGCGATGTGCCAAGGGCGAGCGGCCGGAAGCCAGAGACTCGGCGCGGGCCCTCATGCTGGGCTTCCTCTCCAGGCGGTACTTGCCCTGGCTCTTGCGGCCGCCCTGCAGATTGTCAGCTGCTAAGCCCTTGCGTTTCACTGTGCGCGAGCGATAGCGCCGCACCGTCCCCTCCAAGTAGGGCTCTAAGTAGTGCTCCTCTTCCTGGCTAGGCTGGCCGAAATAGCTTTCCACACTCTGCCGCTCCCCGTCTTGCTCATCGTCTTGCTCATCCACTTCATGCTGGCGAGTCCTCCGTTTCCCTTTCGACTTGCCTGGCGCCCTGCCCTTGGGGACCACCATTTCGCTGATCTCTCCGGACAGCTCGGACTCCGCCCCAGTTTCTGCCTCCTGGACCCTCAGCAGCCCCAGCCTTCTTCCTTTCTCCTGCAGGGTTTCCAGCTGGTCCTCCTCAGACAGCCTCTCTGCGCTGGAGACTCCGGGTCTTCCCACCCTTCTTGTCCCCTCGGGGACCCTCAACATGGCTACAGCCGAGGAGACTTCAGGCCCCTCTCCCTGTCTCGCCTCCTCAGAGGCCCTGGCCACATCCACATCATCAGAGACTTCTGGCCCCTCCACCCTAACAGCTTGCCTGGGGATCCCAGCCCCTGCGGGCTCCTGGGAGTCAGCTGGCTCCCTTCCATCTTGATCCTCCTGCTCCATACTCGACAGGCTCAGAGCTTCCCGTTTCCACCGGTCCACCCACTCAGGGCAGGTACCCACAGTTCGCCATCTCCAGCCCTTCTCACGTCCCCTCTGATGGGCAGCCTCAGCCTACTGGTAGGCCTGGTTCCCCTGGATTGCTTGGCCCTCCACTCAATGTGAGGCCTGCTAGGGCAAAACCTTCTTCCCAGTTGGGGGTTATTTTCTGTCGGGTGAGAAAAAGAATCACTTCCCTTAAAGCATCTCACTCCCTTTAAGGCATGAGCGTGAGACGGGTCTTCTCCAAGGTTCCAGAAGACTCTTGGCTAGGAAGAATGTTAACCTTGAAAATGAAGCAGAGGAATCCCCGGGGAACAAATTGCTCTGAATTGGGCCTGGCAGCCCTATAGTAACGAGGAGGTAGTGATACAGGGTAAGCGGTGAGTGATGGGCTGAAGGTGAGCCGGTCACGCACCTGAGCAGAGCACCTTGGCAATGCAGTGGCCAGTCGCCGTCTAGGGCTAGATTGGGGTGATTCGAGAACTGAGGAACAATCAACTAAAGAAAAGTGTGTGGCTTGGTTGCACGGCTGCGGTGTATCTTTCTGTTCCAGGAATGCTCTGAAATGGACAATCACCTTCTAGAGATTCCGGGATGGCTAGGATTTTGCTGTAAGGACCGAGCTCTCTAATTCTGTATACAGTCCAGATTTTCTCCCACTGACTTTCTGAAAACACCTCAGGCGTGGCCAAACGATTTAAGGCTTCGAACAATTCTCTCCTTGACATATTTTGCAATTGTGTTTGAAGAGTGGATAAGGCGAGCAATAGATGTGTTTGTAAATTAAATAAATACATAAATATAAAGGAAAGGGAAGGGAAGGGCATGATTGCTTCTTGGTACGGTGGAGGAGAAAGTTTATTGTGCATAAAAGGGAGACTGTAGGTAGAGGCAGAGATATTGGGGAGAGTCCAGAGTAGAGATGACCATACTGAGCTGGGCCATTCAGGGAGAGGAGGAAGGAAAGAAAAAGGGGGAAACGGGAACCAACTGTAGCAGTCAAGGAGGTCAGATGTCCAAACTGGGCAGGTAACGAAAAATGTCTCAATTACACAGGGAAGAGCTCTGGGGGAAGGGCAGCCCAGTCCCTGGGCTGGAGAGCTCAGGGTAGAGGGTAGAGTATGAGAGCCAGACCCTGAAACAGGTAGAGACTGAGGGATGCTGGGAGAACCTGGTGGCCGTGTATGCTTTGATATGTTAAATGGCCCCTCAGCCTATAATCATAACTATGGCAGAACTGTTTGGTTCTTACTCATTGACCTCCCCTTACACACTTTAGCCAGTTAAATCTTTCTGACAGCATCATCATCACAGAAACACCCAAAGATGTGTCTCCTGGGTGATTCTAAATCCAGACATGATGTCAATCAAGATTAACCTTTATACTATGTAGCTGCTGTTTTTTTTTTTCCCTAAATTCATTTCTTTTGCTAAGACAGAATACCCTGACAAAAAGCAACCTAGAGGAGAGAGGCTTTGACTGAACCTACAGGTTTTAGTCCATCATAGCAGAGAAGACACAGCAGGAACTTGAACCAGCTTGTCATACCACATTTGAAACTGACAACTGTAAGAGAGCTCCACTGGCTGGGCTCTGGAGCAATGGTTCAAGGTCACTTGTACAGTGGGGCTTCTGGTAGAGCAGGCCCTAAGGGCCTGCCCAGCCCATGGTGCAGCTGAAACCGGCTCCATGGCTTCTGGAGGCCATCTTCCTACTGATGTAGTAGTAGGTGACTGGGCCGAAAAGGGAGATCATGATAGCAGCAGGGAAGGGACTGGATCCATAGGACATGCCATCTCCAAAGGCAGCTTCTGGCACCAAGGAAAACCCTACTTTAGTCCCACCCGTCACCAACAAGCAAATAGTGGGCTGCATCTGTGATGAGGCTTATATAGTGGCATTGGTTTTGCCTGCACAAAGTGAGGAGATGCCTAAACTGTGGAACCCTTTATAAGCTGGTGCCCCACCAAATGGCCCTCTGAGCCTGTGCATTAACTTTTCAGAATGTGATGGGAAATTTCTCTCTGATAAAGACTAGCCTGGTTCCAACCCACCACCCCAAGAAAAGGATGTTCCTTTTCCTGCTTCAGGAATGAGATCCCAGACCATCTCCTAGAAAAGGAATGAAACGTGAGGTAACGGAGAACAACTTCTGCCACACTTTGGTAGCTGTGATAGGAGTTTCAGGCTGACCCTGGAGTGTGGGAACAAAGGGAGCTTGGTGCAGTCAACAGCCCTTGAGATACCCGTGAGGTTCAGAACAGTCAGTGACTGAGCTCTGTCTCTCTCTGCTCCTGTCTGACTAGTCCCAACCCTCGTGTCCCTGAGCAGTCTTTCTACAGCATGCCTCATTCCAGGCTCCGTGACTGCAATCCTTAAAAAGGCATTTAGGAATCTGGGACCGAAAAGAGGATAAATACTTTAAAAAAAAAAAAAAAAAAAAAAAAAAAAAAAGGAACAATATGCAGGAGAGCCTGACAGCACAGGCTGTCTGTCATCTTCTCGTCACTCTTTGAAGTGGAAACAAGCCAGTCGATGCTGTTGAGTGTTTTAAAATCATTTCTAGACCTTTATTTATTTATTTATTTATTTGGTCATTTATCTTAAAATGCCTGACCCACAATGGGAAATTTGGGAACTGCCCCAGATTCATCCTTTCTTCTCTACTCCTGCTCCTGTCCCCATCCCTATCTAATGGGGGTTCGGTCACTCGATGGCTCAGAGGAGCCAGTTACAAACACTAGCCCATTCACATCTTAGCTGTATGCCTTTGTGTCTCCTAACCTTTCTGAGTGGCAGCTCTGTTCTCCATAAAATGAAGAAAACAATTCATCCTGCACAAGGTTGTTTAGTAGTCTTCACTTAACCAGGGCCAGGTGGACAGTCTGGTAGTTAAGAGCTCTTGCTGCTCACGGAGAGTGTTAGTATTCAGGCATCTGTACTGGCCTGTCCTTGGGGTTCTGACAGGACACACCCTCAGCTGCAGCCACTAAGAGCACCACCTGTGCACATTCACTATGTTCCCTTTTTAAAGGGTCCTGCTCACTTCCCATCCCTCTCTCTCTCCCTCTCTCTCTCCCTCTCTCTCTCTCTCTCTCCCTCTCTCTCTCTCTCCCTCTCTCTCTCTCTCTCTCTCTCTCTCTCCCCCTCCCTCTCCCCCACCTGTCTACCACTCTCTTCTGTTGCTTCTGTCCCCAGAGGTTGGTCTTTCCCCTCCCCTCCCCTCTTTCCCCATTCACTTTCTCCGGATTTAAAACAAAACAAACAAACCAAAACAAACAAAAAACAACAACAACAAAAAAAAACCCTCCATCCAAACTCTGTCATGTGGCATCTCTCTTACGTACTGCTTGCTTTTTAAAATTACAACAGAGGGGACCTGAGTTCAGTTCCCAGCATTCATGTCAGGTGGCTCACAACCATCTGGAACTTCCAAGTTCCAAGAAGTGTAAAGCCCTATCCTGGTCTTTTTAGGCATCTGCATACATGTGTACATACACATACATGTATGCATGTAAAAATTTGAAAAACCTTGAAAATAAATAAAACAAAAGATGTCTTCATTCTGTTGTACTTGTTATTATTGAGGAAGTGCTGTAACTTTTTACTACTAATACCTTTAATTTTTGCAAGGAGATTGATTTTATCAGTATGTCCTATTCCTACAATCCGTGGGACAAATGCAAAGGCTTCCGAACTTAAAAACTTAAGTACATAACACATAAAAATGCCAATACAAACATTGCTTAGAATACTGGAACTGATTCTTAATACTCAATGGACTCTCGTGTTGATTAGAGTGTTCATTAAATCAGTACACTCGTCAAAGGATGACCTCAAGCTTAGATTCAAATAAGCTCTCAGCCAATTCAGGCTCCTCAAAACATACTTACTATTAAAATCCCAAGTGTCCTTGAAACTTGAGTTTCAAAAAACAAAACACAAAAACAAAAACAAAAAAACAAACAAACAAAAAAAATAAAACCCAAATTTGAATAAAATGTAAGAGCTTCAAGTTAGGGAAAACACACAATTGATGTATAAGGAAATTGGTCAGAATTCTTATAAAATATGTCTAAATAAAGACACACAAGGTTTATCGTTTATATGCAATGCCAGTAAATGGTAGCAAGTGAGTGAAATTAAAGAGTTTCAGTGACCCAGCAGGTAAGTCTGGGGTTTATCTACCCTAATTAATTCTTCATGTGTGTTCTCCACCCAATGGTAGCACAGTATTTAGCAGGGGCATTCGAAGTGGCAGGAATGTTATTTGATTTCTCCAGATGCTGGGCAAGCTTTCAATTGAGCCTGCTGTGGGTTGTAATTTTATACTTTAAGGAGACAGTTACTTATCAAATTCTTTATCTTTATTTAGTCCCTTCTAGCAAATTCCTCTTTGTAAGAACAGTCTCAAAAAAAAAAAAAAAAAAAAAAAAAAGGTCTCACAGGAGCCCTGCCCTACTTACTTATATATTCATTTGACTCGGAGAGCAGGACTCTAGTCCAGCCCTGTCATAGGAAAATCATCTCCAAAGGCAACGAGGAAGTGTTTACAATCAGTGCGTTGTACTTCTGTTAAGTCATCGCTACCCACTTTAATCATCAGACACCTCTGACAGATCAGTCTCAGGCCTGGGTGCACAGCCAGACCTAGGCATTTAACTACCAAGAAAAAACAAACAAACAAAAATCCTGACAATTCCTGTCCCAGTATGCCCCTCTGCAATCATTCAGCTAGGTATTTGCTATTTCCAGCCATGCTAATGACTGTGTGTGAGATATTTACCTGTTGAACCGACCACGCCCATTGGGGGTGGGGACAGATGAGGAAGTCATCTGGGAGAATTAGGTCTGGAGTCCATGACCCCAGAGGCTCTCTCTTGCTACCCGGTCGGAGTCAGCATCTGGAGACATCTGGACGGGAACCTGCTGGCGGTCATCTGTCTCTGTTGTAAGTGATTTCTCCCTGAAGGAACATCCATCAGCCTGTCTGTTTTCCCCATCCTTATTTATTCCGTGATACACCTGCGTTTCTGTATCATGAAGAAAGCTTGTTTTTCTTTTGACTATTTTCCCTCTCTTGAATACTTGCCAAAGCCTAGACTTGCATTCTGAGGTGCTCAAGGTCTTCTCACTCCTTTTCTATGAAGTTAATTCGGTTCCCTTTCCTCCATGTGGCTGTTTATAAATGACAGATTTCTCTCTCCTTCACCTTTCTCCCATTTAATCTGCCAGGATTTACAGTTTGCCTGCTATGGAGATTTTCCTTTTAAACTCTAATAAAATTGTTCTAAAACATAGCGTTTTGATGACCTCTGCAAACATTTCTAAAGACACATTGAGCAATACAAATTACCAAATTTGGCTAATTTTGGCCCATTCCACACATGTTTTACATGATTCTATTTAACGACTAGACAGTGGCAAAGCCTGAGGAACAAGGGGAAAAAGGCGTGTGTGTGTGTGTGTGTGTGTGTGTGTGTGTGTGTGTGTGTAGAGTTTAACTCAAGGCTGTGCCATTGAGTAGCTTTAAAATCCTAATTGAGATGTAAATATTATGAGACCTCAGTTTCTTCAGCTTTGAAATGGGCGTGATGGTCTTTCTAAAGGGGGAAGGTGCAAAGAGAATTAGGTAAGGTTCAAGCTAAAGACCTCTGCATATCCCAAACTTAATAATAGGAACGAATCCCCACCCCTGTTGAGGGATGAGGAGTTAGATTTCCTGGTAGGTAGAAAGATGGGGGAGGGGCCATTGGCTAGATAATAAAGATGGCGAACTCCCAAGATGGCTGGCTGCTATCTCACCTACATGACCCGAGACAGAAGCCTGACAGCTAAAAGCACAAGCCTTGTGGGCCTTTGCTCCCACCAGTAGGGCCCATACTCTGATGGACTGGCTCAACAAGTACAAGGTCTGATTAGGACATGTTTAAGCAATAGTCTTGGGCCAATCAGCCATTCTGTTTTTGTTTGTTTGTTTGTTTGTTTGTTTTGTTTTGTTTTTGTGAAGCTGACCAACCCGAAGACCCTTCAAAGACTTGAAACTGCCCAGACCTCAGGGAGAAGCTGGCCTTTCTCTTGCGCTCCTACTTTGTGTTGTGCAGGGCTGTCTTCTCCGTCAGCTGTGGTATGTGTTTCCTCACCCCAATCAAAGCCTGCCTTCAACCACTGATTTTTGTCTGCTCCTGTTTGCCGTCTTCACTATTTTTCCACTCCTACCTGTTGGGCTGGAGAAGTTTTCCTGCCTTTTAATTTCTTAGCTGGCAGAGAAAACGAAACTGATCAGGACCCCAGTAGGCTCTAGACAGTAACAGTCATCCCTTATAAGTATCTCCATACTTCCTTTGTACATCAGGCAGAAAGGATGCCATGGTTGTCTCTGGGAGGCATAGTTCAAAGCTTTTTGCTTTGTCCTTCCATAATGGACACGAGATATGTGAAATGTATTATTATTAGTGTTGTTCCCATTTTATAGATAAGCCGTTTAAAAGTGGCTCAACGATATGCTTATGAAGATCATAGTCTAGTCTAGTGGTGGTAGATTTGACTGGAGCATAAAGATGCTCGGACAATCAGATCATGGGAGGAAAGATAAACGATGATGGTAGGAAAGTGTGGAGAGGTGGAGAGTGAGGAAAGGAGGGAGAGAGGAAGGGAGGGAGAATGTGTTACAGGTGGTTGAACTTGACTTGCTTGATACATGTATTTTTCTTAGTGCATGGATGACAGCCTGGTGCCTATCATACACCTCCATGCGCCACAGCTTGATTTGGTGTGATTATGAGGTGTTTGTCTCCGAGACTTTGAAAATCTTCCAGCAATCGTGGTTTAGTACTTTAGAATAAGAGAAGGGTAATAGTCTACAGATGTATGCCCTGTGCCTCTCCCTGCCCTCATCACTTAAGTCCAGGTGGGTGAGGAGGGTAAGGGTTTCATCCGCCACCCGGTGATCCCTTGCCCCCTTTAACAAGAGGATGCTCTTGCCCAGTCCTGTGAGGGTTGCAGCTCCTTTAATTCCATATTTTGGTACCATTTGGAAGGGAGTTACAATATACGGCTTAACCTTAGGGTAGGAAGCCATGCTCCACCTCCTCAAGACTAAGGAACTACCTAAGTTATTCAGAATCTTTCAGCATCAAAAAATTGCCCCTTGCTTCTGATGAATCTATTCCATGATTTATTTGTATCAGTGATACAAATAGATATTTATTTTATACATTGGATTACAGATTTATTTATTTATTTATTTATTTATTCATTTATTTATTTATTTATTTATTCTGAAGGCTAGTAAGATGGCTCAGCCAGTAACAGTGCTTCTACCAAACCCAATGGCCTGAATTCAAACCTTCAGACCCACGTGGTAAAAGGAAAGAATGCACACACTCTGGCGTGCATCCCCCCCACAAACTTAGACTTATACACAAAATAAGCGAATACTATTACAAAAGCTCTTAAAATGTTAAGCATTATTAAAAAAAAAAAAAAACAAGACAGAAAAAGTTTCTAATTTGGAGTCACATTAAAATACACTAATAAGCACACAAAGATCTTCAATTTTGCTTTTTCTATTAAACCAACTTTAATCAAATGTAACCATCTTTGTACAAAAAAAATTCAGTAATATAACTACTTTGAAGGAAATAAAAGTATTAACTGAATGACTTATTTTCTTTCAAATGATTTTGAACATACATAAAGGAAAATTTGGGCATTATTCTCCAGTCCCTATGTTCTAAGAACAGACAGGGCTGTAAAGCCCATGAGCTGTTGGTGGCATGCCCAGCATGTGTTCCTGGGATTCTGAAAGAACGCTGATGATGTAGGAATGGGACTTCCCACTCTCAGCACAGGGGCTGGGCACATAGGAAGTGGGAGGCAAGGGGGGGGCCTGTATTGTTGACTTGGAAGCTTCTACAGTTTCTCAGGAGAAAACATACACATTTTAGACACTGCCATGTAAGGATGTGCCCAAAGGAAATCTAACAACTAGCAGGGCATGTCAAGAGTACAGTGGGGTTGTCCCTGACGGGCAAAACTGAGGCCAGAGGCTCAAATTAAAGTGGCATTGGTGGACTGGTGGATTTCAATCCATTCACTACAAGAAGAATACAGAGGCATATGCTATTAGTATGATGAGTAAAAGGAGAGAAAGCAGAACACATTGCTTTTTTTTTTTTTTTTACAATTTTTTTCTATTACTTTATATAATCAAGCTGTCAGTAGGTAGAAGAGTTATAAAATAGCTTTCCTTCCTCCCTCCCTTTCTTCCTCTCTCTCTCCTCTCTCTTTTTCTCTTTTTCAAGACAACATTTCTTTATGTAACAACCCTGGCTTTCCTGGAACTCACTCTGTAGACCAGGTTGGCTTTGAACTCACAGAGATCCACCTGCCTCTGCTTAAGTGCTGGGATTAAAGATGTGCACCACCATGCCCAGCTAGTTTTAAGAAAATCTTTATAACTATATTATATGTACATTATATTCAGATATGGTTAAAAGGGTTATCTTTCTATATAATATTTTATTCTCTGAGACATTCATGTTTTGTTTATATTCAGCCCCAAATTTTCCCCCTAAGTCCTTCCAGATCCATCCCTACCCCTCCTAACTTTATAGCTTCCCCTTTTTCTTTCCTTAAAAAAAAAAAAAAAAAAAAAAAATAGCCTGCAGAGATCAATCTTCTTTCTAAAGCCAATATTTTCACACCAACGCCATGGTTTTGTTTTTTTTTTTAAATTTCATTTTATTGTGGACCTGCTCTAACATTATGTGCATTCATTGCTATAAATATATATTTGTCTGGTTCTGCATTTCGTGACTTCTAGTAATAACAACAATTTTCAGTATATACTCTGGGAATACCCAGTGGTTTAGGAGCATCTACTTTTCTGTATTGACACTTCTCACTTCTCTATTGTGGTGGTGGAGACAAGGGGTGAACTGTAGCCAGAGACAGAAATGAAGACTTCATGACGTGAAGATAGCCAAAAGGAAGGAGAAGGGATTAGACGATTACTTAAATTCAGATGCAGATTTCTCCATCTCTTTAAGAGAAGATCACAGGTATCAGTTTAATTTTAATCTCATTTGGGTAGTAGCATGTTTCCTTAGATTGCAACCCACATGCACCCTCTGTGTTGAGGCAGCACAGATACTCTATATAGATGGACTTCTCTGAGGTCTCTGTGCTTTCATATCTGGACTTTGTCTTTAATCCCTCTACTGAGGTCTGTTTGTGCCCAGTCTGCCAATTTCTACAGCTTTCTTTAGTGCCCTCTGGTGTTTACAAAGGGTTGGTCACAATGAGTTTTGTCCCAGGCTTTTTTCACTTTAAGGTTTCCGGGTGCAGGTGAATTTTATCTATACAAACAAAGTTTATCTGGGGTTCAAAGATTTGCAAATCTGTTACAAAAATCGAAGGACCTGCAGGACATTGAATTTAGTGGTGGAATTTAAAAATCACCCGAAATTCCCATGTTCAAATGCGAGGGGGGGAAAAAAAGCCATTGCTGGGATACAGTTACAGGGTTGGGGGACGATTTTCATTTACAGAGTCAGAAAATGAACCCCTGTAGTAGCATCTCCTGGCCAGTGAATCTGTTAGTGGCCACACCCCCTTTGGACGTGGCTTCAGGCAAACGTGACTGGAAGGTGGAGAAGTATAGGTGGGGTCCGACCCGCGCTACCCACTGCTGCTCATGGCACTGCCCACCATACGGACGCCTGTGAGCACATCACCTACTCACAAACAGATTAGTATCCCTTCGTCTGCCCTCCGGTTACCTGGGCAGGATGAGCAGGTTGTTTCCGAGGAGTTCCTGCCCCATTTGCCTAGCCAAGTTTCATCTTGTGATAGAGCCCCTTCTCCCTCTGTTAACAGAGGATGAAGCCACGCCCAAAGTGGGTGTGGCCATTAACACATTCCCTGGCAAGGACTTGGCTACTACAAACACCTCTTCCCTTCACTTGCAAATCGCATCTCTTGACAAGAGCTTTTGTGGGTGAAGGTAAGGTGTGGAGCTAGCTTTCCCTGTCACATGAGTACTGTATAAATTACAGTGCGGCTTCCCTACACCTAAGGACTTTTCATTCTTGTATGTGATTCCAAAGCTCTGCGCTTGCCATCACAGAGTCTAGTCTGGAACAGACGACCAAAATAAGAGAAATATCAGTTAACTAGACATTTACCAAAGGGTGGGCCAGCAGTACGGACAGAGTGTGGGAGTGAACTACCTAATGTGCTGGGCGTCCTGTCTGTTCTCCTGGACTAACTCACTCTAATTAGGCAACCATGGAAATGATATTTTACATTTGTTCCAGATAGTCAGCACAATGTCCTCTTGCCTACTCCCTGTAAATAATCAGATTTTGAAATTCCCTGGATCTGTTCCTAACATAATTGAACACATTAACACTAACGCAGCCAGTGATCTAATTGGTGAACATTTGAAAATATTCAGAAGGACAGAGGGGACATCAGAGTCCATGAGACCACGAAACCCAGCGAGGCCATGGCATTTTGACCTACTCACCCTTTCTGGAGTTGGGGCGGGCTGAAAGAGGAAAATCTGGAGGAAGGCCTGGGCAGTCTGAGGGAACCTCAGACAATGGAACCAGGATGTATCCCTGGTGCACAAAAGGACTTTGGGAGCACATTCCCCATGGAGGGATTCTCCGTTAACCTACTCCAAATGACTTGACAGATTTTGATGACCCCTCCTGGAAGGCACCACCCTCCCTGTGGAGTGGGTGGGGAATGGGATGAAGGGGAGTGGGAGGGCATGGAAGGGAGGGAAGGAGAGGGAACTAGGATCCCTATGTAAAATAAGAAAAAAAATATAAATATATAAATAAAACATCCAGGAAAAAAAGATTTTATATACATGTATGACATCCTCAATGAATAAATAAGGTATAAAATACAGAGAAAGGAAGCTGAACAAAGCACATCTCTTCCATACTGTAGGCACAGTGTTCCCAGCCTCATCACATCCCATCTGCATGCCTCCCCGCCATGACGGACTGTAACCCCAAACTTGGGAGCCCAAATAAACCACTTCTTCCTTAAGTTGCTTTTTCCAGGTTTCTTGTCATAGCAATGAGGAAAGTAACTAACACAGCTGGAGCAATCTGCCTGCAGCCTTGGAGATGCTTGTTCATATAGCATGTGGCCACTGGGAAAGAGAGAGCCCAAGAGGCATGGCGTGGTGTGCTGTGGGTTCCTTGGGTCCCAGTGTCTGACTCCTTGAGACCTCTCCAGATCCCATGATTGATTTCAAGGCTCCATGTTCATTAAGATATTTTTCTGCCTGAAGATAAGACACTGTCACTTTTAAAAGTCAGGTTCTATATTGGAGTCTTGAGCCCCAGTTTCATAACAGACTGGCAGGCAACAGAAACCAGAAACAGGGCTTGGACTGTTAGAAGGACTCTGTCTCAGCTCTACCTTTCACATCCATCTTCAACCTGAGAGTACACGTGCAATGTTGATTATGATCTTCCCTCTGGGTCTGCTTCACTGAAGTCCCCAGGTAGGAAATAATGCCAGGAAAACCAATGTAGCTTTAGTGATGTTTGGAAAGGACTTTTGTGCTGTCCAATTGGTGGTATTTACACTAGCTGTGAAATAAATCAAAGCAGATATCTGGTCCATTATTAATCAGTGGACTCGGGTGGGTGGCTGTAGGATCTGAAGCTACCCAGGAATTTGTGTTTAGGGAATGCAAACAAATTTTCTTGTGAATATACAGGAAATGAACAAATGTTGGCAAACTGATTTATAGTGGGAGAAAATAGCAAAACTCATCCTTAACACCATCTTAAAAAAAAAAAAAAACACTTAGAAAACATCTCAGACGCATTCCCATCCATCTCTGAACTTCATGCAGCTGTATGAGCACGATGACTTCCCCCTTTGCACAGAACTTTGACATCACAGGCTGCCTAAAACTGATGCTGTTACCACATATTGGTCATTGAGGGCAGGATGTTGACTTTGAAGTGATAGATGGGTCCTGCAATTCCACACACTTGGAAATTACGTCTAAGCAGGAAGACAGCTAAAGCTAGCACTCAAGGTGTTTGCTCTGTTTCTACCAGAGGTGCTGATGTTTGCGTGATACTCTGGCAATATGATCAGCAGCTTCATTTCTCTCTGTTTAAAGTAGGATAATATCGTTGTAAATATTGTTGTGACCACCATATTAATTAACCCCCCACCCAAAGCTACAAAACATAAACTTCAATATATCCCCATGTGTAAAATGAACATTTTAAATCTTAAACTGTCGTGGCACGATGGGAATTAGTTCTTGTATTATTTAAAAAGAAACACAGATAAATCTACTCTCTGACTATACTTCTACTCAGTTCGTAGAAGTGACATCAAGCCATCATTTAAAGCCAACTACAAAGTATCTGCCATGGCTCCTCAGAGTCTGCAGTGCAAGGTGACCAGTGGCTGGTCCTTGTCATAGGAAATGTGCCAAAGGCATTCATCTATCTTAGGAGCCAAAACCTTTTAAAGATGAAATAGCAGATGACTGATCGCAGTGTATCTTGTTGTCATAACACAGTTCCTAGAATGCAAGTGGTCCAGAGGACAAGACCCTCTTCATGGTAGAGGAGTGAGGGGACACAGCCAAGAAAATCCAGTCTGAAAGAGTGTATGTGAGGGGCATCCTTGGGGTATTGTCTTTACTTCTACCTTATTCTTCCCCTCCTCTCCATCATTCTGGTTTCTCAGTTTGGAGCAAATTCTCAGCACCCATTTTTGAGGTAGAATTAGATCAAAATTGTTATTCTTGAAGATGTGTGTTCACTTCTAAACTCTAACTGCTGGATGGGAGCCAGTGCCTATGAGAACTTGTCTGAGGTTTTCCCAGGACGTTAGCTATCTTCTGTCATGCTTATGTATTGTTGTCTCTGGGATTTACCATTTCTGACATTCCCACAAGGTCTTTGTGTGTGTGTGTGTGTGTGTGTGTGTGTGTGTGTGTGTGTGTACCAAAAACTGGCCCCTGACCAGGATGCCCCAATGTCCTGTGACAGCAGTAGTCCTAACTCAATTTGATTGAAGCTGAGATCCCACTCCCCTTTCCTACTATTATTTATTTTAGAAAAGTTGTAATCCTAAATCATTTCCTGTCCCTTTGGGAATTACATCTCTTAAAAAGCTGCCTGTTAGTCTCTGAATACAGGGAAATTACCCCTTTATCAGATAATTATCAAGTAAGGTACCACTCCATCTCCCAGTGTTTGGGGGAGGGCAGATGTCTTACTCTAGTGGCCTTTTTTTTTTTTTCAAGTTGTAAAAACAGTCTTTGCCAGAAGATGCAAGAATAAGAAATTATTTTGAGTAAGATGGGTTAGTCAAAAGGCCTTTGTAAAATGCTACCACCCCACTCCTTAAACTAAATTTAGTATGTCTCAGTGGAACTGAGCATTGATATAAGGACTTAGCTTGCATTCTCTGCTCTATTGCTGATACTAGGTGTGGAATACAACCAATTTCAATCTAACTCATGCATGGTAGCTCATGCCTGCCATCCCAGCATTCAGGATGCTGAGGCAAGAAGATTTCTATAATTTTTTTAAGGATAGGCTAAGCTACATGGTGAGTTTGGGAGTGGACGGTAGACTGAGACTCTGTCTTAAAAAGGGCAAAATGTAGTCCTCTGCCTGCTTGTCTTGTCCAGGATAACTTTTAGACTTCTCTTTCCTGTATTCTCTGCAAAATTAGAAATGGAATGCTCTGAGAGACTCTAAGGAGTCCATCCAATGCTGCCTTTTATTTTTTGCTCAGAGTGTTTAAGGAATCAGAATTTTATTCCTTGGAACTTCATCTTGAATTTGTGTTCCTTTTGAAGCTTCTTATTATGGCTTTATAGCTACAGCTGAGTGTTCTTAGGTATGTCTTGTTATTATTATTGTATTGGCCATAACCATTTAATAATATAGTTAAATTTTATGCATTGTTTCATTTGGTGCTTTATAGCAATTACATATATATATAGCTCCATGAGGGTATATGTGTATTCAAGCAATCACCTCCTTATATTTAATTTACTGATTTGGAAAGTAAAGTCTTCTGAGTCTAATTTTTAATAAAAACACATTTCTTAGAACCACCCTATATGTATAGCTCAGTATAATTCCACTCAAACAAGATCATTTCAGAAGCAGGAACTATATAAATCTGGGTTTGATGACTATTTCCTGAGTTAGGCAAGTGACTGAAAGCTAAAAGACACCCAGAAAGCAAAGCTTCCAAAGCATACTTTCCTTTGGAAATCTTTTTTCCATTTTGAACACACATGTCAATAAGACCAAACAAAGAGTAAATTTCAATGCTTGGTTACTAAGCCCTTCTTGGAGCCAGAGAGTTGACCCTTTCAGTTCCCAGCACCCATACTGAGTGACATTAGCGACTGTAACTCCAATTCCAAGCTGTCTAATTCCCTCTTCTGGTCTGTTCGGGTACCCAAACTCATGTGCACATACCCACACACAGATACACATGCAAAGTTAATGAAATAAATCTTAAATAAAAACAGGGAGTTTCTCCATTTTAATTTCACAGCAACTGGAACAAAAGCAGACAGGTAAACTAATATGTTTTTTTTTCTACTAATAATTTCTAGTGTTTAGTGTCATGGGGAGAAGAATATTTCGGGAAGGCTAAATTCTTTGCTGGAAGCTGGGAGGTGGTGGTGCACACTCTTGATCCCAGTACTGGGATGTCAGAGTCAGGCAGATCTCTAGGAATTTGAGGCCAGCCGGTCTACAAAGCCAGTTCCAGGCCAGCCAGGACTGTTACACCGAGAAACCATGTCTAAAAGAGACAAACAAATTTGTTACTGGAGGAAGAGACTGTGTGGTTATTATCAAGAGATGATTTTATCATATGTTGAGAGTAAACCTTTATGGACCCTTAGGTACCATCCTGAAATTATTTTCAGACTTTTCACTTAAGGCTCATAATGACATTAGAGATTGGACCCTGTCTCTGCTCTTGCTTTATTGTGACTTGTGATTTTGTTTATCCTAGACTTTGCTGATGAACTTGTCATGTCACAATGTGTTTCTCTCACAAGTCTTGAAGATCTAGGAGGAATAAACCTTAGAAAGAATGCATCAAGAACAAGACTCAAGATTAGATACAGCGAAGGTCTTTACCAGCTAGAATTCAGAAGCTAAAAGCAGGTAGTTACATATTTGTACTAAAATGAGCATCTTAGTGATGGTTCCTTTTGCCCTAGTAAAATACCACAACAAAAGGGACATGGGGGAAAAGGTCTTATTTTGACTCATGGCTCAGGTGTGCACTCTACCCTGGCCTGGAAGTCAATGTGGCAGGAGCCTGAAGCAGCAGCTGTTTCCATAGTACCCATGACCAAGAAGCACAGAAAGGTGAACACCAGTGTGCAGCCAGGTTTCTCTACACAGTCTAGGATCCCACCCAGGGAACAAATGGTCTCTGCACAGTGGATAGAACTTCCCAACTCAGGCAACCTAACTAATATACTCCTCCACAGAGGCGCGGGTGATTCTAGGTCGCCTCAGGTTGACAATTGGATGGAGCCCTGGGGAATTCTGTCCGGCCTCGACACCTCCCTGATTACCCTCTCTGCTTTTGTAGTGGTGGCAGAACAAGGGCTGCTGTCTCCTGGTGTCCTTCAGGGTTCTCCCTGCTTCTCTTCACATTCTGGGAGGTTTGAAGATTCGAAATCTTCTGCCTCTCAAGGAGACAGAGAGGAGAGTCAGCTGGGCCTTGGGTGTGACAAGCCAGAAAGATCCATAGAAGGATCCAAGAAGGAAGACCACAGCTTGCCTAGAGACAGGCTGAGTGGATGTGGGCAGTGGGAGGCAGAGGCCAGTTTCCACAGCATAAAGGCAAGAAGTGTGTGGCTCCTGGGACTGTAGGCTTCTGAAAATGCCCTAAGAAGTAACCAAACCCAAGAGAAGGGCTGAGCTGTGTCTAGACAGGTGGTAGAGAGAATGCTTCTCTCCTCCCATCTAAGCGGGTTAAGCCTATAAGGTAACCTCCGCAGGCCTCTCTGGATCAAGCTTACTGTCTCAATCAAAGACACACTAGTCACCTCTCTGTGGAAGTGTCAGTCTGCTTTGATGCCAAGGAGAGGTTACTGACAGCGACAGCCACCTTTGCTAGGTGGTGTTGCTCCGACTGTGTGGAGGCAGTTATCATCCATGGCACCTGCCTTTGAAAAGCGAAGAAAGGCTCTGAGCTATCACAGTAATCAAAATCGCCCGCATAGCATAGTCTTCTGAACGACCTTAGTATACGGCACCACACCTCATTAAGAACAAATGTAGTGGCCATCTTCTGTAAATTCACAAAGTACACTGCACACTGAGAAAATAAAATCATTGGAAGAATCCCTTCAACCACCCTTTAATTCATTCAATAGACTCTAAATAACTCCTTCCTTTCTCTTTAAAGCACCAAGTGACATCCTATAGAATATCCTTAGATGAACTCTGCTTTGTTCGAAAAGACCAGGACATGCATGTCAAATGTAAGAAGACATTCACGATCCCTTAACACTTGGAGCTCCTGTGGATGCATTAAGCCCCAGGGACTTGTGCCATCTTTCAAGCAGTTGTGACCTAAGCAGCTGTTCCTTCTGATACCAGCTGCCCAGTATCTGTGTAGCTGGCTCAGGCCAATCATGCCGTTAGTTATTCATCGCATGGTTTGGACTTTCAGGTTTCAGTTCACAGGCATTTCATCAGGAACCGGGAAGAGGTCCCTATGCAAGATCCACACCCAAAGGAAATTCTGGCAGCATATGCTTTCCTCTCATTTGAGTTATGCTTAACACTCACACACCAGCTGTGGTTGTTATGGCTTTTGTTTCTTGTCATTTCAAATATTACACATAGAAAACACAAGTGTTTCCGTGCCCATACATAGATGTATTATGGTATGTTAGGCACCAAGAGAAATAATATGATACCATGTTTTTCAAATTTATGTTTTGCCAGCCCAAGAGCTGCTCAGGGCCTGAGCCACAGTTTGCTTTTGTTGTTGCTTGTTTATTTATTTTTGTTGTTTTCCAAAGAGGGCTACCATGGAGCGCTTTATGGAGTGGAGACTAGCTTTGAACTCTTGATTCTTCTGTCTCTCCTTCCCAGTGTGTGCCATGGTTTAGATCCAGGAATCCTCACAGAAGAAGGGCTAGGCTAACCAGATCTACGAGAGAGGGTTCCTAGAGTGAGGGGCAGATGAAGGGAAGAACCTGAACTTGGAGAGGAAAATTATGCGAAGTTCTCAGAAATTGTTATTTAACCGCTTTTAACTATTTTCCTCCCCTTTAAACAAGCTTCGCTTCGTGCAAACATCCAGGTGGCATAAAAGTAACCTATGCTTTGTGAGCTCCTGGGTGCCTGTGTTCTCTGCTATCAAGGAGCCAGATGGCAGCTTCGGATTTCTCAGTTGCACACTGTAACACACTGAATGGGGGTTTGCTTTTCACCGGGACTCCGTGTGAAAGGGGCTTTGGGTTTCCTGCACTCAGCCTGCCGGAGGCAGGGCTCCGTGAGGTTATGAGGTCTTTACTTAAATGGCCTCCCCTATTCCTTTCCTCCCGTTTCCAGATAGTATGTTTTTCTTCTGCTCTTTGCCTGGCGAATCCTACGGGATTCTAATCTCTGCTCCCTGTTGTTGCTGTAGAAACGGATCCAAAAGTGAAGCGGTATTGCAAGGTGCTTTCTTTTAGTGGCCTCTGCACTGTGAACAGTGTTTATATGCATTTTCACACATCTGAATGTTAAGCAGCACAAGATGTGTCATTACAAGCAGTTAAGTCCCGGACTAGAGTTCCTACAGCATCTACTATCAGGCACATTTTCTCTTTTGCATCGAAACCACAAAAAATCTGCCCTTGGAAGCAGCTGTGATATGAGGTATGGGATAAAGCATAGCGGGCTGTGGAGAATATGCTTTGAAACAGAAACTCAAGACTCGAACACCCAGGGGAAGGCAGGGCATGAGATGGGACTGGTATACCAGGCTGCTGAACAGGTGGACTGATGACCACCCATTCCAGAGAGTGACCTGCATCTAAGACAGACAAGCCCAGCTGGACCTCAGGGTGATAACCGTTCATTCTCAACATCCTTTCCTATAAGGCCAGAAACATTAATTCTCAGCAACCAATCCTCAAACGTTACGTGTGTGACTTGTGGATCAGTGGGCTATGTCTCACTGTCTGCCGCCTTAAAGAGACCAGAAGCTTCCAGGATCAGGCTCCCTTCTGATGTTCCTTTTCTCTCTAGGATTGCTATTCAGCACATGGGTGTTAAGTGTTTCGAGCTTGTAACAGTCAAAGAGCCAGCAGGGGGAACCCACAGACTGTGTGATTCAAAACTATGGGAATAGGTTTTCAAGATCTATCCATAAGGGAAAGCAACAACAATGGCAAAGCAACACACAATCCTTAAAAGCAGCGACCAACTTCTGGTTGTCTGGCCAGCGATTTGAATAGCCACAGTTCCAGCAACCCTGCTTTCGTTTGTCTGTGACACCACGGCCCACCAATCACCATTCACACAGCTGGAAACGTGCAAGGTGAGCTCTTCTCCTGAACGTTTGTCCACGTGATCTATCATGTGATCTGAGTGTGCGTGTTCAGGTGGATGAGCAGATGCCAGGTCCTGTTGTGATTACTCCTTATTTGCTCCGAGTAACCAATGTCTTTATGTGCTAGCTGTGAATGCCTGTATTATAGATTCATTGCCTTCAAGGTTAACGGAGTAAACTGGTCCCTATGTATGTGCGTGCGCGCACACACACACACAAACATACGTTTACATTGCTGCACTGCTATCTCACATTCTGTGGGAGCTGTTGATCCAGTCTTCCCTCATGACCTTTGCCTAGTGACGCCGCATAAAGAAACTGGTGATATTTATTCCCGTGGAGGGAATAGTGACTAGGACTATGGGGATTAAAAGCTTTACCTGATACAAGTCAGACATGGCTCTCGGGAGCAGTGGGGTCCCCTCGTGTCATGGTGGGGTTCCTGGCACACAGGTGTGAGGGGCTGCTCTATATGGACTGACGAAGGGATGACGATGGATCATTTGCTTTTTTTCTCTTTGGCTCTGTTTACAAATTAAGTTGATTTGTCTTTTTTTTTTTTAATTCACTTTGGAACTATGGAGTGAAATTGAAGACTTGATTCTGTAGGAAATGGCTCCCTGGAAAGCTTGCTTCTTCTCACAACTCCTGTCAAGATCTTAACCGCCATGTGTTAAACAGTGTTAAAAGAGAGGGGTTGGGAGGAGCTTATGACATAGAAACCTCGGAAGTGGACTAGTGGTTCCTTATGAGAGAGAAAGAGAGTTCTGAATCATTGTTGCCACCAAGTGAGCTCTTGGCACACCATGAGGAGAGGGAGGTCCTAGAAGCCGAAGACTGCACTGGTGTTATGCCCTCATAGTCACACCCTCAGAACATGAATTTATGCTGTTAATAAGCCGCGGAATTCATAGCAATGTATTTGTTCTAAAAGACTATTTTTATAATACTCTTTCTATCCCTTGTGTCGCCCCTCCCCCACCCGTGTGTGTGTGTGTGTGTGTGTGTGTGTGTGTGTGTGTGTGTGTGTGTGTGTAGCTCTGGCTGGGTAGAGAGGGTGGATGCCTTGTGGGAGGAATCTCTGGGTAGTAGCAGGGGCATGGTGGTGGGATCTGGCAGAATCCCATAGGTGGGTTACTGCACAGGCAGGGGGCAACCAGACTAGGCGTGAACACTGGATGTGCAACCTAGGCTAGATATGGCAGATTTGGAAGGATTCTTGGAGGGGAAGAGTCGGAGAGAATCACTAGGCTGGACTCTGGAGAAGAACGTTGGAAATCTGGTTCCTCGGAGGGGCTGGATGTAGCACAGGGGTGGCTTGTCCTGCTCTGCTTCTTTAAGCTTCTTGGACCACGTAGGTATGTGCCTTTGTGAACTCAGTGTTATGATTCTGGGTGGTGGCGGTAGTGGTGGTGATATTGGCCACTATGAAAAGGATGAGATATGAATGACTCTAAGAGCAACCTACCTGTCTCAGGTACCATCTCTGTATTTTGTCTCTTGCATGATGTCTAGAATTTATAGTGTTGGACTATATGCTCAGATGGAAACGCCTATAGAAAGCTGTACAAATTGTATTCATTCATTAAAACTAAATTTGTTTTTTTTGTTTTGTTTTTGTTTTTTTTTTTTTTTTTTTTTGGTTTGACTTCATTCTAACAAACATTTTATGAGATGTTTTTACCATTTTCCAAGATAAGAAAATGAGAGACAGTTAAGAGGAAAGTGATCTTAGTGCTGTAGAGATGGCTGAGTGGTTAAGGACACTTACATTCTCCCAGAACATTCCTGTCTGTTTCTGAGCACGTGTACTGGGAAGCACACATCTCCCTATTATTCCATCTCCAGGGGATTCAAAAGCCTCTTCTGGCCCCCATTGACTCCTGAACCCATGTGGCAGAGTCGGCCACCCCCCCACCTCTCTCTGTCTCCTTCCTCTCACACACAAGTAAACTGGGGTCATTCGTTGCTAAAAAATTAGCAGAACACAAACAACAGCAACAGCTTGCGCTGTCAATTGGCATAATAATTGCTGGGAAATCATTTGAGGCTCACTCGCAGAGACATTTGTTTGTTACATGTTTACGGAACACTTCAAATATGTCAAATACTCTAGCAATGCTTGTAAAACATTTACAGGTTTCTTAGTACATGGCGGAAACTAAATAGTTGCTTGGTTCCAGTCTAATTCGGCACAATGGTGGTGCAGGTGGGGAGCACTTGATAGAGCAGAGCAAGCATAAGGTTGGGACTGGAAGGCCAAACGAGCAGATGCACAGGGAGAAGGAAGCACCAAGCCTAGGCTTAGAAGACAGCCCCTGGAGCTCTCCTGAGCCACCACCCAGCCTTGACTTACAAACTCAGTATATTGAATCGATATTACAGGAGGGAAATTCCAGATCCCTTGGATTTATTGATTGAGGATTATTGACACGGTGAATTGGGACTGATAGAATTTTGCTATGATTATTTTAGACTTCTAAACTTCTTCAATAAAGTCTCCTCAAAAGTCATAGTCACAGATTTTTTTTTTTAAATCAATACTCAGCTAAGCTAACACACTTGGAAAAAAAATTACTTAACTTTCCAAGATGACACTGCTCATCTCTGGCAGCACTGGAGAGAGATGTCTTTAACTCACAATGCCACCTCATGATTAACACTTTTTACACCAAGCTCTGAACTGCTTTTTAGGCACAGAAATATTTTTATGGACAGAAAGAAAATGAAATAATTGGGAGATAAAGTCTGTCTTGTGCTCCATGGAGAAAATCCAGCATTGATAACTTTGGTCCTTGAAGTACCTTGGCAGCTCTCACCTTCTGAAATGTAAGGGCAGCCTGGAATGCTGATCTTCGGTGGCTCTTCAAGACTCCTGTGTGTAAGACAGAGTCTGCGAAATGACAGTGTGGAGGATCTCAGCCTCATAGCCCCCATCTTCTCAGAGGCACTTAGTGACCTTGGAATGTTCCAAGCCACCTTCCTACCAGAGTTTCTCACAATGCAAAGCTTTTAAGAGCCTATCCCTCAGGGAAAGAATAAGCACAGACTACAACACTTGCTCTTTAGTACTTGCCAAAGGAGAAAATCAGATAAAAAATACCTGTTAGAACAACTACATGTACAGAAGACATTAGAATTATTCTTTATGCTTGTAAAGGACAGAATGAGAAAGTGTGCTACAGTTACAGAAAGACTTGTTTGACAGACTATATGCACAAATTTCTGCATAACTCTGTATAGATTAGAGGGGAAAACTCCCCAATTTCTCCTTCTAGTATACCTAGGATTATCCCTTTATTAGGATACCTCCCTCTTGGCCTTGGTTGGTTCTCAGTGTTGATTGTCAGCCACCCGAAGTCAGTGCTCTGGGTACTATGGTAAAACAAACATCATAAAGTGAACATTTGTTTGTTTGTTTGTTTTAGATTCCTGCAGTTATATAGACTGGGAAATTGAAGACCAGCATTCTAGAGATTTGGTGTCTGGTGTGGGCAGACCTTCTGATTTTCAGGTGTCACCTTCTGTGTCCTCAGGTGGGAGAAAGGCTGCGTGTCTTGTTCTGTAAGGATACTGACCATATTACTCCAGGATCTGCCCTCAAAAAATAGATGTAAGAGGTGTGGTTGATGATGCAAGGCTCTGGCTGAGAGATCTCCTGGCTCATGTTCAAACAATGCCTTAAAAATAGGGAAAATATTCATATATCCAACAATGCAACAAAATCTCATATAGTAATAAATGTGAGAGCCAAGTTATGTTTTACTTGCAAGGCGATTCATAAAACCAAATTTTCTCTAACCTGTAAGTCCCTTGTCCAAGGACAGATAGTTCCTGAAATGCTGGAGGCTGTTATTTATGGGAGATAACAAGCCACATGTTTTCACTCCCCTAAACAAGTTTGTTTGACCCAACTGCACTGTATGTGCTTAATCACAGGTAGGCAGGAGGTATGTGGGCAGGAAATGCATCAGGATGTATGCTTGCCCCTGATTGGATGTGAGTGTGGCGGAGTTTGGTATAGGAAGTGTGTCAGGATATATGATTGCGTTTGATTGGACCTGATGGGAAATATTGTGGCCTAATGGGTTTGCTTTCACAAGTCTCTGCAGAATGTGACTCGTTGCCATTTTATGAGGACCTGGGAATGGATGTGGCCAGAGTTCAACATCTTGGGCAAGATTTAATTAAAGCTCGCTTCAAATTTGGCCCATAACTGTGTTAGTGGTCTTATTCTTGAGATTAACATAAACCTAGATCAATAATCCTCAGCCAGTTTATTTCCCAACTATTATATGGCCATCTTTCCCCTCCCCAGCAAGATCAAATTTTTCCAGACCCAATCAATAAACCAGAATGAGCGAGCATCAACTGTCTTGGGAAGGATGGGAAATAATTGGGGGGAAGAAACAACGTGTTCATTGATATTTAAAATATTCACCCAATCTACATCTTCAACATTATGACCAAGTTTCTCAGTCACTACAGACTTTTGGGCTACACAATTCTTTTTGTCGTGGGTATGTAATCTTTGCAATATGGAAATATAAGAAGCGTAGACAGTCTTGGACTCTAGACATTAGGCCTTGGGAGCACCCCCTTTCCGATAATAACAGGTGACATCATTCTTGGAAGTAATCTTATAGTCCATGTACTAAGAAGAATGTATCCCAGTTAGAAGTGCAATTAATTTTTAAAGTCAAGTCAGAATCAAGGTTTGTATTTTTAACTACTTGTAATATGTAGAATAGATATTAGATACTCTGGCATATTCTGCCAGTCTTCTTGATTTTGGTAAAGTTTAAGACAGAGAAAAGTCCTGAATACTAAAGTAAAAGCCATCACCACGGAACATTAATCCATAAATTCTATCCTTTTATAAAACTTCTGCATATATTTATATCTGTGCGACGCCTTTTTCAGGGATAATTTCCTGACACGTTGTTGAAAGAGAGTGTCTGGTGTGTGTTTACACTAATTATTGACATGCTGCAGCTGTTATCAAACCCGCAAATCAGAATTTTCATGGCAAAGCCACCCTTGCTACAGGGGTGATAGCCCATGGGATGGTGAAACTCACAGGGTTCTACTGAGCCGGATTTCCTATTTACCCAGCATTTCTAAATGATTTGTTTCAGGTTGATGAGTTATGTAGGGACATCAGGCCTGGAGATGGTTCCCAGGCCAGGCCTAAAGGCATGACTCAACCCTATATCAGGTTATACTTCTGTACAGCATGACTCAGCAGGGAATGAAAGAAAGTAACCTCTGCCTGGTAGTTGGTGATTAAAAACAACGCTATTGGCCCTCACCAATCTCTCCACCCACTATCATCAAACTTCTCCCTCTGAAGCCCTGCCCCTACCCTGAAGCCTACTTAAACATGTGCTCTGATCAATAAAGGGAGTTCCTGCCCCTGACTAGGCTGATCGTCCTTGCAGTGGGCAAGGGCTGGGGAACGGGCAGATAGCATGCTTGCCTTTCCTCTGACCTCTCCTCTGAGTGAGGAATTGGGGAGGGACGACCCTGCGTGAGTATATGTTCTGATTGCACTAAAGCAGACATAATTATAGTTAACACCCTGAACCTGCAGAGTCTAAGTATTCATTCAGGAATTTTGAGGTAGGGATAAAAAGTCTGTGTAGTCAGGATTGGTTGGCATGCTTCGTGGGTTTTCGGGTAAAGGGAGTATGATCAGAAGTCTACTTATTACTCACTTGGTTGACAAGTTTTGGCAGCTTTTGTTAGCTACCCATATTTTGATACCTAGGAGTTTTAATCTTCTATTTTTAAATAAATGATAGTACCTCCCTCACCAGGTTGTTTTAATTAAATTCATTATTTTGCATGTATTGGTGTTTTGCCTACAATACAGATATATACCACAAGCATGCAGAGGTCAGAAGTGAGCATTAGGTTTCCCTGGGTCTGCAGGTACATGAGATTGGGAGCTGTTGGGAACTGAACCTGGGTCCTCTGGAAGAGTAGTCAGGGCTCTTAATTGCTGTGCCATCTGTCCAACTCCAAGGAGAGTTCATTATTAACAGCTGCATGTTTTCCCCTTGATTTCTCTATTTCCCTTGGCATTGAACAATTCAGAACTTTAGAGCAAATCAGACCAGAGTTTTAATATCCTTGGCAATTCTTAATAAAAATGGCCCTGCTTTCTGAACTCTAAAGTTGGAGTCTACAAAATTAAAAAACAAAAACCAAAACCAAAACAACAAAAAATGATGTACATGGACCAGTGGAAAAAAATCATAGTTTTTCTACAAAGCTAAATTTATTACATCACTTGTAATGTCCAAATTTGGGAATTGTGCCAGAGAGATGGCTTAGAGGTTAAGAGCGCTGGCTGATTTCCAGAAGACCAGCATTCAGTTCCCGGCATCTAAACAGCGGCTCCTAACCATCTATTAGAACTCCAATTCCCGGGCATCCAATCGTCCTCTTCTGCCTCAATGGCACTGCACTCATGTACTGCACACATGTGTATTATACAAAACACAATAAAAAGATCATGTTTGTATACAAGGATCACCTTTGTATTTAAAATAGACAAATGGGTATGAGAGAAACAAATACACTACTCTAATATTAATACAGAAAAATAAACATGTAAATAAGCAGGGGCAATAATATGTTTACTATGTGTATGATATAAATTAGGTTGTTTGCTCTCTCTCTCTCTCAATGCACACACACACACACACACAGGCACACACGCACACATGCACACGCACGCACACGCACGCACACACACACATGCACGCACACACACACTTTTGTCATTTACCATGCATGTCAAAAATCTTTGTTTCTAATTTTAGATACAGAGAAAACATACCAAAACATTAACGATGGTTTGTGTAGATCTGGAGTTATTACAATGGACATTTCCTCCCTTACAAGTTTCCAGATTTTCTACAGGAAGAATATGCTAACTGTGTATATTAATAAGCCCAGAGTCTTTAAGACAGACAGAAGGGGTAGAGATGGCTCAGTGCTTAGGAGCATGTACTGGTGCTGTAAATGACTGGAGGGCAGGTTCTGGCACCATGTGGGCCTCTCATCATGCCTGCAGCCGCAGCTCTAGGGGATCGGATGTGCCCACGCATAAATAAAACCAAAATGAGGCAGAAATGACTGTGGTGGTATAACTACGCAAACAGGTGGTCTCTGCACCCTTAGGCACATGCGAGTTGATCTACATTGGTCTCCTATGGTCTTCTAATACTTTAGGTTTACCTTCGATTGGGTATGTGCAGTCTTAGAACTTTTCTAGAAGGAATGACTTCTGAGTATTCCAGAATCTGAGATCCGGAACAGCTGGGATAAGTAGCTAACACCTTGCCAGGCCATGGGCCCTGTAATAGCAGTCTGATAGCATCCAAAGTAAGCATGTGACTGTTAGTTGCTCTTGATCTATTTATGGTGGAGAACCTGCTGCCTGAGGCTTTTACCATTCCAATTCACCTTTCTAAAACGGGGATGTGCACTGGGAAATCTTGGTTTGATTACACACCCACTTCTATTTTTGACACATTGTGGCTGAGTCTCCTAATGGTTCCCAAGCAACGCTAGCAAAGGAAAGATGTAAGTCTGCAATATTTGTAATGGTACTCCTTCTAACACAAGCAATACCCTCTATTACACCAATGTTTGCTTTAAGTAGCAAATGTCAGGACCTAGACTCTACTTCCTGTCCTATACCTGCCTGGGAAGTGCTGTCTGCATGCTGGTGAGTATTTTAGGATCTTTCCAGTAGCTATCACACCAGTGAGTGTAAGATCATCCAGATAGCCTGTTTTAGATTTCAGCACCTGATACTTTCCCTGAGTGCTTTGTGAAAATGACGTTGCAAATTTCCACCTCCTATGCCACCATAAGAGTCTGAAGTCTCTTTTCAGAAAAGAATGGGGAATATATATATATATATATATATATATATATATATATATACATATATATATATGGAAATTGAAGTGAATTAAGTCAGAAAGCTTTCTGAGCAATCAAGGAGTAAGTTGTGTACCCCTGCCCCTGCGACATTTCAACCTGGAACTCGGTGCAGACTTATCAACTGAGCTGATGAGCTGCGCCTGCGTATAAGAGAACTAAGACAAGCAATATCTTCAAAAGCAGCCTGCTTTATCACAGCCTGTCTTTCTAAGCTCCTAATCAAGGACATTCATTTCCCATTGTTAGAGTAGAAATGGAAATATCAACTGAGTGGGATTAGTTATTAGAATACTGTCTTGAATGTGAAGTTCCGCAGCAATCTTTACATTTCACCTACTCAAGCATAAACACTCCTTCCCCTACCACATAATTGGGGATTTGTAAAGGTAAACACTGATAGATTCATTCATTCATTCATGTGGAAGTGGAAGGAAGGATCCATCAATATGGATAAGTTATCCCGTTCCTGTGACAAACACCATGACCAGAAGCAACTTAGAGGAAGACAGGGTTCATTTAGGTCAGAGCTGACCGACAGTAGGTCTATTACCAGGGAAGTCTGGGCAGGAACTCAAGCAGGGAATTAAAGCAGAAACCACAGAGGATCACTTCCCTCCCTGGCTAGCTGACATACCAATGCTTAGCTCCTTTTCTTTCTATTCTATTTTTTCTTTTGGTCTTCTGATATAGACCAGGATCTCTTTCCCAGGGAATATTACCACCCAAAGTGGTCTGGGCATTCATATATAAATGCATAGTCAAGACAATCCCCAACACACATGTCTATAGAATAATTTGACCAGCTACCTGAGCCTTATGGTCCAAACAAATTGATAGATAAACATCAGTCTTTGTGAGAACAAGTTGTGATGGGAGATGTCATTCTGTAAATGTTTCTTTATTGGTTAATGAATAAAGCACCGTTGGCCAATAGGAAAGCAAGATAGGCGGGACTAGGAGACTAGAAGGGGAGAGGAAGGAGAAGAGGAGGTCCGGGCCCTCTCTCCGGTAAGATGAGACCATGTGGAGATACTAAGATTAATAGAAATGGGTTAATAGGTAAGACAGAGCTAACCAATAGGAAACATTAGAAATAGGCCAACAGCTTTATATCAAATATAGCATCTTTGTGTGTTATTTGGGGCTGGTGCAGCTGTGGGACCAGGCCGGCAGGAAAAATCTACTCTTAACAAAGTTTGTCTCCCTGTGGGGTTAACTTGAGGCAACATTCCATCAATCATTTGAACACTATGAGGCTCCATGTTGATAATGCATCACAGAGATAGTTTGGGTCTCTGAGAATTAGTGCTAGTCTAAATCCAGACACAAAAAACCATGGAAAAAAGGAGTGTTTTCTTTCCTCATTGCATACCCACCTTGGTCAAAGCCTGTAGATGTAGGTCCTGTTGGGGAGGGATGGCAAAAATATAGTGTGAGTGTTCAGTGGCTCAGCATGGATCCTCTTCAAGCGGTCTTGACTGTCTTGTTCAAGGGGGCTCTAGACTCAGATACAGGAAGTGTTTATTTTCAAAAGAATTAAACTTACACATTATTTTCTCAACCCAGAGCTATTTCACTTAGAGTTCAAGTAAGAACTTAATGGACTGCCTATGCATTTCCCTTCTGAGATACCAGGATCAACTGCCCAGTACTGCAGGTATGTTTGAGGCAAATTATTCTTGTTGCTGGTTTAATTCTGATGTGTATTTAGCAAGACTTTTGATCTTTCCTCTCACATACCTGTGCTTCTATCTAGTCCCTGGCACTCCAGAATTCCATTATCCTAATAGCATTAAGATTTCTCCGTTCTTATAAAATAGAGACAAGTATGAAAATCTTCGTTAGTTGGCGGTTACTAGAGAAATAGAAATAGTAGGAGTAGAGGACAGAGGGACAGTGGAATGGAGAAGATGGCAAGAAGGGGAAGAGGGAGAGAGACAAGGAGTGGTAGAAAGATTTTGAAAAATTGGTTTGCATGACCTTTGCAAGTCTGGGCAAATTTTGAAAGTCTATAGGGCAGAAGATTGGAGAGTCAAGTATGTAGCTACCATGGCCTTGAGAACTGAAAAGACTGAATTTCTCTCTTGCAACTGAGAAGTCAACCTTCTGTGGAAACCTCTTTGTACTGAGACCTTTGGCTAATGGAAGGAGAGACGCCCACCTTACAGAGAGCCCCCTTGTTCAGAGTCTGCTAATCCCAATAACAGGCACCAGAGCCTACCTAAGGTCACAAAAAATACAGACCCCCTCAGAGATAATCACCTAAGACACTATAAGGAAGAGATCTCTGGTTAATATGTCCCAAAGGAACTTCTTCAGTCATCTTGCAACCCTTCCCTGGTTCTAGACTGGGAACCAGAGCACAAATTTCCACACCATTTTAATCCATACATTTTTCATGTTTCCTATGTAATTAAAAGCAGTGTTGAGTTATACGATATAAATATTGTGAGTTTTGAGAGAAATATATAGTTTTGAAACACTTAACTGTATGATCCGAGTTTCTTTAAATTGCAGCTCCTTAAAAGTAATTGCCATCTCCAAAGGGGCAAAATAAAAATATAAATTCCTCATGGAATTTTTATGGAAATTCAGTATTGTGTGGTTGTAAAGCTCAGGGGATAGGTTAGGTGCACACTGTCACGTTGTTGTATTTATCTTCTGTATTTGTTTCCACACATTTTTATATACCTCAGCAGTAATACAGGCAAAGGGAAGATGCTGAGGATGTGTGGAATGAACAAATAAATCAAGCACTATAACCAACAGAAGAGAAAGCAATTAATTATAAGTTCATTAAGATAATTGCATTTCCTTCCCTTCATCTCTTTCCTTACCCAGCAACTTTCACATATTAATTCAGTTCTCAAGAACAGTTTCCTATCAGAAGGAAAATACACTGTCCAGTTGATGTGAGAATTTTGGTTCATTAAGCAGCAGTGTTTCTCATTATATACGAAGAAATTAGATTTAGGGTTCCTAATCAATCTCTTGTGAGTTTGATTAGTGTCAGTCAGTCCTCCAGAATCGGATCAACCTTGAATAAATGAATAGGCCAGAATTTTTGACATGGAGAAGATGAGGATTGGATCCTAGATGCAGGGAGACTTTTCAAGGGACCATGTCAACAGCCTTCTTCCTAGGGATCTGGTCTTAAAATAAGCTAGAGACTAATTAAGAAAGAACCTTATATTGACTTCTGGCCTCCTCAGGCACATGCACACACATACCCACATGTGCATATACACATACACACAGTTTTATGCATTTTAAAGTCATGAAATAAATGCTTAATTTGATATTATTGGTGTCAAATGTAGGGTAGGTCTATTCAAAGTGAACGCTCTCACAGAAAACAATTGCGTTCCAAAATAAACCGGGGTACTGATTCAGTAGAGAGCATTGGGCTAGCAAAATCACAGACACCAGTGACAGACACACACAGACTAGAAGACGCTTTCCAAAGCTCCAGGTTAGTCTCGTGATTCAGAACACTACAGTGATTTGGTATCATTGAATTCCTTTTATTAAATGTTTCTTTGGACACGGAGAAAAGTAATGTGCTCACTGCAACACATGAGGTACCACAAAGAAACTGCCAGTTAAAATGAGACTCTTGGAGGTGGAGAGTTGGTTCAACAGTTAAGACTGCTTGCTGGTTTTTCAGAGGATCCAAGTTTGGTTCCCAGAGCTCATGTCAGGCATCTCACAACCTTCTGTGACTTCAGCTCCAGGGGAGCTAATGTTTTCTTCCAGTTTCCGTGGTCACCTGTCCTCCTATGCACATGGGTACACAGAGATGAATGCATATCCCTAAAATAAAAATGAACCTTTATGTCAGATTCATGGGTTAATCCAGGAGGCACGGACTGAGAACTTGCCAGGGACTTTGATGCTATTTCTAATGCTTCACATTTAGTGGTGGCTCAGAGAAGTTCTACTGATTTTGATCTCCTCTACTGTTCCAAACAGTATGAGATGGATGCTGAGAGAAGCCACTGTGTGAATGGGCCATAACGTCAATGCCGAGGGCGGTGAATTAAAAATGGAAGGCCTTGTTGAGAGGGTAGGATTGCCTTTTTCTCGGTAAGCACGAGACTCTGGTAATTGCACTGGTGTCTCAGCCCTGAGTTTAAGCTCTAGAGTGACTGCCAGTAGCAATCAAGACACTTAATGTCTTTAGTACATGCCATGAGATCATTTTTAGAAAGGTTAGATGCAGACTGCATACTCAGTATGGTGCCTGCATATGCTGAGATCCCAACAAGGGTTTGCTGTATTAATTATTTGTATACAGGACTTGGCACAATAACATGACTAGCAGGTACCCAAATACTTTGTGCTAAATGGTCTTGCAGCCAGAACCCCTAGAAGCAGGAACCTGTAGGACTCTGCCTGTCTTCCGTGTTACTGTACCAGTCGTCCCTCTCTACCTATTTTGAATGGCAATCCCATCTTGACCTCCTCTTCTCTACTGATTTATCTACTTCATATATTTGGCTCCTTTCATTTTGGTCTGTTTTCCTATTCAGACGAACATTTGAGATGGCAGATTTTTGTTTATTTTTTTTTAAAAAACGATTTCTCCAGCACATCAAGCAATGGCTAACACACAGCAGGCTTAAACGCATACTAAGCACAGCAATTGAATTTGTGGCCAACTTTTTTTTTTTTTGAATAATAAGCATGGTGTCAAGTGCTTTGCACGTTTTCTCCTTCAAAATCAGAGATCTAGACATTTTTATGGCCAATGAACAGCCTCGTGGCATGCCAGCCTCCCAGCCTCCTTCAGGATCTTCTTTGCTGGAGGCCTACTATGTTTCTGACCCTACTCCTAGAATGTACCGTTAGTCATTCTGTTCACTGCTGTGACCAAATGCATAGCAAAGGAACTGAGGGGAAGAAGGAGGGATGAAGGGTTACTTTGTTCATGGCCACAAGCCATGGAATGATTCGCATGGGTGAGGATGCTGGCGACAATATAAAACATGGTAGGCAACACAGCACAAAGCTTCACACCTGGGAATTCAGAGTGAGACTGAAAACTACAGCGTATTTTTCTACAGTCTCTGGATACTTCTGGCATCTTCTCCCTCCAAGCACTTGAAGAAATATCTCAGCAAACAAAAAATGCCACAGGATATAGGAGCATGTTACTTGCATATGAAGCTGTGACTGGCTCTTCACTGACAAGCTGACTGGAATAAAAATCACTTGTGAAATACATCTGTAGGCATGTCCATGAGGGCCTTTCTGGAGAGATCTAAACAAGGAGATAGATTCGTCCTGGATACTGGTGGTAACACCCCATGGACTAGAGACCCACACTGAATAAAGGGCAAATGAGAAGATGAACTACCCAGATGTCCCCCAGATGTGTCCAGATATTACGCCACAGCTTTGTACTCCTGCACATATGGAAGTACCCCTGTCACCAAGCCTTTCCTATTTGCTTGTGTTATCTGTTATCACTTCTGCCCACACTGCCTCCTGGATCTGAAGCAAGCGTTCATCAAAACGGAGTTTCTGAAGTTTTAAACTTAGCAAAGGTCGCCATCAGCATCATTCCAATGTCAAGGACTCCTAATTGACTATCTCACTTTTTAAATGAAGTTTATATTACATTTTCATGATAAAGCCATCAAAACGTCAATCATGTAAAATGTTGGTTTATTTACCGAGCACAAAACATTTTAAACATGCGTGTTGGCAGAGATTTCTAACCCTACATACAAGGGTTGGTGTGTGCTATATATGCATATTTGCGGTAGACCAGATGACTAAATAGCTAATTTTTACTTGGTAACTCATATCAGTTTTCCATATCAGTGTTGCACCTCTATCTTACCACATGAAATATTTTAGGATTTTTCAACTCAATGTGCTGAAATAAATTTATTGCTCTTCTCATTGTGTCCTAGATAATTATCATACATCCTTCCTGGCTCATCTTTTACTTTGCCCTTCACATTTGACCTGCCTTCCTATGCCTCAGCCCATTCTCTGCCATGTCTACTCTAATGTTGTACACATGGGTTAATTCACCAAGCATACAAGCATGGGTAGGAATTATGGAAACCAAGCAGTATTTCATAGTGGTTATGTATGAAGGTCAACCCTACGCTTTAAAAGTCGCTGTTCATTTCTATGATTCATTGCTCTGACAACTACTCAATATCCTATGAAACACATGATGTAAGAGAACATAAAAGACTATCCAATATTCCTTTAGCTATCATTTGTTGACGTTTGTCTTGTCCTTGTAGATAGAGTGAGAACATCAGTGAGTGGTGGAGTTAGTTCAGGGGAGGCAGACACTACTCAAACACTCAATGCTTTGGAGTTACCATACTGTAGTAAGTTCTGGAATCCGAAAAATTAAAAAAAAAAGTGAAACAAATTTTAATAAGTAAAAAAAAAAAATTCTCATTTTTTTTTTTTTTTTTTTTTTTTTTTGCAGTGTGAAGTTTCTGCTTCTGCTATCAGGATGGGAAGTCGTATTTGAACTGGCCTTGCAATGTGCAATGAACTACAGAGCATGCTGGTAAGAACGTCTAACTTATGAATCAAACCTTTCCAAGAAACCCACGTCCGTCCAGCTTTCCCCACTTAGAACCTGGTGAACATTGTGTGAAGCCACAGGGATGAGTAAAGAGAAGCCTCCATGATAGATACAACCCATAGAGGCCTCTATGAGGAGAGAGACCTCACAGAGAGAAAGACTGGTGTGATGGTATCCATGGGCATCTCTACATGATAGTACCCATGGGCATCTCTATGAAGAATGAGAGAGAATGACTTCCTTGATACCTATGGGCAGACATAAGAGCAAAGCAGGACTGAGGGGAAGGGTAAAAGGAGAGATGCTTCGATGTGGGACATTTTGGGGTTAGGAAGAAACCTGGTACCAGGGAAACCCCCCAGGAAGCCACAAGGACAACCCCAGCTAAGACTCCTAGCCATAGTGGAGAGGGTGCCTGAACTGGCCATCTACTGTAATCAGATTGGTGACTTCCCTAACTGTCATCAGAGATACTCTATCCAGTAACTGATGGAAGCAGATGCAGAGATCCACAGCCAGGCACTGGGCTGAGCTCCAAGAGTCTTGCTGAAGAAAAGGGGGAGGGTTTGTACAAGTCAAGGGGTGGGGTGGGGTCATGACATGGGAATCCACAGAGACAGTTGACCTGAGTTCATGGAAGCTCATGAACTAGCAGGTAGGGAGCCTGCATGGGACCAACCTAGGCCCTCTGCATGTGTCTAACAGTTGTGCAACTTGGCCTCTTTGTTAGGCTCCTAGCAGTGAGATCAGAACCAGAATCTGTCCCTGGCACTTATCTGGCTTTTGGGAATGTGTTCCCCATGCTGGATTACCTTGCCCAGCCTTGATGCGAGGAGAGGAGCTTGGTCCTGCCTCAACTTGATGTGCTGTGCTTTCTTCAAGCCCATGGGAAGCCTGCCCTTTTCTTAATGGAGATGGAGGAGGAGTGGAAGGGGGCAGGGATGGTTGGGAATGGGAGTGGGGCAGGGAGGAGAAGAGGAAAGGGAAATTGTAGTTGGTATGTAAAATAAATTTAAAAACGTAGAAAGAACAGAGCCATGTTAGACTACCTTGCCTTAGCTGATTTGCCATGAGATTGCCAATGATTTAGTGATGGCAGACCAGATCTAAAGGAAAACTTCTCCACTGCACTCAGACCAGGATGCTGGCTCCAAACACTGAACATTAAACTTCTTGTTGATTTAAGGCTTCAACTTTGTGGCTTATAAAACAGCAACAGCAACTGATGCTACTGTGGTAGTATAGCTTTTGCTTCACCCTGTAACTATGACAACTACCTCATTCTGGAAACCCGAGGAATGCTGGGGGAATTTCAGGATATTGCCTTGTGTGTATGAGGTCCCTAACAGTCTACCATCTATATTTTGAGTACAATATTTCTTTCTAATTACCTATGTTTATATATGCAGAATGCATTCATAGTGGCAGAAGCACTAGGCCAGAGGGAATTATATACATTCTACCATGGAACACAGTTAACTGGGACATCCCATACTTAACTGGGATACCAATTAGAATTTAACTGGGACACACAACAAAAGGAAGAACACTATTGGGCTGAAGTCTGTCAACTCTTGTTTACAAATGGCAGAATCAATGGGTAGAGATTTATGCCCATCTATGCATACTAATACAGGTTAATGACTAGATTATAAAGAGTTAAAAGCTACATTGAATGAACATATGTATGTTTTAGAAATATTTACTGCTAAGAAATATATATGTGTATCTCTCTCTATATATATATATATCTACATCTATCTATATATCTATATCATATCTATCTATATACATATACATACTAAAATATGACTGTATCTATCTCCCTCTTCTCCAACTGTCTCTAGATCCTTCCCATCATGCCCCCTTCCAACCTCAGGTCTTTTTGCAGGGAGGTAGCCCATTAAATCCAGTTAGTGTTTCCCACAGAAACATGATTGGGAGGCTATCCATTGGAGAAATGGGAAGGCTACCAGTTGCCACATTCTCCAAAAAAAGTTGTTCTGTCTCCTCAGCAACTATCACTGCCTAAGCAAAGTGTGGGGCCTAGAGCTCATCCACCCCCTCTCTGCTGGGATTTTCAACCCTCAAGAGTGCAGAGATAACCACAATGCTGTAAGTCGATGAGCGCAACAGCCATGCCATGGCTGGGAGACAGCGTCGCTGTGTTTCGAATTTCATTTATTTGGACAATTGTTTCAAATGTATGTTTTTCCCTGTGTCCTAGTCCAACAACTCAATCCCTAGAATACATGTGTGCCGTTCCACGCTGGCCTTGCGGTTCCTGTACCTCCCGTGTGTGCAGTGTGCTTTGCCTGAGGTGTTTGTGAGGCATCTACACCCTCGATACAAATTAAATCTCACAATAGAGATGGTACTCAGTGCAATTGACCTTCCAACCTTCAAACTATTTGAGCGATTATCAAAAAGTGAAAAAAATGTTTGCCCTCATTAAAAGAACACTTCTTTTAGGATTTTATTGTTTAATCTTGGATGGTTCAACTCAACTATTTTATATTAGAAGTGGCAGCAGAGAACAATGAGTGAATTACGAGATGCACAATCCCTCCTAAGTACTAATTACACACAAATTACCCTTTCAGGGAGCAATCTTGTCCTCTTCCTGCCTGCTCTGTGCTCTCTGGTCATGTCATTTGGGACCATATAGGCTTTGTAAAGATTTAAGTTGCTACAAGATCATTCTGGATGTTTTTTTTTTTTTCCCTGTTAAGATTCACTTATAGAGCCTAGGACCTTTGGATAAAATGTAGATAACACATGTTCTATAAAAATACTTTAAAAGTTTTATGACTTTTAAAATCTACAAATAAATATATCACATGACGTTTTATGAAAGACAATGATGCAAAGGTTATTATTCCTTTCCTGTCTGTCATGGAGTTTTCTTTTCATTTTTGTTTGTTTGTTTGTTTTGCTGGTGGATAATAGAATAAAATGTATTTGATGAAGAAAATGAAACTTTTACTATGAAGCGTCACAGGTTCCATTCCAACTTTAATGAGTTGTATAGATTTGGGGTCTGGTTAATTTTGGCGCTAATGTTTTTGTTCTATGAAAATTTAAACCCGAAATGTACTTTTCTGAGAATACACATATAAATAAGTAGCAGACCAATGAAAGGCTCTTTTTTTCTTTTTCTTCATTAAAAAAACTTGTTCTTGTTTCATACATTACATCCCAACTACAGTTTCTTTCCCTTCCCCTCTCCCCTCCTCTCCCCAACCTCTTCTCCCCAGATTCACCCCCCCATCTCCACTCAGAAAAGGGTAGGCCTCCCAGAACTATCAACCAAATATGGCATAGCTAACTACCATAATACAGGAATATATCCTCATACCAATGCTGGATGAGGCAACTCAGTAGGAAGACAGGGTCCCAAAGGCAGGCAAAAGAGTCAGAAACTGCCCCTACGCCCACTGCTAGGGACTGAAAAGGTCTTCTTTTATGTCCATTTCTCATAAAATGACTATAGTAAATTTGTTTTATTCATATATATATATATAGTGGTGGGGACTTAATCTAGAGCCTTGTGCATGTTAGGTAAAACCTCTGTCGCTGAGATACATCCCTAGTTCTCTGTGCTACATTTTATTAAATAAGATACAATTATTCTACATGTTGTGACTTCTCTTTCACTGAAAACAATGTGTGTGTTGGGAGATGTCATTCTGTAAATATGTTTCTCATACTGGTTAATGAATAAAGCACTGTTGGCCAATAGGAAAGCAAGGTAGGTGGGACTAGGAGACAAGGAGGATTCCAGGAAGTAGTAGGGAGGAGTCAAGATGGAGAGACTGGGGAGACCAGACGCCAGCCCCACTCCCTGGTAAGATAAGACTACATGGAAATACTTAAATTAACAGAAATGGGTTAATACTTAGGACAGAGCTAGCCGATAAGAAACTAGTACCTGGCCAACATTATATCTAATACAGAGTCTTGGTGTGTTAATTGGGGCTGGCGCGGGGCGGTGGGACGAGACCAGAGGTGGGCGGAAAAACCAACTCCGTGTGTGTGTGTGTGTGTGTGTGTGTGTGTGTGTGTGTGTGAGACTTCATGTGAAGAGGGCTGCACGTGTCTCTATCTTTGTAGAATGAGTGTCATTCCACAGACACTTTCTACCGTTTGTTTGATTGATGGCCTCTCACTGGTCCAGAGATTTGCCCGGGAAGTAGGCTGGCTGGCAGGTCGGCTTCCTGGAGTACGCCTGCCTCCATCTCTCATCTCAGCATCACTGGGTTCTAGGGCATGCTGCCACCACACCTAGTTTTTTAGGTGTTTCTGGGGCTCTAAACTCATGTCTTTATGTTTGTAAGGCAAATGCCACATCCCAGCTCCACATTGTATTTCGAATTCTTTTGATTTGTTTCATATAGCACTTATTCCAGTGTTGTGGGGCATTCAAGGTAATTTTAAAGGTATAAAACAATTAGCAAGTGGAGGAAGTGAACGTTCCCATCCCCACTGTCCTAGAGTCAGTCAGTACATATTAAAGGCCCCAGGAGGAAGTTAGTTTTGGAAAGCGATCTAAGTTAAGTGGGTGGCAGAGGAAACTCTGGAAAGTCGGAAGCAACAAACGCTGGAGACTTTCGCCCTCAGCCTTACTCCTAGCGCGATGGAATGAGACAGGTACCTATAAGCTGAGACATTAAACAGTTGGTCCCCAGTTGGTGGCACTGTTTGGAAAGGTTAAAAGGAAGGAAGTCTCTCTGGAGGAAGTGCGTCCCTAGGGTCCAGCTTTGGGAGTTTAACCCCCCCCCCTTCCGATACCCTCTCTACTTCCTGTTTGCTGTGAAAGTTAGGATCTTCAGATTTCCTGCTTCTGCCGCCAGCCATGCCTGAGGCTTGCTGCAGGCTGCCCGCCCGCTATGATGGAATCTTAACACCGCCCTCCCCCGCCCGGCACCCCAAACCCAGTGGGGATACATACATTCTCCCTTCTACACGCTTTTGGCTGCGGGCAGTGTTTTATCACAGCAACAGAGGAGCAATGAGTGCATCTCTGTGTTATTTACTGAACAGGTAAGGAGACCGTCATTCCAAAAATGTTTTCTGTGTCTGTATGACCTCAGGCAGTGCACATTTTCCATGCTTGAGTGGTTCCTTTTGAGCCGGACTGCAGGCTGCCTTGCAGCTGGATAAGGTGGCAGAAGCTATGTTAGGAGGAGACTAGGCAAAATCTCATACTGAGATGAAGGTCCCGATGCAGCTGCACTAAGTAGAGCTTTAGTTCTAGTTCCTATCAGGCTTCAGAACTTACAAACTATTTCCTTACCCACGGAAAGATCTGAGCATCCCACACATTCACCCCTGGGGGTAGGTGAACATCCCCTGTGCCAATTATGACTTCTTTGACTAGATATAGCTTTAGAATAGATGTTTTCTGCAACAGTCAGTTTGAAATGTTGGCGCTTCTTGGCTTATTTAATTGGCGGATAAATATTATGCATATTCAAGGGGAATAAGGCTGTAGAATATGGATTCTCAAGTGCATTGCTTCAAGTGCTAACTGTCCTTTGGGTACCAACCTGACATTAGTTCACACAAGTATGCACAGTGCAGATGCCCATAAACATATATACATATACATACATATGTATATACATATATATATATAGTCAATATTTATATGAGATAATTTTAAAGCTCAGCACCACAAAGAAAATGTAGCAAGGAAATGCCGTCATAGTTTATAGACTCTCCATAGGATAGAATCTTTTAAGGATATGTTGTTTTCTTTACTACCTTTTAGTTTCTCATGTCCTGGGGAGGGGGTATTGTTGAAATGGAGCAGGCAAAGGACTAAGCAGGGGTTGTTTATTACATGGAATACATAAATTCCAAATTTGTCTCTCCTCTGACACCTTGATTTCATTAACGCTGTGAGTTGCATAGTCACAGGCTGAGCTGTTATCAGACACTGAAATAAAGTCCGGTGGGGAATACGCCAAAAATATCTTTCTATGTCTGGAACACAAACATAAAGTCAGGCGTGCTGTTTGGCATGAACCCCCAAACGCACCAGTGGCTAACTTGCCTTTTGTTACCTTGTCCTTTGAGATACGAGAGCTCAGAGTGCTCCATTTGTTTCTTATAGCTTTGGAAAGTGCATCTTGCATGGCTACTGAAGAAGTTCCCTCAGAACCAGTGAAAATGTGTCCCAGACTCATTTTCAGAAACGCCCGTGGCTGGACCATGAGATCTTCGTGCAGAGAAACTGGATTCTGTTTAGTTTTCACTGTCACTATTGTATACTTGGTGCTTGGGAAACACATACTGCCGTGGAAAAGAAAAATTCAGTGCGGTCGTTTAATCTTTGACCAACACAGGATAGACAGCTCTCTCTTTCCTCCACGAAGTTGTGTGGTGAGAGCCTTTCTACTGCTTTAAAGCTTTGCGCTCTAGAAGCTTGGGGGAGTCAAATAATGAGTCTCCACAAGGTGTGCACAACATTTGCTAACTTTCTTCTTCTTATCAACACAAGAAGGCTGAGAAAGCAAAGGGCAGAGGCAAGTGAGAAGGTAAAGGAAAGGTGTGTGGGTGGGTGGTTCCCCCTTTTCAGGCAGGGGAGATGCCCAGGATCCAGGAATAATGTCGGACAAAGGAGAATAGAGCAGTTCCCAAGGGTCACGCAGGGTCAGGACTTAGTGTCCTAGTATAAAACAGAAGACTGACAGACTAAAATAGCTGTTTTAAGACCTTGACTATTGTAACCAGAGAGCACAAAGTGATAGAAGAATGGAAGAAAAAAATATAAAAAACCAAGCAAATACTTTCAGGACACACAGGTACTTACTTTCTAGTTGGAGAAGATATAATACAGAAGAAAGATAAAGAGGAGAGAGAGAGAGAGAGAGAGAGAGCGCAACAGTGATACGACAGACTATTTTCTATTTTATAGAAAGCCCTCAGTTCATTTTTTCTTAGGAGGTAATATCTCAGCCTAGATCTGAGTTAGAACCCATCTTTATGGGAATATGCAGGACACCGAAGGCACATAGTCTACCGAGTTCATTTACTGTTACTTGCATTGTGCGTGTGTCTGGGGCTGACCACTTGGGATTGGATAATCTATCAGGGTGCTCATGACTCTACTTGGGACTGGATAGTCTATCAGGGTGCTCATTACTGGAGAAGAGTTATTCTCCTTCTCTCAACAGCCATTGATTGTCTGTAGCTCATCGTCTGGGGGCGAGACCTTGGGACATTTCCCATATCCATACTGTCATGTCAACGGTTGCTCTCACCAGGTAGATCATGTTTAGGTGACCATACAGTTGAGATTTCATGGGTGTAGCTTCACAAGAACCTACCTCAAAAAGAAAATCAAAACACTAACCATGATGGGCTTTTTTTTTTTTTTATTTTATTCAGTTTTTTACTTCCCAAGTGCAGTTTCTCCTCCCTCCTCAACCCAGAGTTGATTCCACGGGTTTTCTTGTGATGCCCTTGACCCCTCTGGCTCTTGATTCCACGGGTTTTCTTGTGATGCCCTTGACCCCTCTGGCTCCTACGATCTTTCCTCTCCACCTTCAGCAGGATTCTCTAGCTTGGCCTAATATTTGGCTGTGGGTCTCTGCCACCATGATGGGTTTTTAAGTGTGGTGCCAGGTGGTAGTGGCACACGCCTTTAATCCCAGCACTGGGGAGGCAGAGACAGGTGGATCTCTGCGAGTCTGAGGCCAGCATGGTCTACAAAGTGAGTTCCAAAGCTACTGAGAAACCCTGTCTCAAAAAATAAAAGAAAGGCAGACAGAAAGAAAGGAAAAAGAAAAGGGGGGAAGGAAGGAAGACGGGAAGGAAGGAAGACAGAAAGAAAGAAGTAATGCCTTCAAGGGAGGGTGTGGTATTGCTAAAGTAGAATCTCCAGGCCCAGGCTAGTTTTCATTCTCAGTTTCCCATTCCGTGGTATCACTTTTAGGTAGACGGCAAACCCTTCTCGCCTTTGTTTCCTTCTTTGGAAAATAGTGATTATAAAATTACTAGCCTGTGCTCTCATGAGAATTAAATGCATAGCATGTATTAAGGAAGTCTTCTGATACATGTGTATCAGGATTATATATATATACACGTACACACACACCACACACATACACACACACACACATACACACACACACACACACACACACACACACACACATATATATATATATATATATATATATATATATATATAGTATTCAGTATAATTTCCCTTTAAAGATGGTTGAAAAGAAACATTCAGCAGTATTGATGTATGGGTATAGACTAAGAGTAGTTTTACACAACTAGCAAAATAAATCAGTGTAATGATTTCTGATAATATCCTGCTGTACTCATATATTGGAGCCTAGATCAATGGTCATCAGAGAGGTTTCACTCAGCAAGTGATGGAAACAGATGCAGAGTCCCACAGCCAAACAGGCTGAGCTTGGGGACTCCTGCTGAAGGGAGGGAGGAAGGATGGTAGAAGCCAGAGGGGTCAAGGAGATCACAAAACAACCCTACAGAACCAAGGAGGCTCATAGGGACTCAGAGAGACTGAGCCAACAACTAGGGAACCTGCATTGGGCAGACCTAGGTCCTCTGCGTATATATTACAGTTGAGTAGCACACTGTTCTTGTGGGAGTTCTAACAGTGTTGCCAGCTTTGGGGACCCATTCCCCGTACTGGAGGCCTGCCCTTTTCTGAAGAGACAGGGATGAAGAGGAATGGGGGGAGAGGGCTTGGAGGAGAGGAGGGAGGGAAAATTGCAGTTGAATATTAAAAACAAAAACCAAACTACATAAATAAAAGAGTAGTTCTTTTAGCACATTGGTTCTCAACGTGTGAGTCATGTCCCCTTTGGGATCAAATGAGCCTTTCACAGGGGTTGCATATCAGATACCTTGCATATCAGATATTTACATTGTGCTTCCTGACAGTAGCAAAATTACAGTTATTAAGCAGCAATGAAAAAAAATTTATGATGGGGGTCACAACAACATGAGGAACTGTATTAAAGGCATACAGCATTTAAAAGGTTGAGAACCACTGGTTTAGCAGAATAACAACAGCAGGCTTTCCTCTAGGGCCTGTTTAGTCTCAGGCTCTTGTCCTCATTCACAGTATCAGGTATGGGGTCGATCTCATGGAGTGGGTCTTAAGTCTAATGAAAAAGTGTCTGGCTACTCCCATAGCATTTTTTGGCCATTATTTGCAACAGTACCTCATAGGGTTTGTAGGTGAGACCAAGGCTTACTCTCCTCCTTCAGTAATGTGATTAGCACCATCCAGTGCTATGAATGCTGGTGTGTGGTCTCTAGTTGGACACCAGCCCATTCTTTCCGTGTTCTATGACATAAGTAGGTGATGTCTTCAGCAATAAGGCCTTGCCCTCTTTATAGATGGCAACCAATAGCATTGTCAATAGCCTATAATGGTTCCAGGGTCTATGAGACCTCTTTCGGCAATGACGAAGCCCGATGTAACCTATTCCTAATACTGAGGGTTTTATTTGGTGGAATAAAATGCCAGTTGGGGCACAGTCTTTCCTATTGTTTGGGGATTCCATTTAGATTCTTTTCACAAATGCATCTATTTTAGGAAACCTCTACAGTAGTAGGTTCCCTGTTATTTTCAAATGGCCTTTAGTGTTAGCTGATCCTCTTCATAATCCATCCATTTCCCTTCTCTCCCCTCCTCATTTAATTATCTTATTTTAGTTTATCCCTTATCTCTCTATAGCTCTATATTCATTCCAGGCAAAGCCAGGCAGGTCTGGGTTCAAGGCCAGCTGGTTCTACAAAGCCAGCTCCAGGACAGTGAGGTACATACAGAGAAACCTTGTCTCAAAAAATAATATCAACTCCGCAGACAAACAAAAACTAACCACCAATATATTCCATTTGCTTTTCTTTCAAGTCCCCCCTCCCTAGCCTCTGGCTCCATAGTGGCTAACTAACCTCTGTGGATATTCCAAGAGGAACACATGTACCTAAATTTGAAAAGGTAACATCTACATATAAGAGAAAACATGCCATATTCATCTTTCTGGGTCTGGACGACCTCCTTCAGGATAATTGTTTCTAGCTCCACCCTTTTTACATGTGAATTTCGTGTCTGTTAACAGCTGAATTCTAATATTCCATTGTGGATAATGAAAATCCTGTTTCTGTTATTGGGTGTGAAGGCGTCATTGTTACAATTTCCTATTTCACTACTATTAAGCATTCGGGGTCTGTTCTTGGAGTGTTTTCACGGTCTCAACACTAGAGGGCACCCCAGGTCCAAGTTTGTCCATACCCACAGTTGGCAACACCAGTATGAACTGAGTTCCTAAGAAACTGTAGACCAGATTTTAAAGTCAATGCTCTCAGTTGTTTTCCAGATTTAGTACAAGGTTGGATATAGGCTTTCCCATTCCAATTTTCTTGGGGACTTTTATTGTGAAGGTGTGTTGAATTAGTCAAGTGCCTGCTGTTTCAAGATTATAGTGTATTTCCGTCCTTGACTTTGTTAAAATGGTGCATTACATTCACTGATCTGCATACGTTGAACCAAACTTGCATCCTGGATGTGAAACCAACTTGATTGCACTGTGCAATCTTCTTAGTGTATTATCAAATTCAGTTTGTGAGTCATTTTTGGAGAAGCTTAGCATCTATGTACATCATGGAAACTGGCTTGTAATTTCTTACTTTGTTGTGTCTTTATCTGGTTTTGATATCAGGAAACACCAATTTTGTGGCATGGTTTTGGTAGTGTTATTTTCCTTTTATTTTGTGGAATGGTTTTAGAAGCATGGTGTGCTGGCTGCTTTTATGTCAACTTGACAGAAGCTAGAGTCATCAGAAAGAAGAGCCTCAATTGAGAAAATGCTTCCATAAGGCCAGGCTGCAGGCAAGTCTGTGGGGAATTTTCTTAATTAGTGATTGACAGCGGAGGTGGGTGGGGGCAGCTCTGGAATGATGAGCCAGAGTTTTATAAGAAAGCAGGCTAAGCAATCCATGAGGGGCTAGCCAGTAAGCAGCAGTCTTCCATGATCCTGCATTTGCTCCTGCCTCCGGGTTCCTGCCCCGGTTGAATTCCTGCCCTCTCAACTTTTGATGAACTGTTCTACAGAACTGTGAGTAAAATAAACCCTTTCCTCCCAAATTGCTTTTGACCATGGGGTTTCATCACAGCAAGAATAACCCCAATTGGGATATATTGGAATTCGATTTTCCTTAAAATTATGATATAACCCAACAGTGAACCTGTTCAGTCCTGGTCTTTTGAGATTCTATCTTAACGCAGTCATCAAGCAAACAAATGACAGGAAGTGGATGTACAGAAGGAGGAGTTCCTGTTCCCTGCTGGTGAAAGAATAAACTGAGTTAGGGGGTTTCTTAGAAAAACTAAAAGCAGAGCTAGGACATGACCACTCCTGGGCACATACCCCGAGGATTCTGTATCTTCTACAGTGTTTATTGCTGCACTGTTCATAGCAACTGAGAAACTGAATCAGCCTAGATTTCCATCAACAGACAGACAATGTACACGTACACGATGAGATTTTACTCAGCTACAAGAAAAATAAAATTATGAAAATTGCAGGAAAATGTGTAGATCTGAAAAAATTTATTTTTTTTTCAGAAGGAGAAATAACATTTGTTCCCTATCACATTGCTTAGTTAGGGTTTCTTTTGCTATGCTATGCCACCATGACCACAACAACTCTTACAAAGGGAAACATTGAATTGGGTGGCTTACGGTTCAGATGTTCAGTCTATTACCATGGTGGGAGATGGCACTGTGGGGTTACACATGGTTCTGGAGAAGTAGTTGAGAGTTCTGCATCTTGTGCCGGCAACAGGAAGTGAACAGAACTAGTTTAGCTTGAGCATAGGAGATCTCAAAGCCCGCCCCCACAGTGACACACTTCCTCCAAGAAGGCCACACCTCCTAATAGTGCCATTCCCTATGAGCTTATGGGGGTAAATGATATTCAAACCATCACACACATACTGATCCAACTCTGTTTCTTTCTGTCTTCATATATATATTCACACATACATGTATATATGCACACACATATGTTTTATATATATTAGAGGAGAGAAATAAACTTTTTACACATATTTACTTTTATTTTCAATTGTGTGTGTGTTTGCACATGTGAGTGCAGAATACTGGGGAGTCCAGAAGAGTGGGGTCCACATTCCCGGGATCTGGAGTGATAGGCGTCTGGGAGCTATTTAGTGTGCGAGCCGGGAACTGAACTCCGGAATTGCAGCAAACGCTCTTAATCACTGAATCATCTTTCCAGCCTTAGAGAACACATTTAATGAAGTTGGGAAAGAGTAGTAGAGCAGAGAAGAAAACATGTGATACAACAGCCGAATGGGGAATCCTGGGATAGAAGGGTACAAGGAAAGAATACAGGGAGGTGGGGGGGAAGAAGCAACCAAAACAAATATGTGTGGGACTACCAAGAAATCCTGTTCCTTTGTGCCTTTGTGCGTGCCTGCACTTGGAGACAGGACAGTCGCTAAGCAGCCACCAGCCTACAGTAAAACGCTTTGTGATTCTGCCTAGAGCTGGCCTCTCCATGGAGACCAGCCTAAGTGTCTTATTTACTGCTTCTCTTTAGCCCCCTGTGTACTGTGAATGTTCGTGAGAAGAAATGGGATTGGCAGTCTCATGGTCACCTCTTCTAGAATGTACCTTATACCCATAACCCCCCAAGACCCCTCAAGTACAAGAGCAGGTGTATGATCAAGGCCAATGCTGCTATGATCTAGTACTACTTGGTGCTCCTAACACAGCACTGTAGACTCCGTCACTGGTATGCTTTTTAGAATGCATGTCTGTCTGGGCTTGGGTCTGCAGTGTCCTGGTGAGGGAGTGGGTTCAGAAGCTCTACGGAGTTCACAGGCATAGGGAAAGAGGTCTTGGATAGCTCCCTCTTCTGGACTTCACAAACCTGGGATTAAGTGCCAAGAAAAAAGCCATTTGTTTAATGTCTTACACCAACTCTCTGACCTTTTAGATAAATCTGTCAAAAACTTAGAAGGTCAGCTTCTAAAATTTTCACTCAGGGTTCAAAGAAAAGGTGCCACAAATAAGAAAAGAAACTAAAATCTGAAGGAAAAAGGAATGGACTCCCACACAATTGCTCCTCTGCATGTTCCTTCCTTCCTTCTCCTTCTCTTCCTCTTCCTCTTCCTCCTCCTCCTCTTTCTCTCTCCAGTTCTTGGTGGTATGGGTATATATACATTTATAACAGTGATCTTTTTGCAATAAAATGTGAGGCTTGAATTTCTCCGGGTCATCGAGACAGACAAGACTCACACACAGAGCTATAAACTAAACCTTCTAGAAACTTTTTAGCACCAGTTGCTTAGGACTGTAGGGCAAGGAGCAGGTCTAAGGTTAATTTGCACAACAAACAACACCTGGCACCCTCCAGCTCTCTGGCTTCAGAGCCAGCACAGGCCTTCAGGACAGTCTACTTTTCTCTGAGGATGAACAAAAGGGCTGATTGCCCTTGTCTTCATTTTCTCAGAGAAAACAGGATGGAGCAGTACATTTCCAAACTAAAATCTTGAGTTACTAAAACAAGGAGTTAGAGAATCTTTTAGTGCAGGGTTAGTTTAGGTTATAGCTTATCAATATGCCAGTGAGGTAAAACCAGGGCATGCTTATTGTTTTCTATCCACCCAGGCAGCTATGGATCAACAGCTTTGGGAGTGTAGTAATTCGATGTCCTTGGATATCCGAGAATGTCTTAGATGGAATGCTTTTGCCTGGACCCTAAACACTGACCAAATACCTGTCAAGAAGGATAACTGCAGGAAGGCAGATCTCAGCAATCACAATGGAGAGGGGAACAAGGTCCTGATAGCGGGAAACAGGTCTCACACACAGCTAAGGAATGTGATCAGGAAACTCCAACTGCATAGGGGAAATTGTTCCCAGTAAATGGTCAGCTAGTGCTAAACTATGGGAAGTAAATCCCGAGTTTGTTCCAGAAAGGAATAAGCTTCAGGAATAATCTACAGCAAGAAACAGCCACTTCATTGACAAGACTATACAGCCAAATACAACTTCATATTGGCTTCACCTACCAAAAGAATTATTTTTTATTTAAATTAGAAACAATCTTATTTTATATATCAATCCCAGTTTCCTCTCCCTCCTGTCCTCCCATGCCCTCCACCAGCCCCCTCCATCCCTCTTCTGCTCCACGAAAAAGGTGAGGCTTTCCATGGGGGATCATCAAAGTCTGTCACATCATTTGGGGCAGGGCCTAGGCCTCCCCTGTGTGTCTAGGATGAGAGAGTATCCCTCTATAGGGAGTGGGCTCAATGTGCATTAGTACACTAGGGATAAATGCTGTTCCATTACCAGGGACCCAACAGACTGCCCAGGCCTCCTAACTATCACCCATGTGCAGGGGGCCTGGTTCTTCTGTCCTATGCTGGTTTCCAAGCTGTCAGTCTGGGATCCATGAGCTTCCCCTTGTTCAGGTCAGCTGTTTCTGTGGTTTCCCCAGCCTGGTCTTGACCCCTTTGCTCATCACTCCTCCCTCTCTGCAATTGGATTCCAGGGATTCAGCACAGTGGTTAGCTGTGGGACTCCGCTTCTGTTTCCATCAGCTACTGGATGGCATATCAGTTATCAATTTCATTATAGGGGAAGGACATTTAAGATAGCCTCTTCACTGTTGCTCAGATTCTTAGTTGGGGGTCATCCTAGTATATCCCAGGACATTTCCTTCAGGCCAGATTTCTCTCTAAACCTATAATGGCTCCCCATATTAAGGTGTATCTTTTCTTGACCTCTAATCTTCCCCAACTCAATCTTCTTTGTCCCTCATGTCTTCCTCTCCCCCCCCTTCTTCTTCTCTTCTCTTTCTCCCAACTCTCTCTCCCCTCCCCACATGCTCCCAATTTGCTTAGGAGATTTTGTCCCTATCCCTTTCTCTGGGGGAGCATGCATGTCACTCTTAGGTTCCTCTTGGTTTCCTAGATTCTCTGGATGTGTGGATGTAGACTGGTGATCCTTTGCTCTATGTCAAATATCCATATATGAGCGAGAACATACCGTGCTTGTCTTTTTGTGACTGGGTTCCTCACTCAGGATGGTTTATTCAAGTTCCATCCATTTGCCTGTGAATTTCAAGATTCCATTGTTTTTCTTCTCTCTGAGTAGTATTCCATTGTGTAAATGTACATTTTCTTTATCCATTCTTCAGTTGAAGGGGTTGCTTCCAGGTTCTGGCAATTACTAATAATGCTTCTATGAACATAGTTGAACAGATGTCCTTGTTGTAGGAATGTGTATCCTTTGGGTATATGCCTAAGAGTGGGATTGCTGGATCTTGTGGTAGACAGATTCCCATTTTCCTGAGGAACCACCATACTGATTTCCAAAGTAACTGTACAAGTTTGCACTCCCACCAGCAGTGGAGGAGTGTTTCCTTTCTTCACATCCTCCCCAGCATAAACTGCCATTAGTGTTTTTTGATTTTAACCATTCTGACAGGAGTAAGATGGTATCTCAGAGTTGTTATCTTTGCATTTTCCTGATGGCTAAGGATGCTGAGCACTTTCTTAAGTATCTTTCAGCCATTTTGGATTCCTCTATTGAGAATTTTCTATTTAGTTCTGTACTCCATTTTTTAATTGGATTGTTTATTATTTTGGTGACTAGCTTCTTGATTTTTTTTTGTATATTTTGGAGATCAGCCCTCTGTCAGATGTGGGTTTGGTGAAGATCTTTTCCCATTCTTGGGCTGTCACTTTTGTCTTGGCCACTGTATCCTTTACCTCACAGAAGCTTCTCAGTTTCAGGAGGTCCCATTTATTAATTCTCAATCTCAGTGTCTGTGCTACTGGTGTTATGTTCAGGAAGCGGTCTCCTGTACCAATTTGTTCAAAGGTACCTCCCACTTTCTCTTCTAAAAGGCTCAATGTGGCTGGATTTATGTTGAGGTCTTTGAACCATTTGGACTTGAGTTTTGTGCATGGCGACAGACATGGGTCTATCTTCAGTCTTCTACACCCCAGCATCCAGTTATGCCAGCACCTTTTGTTGAAGATGCTTTCTTTTTTCCATTGTATACTTTTAGCTGTTTTGTCAAAAATCAGGTGTTGGTAGGTGTGTGGGTTAACATCAGGGGTTTTCAATTTGATTCCATTGGTTTACCTGTCTATTTTTGTGCCAATACCAAGTTGTTTCCATGACTATAGCTCTATAATAGAGTTTGAGGTCAGGGATGGTGATGCCTATGGAAGTTCCTTTTTTGTACAGGGTCATGTTTTGCTATCCTGGGTCTTTTGTTTTTTCCATATAGAGTTTAATAGTGTTCTTTCAAGGTCTGTGAAGAATTGTGCTGGCATTTTGATGGGGATTGCATTGAAACTGTAGATAGCTTTTGGCAAGATTGCTATTTTTACTATGTTGATTCTACCTATCCAAGAGCATGGGAGATCTTTCCATTTTCTGATATCTTCTCTAATTTCTTCCTTTAAAGACTCAAAGTTCTTGTCATATAGGTCTTTTACCTGTTTGTTTAGTGTTATTCCAAGAAATTTTATGTTGTTTGTGGCTATTGTAAAGGGTGATGTTTCTCTGATTTCTTTCTCAGCTCCTTTATCATCTACATATAGTAGGGCTACTCAGTTTTTTGAGTTAATCTTGTATCCTGTCACTTTGCTGAAGGTGCTTGTCGGCTGTAGGAGTTCCCTGGTAGAATTCTTTGGGTCATTTATGTAAACTATCATATCATTTGCAAATAGCGAGTTTGATGTCTTCCTTTCCAATTTGTATCCCCTTGATCTCCTTTTGTTGTCTTATTGACCTAGCAAGGACTTCAAGTACAATATTGAAGAGATATGGAGAGAGTGGGAAACCTTGTCTTCTTCCTAATTGTAGAGGAATGGCATTGAGTTTCTCTCCATTTAGTTTGATGTTTGCTGTATATTGCTTTTATTATGTTTAGGTATGTTCCTGAATCCCTGATCTCTCCAAGACCTTTATCATGAAGGGGTGTTGCATATTGTCAAAGGCTTTTTCAGCATCTAGTGACTTGGCCATGTGGTTTTTCTTTTTCAGTCTGCTTATAAGGTGGATTACATTGATGGATTTTCATATGTTGAACTATTCCTGCATCCCTGGAATGAAGCCTACTTTATCATTGTGGATGATTTTTTTTTTTTTGATGTGCTCTTGGATTTGATATGCCAGTTTTTAAATTGAGTATTTCTGCATCAATGTTCATGAGGAATATTGGTCTATAATTCTCTTTCTTCGCTGTGTCTTTGTTTGGCTTGGGTACCAAGGTAATTGTAGCCTCATAAAAAGAGTTTAGCAATGGCCCTTCTGCTTCTATTGTATGGTACACTCTGAGGAGTATTGGTATTAGCTCTTCTTTGAACTTCTGATAAAATTCTACACTGAAATCATCTGGCCCTGGAGCTTTTTTTGGTTGGAAGACTTTTGATGACTGCTTCTATTTCATAACAGGTTATAAGTCTATTTAAATTGCCTGCATGTTCTTGATTTAATTTTGGTAAATGATATCTATCCAGAAAAATGTTCATTTCCTTTACATTTTTGAATTTTGTGGAGTACAGACTTTCAAAGTATGACCTGGAAGAGTCTCTGGATTTCCTCAGTGTCCGTTGTTATGTACCCCCAGAAGAATTCTTAATTTTTTTGAGTTGTCTCATGATATGATGGCTGTATAATTACTGTGTGATTTTGCAGCTTGTATCATAAATCAGGGTGTAGGAAATAGAACAGTTGTTTAGTAACTACCCCCCCCCCCATCTTTCTCATTCTTTGGAAATTTACAGCATTCACATCCCACTCCATCCTTGTTTGCCACCTCCCTTATCACTGCCCCCCAAAAAGTCAGAGTTTAATTTGTGTTATCCATACATTCACTGGAGCATGCTCAAACTTTCAGTGGCCTGTCCCTGAAGTAGAACTGAGTCATTGCCTTCCCACACCCAGACAGCAGCCATCAATTGTGGCGAGCCAACCTTAGCATCCTTACCATCACACTTCTGAAGAGCTCTTTTCAATGGCTTCCTGTTTAGGCTGTTACCTTTTTTTTTTTTGAGGGGGTGGGGGGATTTGGGCCCATATGGGTTGTCATAGACACCTTCCAAGTCTGCCTCTTAACTGTGCATCTATAATCATGGACATCCTTGCAAAAATAGCTTCCTTGCTCTTTACAGTGAGTGGGAGCGTGGGTCATGGGCTTCCTCATGCTGTCTGGTGACATCACAGACACTGGCTGTAGTAGAACCATGGATCCAGACAAGTCTCGTAGAGGTGGCCTGAACCATGCACATCAACTAGAACCCAGGTGGTAGTTCAGGCCCTCACATCAATATGGCCCCTGAAGGTTCTTGGGTCTTGGACATCAACATGGCCTCAGGCTACAGCTTAGGCCATGGTCATCCACATGACCTTGAGTGGTAACACAGGCCATGGACATCAACACAGGCCCAGGCTTCAGGAGGTCTTGGCACAAGACATGGCCCTTAATAGCAGCATGGATCCAGCTATTGTCATGGCCTCAGATGACAGAGTAGGCCACCCACATCAGCCTGGACCTCGCTGCTGCCCTGTATCCAGGTTTGCCTCTCCTCACAGCACTCTGCTTCTTCTTCTCTCCATCTCTCCAGCACATACTTGCTCATCATAGTGGCACTCATCCGTCTTCAGCCACTTGCGCAGCGAGGTAGCAGGAAGGTCTGCTAAATAGAGATGGTTTAGTGCTGTGTTGCCAGAGGTTCAGTCAGGGTTGGTGGAGAAGTTCCATTAGGTTGTTACGAAGTTGGGTCCATCCTTCCGAGAGGCCTGGACAGGCTCAAGAACATGTCTCAGGCCCAGGCTGAGTCTGGAGATAATGAAGACAAACACAGATGTTGTAATGTTTTACTCTCCTGTCTACCTAGAGCAACTTCACAAGCCAGTACTGAGCTGGGAAAGGGGGTCATTCAAACCAATGTGTTCCTAGGTTTTACTGCAGTGGTGACTGCCAAAGTAGAGCCCTGGACTTGCTTTGCTCTCCTTTACCAACACGGATGGATGGAGACCTGTTCTATGCTGTGTTTTCTAAGGTTGGGAGGTGTATAATGTCAGTCTGGCTAATTCAGGTGCAAAGGACTGGGACAGGGGAAACAGCCTGTGGCTAGCAGTCATGGTGCTTTATCCAGCCGTGTGGCTCAGTGTGTTGTGGCTCTTACTGGTTTTGAAGCCCAATGTCTGCTTTCAGTATCCTTTCATCTCCCAAGCAGAGACAGCCTTACCTACTGCATTGCTTGGAAGCTAGTAGCTGGTGGTGTGGCCGCTTCTTACTTCCTTGCCTTCTTTAATGCATGTTTTTCTTACTGCTTTAAAGCCAGATCCTGTAATTTTTTTACCTGGCTACATTACGTCTCGTGAAGGTACACAGGTAAATGAATAGCTATTGCTGTTTCTGTGAGAAGAGAGTCCTTTGAAAACCTTAGCCACGCAACATGTCCATTTCCATCTCCATAATTACAGCCTGGAAGACAGTCAGTCTTGAGGCTGGGCTGGATAACATGCTCACGGGCCATGGTTGAAGAAGAGTCACTGTAGCTTACAATTCTAACAGGAATGTATGGAATAGAACATTAATTTATGATATAAAACCCACTGTGCTATTACTAGAAATGTAGAAGAGAAGATAAAAAAGCCAAGAGACAAACAAAACAAAGCAAATGTTCACTATAATGGTCACTATAAAAGACATTCCCTGTGTGTATCTTTCCAAATTTTCATTTAAGACTTATATTCACATTGATGTTGGACCCTGTACTAAGACTTGAGAAATCTGATTTTCAAAGTTTTTTTTTTTTTTTTTTTTTTTTTTTGAGAAAAGACAATCAGTGGCTGAATTCATTTCTCCCAGGGTGTTATAACCTTGATTTTAAATCAATCTCTTTAAAAATGATGTTGATGTTTTTCTCTTTACTCCTCCAGTTAGGCCAACTCTAACACATACCGCTTATTTGCGTCTAAAAACTCATACCTTGCACCACAGCCTTCTCAGCAAGCCAGATGAGATGATGACAAATTTCTGTTTGAGTGGGAATTGATCCAGTGTGTCCACAGAATTATATCCAAGTCTCTTTAGAGCTGACTGGAGCCCAGGTGTAAAACACAGGAACTGGACCGCAGGAGCCTTCATCACACATCTTGGGAAGGAGGTTCTATTCCTTGCTTTGTTTTTTGGGGAATGACAGATGCTTCTGCCAAAGCCAGAATTATCAACAATGGGGAAAATGAGACTGAGCCAGATTTACTGTGGCTGGTGGATAAAGCATCTCCAGATGAGGAGGGAAATGTCGATATCATTGACCTCGAGGGAGACATGTGGTTTATACACAGCATTGCTCTGGGCTTCTCAGCTAGTGGCAAACAAGGAGAAAGGGGGTTTCCCATGACTAGAATGTAAATTGCCACCACTGGCTGTTATTTGGAAAGGACTGCACAATTTGAGCCCATGTAGGAAGAGCAAATAGAATGCGCAGCCCCAAAGTCTGAATCTGAAACTCTAACCCCGAGGCTTTCACTGCATCCTGGAGTTCCCAGAGTCCTGTATCACTACTAGATCTAAAATGAGACATTATAATTATGCGTACAAATGTATATGTCTGTGTGAGTACATGCATGCAAATGAGGGTACCCACAGAGGCCAGATGAGGGTGTTGGATACCTTGGAGCTGGCATTATGTATAGTTTGAGCTGTCTGTTATGGGTTTCTGGTATCAGAGTTCATGTCATTACACGGCCAGCAAGCACTCTTAAACAGCGAGCCATCTCTCCATTTCCTACGTGTTTGTTCTTTATGTGTATATAGATGCCCCTATTTGCATTTATCTGTACCACATGAGTGCAGTACCAGGGGAGGCCAGAAGATGACACTGAACCTTCTGGAACAGGACTTACTGGCAGTTGTGAGTTGCCCGACATGCACGTTGGGAACTGAACCCAGACCCTCTGCAAGATTGGCAAGTGCTTTTAATCTTGAAGTGACCTGTCCCCCCTGCTTTCAATGTATATAGGGACAGTGGTCCTCATGGTGACTAGGCAACATTTTGCCACTCATGCTGAACATGGTTATGAAGCTTCCATTGGTAACAGCAGCGTTCCATGTTTCTTACATGGTGCACACACCTGTTTCTGTCACCCCAGCCAAGGGAATGTTTCATTTCAACATGAATCAGAGGAAAATGAGATCTACTAGAGAGAGATGTCTTTCTTTATAAGCCCCAAGTGAATATGGCAAAGCCAAGAGATAAACCCATGTCTTTGTTCCTTAAGACAGACTTTTTTTTTAATTAAAATTCAGTGTTTACATTTTTAGTTTTTATTTCAACATTTTTTATTTTACATATCAATCCCAGTTTCCCCTCCCTCCCTCCCCCCCTCTTCCTCCCTTGCCCATGCCCCCCAACCACCCTCCCATCCCATCCACCCCCCTCTCCACAGGGAGGGTGGTGCCTTCCAGAAGGGATCAACAAAATCTGTTGAGTCATTTGGAGTAGGGACTAGGCCCTCCCTCCTGCCTCTAGGGACAGACTTCTTTAAGTTGTTGTGTGCTTTTTCTATGAATGTCTCCCTTTTCTAATAAAGCTGAATTTTAACTCTGAAGACATAGGTTTCTCTTCCTTCTAGTTTTTAATTCGTGTGTAGAAATAAATCAGGAGATAATATTTAATAAGCACTTGCTGTGTGGTTGAATATGATGGCCGCAGCTCTTTGCGTTAGAATTTGTTCTTACTCACATTTCCAAGGAGGTGACAACTGAGTCTTAAAAGCAGGGGACACTTGTTGAGAGTCATACACTGTGCATCTGAGCTCTTAAACGTGTTAGGTTGCTCCCTCTGATAGAGAGAGGCTGAATTCTGATGTCTTTTTTTTTAACTTCTTAAAAAAATATGAATGCAGCAAGAATACCCATAGGGCAGACTTACTCTGTTCCTATTTCCAAACTTCTGACCCTACTTTTCCTCAGTTGGAGCATGAAAACAGAAGCATCTAGTGTATCAGTGACTTCTCACATTGCTGCAAAAGACTGAGAAAAGCAGCTTAAGGGAAGAAGGGCTTCTTTTGTCCCATGGTTTGAAAATTGAGTCCATCATGCTGGGGAAGGCACATCGACAAGAGTGTGAGGTGCCTGGAGCATTATTCCTACATTCAGAAAACAAAGAGGGCTGGCTGCTGGCGCCTGCTGGCTTTCTCCTTTTAGTTCAGCCCAGGACTCCTGACCTCATTAAACCTTGCTGGCAACACCATAGGCATGCCATGAGGTTCGTCCTCTAGGTGACTCCGTGTCCTGTCACGTGAATAGTGAAGACGGAACATCACATCTCCTCATCAACTTTACTTTCGAGTTAAAGCAAAACGTAGGGAGGCAATTCTTAATCCTATGTGACTCTCTCACTCTCCAGTCTCCCTGGAGAAGCTAAACATACCACGTTATACCCTGTACCCGAATGCTGAAGATTCCAGAACAGAGCAACCTCCGGGAGGCCAGGAGATCTGCTATCTTTTTAGAAATACGTTTACACATGTTTGGAAGACATTAACTTTTTATCATAAAAGTTCTCCCACCCGTTGGTATGATGACAAGAATTCTGACTCCCCAAAAGAGGATTCGATATGAAGCTTCATCAAACTTACTGGATTGCATGCACCTTCTTGGGAGAAGTTTGTGGGATTTCACCGTGAGACAGTCGAGAAACTATCAGAAGGGTTTTTGGCAGTATAATGACATGGTCTAATTTACATTTTAAAAGAATCCCTCTGGCTTTTGAGCTTCCAGCTATGAAAAAGCAACAGGAACCAAATTTATGCCCCTGTTCTGAGCTATATACCTGGGCCAAGTATTGGGGAAAAAAAATCTGTGCCCTGCAAAATAATCTCATAAAAGGACATGGAGTAAAGACAGAATGAAATCAAGCTGTGATTTTCTTACCTGTGAGTTTATGCCCAAGAATTTTTAAATGAAGATTTCTTTTGATACAGGGATATAATAGCAAATTGACCTTTTGAAATGTGGACAAGTAACAATAAAGATGTGGGAAGGGAAATTCTCCAGTTTTCTCTCTTTACTAGTAGTAACTATTTAAAAGCACATGAAGTTTATAGCTATGAAAATGCAGATGCTTCTCTACCATAGGAGTTGAGAAAGCTAATGGAGTGCATCTTAGGGTCCTTAGTTCATGCCTGAACATGAAAATATGCACTATAAATTGACTCAATGACGAGTCAAAATACAAAACACAATGGAAAATAAGCCAAGAAACAGGTAACATGGAATAATTCATTACTAAATTCAGTTTTTATTATTTTGTTTAGGATTTTTTTTATTCTGTGTGCATAGGTGTTTTGCCTGCATGCATGCCTAGGAACCATGTCATGCACGTGTCTTGTGTTTGCAGAAGCCAGAAGAGTGTTTTAGATTCCCTGTAACTGGAGTTACAGATGGTTGTGAGCCACTCTGTGGGTACTGGATTTGAACCTAGAAGAGGTGCCTAGGTGTCCTCTAGAAGAGCAGCCAGTGCTCTTGACTGCTGAGCCACATCTCCAGCCCCTAAGTCAGTTTGTAAAGGCAAGAAAAAAGAGTCTATCCTAATAGTTTAAGAGAGAAATGTATTCGGCGGTTGTGGTAGATATTGTGCGACATGGCATTGTTTGGCACCAAAGCAGACCCTAAAGTCACCTGTGAGTAGAGGTACTGGAAAGGGAAAGACTTGAGGAGGCAGTGGTATCCCCCAGGTTCCAGGAGAAAGCCACAGGCAAAGGGCTGCCCTGCCTGAGGAAAAACATATTGTCAGGTAAGATTCTGAGCTGAAATTTGGAAGTCATGGCTTAAACCGTACAAGGAAAGATTTGGAATAGGCCAGTTGGATCTTCAAGGTTGTCATGTGGCTGATAGAATGGCATGAAGGGTTAATGCTGGGATTCACTAGTCTACAGATATTCAGCTGAAGTTGTGTTATATGGGCACAGAGATTGCTTTTATTTATTTTTTTTCTTTTTTGTATCAGAGACGCGATTGTGTTTTAAAACCAACACAGTGGTCCTGAGAATGATATAGTTGGAACAAAACTGAACACGGGAATACCATTCATGGACGTCCTTATCAAAGGGGCTGGAGAGATGGCTCAATGGTGCAGAAGGTGCAAAGGTGCTTGTTACCAACCCTGGGAACCCGAGTTCAGTCCCTTGGATTCATATGAGGGAAGTAGGGTCCGACTTCCATAGGTTAACTCTGGCCTCCACACATGCCACAGCATCCCTCAGGTATAGGCACACACACGCCACGAGAAATAAGTGACTAAAGTAATAAAGTTACCCCCACAGGTGAGACCAAACTAGAAATACGTAAGAGCAATTAAATATGAATGGAGATGAGTTAAGTCAGATATGTGAGGTGATATTACTGCCCAGGTTAGATTTGTGACACTAGAGCAACATATCAGTTTCGCACTCAACCTTGTGGAAATGATACGCAGGCCACACAGAGCATCAAGGTACACTGGGATCCATGGACAACGGAGGGATACAGGGCAAGGAAAGCATCAGCGTGCTGAGGAATTGGAGTGGATATAAAAATCCGCTTGGATACACAAGGTCTGCAGGCTTGTAGGACACGAAGGATAGATGGCTGAAACACCAACTGGATAAACACAGATAGCACCGAGAATTGATTCCTATTTCTTCTCCAGGAAGCAGCTGAAGATACAGAGATGGATGAAGCAGACACCACAAAGGTTTGCATAACAAGACAAGGGACAGACAAGCAATGCACTCAAGATTGATGCTTAACTGATCCCTCCCATTTCTTTGGTTTCCAGTGACCGAGCATAGCTAGGCAATCTTTGTTCCATACAAAGAAGTCAACTCTAGATCATGGAAACTCTCCTGGGGAAATTCATTGTAATCGCCATATATGAGGTTGGAGTAATAGAACTGTAGTGAGTAAAGGTCAGGGTTAGAACCGGAAGCCACTTTTGAGCCCTTCTATTCTGACCCTGCAGGTTCAGAGTAGTGAGTTAGATTCCAGGTTTCTCGTTTGTTTTCTGTTTTGGTCTTGCCTGGGCTCAGCACAGCTTCATCTGTCTTTGCAGTTCAGGAAGGATTTATTCTCCGGCATTTTGCATGTCACACGATTTTCCTGTTCACTCACTGTAAAAGCAGGGGAGAGTGCAAACATGCAGTGATTCATCTTTATTCTTCAGACCACTTCTGACTTAGATTAAAAGAAGCAAGTCTCATTCTAAGGGCAGACTTCATGGCTGGCATTGTTGGCAGCTTCAAACACCCAGCTGGCTGCCCGTGGCCCGACATTTACCATGGCAGTCATGGACCCTGGTTCTTATGATGGGAATATCCTAAGCTCAAGTTGTAATTAGCAAGGACATTGGTCCTGAATCTGAGGTTCCTAAGCAACAGATAAATAGCCAATTAAATGCTACTGGCAGCATGTCTTGTCCTCCGGCCACATCATGGTGCTTGTTACAGAGGCTCTGGGCTCCACATGTCCATCTGCTAACATGGCAAAGTGCCCTCTTGCTTTATGTTTGGAATATTGCCCATGTCCAAGGTTTCCAGGCCATGACAGACACATGCAAATCTCTGGAGTGTTAGATCTTTTCTATCAATGTCACCTCTGGCAGGCACCAACCTTGTAAGACAAGATGTATACTTGTTCAATATCATCTGCCAAACAATGTGACTGTTTGGAGTGGAAGTAAAGGAAGACAGCTGCCATGAAGACAGGTTGTGCCACATGTTAAACATGCAGTGTCAAAATTTCCAAAACCTTTTTTGTGAGAGAAGTTTTCGCCAGAGAGCACAAGGAAAGTTCAGGACTGCAAGGCGAGCCAACTGATTAAGAACCCTCTGGCATCATACATGGTCCCCTGGAGAAGGGGAAAGGGGACAAGATCTCCCAAGCAAATTGGGAGCATGGGGGAAGGGGAGAGGGAATTAGGAGGAAGAGGAGGGGAGAGGTGGGCATGAGGGAGCAGTAATATTGAGTCAGGGAAAGAATAGAGGAGAGCGAGAAAAGAGATACCGTAATAGTGGGAGCCATTATAGGTTTTAAAAGAAATCCGGCACTAGGGAAATGTCCAGAGTTCTACAAGGATGACCCCAACTGACAATCTAAGCAATAGGGGAGAGGCTACCCTCCCCGATAATGAAATTAATGACTACCGTATATGCCAGCATATAAGGTAGTCTTCATCTAGTAGCTGATGGAAACAGAAGCAGACCCACAGCTAAACACTGAGCCAGACTCATGGAATCTAGTTGTAGAGAGGGAGGAGTGATGAGCAAAGGGGTCAAGACCAGGCTGGAGAAACCCACAGAAACTGCTGACCTGAACAAGGGGGCTCATGGATCCTAGTCTCATAGCTGGGAAACCAGCATAGGACCGACCCAGAACCCCTAAGTGTGTGTGCTAGTTAGGAGGACTGGGCAGTCTATGGGTAGAGGATCAGTATTTATCTCTACAGATGGACTTTGGGCGCCCATTCCACATAGAGGCATACTCTCTCAGCCTAGACACATGGGGGAGAGCCTAGGGCCTGCCCCAAATGATATGATAGACTTTGAAGAGGCTCTCCATGGAAGGCCTCACCCTCCCTTAATTATTTCCAGGAACACAGGTAGACCCATTAAGAGGGATGCGTGTGTGTGTGTGTGTGTGTGTGTGTATGTGTGTGTGTATTATGTATGTGTGTGCGTGTGTGTGTATTATGTATGTGTGTGTGTGCGTGTGTGTATTATGTATGTGTGTGCGTGTGTGTGTGTATTATGTATGTGTGTGTGTGTTGCAAACATAGTATTGAAAATAGGCATGCAGCTTTGGCACTCGCATGACTCTGGGAGATATCATCACCCCTAACAGCATATAATAATTGACAAGTTGCTATCATCACTAATTCTGATAATCTAATGTCATATTGTAAGGTTATTTAATATATTTAATATCTTTACCCTTAGGAACATAAGCTATGTGTAAATATAGCCACGAGGCTTGCAAAGAATGGAGTGTCAATCCGGTAAAGAATGAGGTCCCTTTTCACTCCCACGCTAGTAAAGAGAACACATTTAGCAGGGTTCTGAGTGAGAGGAGACTTGCAGATTCTGTTCACGTGGCTGTTGGTGGACAGCAGGCACCCTAGGGGCGGGACTGTCTCTCTCTTGGTCCCAATTACAGGGCTGGTGTCTTCCGAAGGTAGACATCAAATCTTCCAATAAGATGGATGAAGCAAGACTAAGACCTACCAGTCTCTCAACATAGGAATTTATTTCTGGTAAAATTAACAGTCTTCAGGCACACAATTTTCCCCAAAGGAGAAAGTTTAATATTCTTGCACACTTAACACACACACACACACACACACACACACACACTTCTAAAAATAAAACATCAATCAAACAAAAGTTTGGTCTTGGGAGAGCTCAGACATCCCTCCAGGAAGTGGATACATTCTACAACACCTGTGTCTGTCACTGGCTTTCTAAAGACTCCTTAAACAGATGAACAGAATGTAATTGGGGACTTTTTAATGTTGTTTTTTTTTTTTTTTTGAAGTTAGGGTTGAAGCAGAAGCAAATTGAATGATGGATGCCAGGGATGGTGCTCCAGGAGACTAGGGACATTTGTCCCATGAAGTCTTCGGTATTGCATTAGTGTTTTCATTAGTTTTAGTTTCTGTTAGTGGATTTGAAATGGTGTTACTCTCAGTCATGTTTTCCTATTGATAGGATTTTCTTTCTTTCTGGAAGTGATCAGTCACTCTGCATATTTCAAGTCTTCTGAATACCTGCCCCCCACTACCAAGTATACGTATTTTCTCAATGATTAGTGAAACTACTTTAATGAGATAGCTTTATTTACTAATGAGTAAGTCTTTTAATTGGGCTGAGATGAACGTGCCTTTCCAGGTTTCCTTTATCTACTCACAAGGCATGATAACATCCCTGTAATTAATACTTACCAGCGGCCAAAGGACTGCATTCATCCACTAGAAATACGGCCTTGGACAAAAAGACAAGATTGTAAGTGATGCTTCCTGATCTGGGAAGAATATGCCATTGAACGGAGGCAAGGCTGACTGGAGGAGATGGATGCAGAGGTCATTCTTTCCTCATCTCAGGAGTTATGTACCCTACCCGCAAGCCCCGTTCATTTCATTTCTGTGCCTTGCTACCTCGTTTCTACATCTAGATTAGACAATTGATGTCTTTTTCCTTTTGCAATATATGATGTGTATAGTCTATGTATGCATGCTAACATACATGGGTGCATCTGCGTCTGAAGATGATTGTGTACACGTGTGCACATGTATGCTGAAGCCTCGAGCTGACATTGTGAATCTTCCTTGGTTGCCTTCTACCTTCTTTATTGAGATTGGGTTTTCTCAGGTGAACCTACAACTTGCCAGTATGGGCTGATCCAGTTAATCAGCTTGCTATGGGGGCCTCCGATCTCTCCCTTTCACATCCTGGAATTATAGCTGAGTTTCCATGCCTATCTGGCATCTGCTTGTGTTTTCTGGATTCAAACTCTTGTCCTCATGCTTGTATGGCAAGTGTTTTATACACCGAGCCATCTCCCCAGCCCTGAGACAATGTCTGATAATTCATTAGAGTGAATTCAGTACCCAGTGCTCTTATGAAACTTCCAGTGCTCAGAACAACTCACAGTATATAATTTGTCCATTCACTAATTATCTGCCATGATGGGCAAGCCACTGCATATATTGGCAAGTAATATGCTAATTGCTAGATGAGCAAGCTAGCAGAGACACTATAGACAGAATGCAGATCTCTCCTCTTTCCTCTTACAATTTGTTATTTACATCTTTCTTGTATCTATTGAATAGGATTTAACTTCTGTAAATGCTATTGTGTTCATGACAATGAAAAAAATCTATCAGTGATGACGGATATGGGAAAAATACAGAGCACAGATGAATGACTCATGGTTGGCTAAGGAATGCCATGAATTTACTAGTCTGGTGGATGTAGTGACTCAGGAACAGGTACAGGCTCACGTATTGAATGAAAAGATTTGAACCATATAAAATGAAGAGGAAGCAGCTCTACACCCATCTTCAAGTATCACTTGAAAAATATTTTTATGATTTTTTGAGACTTTCATACAATGTACTTTGGTTGTATTCACCCCCAAAAGCTCCCTTCAACTCCTCCTAGGTCTACCCTGCTTCCTACCTCTCCCAAACTCATGTCCATTTTTTAAGTATCTAACAACTCCATGGTGCTGCTCATATATTTCCAGGTGTAGGGCCATCCTCTGGAGGATGGTAGATCCCCCAGGAGCCATATATTAAAGGAGAACAGAATCTCCCTCTTCTAGAAGCCATCAACTGCTCCTCAGTTGGAGATGGGGGCCCAGGAACCCCTTCCTACTCCATGATAGGATGTTGACTGGCTTGATCTAATATTGGTCTTGTGCAGGCACCCGTAGCTGCTCTGGGTTCCAGAATGCAGTATCTTGTCCTATCCAGAAGATGCTAGGGTTTGCTCTAGCCCTCCCCAAGGTGTTTCTTCCTAATGCATATTAGCTGTATCCTAAATCTTCCTCTCTCAGGGTGTCTTAAAGAAAACTAGGAGCAACATTCGGTGGTAGAGATCTTTCCTTGTGGGACCAAGGACCCTGTGCTTTATTCCCCACCACCAAAGAATAAAAATTAAAACAAGATCCAGAGAAACCCACCTAGACATACAGAAAGAACATACAAGAGATATGACCACCCTGAAGTCCAGGGGCCAGTGTGTTTTCTGTGTTTAAGTAAATTTAACTATCTTCTTTATAAGAAATGAAATGTAATAGCCGATGACAGAACAACAGGCTGGATGGGAACAGTTGTAACAATAGTGCAGCTGTAGGACAGTGTTTTGGAGGTGGAAAGTGCCTCCTAATCTGGTTATTTGATAACAAAAACATTCATCAGAGTCCAGAAAGACCTCAGGATACAGATTTTCAGTAGAGGTCAGAGGTGCGCAGACAGGAAATTTCCCGAGGTGTGTGGTGTGCAGCTTGTCAGCTATCATACACAAATGCCCAGCAGATGCTCCATGCTGGGCCACCATGGAATTCTGAGTGATTTGCAAAAATTACTTAGAAAGGAAACAAGAACACATAGGCAAAGAGGCACGCACTATTACTTTGGCTTGTAACAAAGCGTATGCAGAACCGAAGGACTTTTGGCTTTACCCTACGATGAGTGAGTTGAGCACTTCTTGCTGTAGTGCAACAGACATGGAAATTGCCCATTCACAGAAAGACAAGAGATGCGCGTTATGTGAAGGAGGAAAGACAGTTAAATGCTCTTGGAAATGTCAGCGTGTGGAAAGCAGATTGAAAAAAAAAAAAACAGTGGGGCCCACTGAGACAAATGTGTTCCTCCAGTGAGGAATGCAAAGTCTAAAATTCTAATATGCCCCCAAATGGCAAAGAGTGCTGTGCACGTTGAGTGTTCAGAGAGAATTGAGAATGTAGGCATCAGGATGAAGGAGGTGCTGGCCTCTCCTTGAGGCCCTTTGTTGCTCCAAAGAGCCCCAGGAATGCTGGTCATCAGAAAGCTGGTCCATCTGAGGCGACAAGAATTAAACAGCTCCTGCACAGCAAAGGCAACTGTTGACTCAGACTAGAGGTTGATATACAGAAAACATTTTAAAAAGGCAAAAACAGGCAAGCACAAACGGAACAACGTTCCCATGCTGCCGATGGGCAGGCAGCGAACACACAGCTCTCAAAACAAGAAATATGGATGGCCAGGTCATATTTATAAAAGTGTCCTATGCCAGGGAAACACAAACTAAGCTACTCTGTGATTCCACCTCGGCCCAGAATGGCCAAGCCGGATGAAACAATGGGCAACAAATACTGGTGATGTTGAGCAGAAGGGGCCGTTAGCACTGCTGATGGAAGTGCGCACTGGTGCGGCCACTTACAAATCTGTGTGAACGTTCCTCAGTAGAAGGAGATCTGGCCACTGCCTCTTCCCAGCAGCAGCACTCCAGGGAATGTACTCAAAGGAGTCTTACTGTGCAATGCCACACTAGTCGTAACAGCTGAGAACTGGAAACAGTCTATAGTTCATCCACAGAGCTTCAGGCAGCCACAGAGAAAAAGTGACGGCGGAGATATTTGCAGGAGAGTGGATGGAAAGCATTATGTCAGGTAAAGTAAGTTAGACGCATGTTTACTTTCATTTGTGGATCCTAGGTTTCAACGCGCGCGCACACACACACACACGAGTGTTTGTACTCTTCTGCCTGTGTGCATGTGTGTTTCTATAACATTAAGGGAGAAAGAGGACTGTGAGAGGGTGAAATCTTCAGGCGAGGGGAGCACATAATAGAATACAAATAATGGTAAGAGCAGAAGGGATTGATTGTGGGGAGGGGACCAGCCCGAGGTCACAGGAGGAGAGAGGAAGGAGGAGGCAAGAGGGTAAGTAAGAACATGGTATGTAGGAGAATTGCCATAATAAACCCCACTACTTTGTACGTTCACTGAAAAGACGAATTAAAATACCAAGAGAGCTCTTACCGCTCCTGCAGAGGGCCTGAGTTCAGATCCTAGAGCTTGCAACAGGCAGCTCACAATTGCCTGTAATCCCAGCTCCAGGGGATCCAACACCCTCTTCTGGTCTCTGAGATCACTGCACATACAGGGTGCATGTAAACTCATAGATGCGCACACACGTATGCGATAAATACTCTTTAAAAAGTCAATAACGCTATGTGGGACAGAGTATCTATCACTTGGTGCTCTCTGTGGCCGCTGACACGCTGTGGGACCACCCTCCTCCCTGTGTGATACCTGGGAATTAGAGTAACGGGAAATTAATGAAGATGTGACATGAGGGATAAAACAGTACTAACTGGAGAGTGTATGCTCGAGAGCAGGGCTAACTTGGTAAGAGAAGGCACAGCCATGGCAGCAGGCATTCATCAGTTAGATTGCAAACATTACGGTGCTAATCACGGCAAAGAAGTCTCGCCCAGTGTGTGGCAGTGTGAATACAGCCCCGGACACTCATCTGTTAGCACTTCGGGTGCTTAGATGGGGGCAGTTGTTTGGGAAGGTGGTGGAGCAGCTAGGAGGCGGAGCCTTACTGGAGGAAGTAGGCGGGTCTTGCAGTTGTCTAGCCTAGCCCCACTTCCTGTCTGTGCTCTGCTTCCTGGCGGAAGAGCTGACCTGCTTGTCACAGCTGTGCAAAGCTTTCCCTGCTGTGGCAGACAGCATGCCCTCCAACTGTAAGGTAAAAAGAAATGCGTCCTCTCTTAACTCAATATTTATTGGGCTTTTTAATCACAGCAAAGAGGAAAGCAATACTACACCATGTAAAAATTATGGTACATTTTAAAAACATTGACACCGTTAGCTAAAACCAGGAGTCACGGAAGCAAAAATCAGAACGGTGGTGGTTTATATTAATGGGTGTTTCAACGTTTAAATTTTTCTGTTTTTAATTGAGTCATAATTCTGTTTTTGTCACTCGTGGGTTCTAAGACCTGAGTAAATTATCTTTCCTAACTCCGAGCTTAATAATTAAAGAATGAAGAACAATGGCATTTCTCTCCTGCAGTTGGTTGGTGTAGCACAAGGAGGCTCACTGCTCTAACTAAATGCTTAGCATGGTGTCTGGGTCAAAGCCACCGTTGAAGAAGCATTGCCACAATGTCAGTCACACTGTGGTTAATTGAGGATAGCGTTCTCAAGTAACATAACTAGACTGCAATTAACGACGCTTAGTTAATTCATTCATTTAAAACTTTCAACTCGTGAATGCATCCAACAAAGATGTAAGCGTTATTTTCTCATATTATCTTGGAAGATACAAATAATTGAATTTGGGGCATTTTTGTCTTCACAAAACCTCAGATTGGTACTGATTTTTGAGATACGGTAAAATAAAAACCGAGTGCCCGCAGTATCGATGACCACGCAGCTCTGTGAGGAAAGTATTTGGCTGTGAGGGGTTCCTTCTACTCCTTACATCACATGACTCTAGAAGTTAGCAGGCCACAGACAGAGCAGCTAGGCAATAATAGCAGGACGAAGACCAGGAAGACCAGGCGGCTGGGATGTTGACCCATTTCAGCTGGGGTGGGAGCCCCTTTAACAATCTTTAAAGGTGCTGTGAATGGAACAGTGTCAAGATAATTTAAGATCTTTATAGCAATCTTTAAAATTCTGCTTAAGCAAAATGTTATCACTATCGGGAGAGACGAGGGGAAACAGGCTTAATCAATAAATGGGAACAAAGAGTAATGAATCACAGGCGATGCCCTTCATGGGCTTCAAGAGCAGAAATTATAAAGCTCTAGGCAGCTGTCACTGAAAGGGGAGGGTAGAGATTTACATGTAGGGGGCTTTGTAAAAGAAATCCATCAGACTAAGTAATTGAAACGACAAATTTTAATTGGAATTAATTGGATTGTGTTATTGAATACAAGGAGTGAGGTAAGAAATAACTTGGCTCTTTTCATTCCCTCCAAAGACAGCAATGAATGAGGAAGTCTGGGCCGTTCATCACGTCGGGCCTTCCAGCCCCTTCTCTGAATCCATAATGTCAGAGCTCAGGCGTTTTTTAAGATCAGCCATCTAACCCTGTCATTTGAGAGAAGAAGACACGAAGAATGGGAGGCCAATATGTGCCATGGCCAAGGTCACCTGCTGGGCCGATTCAGGGCTAGGTGCTACCATTATATTTTATCAAATATGAACATTTTTGTTGTTCATTCCTGGACGGCTGAGGGGTCATGCCGTCCAGGAATGAGCTAGGGAGCTGTTCACGTCAAGGCCATCTGGAAATAGGTAACTGGACAGACTGTCTTGAGCAAAGGAGCCATGATTGAAGTCACAGCTGGAGTGAAAGAGAGACACTAGGAAGAAATGACCAGTGAAGTACAGCTAGTGTGAGGGCTGTTTGCCCGTGGCCCTGGCTGCCCTCAGATTCTCTCTGCTTCCCAAAAGGGTGTTCTGTGCTCCACTGCATAATGACTGTTTAGCAGAGTAATTACCCTCTCGGTTTTGGTATAAAAGAGAAATAATCATTTTGATAAAGTCCCTAATGAGAGTTGATAGAATGACAAAAGGTCCCTTCCATAAATATCAGTGGAACTGTTAGATGTCTAATAAAACAGGAACTTTGAAACTTGCCAGTCAATATCCAAAAATTAATTTAAGGCAGATCTCAGATCTAAATGTGAGGGCTGGAGGAAAGCAGTAAGTATTTTGAAAAAGAACTCACATCCTTGCACATGAAAGCAACATTATAAGTAATCTTCATCCTTTGATTATGTTCATTAAAAGTAACATAAGGCTCATAATTACTCGTAATATATTTTTACTCACTTGATTTCTTGGTTGTACCTATCTGCAATACCGGGTCATTGATAGTTACTGAAAAAAGTTTAGTGTAGTTTTATTTGTACATTTTCCTAAAGCTGCCTGCAGCCTTTCAGTTAATCTGAAAATGCCAGCACCCTTAATTGATTCTGTCAATCATATTTTTAGGGGAGTTGTCTATAGTGTGTGCAGAGGTACTTTGAATGCTCGGAGGAGCCATTCCAAATGAACTGTGTTTTCAATAGTGATTTTCCATTGTGTGCCAGGGTTTCCAGTCCAAATGTTTTCACTGTATTTTTTTGCTCTGGTTTCATTTATGATTCTCCTCGTGTGCTTTCAGGAGACAGAATCCTCTAGACCACTGTGGCTAGAGTTATTTTCCACATGGTTTCATTGATGTTAGATGTTAACCATGATGGCTCATCTTAGTCGCATTCCAGTTGGGTGCAGTCTGAATATACCAACTCAAAATAAGAGAATCATCGAAAGCAATACTCCGCACCTTTCACTGAAAGACAAGACATTTCAGGGAGCAATCACACAGTTTGCAGGGTTGTCTGTGTACCTTCACGTTCTTACTGTTGTGTTCGCTCAGTCAACCCTCTTTGCCCCATGTTGGCATTTTGTGGGTTTTGTGATCCATTTGTGTATAGTTTCATTAAAAATCTCAAATTGATCTTGAGAAAGACAACTTTTAGAAGACTTTTCATGGCTATTCATGGTTCTGAGTCCTGCTGTGATGAGTGGTGGCATGGACTGAGCAGTCGGTTGACTTAAATAATTCATCTTAGGATTAGTGCCTTTCATTCCCCTGAAAAAATAGAGCTGAATGACTCTGCATGTCTCTTTTCTCTGTAGCTGTGAATATGCATTTATGCACACAGAAGTGAATACTCGGAATTGAACCCAGAGCCTTGCACATGCTGTGCAAATACTCTACCACTAACCCACGCTCCTTTTTAAAATTTGAGGCAGTCTTACCGAGTTGACCTGTAAAAGCCTTGAACTTGTAACCCTCTTACCTCAACTTCTGAAGTAGCTGGCCTACACTAACAGATGTAGGTTGTAAATCTTGACAATTTAACCTTTATGTGAGTTAACAGAGGAACTCAATAATGTTTATATGACAAAGAGAATAAGAAGTAGCACAGAAGGGCAAAACTAAAGATTCTAGAAAAATGTTGTGTTTACCCAGAAGAACAGTAACTCACTCACAGGGACATTTGCATCCCAGGATGAGGGACTGCCATTTCTCCATGTGTGTACAAGCCTTGTTAGTTATTTTGCTTTCATTTGGCCAGTCCCAGAGCACCCTGAAGCCCATCAAAGTGTTCGTTTCTGCTTATATTTATGAAAGAAGAGATGGCTTTTCCTCCATAATTAATGAGCATCTAAAACCAGAGTGTATAGTTTTAAAGGGTGACCAGATGTTGTTTAACAATGTTGTCACTCAGTCTTGGGAGCCTGAATCCTACCTACTGGGTCATTGCTCTGAAAGTTTATAGTTTTCATTAATTTTCTTTATGTGATTGTAGACAAGACCCTGTTCTCAACATCAGTTTGTTTTTCATAATCAAATTTTCCTCAGGCATTATATGTGGAAAGGTAAAACTGAGTTGAAGTTTTCTTGTGGGTACAGAAGTAGTTGCATTTAAATTTTCCTGTATTAAACAAAACATTTACAGCTTCTCAATTAAATGGTAAAAATTGAATCATGCTGATTTTGATCATGCCATATCAGGCTATTGAGGATGAAACAACCGTGTAAATGTGGTATGGATAGGTAGATGCTAATTTATAGGAGGTGCAATGAAAAATAAACTAATAAGGTCAATAGAAGCTACAAGTAAGTCCAGGAAAATCACACTGAACCCTAAGCCCAAAACAAAGAAAAGAATAAGATGTGGAATGAAACTAAGTGTCAGAAACTTAAAAACAGGCTAATGGCAAGATCTGGTGGAAAAGTATAAATGGCATAATTATTATTACTATAAATATTTTGCCTTTTTTGCTGCCTTTTCTATGTCAATGGATTTTTTAGATACTATAATTTTGTTTTATAATTTCATTCATGTTATGATATAATTTGATCAGGTTCCCCCCCACCCCGCTTTTCCTTCAGCTTCTCCCAGGTCCCCTCCCCCTTCACATGTCCCTTCCTTCCAGCTCCGTGTCCTGTTTCCTTTCTCCTAACTGGTACCCATATACGCTCACGGGTGTGGCACATCCACTGAAACATTGTCACCTGCCAGGGCCACACCTCAACTAGAGCCAGGGCCACACCTCAACAAGAGCCAGGGCCACACCTCAACAAGTGCCAGTTCTTTCTCCCTCAATATCATCAACTGTCAGTAGCTCCTCAGTGAGAGGCAGGGGTTTGGTGAATCCCTCTCACCAGCTACTAGAATGTTAACTGGCTTAATCTTGTGCAGGTCTTGTGTGGGTTCATGAACACAAGTGCTTTGTCATGTCCAAAAGACGCTTTTGCAACCGTGTTCTCCCCCGTTTCTAGCTCTTACAGCCTTTCTATCTCCCTCTTCTGTGATGTTTTCTGAGTGTTTGGGGAACGGGGTACAAAGTAGATGACTCGTTTATTGTGTGTTAATTACTCCAAGTGGCTCTAAGCCCGTGTGCCTTGACTAGTTGTGATTTTTCTGAATAAAGAAGCTTATAAATAGATCTGAGAGTTGTTTGAGGAACTGACCAAATTGCCTCCTGGCTTAGGTCCTGTTCTTTCTCTGGAATGAGAAGAGAAGATGGACCGAACCCCGATCTATGCTTGCATTTGATCTTGATGCTTGTTCTGTAATTAGATGAGCCATAAAAGGATCGCTTCCATCTTTAAGTGTGTTGTTCCTTGTCTGCTCCAGCATTGGTAGCCACTCAGTTTTTCTCCAATTACATGAACTTTATAAATTGTCACTGAATTTGCATGGCATTAGGTACTTTGTCTATTTGTTCACATTGGTGTCTATAAAACAGTATCTTCGCACAGCAAGAACCCTGTATTTAGTGATAATTAGTGGCTTGGTGAATAACAAAACTGATACACAAATATGAGACCATTATAACTTGAAACTTTATTATAGAAAGAACTAATCATTCAGCACAATATTTAGACCCTGTAACAGCCTGCACAACAATGAATGTTAGGAATTTAATGAGCAAAAGCCACCCAAGAAGAGAGTGAATAATTATCACTATGAATTACAAAAGTAAAATGAATTACTAATTTCACAAACTGGTGACACAGAGGCATGTAGTCAGTAAAGATGCTTGTACCATGTTCTTGGAACCTGTGACAGTTGCCTTGTATGGGGAAATACACCTTGCAAATGGGCAGTCCTAGATGGTCTGCATGAACACAGTAATTAGATGAGCCATGAAAGATACTTCCCCCACTGAGGTTAGGGCCAGAAAACATAGACTGGTTAGAAAGGCAGAGAGATGGAAAATTACTGCTTTGGAGGACTCAGTAAGTGGACCCATGAGAAAAACCTCCAAAGGCTGGAACATTTCGAGATGGGTCCTTCTCTATTGTCTCAACAAGAAACACAAGCCTTCAGACACATGAATTGAGGGCCAGCATGACAGATGTCAGATTTTCAATTGTTCTGAGCCCTCCAGTGTGTGTTAGGGTAGCAACAGGAAATGAATCAAGGCTGACAGTGGACCCCAGAGAGCCACTCCTCTCTGTGTCAGGACACGGCGTCCTCAGCAATGCCAGATCCTGATGAACTCGGTGTCAAACCACATGACTTTGCCGAGACTGGAAAATGTCTCCAGAGTTGGGGAGATGAAAGAAACCCAGATAAGATATGTGCAACTGATTCTTCAGATTGCTAGTAACTTCGAAAATCACAGAAAGATAATGATGCCATGAGATGGAGCCATTAAGCATCCAAGAGATGGAAATATTAGCGGTGTGTTTTGAGCAGGTTTCAGGCAAATCCAGTTCCTCTCTAATTTTAGTCCTAATGACAGAAAGCTCTGTACTGCTTATAAATTCTGGTTCTGCCATGCAGTTTATGATTTTGCCCTACAGAACCCTTCTATGAACAAATAGGACTCCTTATTTTTCTCACTTGTTCACATTTTTCCTTTGTATGTGGTATCTACAAGACATTTCTGCAAAACAAAGCAGAAACAAAGACAAAAAAAGAAATCATAACTTATAACATGTTCTGATAAGATTTTGAAAAAGAAGTGAATTGGTTTATCTAGACAAGGTGGCACATGCCTTTAATCCCAGTACACAGGAGGCAGAGGCAAGCAGATCTCTGAGTTCAAGGGCAGCCTCCCCCACACACTGAATTCCAGGTGAGTTAGGATTGCATAATAGGACTCTGTCTTAACAAAGGGTAAATTTATTAGTAGGAAAAGTCTTAAAGGTGTGTAAATGAAATTCCTTTTAAGTATGGGATTATGACATTGAAAATAAGAGTATTTAAAAAAGATGTAACTAGTCAACACAAGGAATAGTAAATCCTTAAATTGAAGTCTAGTTCAGAAGACCCTGGTTGTGTAATTGCAGTGAAATGATGGATGATTTTTCAGGCTAAGGAGGAATACAAGTTTCTCATTCTTTCCATTTAAATGCCTGTTTCTACACCATCTCTGAACACGGGGCAGTCGTACTGCTTATGTGAAAATGATTTCAGAATTATTATTATTTAAGCTTTCCAGGGCAAACAATGCAATGTACGACTTAACTTCAGTTCATACTACAGTCGTCTGCAATCAAGATATGAATGACAGCAGACCATGTATTTAATTGCCTCAATCATGGTTTTACATTCCCAGACTTGTTTTTAGCATACATCAATAGCCTTATCAAGATTAACACTGCAGTGATTATTAATTAGCTTCCTGGAGATCAGGAAAAGCACGTGAGGTAAATGGTGCTCAGAATGAGCCATGATACGCATGGCAGGTTTGGGCAAGCTGGGATAATGCAAATTTATTTCAAACCAGATCTAAATATCATCTCACTTTTGATAAAGCAGAGGGTAAACTGTACATCATTTAATTATCCAGACAAACCTCTTTACTCATGAATTACTGACTCTGTCTGCATCCTGTTATGTTCTGAGATCACAGAACATGGATGAATAAATCAAGGTCACAGTACTGACAGGTCTCACTGTCCAAGAAAGGAAAATTTGAGGATAAAATAAAAGACAATGCTTTGCCTTAACTTGATAAAAGAGTTCCCCTGCAAACTAAATCTTAGAAAGCATGTATTTATTATTGTAGAGTTAAGTCTTCCCAGAGATAAGGTTCAGTGCAGTCTGGTGTGTGTGTGTGTGTGTGTGTGTGTGTGTGTGTGTGTGTGTGTGTGTGTGTGTCTGCTGCAGTTGCAATTAGCTGTCATCTGGTGTCTGGCCTCCATTGACTGAGGATGGAAACAATTGATGAGATAGTTAATGATATTTTGGTTTCCCTGGCCATTATAGTCTCCTAGATGCTCCAGTGACCTTGGGTTAGGAACTCATTTTATTTACAAGTGAAAAGTAGTTAGAAACAAAGTACAGGAGACATGATGTCTATCAGCCTTCTTCCTGTAATACTGTCAAATGAAGTTGCCTGTGTTCTTCAAAGAGTCCTGAACCCTTTCCCATGCACAGTAAAATATAAGCTCACTTCCTGCCCCATTGTGAGAATAGGAAGTAGGCAAAGGAGCTGTCAATCAAGTAATGTCTAATGTCTTATTGATGTGCAAATTCACTACAGTTCAAAATAGTATTTGTTTAAGCATGGTAACTGTGCTGGTTTGAAAGAAAATGGCCCTGTAGGGAGTTGCACAATTAGGAGGTGTGGCTTTGTTTGAATAGGTGTGGCCTTGCTGAAGGAAGTGTGTCACTGTTGCAGGTAGGCTTTGAGGTCTCCTGTGCTCAAACTATGCCTGATGTGGGACACAGACTCCTTCTGCTGACTGCAGATCAAGATGTAGAACTCTCAGCTCCTTCTCCAGCACCATGTCTGCCTGCACGCACGATGATGATAGACAAAATCTCCGAACTGTAAGCCAGCCTTGATTCAATGTTTTTCCTTATAAGAGTCACCTTGGTTATGGTGTCTCTTCACAGCAATAGAAACCCTAACTAAGACAGGAGATGGTACCAGTGATTGGGGATATTGCCGTGATAGGTCTGGCCATGCTTTTGTTTAGAGGAATTTTGATGTTGGGAGTTTGGGTTAGGAAAGCAGTGGAATGCTCTATGTGTAGCTTTATGGACCATGCTAGTAGGAACGTGGGAGACAGTGGCGCTGAAGGTGATTTGAACTGTTGGGGATCTGGCTCAAGGGGTTTCAGAGGACAGGAATGTTACTGTATTGCCTAGAGATCATTTTTTGTAATATTTCAGTGAAGAATGTGGCTGCATTTTCCCTTGTCTGAAAAGTCTGCCTGAAGCTAAAGTGAAGAATTTTGGATCAATTCCATTGGCAGGGGAAATCTCAAAACATCCAAATATAGACCCTGTTGTGTGGTTGTTAATGCTAACTCTAATGAAGATTTGTGATGAAAGGGAGCAAGCTGAGACAGTAAAAACACAAAATGTACAATTTGAAGAGAGAGAAGGAGCACTAGGGAGTAGAATGGAGCTAAGTCCTGTGTTCAAGAAGATACACAGATTAAGAAGTGGATTAAAGGGAGTGGTGACCTCAGGCCAAGATCCCACCCAGATAAGTTTCCGACTTGTGAGAAGGAATTAAAGAAAATCTTAGAGCTGTGTACATATCCACCCCAGTACTCCAGAGGCAGAGGCAGGCACATCTCTGAATGTAAGGTCACCCTAGTCTACAGGTGCAGTTTCAGGACAACTAAGCTTAGGCAGTGAAGGGAACTATTGAAAACAGAAAGTTGGTGAAGATGTAACTGTTGTAGAATATTATTTTAAGATGTGTTATATTTGTTTATGCTGTAGACATTTTTTTTAATGAAGCAAAACTGTGTTGCATACTTTTATGTTGTGTTTTTTTAACTCTGTGAAACTGTGCTGCTTTGCCTGTGATAGATAATATGGGTCTCATTTCTCTATCAAAGACCCCAGTTTGAAAACCAAAGTGATGGGAGATGTCATTCTGTAAATATATTTCTCTTATTGGTTAATGAGTTGGCCAATAGAAAAGCAAGATAGGTGGGACTAAAGAGACAAGGAGGATTCTCGGAGATGTAGTAGAGAGGAGTCAAGATGTAGGGCATGAGAGAAGAGGTCTGGACCTTCTCTCCGGTAAGATAAGACCACGTGGAAACACCTAGATTGATAGAAATGGGTTAATATATAAAACCGAGCTAGCCAATAAGAAATGCTAGTAACCGACCAATAGATTAATAATAAATACACTGTCTCTATGTATTATTTTGGTACTCTGGAACCAAACTGGTGGGGAACTGCTCTTAACACCAAAACACTAAAACTGATAGAAGAAAGCATAAGCAGTATCTTGCAAGATATAGGTGTAGGAAAGGGCTTTCTGAACAGCACTCCATCTGTCAAGGAATTAAGATAAAACATGACAACTGGAACCTCATAAAGCTAAGAAGCTTCCATACAGCTAAGTAAAACATTAAATAAAGAAACTCAGAATGGGAGATAATCTTTATCAGCTGTACGTCTGACATAGAGTTAATATCCAAAATATACAAAGAACTCAAAAAAAAAAAAAAAAAAAAAACAAAGAGTCAAGGAAACGACCCATTTTTTTTTTTTTTTTTTTTTTTTTTTTAAAAAATGGGTATGGGTTCTAAACAGAGAGGTAAAGATAGGAGACATAAAAAATGACTAATACCTCAAAAAGTGTTCATCATCCCTAGCAATTAGGGATAAGCAAATTAAAACAACAGATTTTCTCTCTTTCCTCTCGTAATGGCAAAGGTCAGCAGAACAACCAACAACAAATGCTGCTGAGGTTGCAGGGAAAGAGGAGCCTTATCCACTGTTGGTGGGAAGGCAATTTGTGCAAACTCTCGGGACATCAGTGAAGAGAGCTCCCACAAAGCTGGAGCCCACTCTACCACATGATTTAGCTATACCATCCCTTGGCATATGCCCGAAGGACCTTACGAATACTTGCTCAGCCATGCTCATGATACTCTAGATAGCAAGATAGTCACAGTATCTTGGAAGCCGACAAATGAGTAATGAAAGTGTGGTACATATATACTATGGGATACTATTCAACTGTACAGGAAAACAAAAGGAAAGTTTGAACTTTGCTGAAAAGTGGAACTGAAAAAGTCATATTGAGTGGAGCTACCTAGACCCAGAGAGACAGATGTCACGTGCTCTCTTTCATCTGGGGTTCATAGCTCCGGGTGTGCAGGCATGAGGAATGTCTGTGGTTTGAGGGACAAGGGGGACTTCGGTACTAAAGGCAGTTAGAACTCCATGGTTTTGAAGGATGCTATGTGTGTGTGCATGTTACCCAGAGGGAACAATTTTTGTTGTTGTTTCTGTTTGGGGTGGAAATGTTGTGGGAGGTGTGAGACCATCAGTTCCAGAGTGAAGAGAACATGGCTAAGGACTCAACTGTATGGATTACATTATGACGGTTTGAGAATGCTACTTTTAATCTTAAACGTCCTAAATGAACGCAGTTCAAATCAAATGGTACCAACACATTCTGTACTGTTTTGAATGTGATTCTGCCTTTGCTCATTAGCAGGGACATTACTTTTGAAAACCTGGGGGGTGTTTTTATTCATGGAAATGCATATCCCCATCTTTATGAAGGATCTCCTACTGGTTTTTTATTGCAGGCCATAAATATATTATTGAGGCTGGACTCTACACAATGTATTATAGTTCCACATGATTGACAATGCCTTTACATCCAAAAACCCATGTGCAGTAACATTTTGGATATTTCAGGGCTGACTCTGCCTACATTTGATGACTACTCCATACCTCAGAAAACAATTTTTCCATTTTCACAAGCCCCTCGTCCTGTATTATTTAATGTTTCCCCTCCGTTCTGTACAGCTTAGCATATAGTGTTATCTGAGAGTCGGTCTTCCGGGAAGAGCTCTTCAAGTCTGGGAATGGAGCTTAATGTTTGTGGCTCATTTCCTTGGTCCTAAGAAGCAGCGCATATGATTTGAATGCGTGGTTACTGAGTCTGATTTCATCACCACAAGGAAGATAACAGCAACCCTGCCTTATTAGAATCTGTAGCTTGGCCATCGTCACACAGCATGGCTGGATAGATGACAGTCAGGTTTTGTGAACAGGTCAAAGTCCATCTCCCACGGTCTTTCTGTTTATTCCAGAACAATGGTTCCCAGATGGCTTGCTGATGCACCCTGCAAGGGACAGTGGACAATGCCAGCAGACATTTCTGATCATCAGGAACGTACAGGAAATACCATAGAGACTTGTCATGACTCGAGAGCAGGGATCCTGGTTCAGCTCTGCATTGCACAGGAGAGGGAATACTCCCAGTAGATTAATCACCCAGCCCAAAAGTGTCCTTGTAGGAATCAAGAGAGTCTGCCCTGGAGAACCAGGAAGGTTGTTTAGTGGAACAGATTTAAAGTAAACTGAGGAAGACTTTAAATATCTAATCCATACCAGTGTGATATGGGCTCTTTGTAAGGCAATGAGTTTACTGCCATCATAAGTATCCAAACGCAGGCTTCATGGACTCCAATGCAGACTGCTGAAAGCCATTGGCTATCCAGGGACAGGTTGAACATAATGAACTCCCAGCTGCTCTCCAGTTCTGACTTTTCCATATTGCAAACCCCTTCCCTGTGCTCTAACAGATCAAGGTTTGGTTTTTAAAATGCACTACCCAAGTTTGTAGCTTCCCCAATTTTCATTTAAACAAGCTTAGAGAAGAGAGGGAGAAATATAATTCTATAAAAAGGATTTTTTGAAGAAGGAAATGATGCTTTAAAATCTGGAATAATCATATTGACAGAAAGTTTATATTTCAGAAAGACACAGTATGAATAACACATGGCAGTTACAATTTTAGCAGGTTGGGTTATTTTTCACTGGGAGAGAACTTGCCTTGCTGATGGGAACACCCGAGTTCCATCCCTATACCTCTAACAGGACAGGAGAAAATAAACTAAATGAAAGACATCCAGATCTTGCCATCCATGAATCTGCATCTAAATGCCAGTAATCCAAAGTCCATGTTTCTGTCCACCAGTTCTTCCAAAACCTACTTTGTTTCAAATGGTCCTGTTTTCTCACCCAGGTGTAGCTACAGACTTAAGTGGTCTCCCTTATTAAAATACAGCCATCACTATTATTAAAACAGAATGTAAATTTTTGTCCAGTGGGTGCACGTGGATTCTCTTTCTCTCTACCCTGCTGTCCAGGTGGGTGTAGGTGGGTCAGGAGTTTGATGTCTTCAACTCTGGATGATCCAAGCTCTCTTATAGGTCTCTCCTCCAGCAGAGGGCAGGCAACAGTGTCCAAAGATTAGGGAGTGCAGCCTCAAGGTGGTCCTGTGTGGATAGGCAGGTCCAGTGTGCTCAGATCAGACCCAGGAAGTTCCACGGAGATGGAAGGGTTGTTGGATCGGCACTCTGGCCCCATGCTCACCCAAAGGAGTGGGCCAGCAGGACCCCTAAGAGTTTTAAATCACAGGATGTTAGAGCCTGACATAGAGGTAGACAAGCATTGGCTACTTAGAGGGCTGAAGATCACCAAAGATAAATTGTAACTAGACTCTGTTTCTTCAACATTCCAAGCTGTCCACCTCACTGAAGTTCTAATCAGTCAGCTTTTGCAAGTACAGCTTCCTTCTAGGAACTGTCATTCATGCTAGCAATACTGAAAGATCTGAGCATGTAAACCTCTGGCATTTCATATCATACGCTTCACAGGTTTTCATTAAAGTCTTGCGTGTCTACACTTTATCTAATAGGGCTGACTATTTGGAAAGTTTCAGAACCTTGGAGATCTTGGTTGATTAAAACATCAATGAAAAGTTATTTAAACCAGAATGGTTTTACTGAAAATAAGGATAAAAAATAAATTTTATATAAAAAATTACAATTAGCTATAAATTTCAAAGGCTGACTCCCACCAAGAAAAACTTGAGCAATGATTGAATTGAGTCTTTGACATATCACCCCTCCACAAATATATGAAATACGACATTTTCGTAAGTCTAGAATTAGTCCAGTGATTGCAGCATCTTAGGAAGGGGATTAAAGAGAGATGGCTGGGTCTCTGGAAGAACAACAAATTCCAAATACAACAATTGCTGTGTGTCTACTTACTATGCTCTCAGTTTCCAGTTCCAAGCTTTGTGGAAACCTTGAAACATCTACGTATAATCATGGCATCCATGAAACCAGCCACCCAGCAGCAGCTGGTTGGTCAGAATGGACTTGTACCTAACAACTTCATCTTTGGATAATCGTCATTATTGACTTGCCTTGTAGTTTCCTAGAAAAGCCCTACTCACAATGCTTTGTTAGACTGGCCTCAGCCCCTTCTGTCTTATTGGCTTACTTCTGGTGCTTTGGTTGAAAAGAATTATTGTCTACTGGTCACTCTCACAGCTGGCTGAGATTGTAACATATGTGATGTGCAGGAAAAGAAGAGAATGACCAAAGGGAAAAATTTAAACATGAGATTTTCATAAAGTATTTGAAAAGGTCTAACCCTTCCTAGGAATTTAGGAGACCACATGGATGTACAAGCTTGGGCTGTGTCCAGAAAGGATGCAAATAGCTACTTTGCAGGCAGAAATAGGAGTCGAAGCCATAAACTATGGAAAAATAGAAGGTGTGCCTGGATACATACCAGCTCAGTGGGAAGTCTGTGTCTAATTACTAGCTGATTACCAAGTTAAATGAATAGAGACTTCAGACCAAGACTACACCTAGGCTTAATTAGTTCAGCAAAGTGACTAAACACATCGATAGCAGAAATAGCAAATAGTAATGAACCCTGGGAGGAAGGACTGATGTCCAAAGCACTGTCTTTAATATGGTAATGGAACTGAGTGCAAGGAGGCTCAGTTCTAGAATATTTGAACTAAAGCTGAAATGATACTATGATAAAAGATCTAAGGAGACTAAACAAACTCAAGAATGAGTGAGAACAACAATACAGGCACATAAATGATTCTTTAGCTTAACTGGAGTGTTAACCGGCCAGAAGTTTAAAGATAGGTCACCCAAGTATACCTGGTATAACATGGTCATATTCTATTATAGGTATCACAAAGGACAAAATGTAGAGAAACTGGAGAAACTGGCTGAAAAGGTACAAACCCAGGGAAAAACCTTTGATCTAAGCAGTGGTGAAGAACCAGAAAATGCAAACAAGGTAACTCAGATTGAGCCCACCTGGAGTCCTCAAGGTCGAGTTAATGCAAAGCAAACAGCACTTACAAGCAGGAAGACAAAAGTGAGCATCCATGTTCAAGGGGCCTCCAGGAGACTAACCTCAGTGTTTTGAAGCCAGAACCACATGGCCAGGGCAAGAGCAAAGAACAGTAGTCTAGAGGACAATCTTTCTAGATCCAGCAGCCTCATTCTTCAAAAATAAAGAAAATTAAAGGCTTTCACATAAAGAAAAACCAGAAGGAGTCTTCGTTAGCAGAGTTGCCTCATAGCAGACACGGAAGAGAATCATTCCACAGGAGAACTAGACAATGCTTGAAGTCCTCACAAAGAGATAAAGAGTCTAAGTAGTGTGTACAGAGACAGGAACCAAGTAGGTTGAAATAATGGGCTTTTAAATATACATTTTTAGAAGGAGGTGCCTTGGTCCTGCCTCAATGAGATGATGGGACAGACTTAGCAGACTTCCTAAGGGAGGTCTCACCCTCTCTGAGGAACAGATGGGAGGTGGGCGGGGCTGGGGGGTGGGCTGGGGGGTGGGAGCTGGGTAGAACAGGAGGAGGGGAAGGAGGGGGAAATGGGATTGAATGTAAAAATTAAATTTAAAAAATATGCATGTTTAGAAAAGTCGACTTTAAGAAATGATGAATAGAGTTGGAGAGATGGCTCAGAGGGGGAAGTACAGGAGGACCTGACTGAAAGAAACCTCCTGAATCCCACTTAAAAAAGGCTGGGGACAGTGGTGCATACCTTTAATCCAGTGCTGGGCACAGTGCTGGGGTGACTGAAAGACGGCTCTTGGGTTTCTCAGGCCAGTCATTGTGTGGAAGTTCTGGTCTCAAAAAGTAAGGTAGAGAACAATGTAGTGGGATATTCACTTTGTCTCCTTCTGTGGCACTGACCACGCCCATTGGGGGTGGAGCCGGAGACGGAAGTGACCTGGGGAAGGAGGTCTGAGGAGGAGGGGATGAACGCTCAGGGACAGGAGCACATCGGGAGGCATCCTTGGGACCAGGAACCTGCTGGTGTTCATCTGTCTATGTTGTGAGTTATTTCTCCCTGAATAAACATCTATCAGGCCTAATTGTTTATCCTGATCCTTATTAAACTGCAATAGAGCAATCGAAGAAGACTCCTGATGTTAAGCTCGGTCTCTACATGCCCCCCCCCCACTCACATACACGAATTTCATACACACAAGAAATGCTGAACAAGGAAAAAGTGACAGAAACACGCACTTATTTGTTGGCCAGATTCTTTAAATTTCTGATAATTTAAAAGATCATTTCATCATACCCACCCTAATTTATAACACTTAGAGAAATGACTTTTCCTAACAAGAATAAATTTCAAGTGATTAAATAAGGAATATTGATTTTCTAGCAAATCCCAAGATAGACGGTCATTGGCCACATTTTATCACCACGAGCCTCTCCCCTTTGAAGGGTACCTTCTTTACTCAGCTAAAGGAAGATCACGTCAGTTGACAGAAAGGCCCCCAAATGTAAGATGGGCTGTGTGGTAACTCACTGTTTGCAAGGGAGACATAACTGTCAATATAGGAAATCTTGACTTGTGTTGAGCCCGGTTCTGGACTGGTAACTGAAACAAACAGCAAAATACCCCCACTGGCTCTTCCTCTACCATTTGATTGGAAGTAGAGGAAATTACATAAACTTTAATTACCTTTTATTACCATTATTTTCTCAGCCTGTCACATTTTAATCATCTATTTTTAGTTTCTCCAATCCTAAGTGAATTAGTTTTTTTTTTTTTTTTTTTTTTTTTTCAGAACAAGTGGCACATTCTACCGTCACTGGCAGCTGCTTAAAGTAACAAATGAAGTATATTTTGAACAATACGTTTATAATTGCTGTTATTCAGGCAGAAGGATGTCATATGCTCATACTTCAAATTATAAAAATATTTCAGAGAAATTCAAATGACAGGAGAGTAGGAGGTGACAAAAGGAGTTGATAAGAGGTAGTAAATGTAACCGAGATACATTATGTGCATGTATGAAGATGTAATGATGAAACCTATCATTGTTTTAATAAGTGATGTTTTTAAATGTCGACACTTTAAAAAGCACCAGAAACTCCTTTTTAGTGAGAAATTCCCGGCCATCTGGCTTTTGCTAAAATTGTGTTCCCAATAAATTAGTTTTCCCATTCAACAAACCGGTGCACAGCCACTTTGAGAACAGGTATAATAGGAAAGTACAAACTGACTACAGGGTCTAAAATTTATGCTACTCAGGATGTTCACCCTAATTATATAGACTCTCACATTTGTTAAAAATGCAAGCAAATGCGAACCAATTAGTTTTATAAATAAGGGTAGAATAGTTTCAACACCAACTCCATTTATACTGAAATATTTCAAATTAGCAAAGGAAATTGTGTGAGTCAGGACATATTCAACAGTAACACTGGGTACATAAATAGCAAGCAAGAATCCATGTCCTAGACCACTGAAGCATAAAAGGACCATTAGACCACCAATCACTTAGCTGCATCTACTCACTTATTACAAGAAAATAAAGAGCTTCCTCTAGATTTTGCCATCTGCTTTCAGGGAAGAACATCTCTTTTGTGAGACGCAAGGGCTGATCATGATCATTTGGCTTAAAAATATAGCCTTTGGAAGGATGGTGGGTAGGAACTTCCTCTCTGTGACCCCATGGATGAGAAGAGTCCGAGTTACAAACGAAATCAGCAAGAAAAGCACGACAGCCTGTATGTTATGCACACCTGCAGTTCCAAACTCTGGAAAGAGAGTGCATGAGTTCAAAGCCATCCAGGGTACTATCTCCTAACAGTAACTTGGCTTGGAGTTTGACCATCATACATCAGGCTGGTGTGAAATGGCAGTTAGTCGCTTTAATTTTGTGGGGATGAACAAGGCAAGCCGATCAAGGAGGTCTGAAGTAGCATACAAGGACAAGTCCTGAGTTTTTATTATGACTTGTTAGAGTCGGGGAGGGACTACTGCATGGGGACCTAAGGTACGTGGCTAGAAGCCCTGCCCATCCAACAGCCGAAAGAGAAGGGTCACCTAGATCCCCTAAACCTCTTTGTCCATATGTATGACCCAGGCTTATGTGAGTTTCAGACGTAAAGGTGATGGAATTTACATAACAGTGAAATCAGCCTCTTCATCATGGAATGTATGTCACAGACTCCACATCTTACGACTGAGAATTTCCCTTCATTCATACTTCCTTCCCATCCACTTCTGCCTCCTATAGACAGCATGCTCTTCTGATTTCTATCACCAAAGATAAATTGTATCTGCTTCAGACATCCTGTGACATATGTCTAGTGTTTATTTTATTTATTTATTTTTTTGCCTCACAATAATGCTTTGCTTTGAAAATACTTCATAAGAGCTGGAGAGACGGTTCAATGGTTAAGGGCATTTGCAGTGTCGAGGACCTGGGTTCAGTTCCCAGCACTCATATAGTGGCTCACAGCCATCCTTAACTCTAGTTACAGAGATCTGACACCTCCTGGTCTTCATGGGTACTGCGTGCTTACAGCACACATACATACAGACATACATATATACAGGCAGAATACTCCCACAATAAAACAAATAGGCTTAACACATTTTATAGAAATTCCTTTGTATGTTAGAACATGTTAGGATTATAGAAAAATTGGAAAGGTAATATAGAATTTCTGGGAACCGCATGCCTGACTTCTTGCACTTAATAAACATCTCTTGTCAGTGTTATATATTGTTATAATTACTAAACCAGAAGTTTACATTGTAGTTAACTGGCATGGCTTATGCCTTTTCAGATTGCTCTCCAATATGACAGTTTTTATGCGTTTATCTTGGTTGTACTAACATATATATATATTACAAATATATGGATTTATACACATTTTAGTTTTCATTTAAAACATTTATTTTAAAGTATGTTTGCACACACACACACACACACACTGTGCACGTCATGGCACATGTGTAGAAGTCAGAGAGCAATGAACAGGTATCAGTTTTTCCCATCCATCACACTGGGATTAACTTGGGTCATCAGGCTTGGTGGCAAGTGCTCTTACCTGTTGAGCCATCTTATCAGCCTACAAGCACATCATATCCATGTGGATTCACACTCTGTCCTATCCTAATGCTACTCTATCTTGTTACTAGTTTGATCCAGATCTGGCTTTTGTGATCTCTTCCAGCAGGACAGCTGTATTGATGTGTTCAGATGGCCCCACGTGATACATGAGAAAGTTTTTCATCATTCTGGAGGCAGGAAGGCTCTTGGTAATTTAAACGCCTTTAAGGTGTCTCTTCCTGGCTTGCAGAGAGCAGCTGGCTCACGGCGCCCTCATGTGGCTTTCTGTTAATGCCCATTGAGAAGGAGGAGTCTGTTCTTTCTCACTCAGTTATGTAAATCACCTCTTAACGGGCTTAACTACAAAGTGTCGTACTTAGTCACTAAAAATCCAGCCTAGGAATTTTGCAAGTCTATAAGCAGTTCGGCTTTCTCTCACCCACCTTCCTATTCTTCTCACGTGCAGAAACTGCTTTCCTTTCCCCCAACAGTCTCAGAATGTCAACTCGTTTTAGCACCAACCACAAAGTCAAAACACAGGGATTGTTTGTATCAGCTGTGCCGAGACCCCTGACTCCCTCCAAAGCAAAATTCCTCTCCAGCTATCGACCAGTGATGGCCCATGCTGTGGGCTTCCAGAGCACAGGTGAGGCTTACAAGAGACGTTTCCTTTCCAAGAGTGAAAACTCAGGAAGGAGGATGTATCAGGGCCCAAGTAAGGGAAAAACAATGACAAAAAGCAGATAAGGGCAAATTTCATTAAACATAAAGGCTTGAGAGTAACCTTCTTTGGCTTGATTCTCTGCCTTCCTCCCCAGCCCTTGGTGGCCGCATGAGCCCTTGGCTCTGCACATTGATCTCTGTCTGCAGTTCCCCTGTAAATATTTGCTTCACTCTTGATCCTCATTATTTCTTTATACAGCTATGTGGAAGTATTTTGTTTTTCAAGGTAACGATATTAGCTGATCATTTTCTTTAGTGTATGGGCTTCTGCTGGAGCGAGCCGTAGGTGTTCTTAATTCTCTGCTGTCCAGCATCTATCATTTAAACATTTACACCTTCCATTTTCCCTCTCTGAAGATCAGGTTTATAATGTCTCAGAAACCTCTATCTTAAGCCAGATAGACTTTCTGAGTTACTGCTTACAATTTGTTCCGAGTGTAGATGTTTTCTACAATGTCAACTGCTTTTCAGCCTCTGCTCAAAGATTTTTCTAGAAAGTGATTTCTTTTGATAAAGGCGTTCCCCCATTTTTGGTTATTGAGAAATGTATTTAGTATCGCTAAACTTTACAGCTGCTGTCTGCTGAAAGAGTTCAGTTACATTTATTATAGCAAGGCTTAGGATCTGTAAGATGGCTGTCCTTTGCCTCCTCCATGCTGTGAGTTGTTCAGTGTCCATCTTTCCCTCTATTTGCTGGAAATTGTCTCTATTAAATGCTGTCTGTGAGTTTTGAGTATGTGCATCTTGTGCATGCAGGAGCCGGCAGAGGCCAGAAGAGGGCGCTAGATTCCCTTGAGCTGGAATTACAATCAGTTGTGAGCTGCCCTGTGGGCCTTGGGAACTGGACCCTGGTCCTCTGCAAAAATCAGCAAGTGCCCTTAGCCATCCCTCCAGCCACCTGGAAATTTATACTTTAGGGTCTACACAGACCACTCCATTGTTTTGTAGCTTTCTAATCTGCTTCTTGGTAACTGTGTTGACAGTGCATGGGAGTCCTCACCCTGTCTGAGGCGGGGATGGAGGGTGGGGGAAAGGTAAGGGGAATGAAAGGGGGCAGGTAGGGAGAACTTGGAATGGTATGTAAAATACAAAAGCATGCTTTTAAAAAATAAAAGAGAATATTAAAACCATCAGACCTCTAAAAAAACAAACAAATAAACCAAAAAAAAAAAAAAAAAAAAAAAAACCCAAACAAAAACAGTAACCTTGCAGCTATTTCCAGGCCTGAAGATGCTACTGTTTTACTCTGTTTAGCTGGTTCTAATTTAATCCTTCAAACTGGCTACCTCTCACCAACCATCTATCAGCTGTATGGTTCTTTACCTTCACTTTCCATTTATTTTATTTGCTATCACTTGCAGCTGCCTTGACTCCCATCTGAACACAGTTTGACACACTGGCCAATAGCAGCAGGAGCTGTGACCGACCAGGAGCTTCTGGGGCGGGATTTTGTGCTGCTTAGTGTGCGACCCAGGATCCACAGCGTTTGATTTCCAACGTGCCAATACTGTTAACAGATCTATATAATATGTCTTCTCCGCCCAGGCAACTCTAGTTACTTCATCCTCAGGATCTGAAACTATCATTTTCTCCCCATTACCCAGCCAAGATGGCTTTTCGAGACACCTGAATCTGTCCATCCCTTTACCTTGTGAAACATCCACTTCCTTGCCCCATTCTCTTTGATTCCTTGAGAAAGGACCCCGACAGGCCTTGGCTTAAAGCCACTGCTAACTTTGCTTTTTGTCACTCATCTCTTCTCATTTGCCCATCTGATGCTCAGCCTGGGTTTCATATCCTGACTGAGCTTCCATTCTTACATGGACAAACTTATCAGTATATAAAATACAAGAAGCCCTCTCTTGGTGTAGGGTGAGGGGTTACAAGGCAACACTCCGGCCTTTGGAATACGCATCTTTTAAGTTTACCATTATTTTGTGTATATCAGGTTTTTGTCAGTATGCATATCTGTGTCCCATGTGTATGCCTGGCATTTGCAGAGGCCAGAAGGAAGCATGTTAGGTTGACTGGCATGGGACTATAGATGATTGTGAGCTGCCCTGTGAGTGCTGGGAACAGAGTCTGGGTTCTTTGAAGGAGCAGCCAGTGTACTTAACCGCTGAGGTTTGCAGGGTCTTAGCCCAACCAGGGAAGGCTGAGCTGGGTCTGGGGAAGGGTTAGTGCCCCCCTAAACTGTCCCCCAGCCTCCCAGGATCCTGGAGACAATCAGACATGTTGGGGAGTCTAGTCAAGCAGGAATTCACTTATTGCCCCATAGCAAGCATCTTTTAAAGTAAAAATCCACAGGATGAGAAAACAGCCCTTCAGTGATTTTAAAGGTCAACCCGTCTTGAGCCTAGGACCCTATGCTTTACCTAATGAACAGGGGCATTCATGCAGCAACCTCATTTGCTTAGGGCTTGGCAACCAGTCACCCTTTTTTGTAAACATCTCAGGACTCACCTTCCTGACTTCCCCTCAGCACCATCTTTGACTGGCTCATGTGCCCTTCAGAACTCATCTTATAACCGGTTAAATAAAAGCCATCAAAACATATTATACTACAACTCTATGGCTAGAGTTATGATATAGGGCTCTGCCTAGGATGACACAGACACAAAAACACACACAAAGTAACTCAGACAGACTAATCCAAGGGAGAAGGCTTCCTGGAATGCAGGGGTCTTGGTATTACATCCCCGAAGGACAAAGGAGGCGGCAAAATCATGGGGGTCTGGAGAAAGCAGGGTGGTAGGCTATAGGGAGGCCTTTGTAAACGGAGACATGGCGTTTTGAGTTACCATGCCACCATAAGCAGTGGGAAGCAGACAGGGAGGGTGATGTCAGGAAGGGACCTGTCCCTGATGGCGACTTTGACGGGGACCATGAAGACTGTCAAAAGCCACCGGTGACATTTACTCGAGAGTGGACTTGGCTCTGCAGACAGCGGTGGGAATAATGGGAAGTGGGGTTATGACCATCGCGAATTGCCTTGAAAAGTTTCCTTCTTCAGTCTTTGTCCGCTCAGAGCAGCGGACAAAACTCCACTGTCACAGTAACGGCACCGGCGGCGGCGGCGGCAGCGGGAGATGACTGTTTATATTGTGCTAACTGCGCAAAAATCATTAATTCGTTTTGGTCTCCAAGCAAATCAATACATTTTGCTCAGAGGGTAAGAGCGATAGCATTCTTCTAGGTCCTTCTTCCTCCCCTCCCCCCTCTTCCTCCCTTTTTCTTCTTACCCCCACTTTCCTCTGACACTATCTCTTGCTCTCAGGCTGACCTGGGACTTCAGGGTCTGCGGAGACACGCTTCCACAGGCGCCTCCCCGTTCTGGGAGTATGCTGGGTGTGCACCAGTATTTCTGTCTTGCATTCCTAACTTTCTATGCAGGAGAGTCAGTGGCTAAATTTATCACTTTAGGTCCCTTTGAAAAAGTTTTAAAATGCTGACAACCTCCATATCACACTTTGTTACTCGTCATTTTAAACCCCATATCCTATGTAAGTAGAGTGCAGATATTTCTTTTTTCATGTAATTTAACTGTATTTTATGGGCATTGGTATGAAGGTATCAGGTCCCCTAGAACTTGAGTTATAGACAGTAAGCTGCCATGTGGGTTCTGGGAATCGAACCCTGGTCCTCTGGAAGAGCAACCAGTGCTCTTAAACACCGAGCCATCTCTCCAGCCCGAGTGCAGATGTTTCTTAAGCAAGACTTAGATCATTTTCCCTCTGTCTAATCCCTGTGCTGTTGTGTCATCCATTGTTTCCTTGTGTCTCATGAGTTCATGCCCAAGTGCTGAACTGCTTCTCACTGCTGCACCGTGAAAGCTCTCTTTCGCCTGGAGCTTGCTCACTCTTTTCCATCACTGAGGTCCTTCAAGGGACCTCAAGAGCTTCCATGCTCTCCAAGGCATTTATGAATGATGCTGCCACTCTGATGTAATTAACAATGGCCTTTGTTTTTACAGACTCAGAAAGTGAAATCACACACACACACACATTTATACACACACATTTATACACACTCACACATTTATACACACATACACAGAGTTTGTGTATGGCTTATCCATGTTGCACTGGAGTTTACTCACAGGACACTCCAAAACAGTGGCGTTTTAATATTTGTTTGTTGAGGAAAAAAAAGTGAACTTGAGATACTTTCTTAAAATTTGAGAAGCTACTAGAATTAACTGTGTATGTTAGCATATTAAGAAGCCAAAAGGGTCTGGAAGCTTGAACAGCATGAAGCTATCAAAATGCAGTGCGTGCGTGTGTGTGTATGTGTGTGTGTGTGTGTGGGTGTGCATGAGAGAGAGAGAGAGAGAGAGAGAGAGAGAGAGAGAGAGAGCACATTTTGTTAAAATTCTGTGCAAATTAAATGCTGACCAAAGTGTCACCAAATAGCGGGTGAGATCATCATAAACATTCAATGCAGCTGCAGATTGATTGACTTGCACTGTAGTCCACCACACAAAACGTGTACCATGATAATTTTCTTAAACTGTCCCGGGTCTGAGTCACTGTTCATAGTATAAACATATATACACATGCATGCACACATATGCATATATGTGTATGTGATATATATGGTACATATGACTAAATAACACAGACATTCTTGTAGCTATTTGTAAATATCCAGCATGATTATCTACTTTGAAAGTTCAAGAAAAATTCCATATGGATCTACAACTTATAAAGCTAATTATATGAAAACCTACAAATAATGGTTCTGAAATGTGTGCCGCACTGCCCTGGTTGAGTGTATGAACTGATAGGCTCATGTTGTACTTCATGTATACAATTTAGTTTTGTGGTAAATATAAGAGATGTCCCCAGGAAGAGATACACAATGCATCAGTGGGAGGGAGCCCTTGAGCTGCTTTGCTTGCTGCCCTGTTATAAAGTTATAAAGTTCTGGGTGACCTGAGCCGACCTAGGTCCAGGGAGATCTCTCACTTGGTCTGGCTGCCCCATAGGCTTCATTTCTATACTGTGAGTACCCCCTGCCTTGTACCAGTCCCAGGAGCATAGGCCCCACCTCCTCAAGGGCTGCAGATCATCTCAGGGTTTCCCCTAGTGGGAGGAGCCTTCAAAGTGAGCCTTTAAAGTCACTAGACATCTCTCGTCCCAGAACCGCTGTATGCAGCCTCCTGAGTTCTCACACATACACTAGTGCATGGAATGCCTGCCTGGAGCCACCCATGCTATGCAGCCTCCTGAGTTCTCACACATACACTAGTGCATGGAATGCCTGCCTGGAGCCACCCATGCTATGCAGCCTCCTGTGTTCTCACACTAGTGCATGGAATGCTTGTAGCTACTTTCCACAAGAGTAACTGGTTAAGAGTGAGCTTGGAATGTGCTTCTCAGCTTCAGGGTAGCTGAATGGTTACAGTCCCTGGCTCTAGAATTAGCGCTCCCACCAGCTACACAATCCTGCCTAAATAATTAACGTTCACCCAGCAACGGGAGCTTTGGAAAAAGCCTCTTCTCCACATGATGCTTTATGTTATCTTCTTATTACTGTTTCCAACACATAACCGAGTGAGACAGATCTTCTCCATCTTAAAAGTATTTTAGAATATGTGTCTTGTGTGTGGAGAGATCGTGTGTGTGTGTGTGTGTGTGTGTGTGTGTGTGTGTGTGTATGTGTGTGTGCGTACATGTGGAGGCCAATGATTGATATTGTGTGCCTTTCTTAGTTTACCACCTTATATTCATTTATTTACTTATTATATGATGAGAAGTCTCTCACTGAACATGGAACCCATACTGTACTGTCTGGTCTGCAAACCCCAGTATTCTGACTGTTCCCATGTCTCCAGCTCTGGGACTGAGGACAAGCTCCCCTTTGCCCGCCTGTCTTAAGTGATGCTGGGCTATGTGCCCCTCATGAATCCTCAGGTTTTTTACAGCAAGTACTTTACCAGCCCAGCCAACATTTTGTTTTGTTTTTTTCTTTTTGAAAAGAAATGCATTATACTTCTTTATTTTATGTGTACATGGTACGTGTGTCATGGTGCACACATGGAGGTCAGAGTACCTTCAACCATGTGGTTCCCAGTGCACACGAGGAGGTCAGAGCATAGCTGTCTGGAGTCAACCATCCCTGATGGTCCCAGGGATCCATCAGGACGTCAGGCTTGGCAGAATCTTTCTGACCCCTGTTTTTTCTTCCAAGGAGAAACTGAGGCAAGAAAGAGTTAATAGCCTACAGGTAGTCCTAGAGTCCATCCACAGCAGAGCCAGCTTTCCCTTCCAGGCTGTCTGATGACGCCAGCCAGGCTGACCTCTGGCATGCCACCAAAGCTCACTACTGCTTTTCCTTATGTTGACATTTCTGCCACCATTTCGTGCAGAAATGGTCATCATAATAGCTTTCTGCTTTGAATAACAATGCTTGCATCTTTAGCTCCTGTGAAACAGTGGGCTTATTGTAGTGGATTTTCTCTTAAAGCCTTTATTGATCTGTTTAGTGACTTCTCGTTTATACTTAGGTCTTACTGCTACTTTATGCCCATCTAAATAGGAATATATACTACTGTAAGGAAAAATTAGGAGCCCTGCCATGGAGCCAAGTATCAAAAACAAGCAAACAAACAACAACAACAACGAAACAAAAATTGTGACTTAGCAGGAGAATAAGGGGCTTGTCTTTTGTTTATTGACTTATTGATTGGAACAATAGGAGCATAGGTTATTAAATATATTTTAAGCTCTACACACGTACACATATGCATGGGTATATGTGCATGTGCACACGCACGCACACACACACACACACACACGCACACGTGCACGGAGGCAATTTACAAGTGACCTGTAAGACTCAGCTCCTCAAATATAAAATGGGGAAAATAATTATTACTTTGAAGGCATTCGTGAGGATGAAGCAATATAATAGATATGAGGCAATTAACACAGTGTTTGGCACCAAATAATTATGATTTATTGGACCCTAAATATATGACAGCCGCTAGGCGCAGCCATTCACAGGCGTTACCAAATCACATCCTATGTGTCAGAAACCCTCATTAACTTGATGAGGATTATTATTGATGGAGGTTTCTAATAGCTGGACATTTAGTCATGACTTTCCCCCACTTTCTCCAGATAGTTTAAAGTCCACGGGCACACTGAATTTGGATGTAACTAATTTGTTAGAGTTATGCACTTCAGAATAGGGTTTTATGGGCAGTATTGATTGAAAGGGCTGCAATCTAAAACCTGAACATAGAAAAAAAAAATGACAGGACAATGATATCAGTGAATTACCAGTCCTGAGAGCCAGCGAGAGAGCACCCTGCGGGGTCTTCTTTTTGGACCAGCCATGTCTGTCTGTCATAATACCCTGGAGATGCACGTTCCGCCATCCTATTTTCTGTGTTAGCTTTCATAGATTTCTGCCATCTCTTAGAAGACAGGAGATGGAGAAAACTGGGCAAAATTAAGTTTCCCACTAGGGGGCAAAAAGGTACTATGTGGATGTGCTGCTTCTCTGTGTAGTAGAATGATGAAGGAGAAAAAAAATTGCATCAGTGTAAGCTGCTCTGGCATGAAAAAAAAATACACATAAATGCCTGTGTTAGTATATATACATTTTCCTGAAGATTTTTTTGCCTTGGGAGAGAAATTGACTTATAATGACTATAAATCAGAAAGCATAAGAAAGATAGAATTGTTGAGGTAAGTCAGATTAGGGAATTTAAAAACATGTAAATGTTTAACATTATCTTCACTGGAGACAGAGTAGGAAAGTCCAAACTGCTACTTTGAGAGCATGTCTGGCTGGCTTCAGCCGGCTGGAATGTCTCCCAAGTCTCCTGTTATTCGATTTGGTAACTGAACATGATTCCGGAAGTGGGGAGACACGAGGTACCTGTGTAATTGTTTTAAACTGTTTCAGCATTCCTCAGATTTCTAGCATTCCTTGTGCTTCTTTCTTGTCTTGATAACTTTTATTTTGTCGCCCTTGGGCCATGAGCAGAGCTGATGTGCACGCACAGGCATTTCCTAGGTGTTTTAATTCTCTACCCAGCGTAGAAAGGCAGTGATCTGGGCCAGAGAAATTCTTAGTCTTCATGGAGACCAGGGAAGGCTGGAGACTCCTTCCCCCATGAAAATGCCAGCAAAGGTAGGAGGAGCCGAGTGTGGGATGCAGGGTCTTTCTCAACTTTCATTCTTACACTTGAATGAGAACTTGATTGGGCATTGAGAGGTGAGCTCAGTTCACTGTTTCTGTCCTCAATTTCCCATTTGTTAAATGAAAGCAATAATACAACTTCATCCAGAGTGATGGACTGGAGATTAAATGAGATGATAACAAAACGAATTTTTAATACACACACACACACACACACACACACACACACACACATATGTGTATACACACACATGCCTGTGTTTGTGCCAGTCAGTAGAACAATTGCAATTTATACATGTAATGAAGATCCATGTTAATGAATTTTAAACAAGAAATTGATCTTCTAATACAGCCCGCCCCCCTTTCCTCTAGCACAATGGTTCTCAACCTTCCTAATGCCAAGATCTGTTTTTACAGTTCCTTATGTTGTGGTGATCTCCAACCTAAAATTATTTTTGTTGCTATTTCATAACTGTAATTTTGTTGCTGTTATGAGTTGTAATACAAGTATCTGATATGCAGGATATCTGATATTTGATTCCTGTGAAAGGATCTTTTGACGGCCAGGTTGAGAATCACTGTTACTAGAATACAACCCTGGGTCTGCAGAGGTGGTTTGCTTATTTACTTGGCTTATGTTTATTGATCTGTGTGCTCACTCAATAATCTCAGGAAGTCTGAATTTCAGTGTAACAGGCAGACACTGAACAAATAAGTGAGTCAAGAATAACATTAGCAGGTAATCCATGATTCCCATTTGAGCTATGGAATATGAACATCACAACAGAGAGAGGCAACTGGCCTTAATGCTCCAGAGTGGTGTTTGTGGAGAGGTCATACATTTCATGAGGATTTAGTGTGATTTGACTACACTTTATGTCTACTGGTGGAGATTACAGACAGACGTGAATCCTCTTCCCTAAGGCATCGTATCTGATAGCTTGATAGTTCGTTCTACAAATAAAACAGCGAAGGCGACAGGATCAGAGGGATGCAACAGAGGTTGTGGGATATTTTGCAAAAGCCTCCCTGGGATAAATCAGTTAACACACACATGCACGCATGCACGCATGCACAGAATGAGATTGAGACACCCAAGCAGCAGGGTTGGAAATCCCAGGCAAAAAGCCCTAACATTACCTATGTAGGTACGGACAGGTTTTAGGGATATGGCGGCATATCAGAGGGTTCCTAGCACCTGTGGTGATGACTTTGTTTATTCAATGCGTGGAAACTCATCAGCTTTAAGCCGAGGAGTAGTGCACTTTAACCTGTGTCATGAGCCAGTATCTCTGATCACTGAGAGAAAAGGGTCCAATGAGAAGCAAGGAAAGACAGCTTGGGCAGGAGGCTACTGCAATGGGCAAAGTGACCGTGGGTGCACGGGCAGGGGCAGTCGGAGTGACAAAATGAGCGAGACCTGAGCTTTCATCCAAACAGGTTCCTTGTGGGAGTGAGTGAGGGGAAGCAAACAGTTGAGGATGGTTGTCAAACTCTGGCCTCATGACCCAGACGAGTGATGAAGATGCCCACGGGGTAGCAAAGCAAGACAATAGTGTGGTAAACGCTAGACCAGCCACATCGGTCATTCAAGGCACGGAAGCCACTAATGCCAAGAGTAATACACAACACGGCTCTCAAGGCTGTTACAAAAATGGTAGAATGAGTGGCCTGCGCTGCCACATGGGACCATGGTGACATTACGGCCAGGGCTGCTGCAGAGGCTCATGTTTGGGTCTATGGTCCTACTGCCGCTGGGGTCTGTGTTGATGTCCGTGGCCTATGCTGCCACCAAAGTCCCAATGTCCTTGAGTGACCAGCTCAGCTATCACCCAGACACGTATCCAGGCCTTGGGTTGGGCCACCCTAACATCAACCTTATCAAGGACCTGCTGGAGCTCATGAAGTGACTGGTCCTGTGGAACGATGGATCTCTATGATTTAGAGCAATATCAGGATCTCTGAGAAGAGTTTCACCAGGGATCCGGTGATGATGGCGTGCCAGGGGCCTTGGTCCAGACCAATGACGCATTGCAATGAATATTTGCAGGTGAGTCTGACCGGACAAAAGGGTGTACACTTCACAACACACCACAGCTCCCAATGCCACTAGGAGGTGGGAAAGACAGAGGTCGTTTTTTGTTTGTTTTTTTTAAATTAATTTGGGGGGGTTGGACAGGTGCTACAAAGGTGAGGGGCAGATATAGAGGGACAGGGAGGGGAGTGGGATTGGGGTGCATGATGTGAAACTCCAAAAGACTCAATAAAATATTTGTTGTAAAAGACTAAAAAAGAAGAAAGAAAACGGTAGATTGTAAAACCCAGATCCAATCATTGCCATTTCCCAAAAGCTTCCACTCCTCCTTGTCTTCGAGAAAAATGCCCAATGCACACTGCCTCCTGTCTCTGTTTTGGCATATTGCACATTAAACTTTCCACTTTAAATTTATCTATGTGGACGGTGAGCCTTTTGTGGGGGATGGATAATTTACAGTTCAGTCATGAATCCACATTACCACGATCACAGCTGGTGCTCAAAAATGAATGAGCAAATAACTGAGCATCTGCCATGAGTAAAGTGTCAAGAAGTTCACATCTCAGATCTTCTCTATGTGACCATCTTTGGTCTTGGTCCTATAGTTATGAGACATTTGAAAGAGAGTACTTATTAAGTGATCACCTGAGACGTGGAGACCTTCCTGAAAATCCAGGTGTTAGGGTTCTGAAGACCCCACGGGTTGGCTTTTAAAGTAAGCGGCCTTATGTTTCAGAAGACTGTAGTTACATGATTCATTAACTCAAGCCTCGCCCTTATTCAGAGTTCTTCTGTAGGAAATGTTGGTACAGAGCAGGCTTTGTCTGGGTTGCTGCAGTTCTGGACATTTCTCTAGAGCCAGTTTTCTCTTGAGACCTATAATGGCTCCCTCTTTTATGGCCTCTCTCTCTCTCTCTCTCTCTCTCTCTCTGTCTCTCTCTCTCTCTCTCTCTCTCTCTCTCATCTATTCCTCCCCTGAACTTTTTAATGAAATTATTCTATGTAATTCCTCTTTCCCAATGTGTCCTTCTTTTGGACCCATGCTGTATTCTGACATCAGGGCAGGGCACGCTTAATAATGACTCAAGAAGCATTTCACTCCCGCCATCTGATCATAGCTCTGCTATGCTCATTCAATATTTTAAGCGTTGAGTTTGTGAAGGCTCATAGCTGTCACTGAGGAAAGAATTTATAATGCATCCCTGGTGTGGAATTCAAATATAGTACTTAGCACATAGATAAAATATGGAATCTCAAATCATGCAGAGTGACTTTGTGTCTTAAGATATGCACCCGGCTCAATCAGTTGATTAAACATTATCTATAACAGATGGCAGCTGACAGAAATAACTTCTTTCCAGAATGCCTTCGATTCTCTAGATTTAAAGTTTCTGAGGAAAAATGTAGAATTTTCCTTAATTACTGTTTAACTACACAGTAATAATAATCCAGAGAACAGTCATCTTTAGGGGTGGGAGAAGCACCCTGGTGATCTGAATTTATGCCAATGCTGTTTGGGTTGTGTGCTTTCTTTTCTTCATCACTTTTAGCGCCTTATATCTTATTACGGGGGATCAGAAAAGCACATGAGAATCCACGTGACCATGGCACTTATTACAAAGGAAAGCGTTTAACTTGGCTGGCTTGCAGTTCAGAGGTTTAGTCTATTATCGTCGTGGTGAGACATGGCGGCCTGCAGGCAGACAACACTGGAGAACGATCTGAGAGTCCTACATCTGATCCACAGGAAACAGGAAGTGAACTGTGTTCTACACTGAGTGTAGCTTGAGCCAATGAGACTTCGAAGTCCTCTACCACAGTGACATACTTTCTCTAGCAAGGTCACACCTACTCAAACAAAGCCACACCCCCTAACAGTGGCACTCCCTTTGAGGCTATTTTCTTTCAGAGCACCATAAAGCAATAATAGTGAAAGCATTTTATAGGCCTGCATGTTACTCATTGGAGTAGATGTCATTACCGTCTTGCAGTGCCGTGAGGGCTGATCAAGCAGGATTTCACACACATCACCTGTACCTTGATTCCACAGAATGTCCCTCTGCTCTTCCTGTGAGAAGCACCCACTCCTGTATATCCCTTTACTCCAAAACCCACTATAGAGCTCTGTTCCTCCAAGAGTTCTGCACAAGCCCCCTCCTCCCAGGAGTGAATTCTGTTTTCTCAGAAGTTATATGATGTGTGCTAAAATGTAAGTGTCCGATAATTTAAAAAAGGGCCTTTAAAAAGGAGGTGAAGTCTTCAGAGCCAGAGGAGCCTCAAGAGACCACAAACCTTCAGCCTTGGCTCCAGGAGTAATACATTTCCATTGCTTAAGCTGACCAGTCTATGGAGTTTGGTTTGGGCAGCCCAGAAAACAAAAGCACAAATCTTTAGTATTAGCAAGCAGTTTCTTCATGGGGACTTCAAAGGTTTTGTGCTTCTTTATATATGGAGCAATTTTATACACATCATAAATATTTTAATATGATGAAGCCATACAACCAGATGGAGAGTAAAGACACAGCTTCAACACTTATGTTTATGGGAGTAGTTAGAATGTATGTTCCACACATAAATCTTTCTTAAATTAGATGTTTTGAAAAAAAAAAAATCTGTTCTTCCAGTCAGTCTTCTGGAAGTTTTGCCTAACAATGCCAGACCATTCCACATGGATTCTCTAGCTTAGCCCTGTGATAGGTAAGGCAGTAATTAAATCCATTGATCCAAGGAGCTTAAACAGTGTAAGATTTATAAGCAGAGTGATTTAATCGCCGAGAAGTTGCTTGAAACTGGACTAAAGGTTTCCCATTCTAACTTTAGTTTGTCTTTCCATCACCCCTACCCAGGGCAATGGAGTTCTGAAGAAAATGTCCGGGAGCCACTAGTGGTTTTGGTCTTAGATTTCAAAAATGGTTCTGTTCCATGCATTTGAGTTCAGGTATTCCTCAATTGATTCATTTCTCTCAATTTTGTAATAACCTATTATGTAAAGGTACCAGGCAAATGGTACTTCACATGGAGGCTCAGCTTTCTGCTTTACCAAGTATAAAATTTTTTCCAGGTGCATCCTTCACAGGATTCTTTTGGAGATTGCAATGTGACATAATTACATTAATTCAGAAAGAGAGCTTATTCGTTTACACAGTGATGGTCCTTTGCAGCGAAAAAGTGACTTTTGTGTTACCAGTTCTACACTGAGAACAGAGGTGGTAATGGCACAACCCTTTCCTTTTGTACATGGTAGCCAAGCTAGAGGGTGACATTTGTGCTGGTCTCTAGACCATTAGGCAAAAGTAAGTACTGCATTCCTGAAGCGAGGTCATGTGGAGAGAGGCTGTCTTCCTCAAGGCTCTTCATAATTCTATATCTCAGAGACTCACACTGGTCAAACGGGCAAACAAAATTCCTAGATATGTGTTAATGCAAATTACAAATTACAGATAGAAATCAAGATTAGTAATTCCCCCCTAGGGTGAACATGGTATAGACAAAATCCTAGAACTTGTGTCTATATTTTTATATTTAATAATTAGATATCTTAAGTTTTATAATATATGTGAGATGTAAATATCTATAAAATAAGTGAATACATATTTCCATTTGGTGATTGATAGTCATGATGTAGTCATATAAGAATTTTTAATCCTTAAATATAGAGCCCAGTGGTATTGCAGAGAAAAACTTTGTCTGGGGATATGTTTCTGGGTCTAGTATTTTCTTTTATTAACTCTTAAGTACCTAGCTCATGGTCTGTGGTAAAGTAAAAATTATTTTATTTTCTACCCAGTGGAAGAAAACACTCCATGTTTGTGCCCTCTAAGTGATACAAATCATGTAATCAAGGTAGAACACTTGGTAAATCCAAAGCTTCCTGTTTGCATTTGGCCCTGAGCACTATTTTAAGTGCTTACCTCACCCTCACACCCACCCACATTGGTAAACTTAATGTCTCCTTTCCCTGTGTCCCCTCACTATGATACACTACACAGTGAGGAATGAGGTCAGCTCTTCAGAGGTAAGAATGATCTACACAAGGAACTGGAAAGTATCAGGGTAACAAAATCCACTTAAATCTTGGGGCGTGGAGGTGGTGCAGTGGAACAGAGCACTTGCTACTCTTGCAGAGGACCCAGGTTCTGCTTCCAGCACCCTTGTTTGGCTAACAACTCCAGTTCCAGGTTATGTGGAAACTTCTTTGGGTCTCCCTGGGCACTGCACACGCATACACACACATCCATACCTGCAGACAAATACACATATAAATAAAATTAATCTTGGATGGCATTTAAGGTAGTCATCAATCTCATTATTGGGGAAGGGCACTTAAGTAGCCTCTCCAGTATTGCTTAGATTGTTAGTTAGGGTCATCCTTGTGGATCTCTGGACATTTCCCTAGTGCCATATTTCTCTTAAAACTAATAATAGCTCTCACTATTATGGTATCTCTTTCCTTGCTCTCCTCTACTCTTCCCCAACTCAATCTTCCTGCTCCCTCATGCCCTCTCCCCTCCTTTTCCTCCTAATTCCCTCTCCTCCTTCCCCATGCTCCCAATTTGCTTGGGAGGTCTTGTCCCTTTCCCCTTCTCTGGGAGACCATTTATGTCTCTTTCGGGGTCCTCTTTGTTTCCTAACCCAGTTGCAGAGAGGAAAGAGTGATGAGCAATGGGATCAAGTCCAGGCTGGAGAAACCCACAGAAACTGACCTGAACAAGGGGGAGCTCATGATAGCTTGGAAACCAACATAGGACTGACCCAGATTCCTTGAACATGGGTGTCAGTTAGGAGGTCTATGGAGCATCTGGTAATGGATCAGTATTTATCCCTGGTATACGAATGGACATTGGGAGCCCATTCCACATAGAGGGATACTCTCTCAGCCTAGACACATGGGGGAGGGCCTGGGCCCTGCTCCAAATGATATGACAGAGTTTGAAGACTCCCCATGGAAGGCCTCCCTGGGGAGCAGAAAGGGGATGGGATGAGGGTTGGTGGGGGAACAGGGGAGGCCAGGAGGGTGGGGAAACTGGGATTGACATGTAAAACAAGCTTGTTTCAAATTTAAATTAAAAAATAGTTAAGAACAAAAAATTAATCTTAACATAGATCCTAGCTGAAAGTAAAATGCACATTCATTGTGTACTATACTTGATTGTTTTCTTTTAAAGACAACGTGTGTAAACCCATTCCAGGTCATGTTGGACATTCTTCCCACCTGGCTCTGTCTTCTAAGAGCTGGGATCTGGGGTCATTGGCATGTGCCATTATGCCCAGCCTCATAATCAGTTTTAGAGATTCTAAATTCCCAAAGTACTCTACTATAGCTAAAGCTCACCTTAATTTTGCAAACCTGTTTTTTAAAGTGTAAAATACACCCAATTTAGGTACTTTTAAAGGTGAGTTTTAAGCAGAACCTCAAAGTTATTATTTCAGTTATATTTTTGATGTTTGGGGAATATGAACTTGTTTTCTAAGCACGTATTTATGTTTCTAAACCTCAAGAGTAGATCATCTTAAGCCATATAACATATTAATGCCTTTTTGGGAATAGGGATTCATTTTCTACTTATGAAACGGGAGATGGAAGTCTTTTTACTGGCGATATGTACATATGGGACTTTGGTTGTTTTAGGTCTAAGGTTGAAAGTAGGGCAGTACCTGGTTACCTGTCCAAATAATACAGACATATAAAATGGTTTTATAGATACTACCGGGAAAAAAAATTGTCCTGATGAGATTGTTGGATTAGATCTAAAAATAATGTCGTATGGGGCAAACACAGGAAACCTTGCATTTATGTTCGGCACAGAAAGAAATTAGTTGCATCCTTCCTAGACAAAATTCTCCAAGCTACCATGTCAAATGACCAAGCCAAAACCTTTCATTTAACAGGCTAAAAGAAGGAAAGCTATATTTTTAAGTATTTGAGATCTGGGCCCAGGAAAATAGTAATGCGATCAAGAGATCAACCAACCAACTTCTACTTGGATCAACCAAAGGATATTTCAGTAGATAGCAGTTGTGTTATAGGCTAGTCTTTCAGTTAATTGCCCCAAACAAAATAACTAAGTAATTAGGATCAAGACCAATAGCTATGCCTTTGTTTTACAAGTATGTCTGACCGAATTTATCTTCTTGGCTGAATTTTTGAGGAAGGGTCTTATTCTGTATCCCTGGCTGGTCTGGAACTTGTTATATAGAACAGAATGGCCTTGAACTTATGGAAATCCTCTTGCCTCTGCCTCCCAAGCACTGGGATTTCAAGTGGGCACCACCGTGTTCATGTTTTGTGTTGAATTCGATGACAGATGATGGACTATTGATCTCTGGACTGCAAAGGGCAGAAAGATGGGAGGAGAAAGGGACAATTTCCCAGCACCTCAGCATGCTGCAGCTCATTTATGCCCTCCAGTCCATGTTGACTGCTCTCTTGATTGACAGGAGTAGGAAGCACTGGGTGGTTGATAAAAAAATCTATCTGTAGGAAGACGAAATCATGCTGGTGAAAAGGGGCGACACAGATCATGTTCTGAAGTGTGTTTTGACAGATGCTGCTCCGGGACCATGAATTACACTGAAGGACTACAGTGTCAACCTGATCACATGGGGCTTTTATGCACATCTCAGTTTCAACAACAACAACCCTCTTCTCCTTGTGTTAAGGGTGATTTTAGACAGATGTTGTAAAAGCACATTTTACCCCTCATTGTGGTGCAGTCATTTTCACAATGCAGGGTCTCTGTAAACTGCCCTTGCATCTAAACCATTTCCTGTGAAAGAAATTTTCTTTATTTTAAGAACATTAGTGGTGTGTGTGTGTGTGTGTGTGTGTGTGTGTGCGTGCGTTTAGCTACGTGCATATGAGTGCCATGCTCACAGAGACAAAAAGAACCTACTGGGGTTGTAGGCATTTGTACCATATTGGACACAGTTGGCAACAATTGATTGTGTATCCCCTACAGGAGCAGTGCATAACTTTAACTGCTGAACAATCTCTCTAGCCCCAAAATGATATTCTTAGAGATTTTGCTTTATGCCTCAAATCTTAAAATCTTCCACATGTTGCCATTTCACACTGTCTTTGCTTGCCTGTTATTGTCATCACCAACTTGAACCAATGGCCTTGCAGGACATATGAGAGGGTCAGATAGCAATCGGAGAGTAGAGTTGGAGTTTAGAGCTAAAAATTTTGGTGGGAACGGAGTCTTTCCTTACCCATCTAATCTGCGTCAGGACTTCAGAGGTTGGAAAATGCTGGGATATGGTTACATGTTTCCCAGGTAGGAAGGCTAAGTGTTTTCTCAGAGATGCTAAATGCATCTGGATTTCTCTTTTCTGGATGATTTGGGATACAGAATGATTGGTTCAGACTGAACTGTCCAAACCCCAAGTTTAGGACCTACATCAAGTAGGGTTGTTACTTGTCTGCTAAAAAGTAAAATGAGATAGTATATAGACTGGAGGATTTGTGTGCTATGGAAATGTACAGCAAGGAAGGGGGCAGGCCACAAAGACTAAGTGGCTTGTGAACAGGTTTGCATAAATATGGTAAATGTAGTTTTAACATCCTACTTGATTGAAGAGACCAGCCTTGACAGATAACATCATAGTCTTCAGAAGATGCTAACTAAGTATGACATCAAAACCCCTTGATGCCCACCCCCAAGCCCATTATATTGACAACGGATGCCTCAAATCCAACCATTGGTCTTGGGGAATTACCTAGTAACTTTCTGCCAACAGTGAGACATGTGCTTTAAGATGTGATTGAAGGTTCACACGGCTGATACTACACTCAGGCCCCCGCCACACATCCTGGGTCCTGAAATGTAGTGCTGGATGTCCTGGCAGCACCTGGTCTGAGTTCTCCTTTGAGCTTCTTGTGTTACAACTTGTGCCCAGCTTGCTGTACTTCACAATCCAGGAAGATAGTGGCTAGACCCAGGCTGTGGACTACACTGTACCAGAAACAGAGCCTCCCAAAAGGGGTCAGTGTTCAGCCATAGTTTGTAAAAGCTGTGTTTCTTAGATCCCTTTTGAGAGGAGGTTTGGACAGAGGATACATCAGAGACGTGTGTCTCACAGGGGTACTAATGGCCCCACACAGGCTTCTTTGCAGGCCTCCTAGGGAAGGGAAGGATGTGTGAATGAAACAGGTTGGTGGGAAAACCCAACTTATATCTGTTTCACCAAGTTTGACCAAATCAAGACCTTCTACTTGAGGTGAGGCTGGCAGTCATGCCTCACACAGTGCAGTGGCTATGAGAAGACACCAGTTCAAATCCTCTTTTTATTAATACCAGCTATGAGACTCTCCCTGGGGAGGATAATGAAACAAAGCTTGTATACCTTGTAAGATTCAACCAAGTTTAAAAATGAAAGTGTTCAAATCAGTAAATGATAAATTAAGTCCCGTGAGAATATAACAACAGGATTACCACTGCTATTAGAAGCATTCTCAACTAATATGTATTCCCCAGCATGTGAGCAGTGAATAAGATGTTTTCTGCCTCTAAAACTAATTATATGAGTATCATTATGTGGACATATGCTCCAAGCTACCTCTCATTTGCACACATACACACCCCACTCATAAGAAATTCTTTGAAAATTCTAATTTTAAGAAGTGGCAAAATTTCAGCAACCACCAGGAGTTATGCTGTACATTTTAATTTCTGTTACAGTGCAAACAAACCTCACCAAGATGATAGCAAAGAAATGCTCAGTCGGGTGTTATTTTAAGTCATCATACATAACTGATCAATGCCAGGAGCTGCCAGCATCATTAACTCGGGTCCTTGGTCAGCACCAGGGAAAGTGAGCAGGCGATTGCAAAAAATTGAAAACTAGTAGTTTGATTCCAAGGCAGATTCTGAGAACAGCTGGGGTCTTGAATGGAGGGCAATCTTGGGTTATGTATTTGAACAAATGACACCCCCATGAGCAACAGTTTCGTAAATCACTCCTAAAGACTGCAGTGGGATCTATGGAAATCGCCCTGGTTCTAACTCAGCCTTGGGCTATTGGAGTTAGGAGATTCTGAGCTGTCCTCTACTCATTATCAAATCACACTGTATTCGGTCCTCTGCTCTATATACTGTTTGAGCTGTGATAGACAAGAGCAAAGCAGGATGGTTTTGAGTTTCTGTAGAGGCTGAGATCTCTGAGGAGAAAAATATGTCTGTTCACTTAAGGCAATGCCCACCTCAGTTTCCCTGTTAGTACTTTTCTCATTAGGAACATTACTATCCGAGAAAAGAGATACCATACTAGAGGGAGCCATTACAGGTTTAAAGACAAATCTGGCACTAGGGAAATGTCCAGAGACCTACAAGGATGACCCCAACTAACAATCTAAGCAACAGTGGAGAGGCTACCTTAAATGCCATTCCCTGATAATGAGATTGATGACTACCTTATATGTCATCTTAGAGTCTTCATCCAGTAGGTAACAGAAACAGAGGCAGGCACCCACAGCAAATCATGTTGCCAAACTCCTGGAATCCAGTTGCAGAGAGGGAGAAATGATGAGCAAAGGGGTCAAGACCAGGCTGGAGAAACTGCTGACCTGAACAAGCGGGACCCCAGACTGATAGCTTGGAAACCAACATAGGACTGACCCAGACACCCTGAATGTGGGACTCAGTTAGGAGGCCTGGGAAGTCTATGGGACCTCTGACAGCGGAACCAGGATGTATCCCTGGTGCACAAACAGACTTTGGGAGCACGTTCCCCATGGAGGGATACTCCCTTAGCCTAGACACATGGAGGGGGGCCTAGGCCTTCCCCAAATGACTTGACAGATTTTGATGATTCCTGGGGAGTTGGTGGGGGACAGGATAGGGCTGTCATTGGGGGGCATGGGAGAATGGGAGGGAGAGGGAACTGGGATTGGTATTTAAAATAAAAAAGAAATATTGCTATCCTTATGCTGTGACCTGCAGACTGAAGGAAACCAGGAAGTGGATGCTTTACCTCTTCAAACGTGGATTTAGCTTGATCGAGTCAGGCTCCATGGTCTCAGTGCTTGCATGCTGCCTCTTGCTAAGAATTTAGGCTACTGTTTGATTATAGAGGGTAGACATTAGCTCTTCATCATCGCTGATGTACTTCCTGTGCTGCGCTTAGTGGCCAGGAAGTGATGTCACAACATAGGGATAGCATGAACTTTATTCTTGGACACATTGCCGGCATGAATCTCCCATAGTTCCTCTGTTAATGGTATTGTGGTGTTTGTGAAGGTCCTTACCTTCCTACAATTTAGGCTCTGTGTCTTCAAAAGTGGTACCAGTGGCCACACCGTTGCCATATTCGGATGAGAGCTGCCTTCCAAACAGATCACTGTCGCTCCTACAGCTTACCCTTCACCTCCCCAAGATTGTCCCTTACTGCTTGAGTGCTTAACGGTTTGCTATGCCACGCATGCATGATCACTGGTTAAGTACTCTGCATTACCAATCGCCTTCTTCCGAGCACTGATAACTAGCTGTTTTAAACTAGATCCCCAACAATGTTTCATGTCTACTTGGATGTCAGTTCATGTCCCAGTTCTTTCTCCATTCACATCATCTGGTGTCTTCCTTTGGGCTTTACTCGTTTTCTCAAATTGCTTCATGATCACCCTGGGCTATCTGGCTATAGTCTCAACATCTCACAAAATCAACCACATCATCATAACCAATGAGTTGTTTACCTCATCCCCGAATTATCCATTGTAGAAGTGTCACAAAATAACATATGGCGGCCATCAGTATTATCTGTTGTCTTTTGTTATCTCCATTGTCCATCAAAGAATGCAGGAAGCCTGGGAATCCTTTACAACTTAGAATATAATTTTAATTATATGTTTTAAAAAGATTTATATTATTATTATTATTATTAGTAGTAGTAGTAGTTGTGTGTGTGTGTGTGTGTGTGTATGTGTGTGTGTGTGTTATATGGGAGCAGTGAATGCCATAAATGTACAGGTGTTGGCAGTGGACAGAAGAGTGTGTCCAATCCCTTAAATATAGTTATGTAGTTGTGAGCCATGTGACATGGGTGGTAGGAATTGAACTCAAGCCACCTGCCAGAGAAGGATGAGCCCTTAACTGCTGAGCCTTCTCTTCAGCTCTCCTTCATATGAAATTTCAGAATTAAAAATGTTCACCCACAAATGGATCTCTTTACACAGACTAAGTTCTTTATGAGCAGGGTTAAACTATTTGCTTTCAATATGTCCTGGTTGGCAGGATAATAAGTGCCAGCCTGATTAGGTAAGGAGTAGAATATGAGATATGGAAAATGAAGCTGGAAACAAACAGCCTGGACAGGACTTCAGAGGCCCAAAAGGGCTTGAGTCACCTGCAGAAGGCACCTCCTTAGCAGACAGCTAGGCTTAAGATCACAGGGTGTGTAACAGCCTGTTTTAGGATCTGTCACTCTGTGTGATCATCGGTAAATTTCTAAAGCTTCGAAAGAAAAGTAGAAAATAGCCAACCAAGGTTTGTGGCACACGCCTGTAAATCTCAGCATGGAGGAAATACAGATAGGAGGACATAGGTTCAAATCCAGTGTGAAGGATTGAGTGAGACTTTGTCTTGAAGGATGAAGGGCCAGGGATGGAGCTCCACAGGACAGTACTTGCCTAGCATGCACATGCCCTTGGACACATCCCCAGCACCAAGACATAGATCTGACACTAAGCAGGGTGGTTATTTAGAGATGAGTGAGGTTGTCTTAGAGATTAAAATGAGCTGGTAGTATGCAAAATATCTCGTGCATTATCAAAAATACTTTGTACATTAGATATCAGTTTTTTTTCATATTGATAGTAATCAGTTATTTTATCAGCAATACTGTTAATAAATGAAGCAGACATCTACCCTAGTTTCACAGTGTGTGAAAAAAATGGCATGAAAACCTCATCTGGACAAGGGCTGGTTTCACTGTACGCAAGGATCGTGCACGAAAGGACTTTGGGAGCACATTCCCCATGGAGGGACACTCCCTTAATCTAGAGGCAGGAGGGAGGGCCTAGTCCCTACTCCAAATGACTTGATAGATTTTGATGATCGCTCTTGAAAGGCATCACCCTCCCTGTGGAGTGGCGGGTGGTGGTGGTGGGTGGGATGCGAGGGGTCCGGGGGTGGGGGGCATGGGAGGGTGGGAGAGAAGGAGGGAGAAGGAACTGGGATCCATATGTAAAATAAGAAAAAATTAAAAAAAAAGAAAACAAACAAAAAGAAGTAGAAAAGCAAAAAAAAAAAAAAAAATGTTTTCTGATACAGACGGATGATTGCAAGAGGAGGAATCACTTTTCCATTTGCTGAAAATACAGGATGCCAAGTCACTCCACCCTCACTCCATTAGAACACCTGGGCTATAGGTCCAGGAGTTTATGTTGTTCTAAGATACAGTCATTTGTATGCAAGCTAAGGTTTGACAATGAGTGATCAGGGAGGCATTCAAATGAACATTTGATAATTAATTCCAACCAGATTCCTGTGCTCTCAGATGCATCCAGTTTCTGGCTCAGCCATTGGCAAAAGCAGACTGAAATGCTGTGCCAGCTCCCTTAGATGATTTTAATCAATTATGTAGTACTTCCTGGAAGACAAGCAGTTTCCTCCAGACACCACTGCAGTGTGCCGTGCAAGCATGCCCCGCACGCATTAGCCTATAACATCTGCACAGCTAATACAGCAGTTAATTGCTCACAGACATATTCTGCCTTCTATAGTGAGTGGAAACTCCAAGGCAAATCCACAAGCAGGATACAACCCTTATAGCACTGGGGAAGCTACTACTGGTTGTGAGGTGGGTTTTAAGGAGAGATTGGTTCCTGACATTGTGAGTCAGGATGTAGTTTTGAAAATTTTCACCACATTAGGCAACGTTTCTTCTTGAGACTGGTTTCCTATTCATTCTTCCTTATCGTTATTGTGTGTGTGTGTGTGTGTGTGTGTGTGTGATTTATTTCGCAGTGAATTTTAAGAGGACACAAACGGTATCCCGCTTCTATATAAGTCTTATGTGAAGAATAACTCATTAGGTGGCTGGTAATGCCACGTCTACAGGAAGAACAGAAACACTCATAATGGTGAAAAAAAGTCACCACTCAGGAAGTCTTCCCGGGTAGAATGGAAAGTAGAATAGAGATCTAAGCCAGATTTGTTCCCTGGAAAATATATTTTCGAAGACAATGGCAGCTTTGCAGTGTGCCTGTCTTAATTATCAGATTTGCATTCTAGGGTATGTTTGCTGCTGTGGTAAGTTTGGTTGGGTTTCGAGCAGAATAATCAGTTCTGCACTGCATTTCAAGGAGTCAGGAAGAAACAAATCACAAGACAATAACATCCATCAAGGTTGCACTTATATTATGATTTTTCTTTGTGATTGGCAATTTTGTATATGTATCCAATAAAACAAGATGAAATATCATTTCCACCTCCCATCTCCCCAACTTCCCCTGTGTACCCACAACATGTTCCCCTCCCAACTTCATGTTGGTTGCTGCTGCTGCTCTCCCCCCACCTTCTCCTCCTCCATTTCTTTTCCTCCTCTTCCTCATTCTCCTCCTTCTAAACAGTAAATCCGATATGCCTTTCTGTATGTACATGGATGCAGGGCATGCACTGGAGCATGGGAAACCTATCCGTGGGTTAAGTCCTTGAAAAAGGGTGTATATCTTTCCCCAAAAGTGGTCAGTTGCTGTAACAAGTACGGTTTTACCTCCCGTAAAGTGAACCCAGGACAGACCAGGCAATGACTTCACCAATGTCCAGTTTGGTGAAGTGGTAAGTTTCTGTTGGGGTTACTTACCGGGGCAGAAACGACTCATAAAGGCAGTCACATCAGCAAAAGGGCCACCCCAGCATAGGAGAAAACACTGTACCCCTGAAACTCCCTGCATGGCTTGCAAGTAGAATCCATTCTCGAAGTTGGGCTGGCCAGATTCCTCCCCCAGCGGTTGTTTATCCCTTCTCTAAAGAATCTCCCATGGTTCCACTTTCCCAGACATGTACCCTTTAGCTTTCCTCCCGAGTCTTATGAGCTTGCTGACCTGGCTGGGAAGGAATATTTCAGGGAAGAAGAAAATGCTATGCTATAAGGTCCTTTGCAGGCAACCTCAGGTATATGAGTTCATGAGTGTCACAGCTGTGTGGCATCCAGAACACAGTGTCGCACAGCATTCCTCCCTGTCTCCTGGGTCCTAGGAACATTGTTCCCTGAGCATTGGCCTTCAGAGAAAGGTTATAAAGATGCCCCATTTAAGCTGAGCACACATTGTCTGTCTCAGCTCTCTAACCAGATGGGCATCTCTCCATTGACTGATGGAAGCATTCCGACTGACCGAGCGTGCCTGACAACAGCCCAGATCTGAGCAAAATAATGATGGCATGTTCTACTGTAGGGCCTGTGACTTCCCAAGCCAATGATCTTTGATCCAAATTACACTACCAGGAATAGAATTTCCCATGTCTGTGCTGTTGTTCTTTCCAAACAATGAACACACTCCACATTAGCGTTAATACTTCATACCTTCTTCAAGAGTTAGAACCAATGTGTGGTACTGCTTCCTCCTCAGGATTGGTGATGCATTGGTCCATGAGGTGGGGCATGGGGAGCAGAAGCAGGAAAAACAGGGTTTGGATGACTATGGGTATGATGGAGACAACCCTCCGGGACATAACTTCAGTGAATCAGCTCAGAGTATAGGACATATATAGGATTGGGGAGCCTGGGAACAAACACTAATTTGCTTCTTGTGTGACAGCAGGGTCTATAGCAAAGCTCCTAGTACATATGTGCAACAAGGGAAAGGCTTCTATCAGGAAACTGTGCCGAGGGTGATGCTAAAGATAAACCAGGCATCCAGGCTTAGAGACAGCTTTTAGATAAGGTTAGTTCTCCAGGCCCAGGGATGTTCTCCAGAAAAGAGCAGGAAGTTTCAGTGGGGAGGGAGTCCTCATGTGGTTGAGCTTTGGAATAAGCTGCTAGGCCATGATAGCCAGCAACCCTGGACCAGCAAATACTTCCACTACCAAGGCTTGCAATTGCCAAGTGCCAAGTGAGTACCACAGTGTGCTATTGATTTCACTAACACACAGGGTTAATTAAGCACAACCTCTTCCTCAAGTCTTTTTGTCTAGAAACAGCCAGAAGTCAAGAGAGAATGTGGGGCAGAGGAGGGTAGGGACTGTGTATTGAAAAGCTTATCCAGACCAAGAAGGGGAGAGATGAACGCCAGGGTTCCTTAAGAGGGTCTCTAATCTCTTGCTTAAAGGTAAGAACTACAATGTGGGATTTTTAAAAACACATTTGTGCACTACATATTTGCTTAAAAAACCCATTTGTAACCCCAGGTCAAGGAAACCTTTTGTCTAAAACAGAGAGATTTTATTTTGGTCTCTGCAATCTTGAGCACTAGGTATCTGAGTGGTGATAAGATGCTCCGGGGGTTGGGTATTTATCTGAAATATAGTTCCCTCTCATTTTTAAAACCAAAGGTGCTTATCAAGGCAATTTCATCATAGCAGGCATAGTGGGTCCCCATAAATATCTTACAGGGCAATAATGTTCCATTGCAGTTTTATGCTTATGGATTTCTGCAATGGCTAATCAGAATTTTCTAAGTTCTGTTGTGTCGAAGGCAAAGCCAGTGTGCACACTTTTAAAGCTCCCCAGTGGGGAATGACTGGGACTGGGGTGCACATCTGCCATCCATTCCAGCACCCAGGAAGCTGAGCCAGAAGGACTGAGGGTCTCATGCCAACCCACATTTCATAGGAAGGCCTACTGCAAAATTATCCCAAACTAAGTCTCTCTCTCTCTCTCTCTCTCTCTCTCTCTCTCTCTCTCTCTCTCTCTCTCTCACATACACACACACACACACACACACACACACACACCAGCCAAACAAAGGGTGACACATATCAAAAGGCAAAACAGAATGTTCCAGAATGAAGCATGAACATTGACCTCTCAGCCTTGGGATAGACTCTGTAATGATGGAGACTGAAAATTTCAAGCACAGCATATAGGGCTGGAGGTTAAGAACACACACTGCCCTTGAAGAGGCGCTAAGTACCATTTCCAGCATCCACACTGGGTGACTTACAACCATCTAGAAAGTTAGTTCCAGGGCATATGACACCCCCTCCTGGCCTCTGTGTGACCTGCACTCATACATGCAAAACACCCTCTTCCCCACATACATGTACACTTTAAAAAAAAATCTCAGAAACTAAAATATCTAAGAAAACAGAGCACTCTAGAATAATTTCTAGTAAAATTAATATTTCCAACAGATATAGATTTTTTCCAAGAGTTTCTAAGTGTGTGTTAATGCACTGTTTGTGGGTGAAGGAAATCTATATATCCAAGGTCCTGGGCAATGAACACAGCATGCCCTGTCACATCTGGCACTCTTCTGTTAATGCTTTACAAATGGCTTGAGCTCAGTCCTTAAAAAAGAGCAGTTTTATAGTTTCTGTTACTGAAACACGGGAAACCATTTCCAAGGTGCCCTTAAGGCGTACAACCCAAACCTGCCTTTTTGGTTAGAACTCTTGCCATCATTGGGAGACTAGGTGTCCGTCCCTAACAGCAGTTCAGGGACAGGGAAAGTAAGGAGGAAGAGGAGGAGGCATGGATTGCCATCGCACACACAGAGAAAACAGTGATTGGGCGGTTAAGTCATGGGTCCAAAATGCAAAATTTAAGACTTCTCATTCTTGTTGTAAATAGTGGAAAGCAGAACTCGGAGAGGTGAACCGATGAAGGCTAATATGAAACTTATGAAGTGAAGGAGGCAGGGATTCGACTCAGGTGCTACAGCAGTTTCCCCCAAACCATAGCATCCCACGCAGCGCCACTACTGACTGCGCTTCTGGAGAGACACTGCTGCTCAGGCGTGTTTTGTGGTTCGTCTGAGTGTCTTCATTTATTTCACTAGAATCGCATTCACATATTCTAGGGACTCCCGATTTCATGTATTAAACGCATGCATGTCTACAGTGCCATGCTGGGTCTGGGTTGGTCTATTTGCAACCTCCAGGGAATTCGTGATTACATTGTGGAAAGCTAGAAACTTTTGGAAAGTAAGAATGAAGGGAGAAAGTACCGTCACACACCTTCCCAAGGCTTAGGGGCAAAGTAAGTAAGACCACTCCACTGCACAGACAGGCTGAGCGTATCTGCTATGCTGCATGGTATGCCCATAAAGTAAGCAAGTCGTTTTGTTACCTAAGTGAATTTTACAGAGTAATTACCGTATTAATCTTTTTTTTGCATTAGGCATCTCTTTGATGGCTCTCTATCCTCTCAGGAATATCTCAGAAAAATTCTCTTTTTGCACTCTGATGGGAAATACATGTACAGCGCTACACAATGGGAGACGCATATATAGTGGGATACTCTGATGAGAGTTATAGGCCCTGCACTACACTAAACGGGAGATACATGTGTGGTGATGGGGGCTAGATATACAGCACCACAATGGGAATGAAAGGCTTTACCTTTACCCATCAAAGCACTGGCTCTTTCAGAGTAGATATCAAAGCATCCTATGATCCCAATGAGGGAGGGACTCAGCATGTAAGGAACTTAGTTCCTGTAAATGAATCATGAAGTCATTTTGTATATATGTTTATGTATAAGCCTGCTGGCTTGGATCACTCAGCTTATATGATTAGACCTTGTTATCTGGTGACTACTGAGGCCATAATGAGGGGTAGGAGGGAGATGCCAGTTGCATTATTAAAGCAGTGAGGCCAATCACGCGGGCAAGCTGCACCATTCAGCAAATGTCTCCCTTCTGCCCCTGGGGATTTAACACTTCTCTACAGGTAGAGTGGGTTGAATGTCTTGGCATTAATGTGCAGGTTCTTTTAATAAGCTTCTTATTTTAGGATGGTTGAATTCTCTGGGCTCTTTCCTTAATCTCCGTCCTTCTTTTAGAATCAAGCCAATTATGATATTTGAAATGAGATCCCAGGCTTGTTTCAGAAATCTGAGGTGGCTGGAATCATCCACAGGTGTTTAAAATGTTTTCAATGTATTTTCTATAAGCACTATAAAGAATATATGATTCCGGACAGGCCGGGTGTAATTGTACTTTGTCTAACTTCCTCAATTCTCGACCTCATTGTTAAAAATTTTACCATATTTATGTGTTTATTTGATGTGCACATGTGTACACCTGGAGGTCAGAAGCTATCTTGTGGGAATCTTGCTGTATGGTTCTCTGGAATTGGATTCAGGTTTCCAGGCTTGGTTTGCAAACTCCTTTGTAAGAAGAGGTTCTTTATCCCTGCTGGTCCCATGGCCCTTGAGCCCCAAATAAACACACATATGCTATATTAATTATAAAACAGTTGGCCCGTGATTAGGGCTTCTTTTTTTGTGATTAGGGCTTCTTATTAGCTAGATATGTCCTAATTATTAACCCATTTCTATTAATGTAAGTATTTCCATGTGATCTTCTCTTACCAGAGAAGGGTCTGGCACATTCTATCTTACTGGTCTCTGCCTATGTTTCCCAGCATCCTCCTCATCTCCTAGCTCTGTCTATCTTCCTTCTCACTGGCTGAACAATGTTTTACTCATCAACCAATAAGAGAAACACATACAGAAGGACATCCCTCATGACTTTTTCCCACTGGACCACCTTACTGGCTCCCTTTACCTTAACTTGTACAATAGAGACTCTGTGAACCTAGAGATCATAGATTCAGGTATACTGATTGGAAGCAAGTCCTATGGACCCTCCCATCTCCACTTCCCAGCACTGGGGTTTGAGGTGTTTCCTACCATTCAGACCTTTTTACATGGTGCTGGGGATCCGCACACAGGTCATCAAGCTTAAACAAGAAGCATTTTAGCCACAGAGCTCTCCTCCCGGTCCCCTATGTGTATTATAACAGAACCTTTTATTCAGTACACCTATTGCGGGGGTGGGGGGAGGTCAATTTGCAAAATCCATCTGAATATTGGTCTGTCATCTGTGTATTTATTTTGATGCAGAATGAGAGGTCAATGACAGCTGTATGTGGAAGTTACTGTCCCTGGGTCATTAGCCAGTCCATGGGGATCATACCCCAAATGTTAAGAGCCCTTATTTCTGAGTGACAGTAACACTCTTGATGGAACAAGATCAGTCATAGACCTGCACCAATCTTGCCAGCCTGTCAAGCTTCTTACAAAGACAGCCTCCCTATGCCTGGCAGCGAGAATGCAAACCAGAATAAATCAGACTCACAATCTCATTCAGCAGCCTGATCGTTTTAATTGTTAAAATAGAAGTTTAATTTGCCATGCTTGGATAAAAATCCAATTCTGAGGAAGCATATGTATCAAGTGATCAATGAAGGATGAGGGAGAAAAGTTAATTGTAGATGATACTTGAATCCTGATGTGAGACAAAACTAGGCTTTCTCAATGTGGCTTATTTATATCTAGCTAGCTACAGATACATGCTGAAGGCTAGGCTGATCCAAAGCTTTCCCCAAGGCCTTAATGTATGGTGAAGGAACACAGCTGCTTGTCTAAACCAGGACCATGCTTGGCAGAGCCAGTAATAGCCTGGGGCCAGGGCCTTGGGAGCTTTTCCCCGAGGCCCTGATACATGGTGAAGGAACACAGTTCCTTTTCTGAAGCAGAGACATGCTTGGCAGAGCTGAGAATGGCCTTGGGGCCAGGGACTTGGGAGAGCTGTGGCTTCAGAGCCTGAGGACCCTACTCTTCCCACCACGCAGGACTACTGCTATCAGTGAAGGCCACTATGTGCTTGGTCTATAATGTTATTGGGGTACCTTATTCTCCCTGTATGCAACATTGCCTGATTAGCTTTCTACTGACTTAGTCCTACTTTTCCCCCCTAAAAACTGTATATAAGATGCTGTACTTCATAATAAACTTGCTTGGCCTCAGCCATAAGTTTATGCAAGATCTCCTGCCTCCAGCTTTATGTCTTCTTTATCTTCCGGTCTCCTGGTCTTCCCTCTTAGGACCCTGTCACCAAAGAATGGCCTGCTTGCTGGTCAAGGTCAAATACACATACTTAGATTTTTATTTTGTTTGAGAATTTCATGTATGCATAGAATGTATTTTGATAAAATCTAGTCCCCATTCTGTGCCCTTCGGTTTCTCCCCTATCTCCTCCCAGATGCATATGCTCTGTTTTTCACCCCCAGCCCCACCCCAGCCCATTTCATGTTGCTTGCAAACCTAATCTGACCTTTCCTCCCAGAAGCCATCAGATACTGGTAGCTCCTCAGCTAGGGGTGGAACTTCATAGCCCTTCCCCATCCATGTGTGATTTGGGCTGGCTTGATCTTGAGCATGTCCCGTGCTCACAGTCACAGTCATTTTGAGTCTGATACTCATTCTTATTGTTGTGTTACTTTCCTGATGATTAGAACCTTGTATTTTACCTTCACTACGGTAGTTCTAATTATTATTCTCATTGAACAGGTGAAGGTACCGGTACGGAACACTGACACACAGACAGCTGTCCATCCGTCACAGGAATAGTCAGTGGCAGAGCCAGGATTCTCTTGGGTGGGTCTGTCTTCAGAGCAAAGCTCCTCCTCTATTTACAGTTCTACACCTACTTACATATCAGTTGTGGTTATTGAAGAGAGAGCCAGCCTTTCATGCCTTGTGGAGGACCTTAACAACCTGTGGTGCTCCGGCAATGGCTGAAGGCATGGGTGTACTCATCTCTCCTATGAGAAAACTCAGGAGAGTGTGTGGAGCCTCCCCCTAAGTTTACAATGAAGCAAATACTGATGTGTTGAAAATGTGAGCTTCAGAATATAATGGCCTTAGATTAAATTAGAATCAGTGAGGTAACCATTCCTGGACCCTCATTACATCCAGCATTGTAAATATCTACAAGAAAGCAGTTGGGGCTACTTCCAAAATATTATATAATGTTCAGGTGAACTTCCAAACTCCTGAAGCTACTCGTGCGGTGCTGGCTTCCTCATTCCATTGTGTATGTAGCTGATGAAGCACAGAGAGGTGATCAGACAATGAGAGGAATAGACTGTGGGCTGGGTGAGATCAGTATTTTCTAGAAACTACGTTTCCACCAAATTTTAAAATATTAAAGAATGTAATTCTCATTCATTATTTTACAGTGTGTAGGTGTGTGGTCAGCTTGAGATTAACTTAATGTAAAATTATTATTTAATATCAAAATTAGACATTTCATTGAAGTACACAGTCTTACAAACATTTCAGGTGGAGAAAGAGAACTTTATTAAGATTTTACTCCAGTCTTTTCCCCCTTCTAATGTTGTCCTGGCCCGTGGTGGTGTTACCATGCATAGGTACCTACCTGTGAACTGCCACCAGAGCGGGGGCTTTGAAACTTCATTTTTACATTGAGCTTTGAAATACCAGACTGTGCATGAAGCTAATTTCTGATAGTGGCGCTGGTGTAAATTGTTACAGGCAAATGTGCTTCAACACGGGTTCCTAGGGATGCTTTCTATACCTGCTTTCTTCCCTTAATTAGTTTTACTCCTAGCCAGAGGTAGCTAATGAGATCGGGTCATACCTAACTCATCTCACTACATTGAGTCTTTCTGATAAAAGAGAGACTATATTTAGTTCCGACCACGCAGCAGTTTGTCCCAGCAACTGCCTTATTTGAGCCTTGGGTCTAGCTTTATGATGATTGAATGAAAGTCCAAACAAGGGTGTCTGGAAGTCCAAGGGCTTCTCAGCATTTCGTGTGGGCTCACCATTTCAAGAAAATGCAGAACAAGTGCCGTTCTCTTGGGTCTCAAAGATCATAGCATTTCCACATTTGAAAACAGAAAAAAAATTATTTTTGGGGGGAATTTTTTACTTTAAAATTTAAACAAGCTTGTTTTACATGTAAATCCCAGTTTCCCCACCCTCCTGGCCTCCCCTGTCTCCCCCCCCCCCACCAACCCATATCCTATCCTCTTTCTGCTCCCCAGGGAAGGTGAGGTCTTCCACGAGGAGTCTTCAAAGTATGTCATATCATTTGGAGCAGGGCCTAGGCCCTCCCCCATGTGTCTTGGCTGAGGGAGTATCCCTCTATGTGGGAGGGCCTCCCAAAGTACATTTGTATACCAGGGATAAATACTGATCTATTATCAGAGGCCTCATAGACTGCCTAGTCTTCCAACTAACACCCACATCCATGGAGTCTGGGTTGGTCCTATGCTGGTTTCCCAGCTATCAGACTGGGGTCCACGAGCTGCCCCCTTGTTCAGGTCAGCAGTTTCTGTGTGTTTCTCCAGCCTGCTCCTGATCCCTTTGCTCATCTTATTTATACATCGGGCCGTGTTGTGCCTTGAAATCCTATATGTGGATTAAAAAAAAAAAAACCTAGATATACTCTGTTTAAAATATACACATATTTTTAGCAACAGCTAATTCAATCAGTTTCTTCTTTAGAATGAAGCACATAAACCCCAGAACAGCTAATTGGCTATTTCAAAATTGCACAAAAAGACCACCTCTATCTTGTTTGAAGTTTCGAATCTCAGCGCCAAAAACATTTGGTCGGGTCATGCCTCCATTCGGAGCTCCGAAGCTCACTCAAGATGTCTTCAAAAGATGCCCCTAAGGGGATAAAGAATTGGCTCTGTAGTCAAGTACTCTCACCGCTCTGTCGGAGGACCCATGCTTGGTTCCCAGAACCCATATGTGGTGGCTCCCAACTGCCTACAGTGTCATCTCCAGGGGACCTTCTGGCCCCCGTGGCCACCTGCAAGCACTCCCGTGCATGCGCTCATATACAGACACAAAAGGCTAGTCCCAAAAAAAAAATTTAAATATGTTTGTAAGAATTGCCTCCAAATCAGAAAGTAATCGATGGAGACAGTAGATGGGAAAACACCGAGGAGAATCTATTTCTGAAGTCTGGCTATGCCGATTGCTGGTTTTATAATTTGAAGATGACTGGGACCCTCTAAGGGCTGTGTTTGTTGTTTGTAAAGCGAGCATGCCTTCCTGACAGGATTGCTATGGAAAGAGGTTGCTGTGGATTGCAGAGTGTGTTTAAAGGACTCAGACCACACAGACCCAAGCACATTGTCAGCACTCTGTAAAAGTTTATTTGTAGAGCCTCATCTTTACCATCCCACTGGAAGGTTTAGAAGCTTACATATTAATAGTTAGTGCCCCAGTGCAGCAAAGGAAAGGACAAGCCCTTTAGGGAATAAAACAATGCCCACGGTAGAGGAAATGTGTATAAGTATTTATATACACATATATGTGCACATACTAATATATGTATATGTACCAAAATATATAAGTGCTGTGCTAATATTGATCATTGGTTTTAATCCTCTACCATGTATATCTATATGTCTTATAAACATATAATGAATATGAATTCATACATCTTATAGGTATAGCTGTTTTTAGTGTTTATCTTTCTATAGAATTGTAAGATCAGAATAAGTAGTAGCCAACAGATTTTGGTAAGTTTCACTATTATCTACATAAGGCCCAGTATTTTATCTCAAACCGTTCATCCCTCTGACTGACATATATAGTCAGGCTTCATGTTCAGTTTTTATTGCCAGGCGACTTTGCATTTGTTCCCGAGTCTGTCTCCAGCTGCCCCGGCCAAGGTCTTCTTCAGGGGTTGTGCCCTCCTCAAAGCCTTGTTTGTTCATCTGAACTCTAGCACCTCCCCCACACTGACTTGCCTTCATCCCTGCTGCCCCAAACAGCCTAATGTGAAAGTCTACTCTTGAACTTCCCTGCTCAGAATCCCTCAGTGCTGCCCTGTTGCCTATGGTTACCCAAGTCTCACACAGAGCTTGAGAGGAGGCTCTTGAGCCATGCTTTGTGCTCATCTAACTTTATCCCAACCAACTCTTCATGTGGCTGGACAAGTGCTCAGGTAGCAGACCCTCGAAAATGATAACGGAATGAACATGTGACTAGAAACTAAGAAATGGACAAGTCAAACCCAACAAATTTCATCCCTTCAGTCTCCTTTTTGAGCAGATAGTTGCTTGTGGTCTGGTGGAAATCAATGCAACATGAGATCAACAGTTCCAAGCTTCCCCCAGCACAGTTGTAATTTTCCCTACAAGTACATAATATTTTCTAGACTTTCACTCCCACCCCAGAACTGCAGTATAGTGGACCCGTCACAGTTTGCATAGCTGGCTTATCACTGCTATTTTTCAGGACAATTAAATAATCTTTTTAAAATTATGTTTATCCTTAATTAAATGCATACGTATGAGTATGGGTGCTTACAAAAGCCAATAGAAGGTGTTGTATCACTTGGAGCTGGAGTTCTAAGCCCAATGTGAATGCTGGGAATTGAATTTGGATTCTTTGGGAAGGCAGCAAGTGCTCTTACCTACTGAGCCATCTCTCTAGACCTTGCAATGAAACAACAACATTCTATAGTCTATATTATAAGGCTATAATACATTCCATTCCATAGACATGTGGCTATAGTGTATCCCATTCCACAGACATTTTGTAAAAAATTAGATCACTTCCTATGATCAAGATTCCAGTTCACTTCACATCATCCATCATTCATATTATGAAAATATACTTATTTGATACACATGGGTCTTTTGGAGGAAAAGGCTCCAGAATTAAAGAAGTTTGGGGGAACTTAGCTTTTGATAAACACTGCCAAAATGCTTTCACCTAGAAAATTAAAGATAATGACCCCCCCCCCCGCTTCAAAACATTTTAAGGATGGATCTTAAATGCTGTAAAACCGTGAGTTAATGCTTCTTTTTATTTCACGCTAATCCTAATGGTAATTTTGGTCCCTTATCTTGGAAGTCTGTGCTGAGCTGTGTGATTACACCTCTTCTTTTCCCCACATAATGGTTATTTCTGACCTTATCCCAGGTTCAATGAATCTGTAGACGTGTTTCATTTATTAAAGAAAACTTTTCTCTAACAAGTGATTCTCCTTACTATTTGAGAATATCTTTCTGAGGGGCCAGACTCCTGTCACTTTTGGGTGACATACAAGGAAGATTCCACAGCTCTAATCAGTGTTTTCTTCAAATAAAGCTAATTAGAGTTTTGTTTACCTTTAAAACAATTGTTGTTTGCAGAGAGAGTTAGAAAATGAAGCCATTAATGAAAACATTTTCCTTCTGAAATCGTTCCTCACTCTAAACTTTGTAAAAATAGCGGACATGAGGGACACGGGAGGAAACAACATTTTTTTTTAAAATAAGATCACTGCTGTGAGACCTTGAGAAGAAGGATAGAATAATATTTAATTAAGCATCTGAAATGTGAACTCTGCTAAGCTGTTATTTGCCTAATGGCCTTAATTTTCTTTCATTAAAATTGGCATGGTGCTTACGGTCACCCTAGGGACTGACAGATATAGAGATGCAAGGAGTTGGTGGCTGCCTGACTTAAGGGTCGCATTGCACCCACACCCACTCTTCTTTGCGAACCTAAGGGACCCTGATTGTCTATGGCTTCATGCTCACTCAGTGCCACCATTACTCTGTCCCTTGAAGACCTCATCTTCCCATGTGCAACTGGAGGAAGATGGCTCTCCTTTAATAAGCTTCCACATAAACCCGCAGGGTGGTAGGAAAGTAAGAAAAGGGGTTGACAGAATCTTGCCAAGGTGTCAGGCTCATGCCATGGACTGCACTTTGTGTCTTTGAGGGTTGCTGTGGTGCTCAGGGGCCTCCAGTCTTTGCCAGTTCTGTCTGAAGGTGCAGCCCAGCATCTCTCACCCGTGGGCAGTGGATGGCTTTGCTGAGTCCTGGAAGCATCAGCTTTGAATGTTTGCCCCACCATGTTTTCAGAAGCACACATTTGCTTGTGGCTCCCTGCACCTATCATTACAAAGGCCACTCCCCTGAGTCATTCTTGCCTATCTGCTCACCCATGGTTGTTACTGTCTGTTACATGCCAGGGTGCTTTTAAAATGAATTACAGAACGAAGACATTTCCCACTCAACAAAATAAGTTAGCATCATTTATACCAGCAGAACCTTCACAAATGATCCTGAAGGAGGGAACTGTTTTTTGTGCTAACAATAAAGGATGGACCCTTTTAATTCCAGGCTCTCTGTGGTAGGGAGTGAAGGATGATGAGTTCCATTACTGTGACCGTCACTCTAAGGCGATGAGAGAGCTTTCTATAATTCTACACTGAAAATGCCGTGTGCAAGGGGTGTGCCTGTTTTCAGTGTCCACGGTATCTAATAACGCCAGTTCTGAGTAAAGTGAGCTGAGTCTGAGAAGTTCACAAAACCACAACTGCCTATTATCATGAGCACAGAATTTTCAGGAAAGCAAGTGATTTGGAGTGCCCCCATCTGAGATAAGTTTTTGCACTTAAGATGGATTCTTCTGTTTCCCATAGAAGTCATATTTCCACCATAACTTTTGTTCTGTGATCTTATTAGACCTGTGTTTCCCAGGCAGTGTGTCACAACCCACTAGGATTGCATATCAGATATTTACATTGCAATTCCTAACTGTAGAAAAGTTACAGTAGCAACAAAATAATTTTATAGTTGAGGGTCACCACAACAGGAGGGATTGTCTTCAAAGGTCACAGCATTAGGAAGGTTGAAAACCATTGCATTAGACTATAAAAGCCTATGTCTACAGTAAAGGTTGAAAAGAAATGGACATCATTGGTGCTATTTGGAGCTCAGGTAATTACTGGGCAAAGAGGTAAGTGGGAGTGATCAGAGCCATTTTACTAGAAAGTTCACCTCATTTTTCATGACAATCAACGGCACTGTAAAGGGAGTAGTGGGTCCTATTTATTATATCTCACCTACTTTTCTCCAGTCAATGAGTCAGAACAAACTGGCCATCAAGGGAAACATTAAGGGTGTAATCCTTGGAGAATCCTTATCATTGAAGCTGTGTTGAGACATTAATTTCACAATCAGCCAGCATTCTCTGACATTTTAGGTAGATCTCTTAAAATGACTCACTGAATGCTATGTAAGACTCTTTTCCAATTTCATTTGGCATGAGGGGAAGCTAAAAGTTCCATCCTTTGCTTATACGGGCATTGATGAGTTCCACTGAATGGCACCAGTCCTTGGGAGATGCGATTGTCTTGGTACTTACTGCTCATCCTTAAAAACATCAGCATTGGAAACAATACCTAGATTGACATGACACATTTTAATGCTTAGACATTGCTATGAGACACTATGAAGGAAGAGTCACTTTCACAGGAGTGATGCCTACTTCAAGGGTATCCATGAAGGTTTCCCTCACAGCTGGTCTTCATGAAACTGAAAATCTGGATGGAAAATGGCACCATCATTCAGACAAGCCATTTGCAATTCATATCTGCTGACGAAGGGAAGATCCATTTTCTACAATGGAGAGTCACTGGGCATCTCAGTGAAGGCCTCCTACCCAGGAGTGATTGATTAACACAAAATTAACGCAATGGTATCTACGTGGACCTTTTGTTTCATTTTGCTTTGTTTTGTGTGTGTGTGTGTGTGTGTGTGTGTGTGTGTGTGTGTGTGTGTGTGTGTTACTCTCTGGCTTATTTGTTTTTAATATTTGTATGTTTCTTAATTTTTACTTTAGAGAGAAGGAAAGAACATACTGTTGGTGTTTTGGGAGGTGGAGGGCACTGGGAGAAGTTGGGAGAGAGGAAACAAGATCAAAGTATAATGCATGAGATTTTTCCTGTAAGTAAAAAAAAAAAAAAAAAAAAAAAAATGTATCCAGCCCCTTGAGAGTTCTGTAACAAATAAAAGATTGTTACTGTTTTTAACAAAAAAAAAAAAAAAAAAAAAAAATGAGGCTAGTTAGTGAATGAAAGAAACCAGCAGAAGAAAATCAAGCAGCCATAGGCTTCACTAAAAATAAACATCCTAGCAGTCTACAGGGTGTTCAGGTAAGGGGGACACTCTAGGCTTTGTTACTGCTCTTTAGAAGGAAAGGGGAAGAAAACACAACTGTACAAACAGCATGTGCTATTTGTTGTTTATTTCTTTTGTATTGTTGTCGCCTCGTTCACACGTTTCCCCTCCTTGCCTAGGTTCTTCCTAAGTGCTTTATCCTTTGCTCCCTTGAGCTTTTCCGGGGAGATCTTTATATGGGGGAAGGGGACTAGGTTCTGCCGGGTGACTTAGCCCCCTGCTCCTTCCCAGAGTTCATTGCTGAGTGGCATGCACAGAACCAGTCCATTTGTAAATGTGGATGAGCTGACGTCTTGCCTTTTGACTTGATGGCTTTCAGTTACCGAAGTAAAGCGCTTCCGGTAAGGTGTCAAATATGGACGTTAAGTGGGCATCTGTGCCATGTACTAGGCATCGAGAAAACGTTTTCAGCTCCCTTTGCTTATGACCTAGATCCTCAGGGTCACTTATAATCAGGCAAGGCAGACCAGAGCTACAGGGGTGCACGTGCCTGAGAAAAAGTGGCTGTGATGACAAAAGAAACCAGAGCAGGCAGGTGTGTAGAGGAAAGGGAGTCTGCTCGTATCTCTGGTAAGAGGATAAGTTGGTACAGACATTAGAGAAACAGTATATGTAGCAGCCCTGAAATCTCTGAACTAGAACCACCATATTTTCCAGAAGTCCAATTAGTGGGGTTAGGAAAAAACATTGATGATATTTTCGCATTTTGTAATTGCTGAATTGTGGGTCCATCTAAGTGTTATCAATAAGGAAATAGATGAGAAATATTTGTTCAGCCTTAAGAAGGAAGTACTCTGTCTACAACAAATCAGGTGAACCTCTGGGAGTTTACCCTGAGTGAAAGAACTCTCTCTCTCTCTCTCTCTCTCTCTCTCTTTCTCTCTCTCTCTCTCACACACACACACACTCACACTCACACACACTCACACACTCACACTCACACACACTCACACACACTCACACACACACACTCACACACACACACACTCACACACACATACACACACACACAATACACACACACAGGGATATGCGTCATTTTTACTACAGTGCAGAGTCTAAATAAATAAAATGCATAGAAACACAGACTAATAGATGATAATGTTAACTGTTGAGGGCAAGGTGCGAGGGGTTGTGGATGTGGAGGTTAGAGAATGTGAACATACAGACAGATATGTGTGATAAATAAGGCTACATTTTTAGGTGTTTCTTAGTTTTAATGATAGTTTTGTAGAGGAGAAGAATACAAAGCGAAGTTTGCAACAGAAACTATTGTCTGCATGTGTATCCATGAGAGACACATTGGATGCACCTTTTGATTTTTAACCCTTGTGGTACCCTCTCAAAGTTAACAGATGTACCCAGCATAGTAGCAACTAACTAGAAAATGGCAACATTTCTCAGTTCTGTCTTTGGATTCATGCAAGATTTGGTACTGAACACTTGACTCAGCTCACTATCTCACTGACATGGACATTAAAACTACTGATCTTAGTTCTTGACATTGATAGTTCAGGACATGGTAGCTCCTGCTTCTTAGGAACTGGGATCAGAGAAATGTCCCTAAGACCTTAGGTGCATCCACAGGTCGGTCTGTGTGTCAGGAAGGACCTGGAGAATACAGTGTATAATACTTTACCATGCAAATTCAGAGTTTCTCCACAGAAGGATTGGAAGGATAAAGGGTAACAGTCAAGTCACCTGCAGGAAGATTATGTTTGGCATTAATTCAGCTTGGTCTAAACTAATCTGGTGCTTGTAGAGAGGGAACACACATTTCCATATTACTGAGACTGTTTGCTTTTACTTTCTTCACATATTGCAAATAGTTTTGGTACCAGGCATGTGTAAAACTGTAAGAATAAGCTTGCCAGTCTTCTGTCAGTCTAGTTCCCGCCCCCCCTTTACCCTATGTGACAGTTTCCCCTCATTTTTTGTCTTTCTCCTTTTCTTAATCTTAGACTTAAGTATGAGTCTAAAGCAGCTGCCAACATGGTGAGCTGCAAGACTGGGTCAAGAAGCAGGAAGAATTCAGCCAGACCAAGTTTGTGTTGAGTGCTCTGTGCTTGATAAATATTCTCGTGTAACCTGGGAAATAATTGGAAAAATTACCTTAGCTAAAAATAGAGCATAACTTTTCAGAAATACTTAATGTATCTGGAATATTAGCTTGTTCTCATTTGCTTACTCTTCCTGTGATCAACAAACATCATATCTGAAAACAAAACGGATGAGGAAGGGTTTATTTCATCTGACAGATTTTAGCCCATCATCAAGGGAAGTGAAGGCAGGAACTCAAGCAAGGACCTGAAGGCAGGAATGGAATGAAGAATGCTGCTTACTGGCTTGTTCCCCCTGGCTTGCTCAGTACCTTGCTTATATAGCTCAGGACCACCTAGGCTATATAAGAATGGTAAAATCCATGGATACTTAGGGATGGTACCACCACAGCAGGCTGGGCCCTCCTACCTCAACTGGAAATTAAGAAAATGCTCCACAGACATGCCACAGGCAAATATGATGGAAACAAACCATTGAGGTTCCTTCCTCCCAGAAGGGTCGAATTGGCAACAGAATTAGCCATCATGTGATTCCTTCCCTACCTTGGTCAATAGGCACACAAGAATTAATTCTGTATTCACAGACACCTTTAACTTTGTTTTCTAACATTATTTCCCCTCCTCAGTTATACAGTTCCTCTCGTTTTAAAATAATTATACTTTTCATCATGTTGTGCCTGTGGTATACACTCCTATGTCTGTTTGTTGGGTGACTCTTCTTATTTAGAAATGCTTCCTGTCCTTAGGTCAGGGTTGGATTTGGTGACCTGTTCGGCCATGGCAATGTGATGGAGGACATCTTCTGGACTTTCTAGTTTAGGTATTCACAGGAAATTTCCCAGCTCCTGTTCAGGTCTCTTAGATCACAAGAGGAAGCTGGCTGGCTGCCATGCTAGAAACCCAGGTAGCTGGAAACTCACCAACTGGAAGCAGATTTGTTCAATATCCATGGAGCAAAATCTTGGCCAGCTCTCTGCTGTCCCATCCATCCTCAAGTGCCAGGTGTATAGGCATGGAAATACCCTAGATGCTTCAAACCTTGCATGAAGAATATCCAAGGAATTAATCAGAGCCCAGTCAATTTACAGCTCACATTATCTTATTAAAAGAACAATGACAGGTCACCCAAGCTTTCATTCCCAAATTCAGATGCAAAGATTTTGAGCAGAATAAAAGGGTATGGCATTATACTGTTACGACCTGAATTGTTCGGTAGATAGTAGAATAGGTAGATAGTAGGCAGTAGAAGACATCTGGCACTGGAATTGATTGGTGCAAGGGGCCATTCAAATCATTAGGCACATCCCAAGTAACCGAGAAATACCATTCATGGTGATAATAATAAGATGAAATCATTTTTGTCATGCATGTACAAGTATGTAGTGTGTGTGACTCTCTGAGTGCTTGCACATGTGAGAATGCTTGTGTGCCCAAGTACACATGCATGTGTGTACACAGCTGTGGGTGTGTGTAGGCTTAAAGTTGGTGTTGTTCTCACTCACTCACCAAGAGGGAGGGCCTCTTGCTGCTCTAGGATTTTACCAATCCAGCTTGCCCTATTTTCTGTCTCCCAAGTGCATTCACTGCATCTGCCTGTCTTTTACACAGGCCTGGTGGATCTGAACACTGGTCCTAATACAGAGCAAGTCCTCTTTCCACTGAGCCATTTTGCCAGCCTCAGAAGAAAATATTTAAGTTGCTTAATATTGTAGCTTAAGTTTTAATTTCTCTGTCTTTCATGATTAAATCTTTCCCCACATCTTAAATTGTAATGAAAAGGATTTGTCTAAATCCACAAAAGTTGTGGCACTAAATACAGTTTTCACAGAAGGGGTCAAGCAAGTGGTTTGAATTATGCAAGAGTGGTTGAGTTCAGTCACCGTTTGGTGCCCTGTGACAGTGCACATCAGCACAGAACTTAGCAACCCTGACAGTCGGCCCCATGCACTGGGTAGCACCATTCACAGCTGACCGACAAGGTGCCAGTCTCCACAAGGCAGCTTGTCCATCTTCAGGACGCTTTCAATGTAGAGACGGCCCTTTGCAGTTGAATAGTTAGAGGGGCTTATGCACGTGTCTTTTCTGAGAAGCACAGGCACGAAGAAGAGCTAAGCTGCACTCTGCAGAAAACTGCACCCCGTCTCTCGGCCATTACACTGATGAAATACTTCAACAATCCACTGTCTTTTGCTGCCCTTGGGTGTTCTTCAGTCTCAATGGCTGCTGCTGTGTAATGCACATTGATTCCTGCTTGGAACTCAATGGCAAGAAAAGCTGTTTAGTCATTTGACTCTTGACTACTTAATAAAGAATCTGTCTCACTTAATAAGTTTATTTCAGATAAGACACCATCCCTTCCATGGTTCTGTGTTCCTCTTTTGCCTTTTGTTGGGGGAAGGGTAGCAAATAGGGCTTCGGGGAAAATGATAGGGCAGGTATCTTCCCTCCGAGTGCCTTCGTCATTATTGTGATGTGCAAGGCTGCTCCATCATTCAGCGGTGAAAACACCCTAATCATCCGTTATATAAACTGTGGTGCTTTTGCGTGCCTCAGAAATTAGTGTTAAGTAAACCGAATTGTGGAACCCCCTCTCCAAACTGAAGCTCGTGTTGCAATTACAGAAGGCAGGCAAGCACCCTATTGCTGTAATTTTCCACCCAATCACGTCTCATTACCATTCAATTTTGCTAAAGCCACATGACATAAAAGCCACTAATAACCCGATGCATTTTGTAGGGTATTGGCAAAAAATAAAATCAGATCAAACCGCATTAATGTTCTCTGACCTATGAGGGGATGCTAACAGGATTAAAAGTGCCAAGAATTCTGGGAGGGAACCATCTGAGAAAGTCACCCCCGGTCTTAGAAGACTCAATTAGCTAGGCTCATTTGAGGATTTGGGATGCCGACTGGGAGCTTGGGAAGGGTGACAGAGAGGAGATGTTCCATTTGGCTGAGGAGACATTGTGACCTCACAGATATGTCTCCCTGGAAAGGCCCTGACGATTTCAGTTGATGCGAAACAAATGAGTCCCCCCCACACAAAAACTTTACCCAACTTCCCACTGCTTTCTGTGTTATCAAAAAATAATAGTTGAAACCTTCTTCTGTGCTTCTATCTGAGTGTTAATTCAGGACTGTCCTATGATGGAACTGAGTGCACAGGTCTCAGATCCATCTCTGGAGATTTAGAGGAAGGGTCATTGGTGACCACTGGTGTTTAACCCACTGCGCTGTATTTTCTGTCTCTTGGCTGACAAGCCTGTGTCTCAAATATCAGTATCTATTTGTAGCTAAGCAACAAAAATACATAACTGTTGGACCAGCATCATGTGCAGGGTCTCCTCCTCCAGAAACCTTTTCCAGTAAGCATGCAGGTGGCTACAGACACTGAATGTTTGAATGGTAGACTAAAACTCTGTTAGGGAGAATATGGTCTTTATTTGTAATTTCTGGTCAGATGAGACAGTTTTATTGGTAAGTATAAACAGTTTTGATCTCTCTGTCTTTGAAGGGAAATGAGATGTGTGTGTCTGGGGAAAAACACCTGTGAAAACTAGAAACAAAATTACAGAATTCAACTGTAGCCTAGCATGGCCCCACTGTGTCTTATCCAACCATCATCCCTGCTATGGATGGACTTTTAATCAGTAAGCAGGCTCTGTAGACTCCGAAGCCTGACTCTGGATCTGGGCTCAGTCACGTACTGGATGGACTTTTGCAGTTCTATATAACTTCTCTGAATTTCTCAAGCATCATTCTAGAAATTGAATGCAATGAACTATATAGACATGGTACAGAAAACCCCATGCTCCGTGTATGCTAACATGAGTTCCACCCCTTTAGAGGGGATGGCACACTAACAATTAGACAGTGACTTTCTCCCAGGAGAAACATGGACCTAGATCATGTCCTCTAGACTTTGTTTTCTATCAGGAGTAACAGACATGTCCACAGGGACATCATCCAATCTAGTCCTTCCTGGATGCCCAAAGCACCTTCTTAGAGGACACATATTCCTGTCCTTATCATAGGTCTAAGTGGCTGAAGAGGAAAAGGCAAGGCAGGGTGAAATGAAATGTAACCACTCACTGAGGCTGTGTGTGTGTGTGTGTGTGTGTGTGTGTGTGTGTGTGTGTGTGTGTGTTGGCCCAGAGCCTCTTACTTGCTAAACATTCATTCTGATACATTCTGCCACTATTTAGGCAGAATGAGACAAGATCCCTGAGGGCCCAGAAATCATTATCTTGGCATTAATATTTCTTCAACTTAGTGGATATAATATTTTTAATTGGTAATTTTAGTTGAGCTTCTAATAAATGCAAGGTCATAAGCTGAGAGATTTATATGTTATCTTTCTTTAGTCTCACACATATTCTATTAGTCACGTTTCAGATTTTCAGTTTTGTTTTTATGAGAATATTGCAGCTGAAAAATTAAATAGCTTCCCAAGCGATATATCATGTATGTGGTAGGAGAGAAACTGGTCTGATTTCCAAACCTGTGATCTTATCCTCCTGGAATTCTTCCTGTTTCCTCTGTGACTGCCAATATCAGGAGTCTTTTCCATCAGTCTTATACTGGCATTTTATGATCTTTGGGTACCACTAAACTGCTCTCAGCTTGAAAACAAGTGTTTTAAGACATGGCTGTTTTTCAGCCAGCCTGGTCCCACAGCCGTATCAGCCCAAATAACACACAGAGTTGCTGTATTAGATATAAAGCTGTTGGCCCTGATATTAGCATTTCTTATTGGCTAGCTCTGTCTTGAATAATATCCCATTTCTATCAATCTAAGTTATTTCCATGTGGTCCTATCTTACCAGAGAGAGGGTCCGGACTTTCTTCTCAGATCCCTATATGTTGAATCTCCTCCTACCTCTCTCTGAATTCTCCTTGCCTCCTAGTCCCACCTATCTTGTTTTCCTATTGTCCAACAGTGCTTTATTCATTAACCAATAAGAGAAACATTTTTACAGAATGATATCTCCTATCACATGGCCACTCAGTATAAGCAAACTAATGCTCTCCACTGTAATTAGCACCGTGTGTCTGCAAGCGTGATGTGCCTGAATGATCCAAAGTGGAGGGTCTGGTGCCATCTTGTGGGAAGTTAATCTGTGTACCAACTGAATCTGGGAAGTGTTGGACTGTGTCTCATGTCTATGACTTCAATGAGGCCTTAACAGAAGCCTTGAAAATACATTTTGTGCTTCTCTGCCTTGTGTTAGCCAACTGGTAGGTTGGCCACAGTTCAAAACTGCCAAAAAATGTGAAGAGGAAAGGGTTAATGGGATCTGGTGTGGGATACCAGGGGTTTTGGATCTGCTGTGGGGGTGTGATTGTTCAATGATGAGGTTTATGATTTAAAGTTCAGAGACTCTAATGATTGATTGTCTGCTAGGACCAGGGGAGGACCTAACCTCACCAAGGCAAGTTTCACACTCAAGCCTGGTGCATTGTGGGAATGCAGTCTCTCCCACAGAGACAGGCCAAGGCTGCAGATTAGTCTGCTTGAGGGGTTCAAAGAATCAGGCAGTCAGATCACCAGAACTCACACTGTCCTGCCTTTGCTGAAGCTACCATCTTGAGCATCCTTAACAGGTGTCAGGAGATCATATGACACTGTATGAGATTTACCTATAAGCAATGACGCCACTAGGTAATCCATTTGAAAAAGTAGTTGCACCAGGAAGAAGAAAAAGCATTAAAGGAAAGAACAACTCGTCTAGTGGATTTACTGTCTACCAAAGAGGATAAAGCCAGCCGATTCACTAATGACTAGTTGTAGGCTGAGTAGAGCAATTGCCAGCAGGATTCGGACACGTTTGTCGAATCTCTGCTAAGCACACTCACAGTGTCTCATTTAGTCTGCACAGCAGCTCCAGGGAAGAGATGCTTATCAGACTCACTTTACTCCGGAGGAAATGAGGGCTCAAAGATGGCTACAGCTAATCAATGGCTGAGCCAGACTTCAAAACCAGCCCCCAACCTGGAGGAGAAAGGAGAGAGAAAATGAAAGGCTTTGTGGCCGATTTCAAGTTGTGCATGCTTTCCTTGAAAACCAGGTTGTCACCAGAGTTTAAAGGACAGTGATGAGAACTGGACTTTGAATCTTAACATAATTTTGGAAAATACAAGTGGAGGAATAATTGGAATCAAGGCAATGGGCAAAAAGTAGTCAAACCCACTATTATTCTGACCCAACGTTATTATTTTGCTAAGTCACTCACTCAAGACCAGAGGGAATTGCGGAGCTTTCATATCAGCAAAACTGTGATACTGAACAAATTTCTCTATGTTCCTTCCTTTTTGAAGGGAAGAATTCAGTAAAGAGAGCAAGATTATTTAAGCAGAAGTTTATTGGACAAATCACAACAAAAGGAAGCGACACAATTAGCAAATACCAGAGCAGTGGGTAGCTGGCCAACCTGAAATGGGAAGTGTGGGGGAAAAATTTTTATGATATGGCGGAATAATCATGGTCTTAATTAAGGTGAATCTTTTTCCTTCCAAATCATGAAGGCTAGACCTTACTTTTAGGCTATTTCCTCCCATGTTCTTCTTATAAATCTCCAAAGGGAGGTGAAAAATCACATTTTGCATAGCATATGTTTTAAGACAGGATATTGCTATGTAGCTCAGGTCAGCCTTTAATCCCAAACAATTCTACTGCCTCAGCCTTCCAAGTGTTGGCTTTGCACATTCTAGCCATCATGAAGGGCTTCCTTAGTTTCTAACATGGTGGGAAGTATCTACTTGAAGTTTGTTTAACCAATGGAGCTTTCTTACCATCGAAAGACACAGCTACCAAGAGACAGCTGAAATGTCTTTGGTTCCCTCACAATGTAAATCTCCTGCCTAACCATGATACCACATTTTTTTTATTATCTTGTGTCTAATTCCATATCTACTTGGTCTCAAAATGATGAAGAAGAAGGAGGAGGAAGGGGAGGAGGAGGAACAGGAGGGAAGGAAAGAAAATACCAAAGCTTTGTACATTTCATCTTCTTTTTGTAGAATGATTTCTTTGAGATGATAACTTTTGTAAAGATGGTCAAAAGGCCACTGTAACCTGCCCATCTGAACATCTTACCATTAGTAGCAAAATTGGTAGATTTGGGGGGCGGATCTTCTCTTGAACAGAATTAGATTAGAATTAAATTGTATCATTAGAGAATGAACAGATGGCTGCAGCTACTTCGAAATAGGAATTCTATGTCAACATAACACTCAAAGAATTACCTCTTGAACAATCCCCAGTGACCTTCCTTCCCAGACTGCAAACATAGAAAGGTTTCCTTCCTGAGAGTCTCATGGCAATCAAGGTCTCCTCAGTTGTCCTGGGGGTTTTCTGACTTTTCCCAGTGTTCCTACCTTTACCTTTTACGGAAAACATATTTAGATTTGAACTCCCACATTGCATCTTACTGGCTGTGTGAGCCTCTTGGAGCCTGAATATCTTCACTAACAAGATGATAAAGGGACACTATCAGGGAAACCTTGGGAAGTTCGTTCGGCACAGTGTTATCACATGCTACGTTTGAAGTGAAATTTTAGGCAGCTTACATTTGACAAAGAATGATCACTGTGTCGCATGGCAGAGGTTCTATGCTTGGCTCTGCAATGTGAGCAGCCAGCTTACACTGATCAAATGCAGAGGAAAAGTAAGAACATTATGGGCTGAGCTATAGCTGGGCACTTGGTTTGTGAGTGAGAGCTGTTATGTGTCAATAGAAAGCTCGTGAGTGCTGCCAGTCTTGGCCACTATGGTCCCCAGGCTTTTAAAGATGGGCTGACAGACCCAGAGAATGACAGCTCTGAGACCTAAAAGTGGAGGGGGTGGGAATACTCTGGGTTTTGGAAGCCTGAGCTTGTCTATGGATATCAAGAATGGTGTGTGGGTTGATCTGAGCTTTGAGCAGGGTCTTCCAGTGCCTTTAGTAGTGAGTAGCAGGCCACACTTGAGTGGTACTCTAATGTTGGAACTTTTTCTTCCTATGGTAGCTAAGATAATAGCTTACAGAATTATGGTGTCTCTGACAGTAGCAAGCTTCTCAGCCCAGAATGCTGGAATCCATGACAGCTTCCTGGAACTCTTCCAGGAAATGTTCCACTTTCTGTCTTCAGCTCATCATAGAATTTGTCGTTTTTGCTTCCTTTTAAACCACTACCCATGATTCTATAGAACATTAGGTTCTTTTTTCCTCTGTGATGTTTTTTTTTTTTAATTTTTAAAAATTAAAATATAATTAGTGATGAGCAAAGTAGTCAAGACCGGGCTGGGGAAACCCACAGAAACAGCTGACCAGAACAAGGGGAGCTCACGGACCCCAGACTGATAGCTGAGAAGCCAGCGTAGGACTGACCCAGGCCCCCTGAACATAAGTGTGGGTGTCAGTTAGGAGGCCTGGGCAGTCTATGGGGCCTCTAGTAGTGAATCAGTATTTATTCCTAGTGTACCAATGGACTATGGGAGCCCATTCCACATAGAGAGATACTCTCTCTGCCTAGACACATGGGGGAGGGCCTAGGCCCTGCTCCAAATGTGACAGATTTTGATGATCCCCCATGGAAGGCCTCACCCTTCCTGGGGAGCAGAAAGGGAATGGGATAGGTGGTGGGTAGGTGGGCAGGAGGGTGGGAAGGAGGGGGGAACTGGGGTTGATATGTAAAACAAGATTGTTTCTATTTAAATTAAAAAGAGAGAGAGAGAAAATTAAAATATAATTACATATATTTTTTTCCCATTCCTCCTTCTAACAACTCCCAGGTACCCATCCACTCTCTCTCTCTCAAATTCATGACCTCTAGTCTCTTTTTCTTTGTTTTACATGTATGTATGTGTATATGTATGTGTGTGTGTATAAATATATAAATGTGTCTGTGAATACATATATATATATTCAATATAAATTCAGTCTGCTCAGTCCCTACGATGTTGTTTGCATGTATGTATGTACTGCGACCCTGTGAGATTTCCTCCTTCCATGTTAGCACGTCTATTGATGTTGTTGTTAAGATCTTATTTAGGTAACCATGTTGTTGAGGTTTCAAGAGTGTCAATTCCTTGACATTTCTCAGAGACATAATCTTACAGCAAAATCCCTGTTCTTCTGACCCTAACAATCCTTTCTTAATGTGTGTGTGTGTGTGTGTGTGTGTGTGTGTGTACACATATGCCTATGAGTACATGCAGAGGCCAGAAGAGGGTGTCTGTTATGAGTAGGTTTTTCCACCAGCCTGGTCCCACAGCCGCACCAGCCCCAAATAACACACAGAGACGCTGTATTTGATATCAAGCTGTGGCCAGTTGCTAGTTTCTTATCAGCTGGCTGTGTCTTAAATATTAACCCATTTCTATTAATCTAAATATTTCCACGTGGTCTTATCTTACCAGAGAGAGGGCCCGGACATTTGTTCTCTCCAGTCTCTCCATGCTGACTCCTCCCTACTACTTTCTCTCTCCTCCTTGTCTCCTAGTCCCGCCTATCTTGCTTTCCTATTGGCCAACAGTGCTTTATTCATTAACCAATAAGAGAAACGTATTAACAGAATGACATCTCCCGTCAGGTTTCCAGTGTTTTATTGCTCTTTACCCCTTCTGCTGAGGCACAATCTTCCCCTGAACCTGTGGATCATTTACAATAGTCTGGAAGCCAGGTAGTCCAGTAGATTCTGGAGTTTCTCCTCACTTAAGATAGAGTAGAGATGTCTGTGGGCACCCAGCTCATTACGTGGGTGCTGGGACCCAACCTCCGGTCACCATGATTCTTGAGCAAGTGCTAGTAATTTCTGAGCCATCTCTACACGCTCTTCTCTGCTCTCCGGCTGCTGTGTGTACTACTCAGCTGCTAGTTCAGATATTGCTTCCCTGTGTTATCAGCCTGGCCATCTTCCAGTGACAAAGCTCCAAGTTATAGAGGCTAAGACCCCTGGAGAAAAGCTTTCAGTGAGTGAGCCTCCTGTTGTAACAGTATGGGGCAGCACAGGAGGGGATCTTCTAGATGACTTGAAAAGTGAGCTGAACAACCTAGTTCTGAAGCAGGCAGGATGAAATACAGGCTCTGGCAAGGGAGTTTTCACCAATCACAGTGCAAGCCCTCTTGCAAATGGAGAATTTGTTGGAACCAATCACAGGCCCTTTGCTGAGCCACCAGGAGAGGTGTCCCTCATCTGGAGGTGGGAGGATGGGCACATGGTTTTTTGTTTTTTGTTTTTTTTTTAACATATAGATCCCAGTTCCCCCTCCCTCCCTCCCTCCCTCTCTCCTTCTCTCCCTCTTTCCCTCTCTCCCACCTCCCCATGCCCCCTGACCACCCTCCCCTGCACCTACTCCCACTCCACAAGGAGGGTGATGCCTTCCAGGAGGGTCATCTAAAACTTTCAAGTTATTTGGAGTAGGGACTAGGCCCTCCCTTCTGACTCTAGGTTAGGGAAGTATCTCCCCATGGGGAATGTGCTCCCAAAGTCTTTTTGTGAATCAGGGATACATCCTGGTTCCACTGTCAGAGGTCCCTCAGACTGCCCTGGCCATCTAGCTGAGACCCATGTTCAGGGGGTCTGAGTCAGACCCATGCTGGATTCCCAGCTATCAGTCTGGGGGACGTTAGCTCCTCCTTATTCAGGTCAGCTGTCTCTGTGGGTTTCTGTAGCCTGGTCTTGTCCTCCCTCTCTGCATCTGGATTCCAGTTCGGCTCAGTGTTTAATTGTGGGTGTCTGCTTCTGTTTCCATCAGCTACTAGATGAGGGCTCTATGATGGCATATAAGGTAGTCATCAATCTCATTATCAGGAAAGGGCATTTATGGTAGTCTTTCCACAAGAGGAACATGGTATGTACTCACTCATACACTGACTACCTAACTTCTATGGGTATTCCAAATGAAACACATGTCTAAAGATTCAAAGCTGATATCCACACAGCAAAGAAAACCTGCATTTTTGTCAGTCTGAATCTGAGTTACCTCACTCAGGGTGATTCTTTCTGGTTCTACCCATTGACTTTTATAATTCCATTTTGTAATAGCTGAATAATATCTCATGGCATAAAGTGCCACATTTCCATTATCCATTCGTCAGTTGATGGACCTCTTGGCTATTTCCACTTCCTGGCTATTGTGAATAGAGCAACAGTGAGCATAGATGAGCTGGCACCTCTGTAGTAAGATATACTGTCCTTTGGGTATCTGCACAGTGGCCGTACCAGTTTGCACTCCTAACAATAGTGAGGAAAGATTCTTCCCCTCCCCAGCATCCACACCAGCATCTGTCGTCATTTTTTTCTTTCAATCTTGGCCATCCTGATTAAGGCAAAATGAAATCTCAAAGTAGTTTTAATTTATATTCCTCAATGGGTTAAGGCTATATAGAAACCTACTACTATAGAATTTTTCTAAAAATATACAAATATACATAAATTAAAAAGAGGTTAAATGGAAATATTCTATAACAGGGGTCAGCACCTCAGTTAGATACTGCATTCTAGTATATTAAAAACCTGGATACCATGAATAAGTGACCTGTTTGAGTTGTTGTTGGCCCATGGAATACTGTAGGCCACCCCCCCCACACCCATTACAAGGTATTTCCACTGCTCATAGTTACCATGCAGAACTTGATAGTACAACCTTACTCTGAAGACACCATATACTTGAATCCTAGAACATGGAGAAATGAAGATGATATTCAGCTTGAAGCTTCATCCCTACTCTTTAGCTTTCATAGTGATGGAAAGTATTATGTAAGCTACTGGAGAAGAAAAGCAGCAATCAGCCTCACTCAACTGTGATCCCTGTGATCTACAATAATGACTGGTCAGACAAGGTTGCTGGAGTACCCACCACTTTCTTATTGAATCTAAGGTCCACTCCCTACGATGGAACGCATAGTTGACACTGTTAACAGGGATAGGAACCTGTAGCTTCATAGCTCTTAGGTCATTGGGTAAGAAGGCAATATTACTACGCAGCTAAATGGACATAATATGAATTATAGCTTACCCATAGACCCCTCAATCATCCGCAGAGAAGCTTCTTTTTGCAGTAGATCAGTGGTTCTTAACCTTCCTAATTCTGAACACTGTACTATAGTTCCTCATGTTGTGGTGACTCCCAACCATAAAATTATCCCACTGTTATTTAAAACTGTAAATTTTGCTAGTGTTATGAATCATAATGTAAGTATCTGATATGAAGTATACCTGATATGCAACTCAACCTGCAGGTTGAAAACTATTGCAGTAGTTGGCAATTATTGCAAAGAGCTTTAACTAGTCAACCTGCAGAACATAAGAAACTTGGGAGATATCAATATTGAGTAGGATGTACTTATCACAGGGTCCTTCATGGGAGATGGGGTGGAAAAATTGTAAGAGCCAGAGGTGGTGGATATCTTCAAGGGAACAGTGTTTTCTGGATACAGAAGGTCAGTTTAATGTATAAACTCACAGCAACTGTAATAGGAGGCAAATGCCAGCAAATGTTTCATGCCACACAAAATCCCAGCATGGAGGTAGCCAGTGGGCATGACATCACACTACTATCTGAGGATCTATTGGCATCTGATAACTACTGAGAGAGGCCAGTTCTCTTTAATGATATGACCCCTAATAGTCTGACCTCACTCCAGGGCATTCCCACTCCCAAGACAATTGGGCAACACAAATGGTACTTTTTGTTTTTGTTTGGTTTTTAAAGAAAACATAAAGTTGGGTGGGTAAGGAGGTGAGGGTGGTCATGGGGGAAGTTAGGGGAGTTGATGTGTTCAAATTACATCTTACATAATAATCAGTTAGCTGAATGTTATTTAAAAGAAAGACATGAAGTCTTGTGTTTTCTATTTTACATATAGCAGAAGATTATAAATCCTACAAGTTAAAAAAAAACCATGAAGTATTAAAAAATATAAAACTTAGTGTCCCACAGTTTGAGGCTTTGGAAAGTGAAAGTGGGCACGTTTCTATATCCCTTTTGTGATACTGTTGCTTGGATGAACACAAGGCCGTTATGTGAGTTGAGATGGGACAAGTGGTGATGGCTTCTAGAATGTTGACATGCGTGTGGAAGTGCCAGATTAAACACACACTTTCTCTGGTCCAACAGGCATGCGGTTACCCAGTTCAGTCACTACAATGGTACAACTGTGCCATCCTGATGTCTTGCACCCTGGGGTGCAGTTAGCAGAACCTATTGGAGCTCAGCGCTGGCCTTCATGACTCCTTTGGACATTTGTGACATGGAACAACTGCTTGATATGCTGTGGTTTCAAGGATGATCTTGTGTTGTCATTCACTTTTTTTTTTTTTTTTTTTTTTTTTTGCTTGGAAAGCAAAAACTGAGTTCATGGACTCCCCCTATAGATTACATGCTTTTCGAGCAGAGGGTAAATATGGCTTGCTTTAGGACAACAGTTGTATATTCGCTCTATGCACATCACTGGAGAACAGGAAGACCTTCTGACAGAATAGGTTATTCCACACTGCCATGAACGAGACTGTAATGGGTTTTGAGTTCTTTGGGTTAGATTTATTGTCCCATAGTAACCTTTTATGATGTGGGCCTATTTTATTTCAATCAACTTTTAAAAATGTTCCTGATTCCACATATGCCTTTTGTAAGTCAGAAATCAACTTCTTCTTTCAATAATAAAGTATTAGAAATGGAAGCCGATATGTTCCGGATTAAAGCAAAGAGCTAATGTGAGGGGTGGCATTGAAACAAAGGCTGTATGTCTCATTCTATTCATCATCACTCAACCATGACATGCTTATAACCATTAGAACTGATGGTGATAGCCAGCGAGTCTAATAGCACGATGCCTTAAAATTTCTCCTCCATCTTTAAACCCTCATGATGTCATTAGTCATTCTAATACTTGTTAAAAGAACGTTTCCTCACAGGATGGGTTAGGCTTTCACTTAGGAAGTTGCACTGAGTGGAAGTTCAGTGATTAACTTCCAGTTAAATTTGCACTGAATTGTGGGTATGGAGCTTCCAACTGCCAAATGTGAGTTAAAATCCCATGAGAAGCCCTGCAGTTTGAAACCCTTGGTGCTTCTCTTGTTCCGCAGGGTGTTGTCAGGTTGCTCTCATTAGGAACAGTCAGGATTAAACCTTGTTTGGAAGTATAAACCAGTCTAGAGAATCATGAACTGTAGCAACAAGCTAGCTGCTCAGAGAATATCTCGGCAAAGCTCAGAGGCCTGCTTTTCAGGAACCTGAACATGTAGATCTCTAGGGGTAAGGGATGCTTCACCCTCTACATATGTCTACGATTTGTTGGCCAGTTTACCCAGAAATGCACTCTCTGACTGAGGTGATTTAGTCAGAGTTGGAAAGACTTCATCAGAATTCTTGTGGTTGCAGGGAATTGTGCTTGCCTATGGAGGCTATTAGCCAAGCATGGCTGGAATGGGGAAAGGACTGGGAAGGCATGCTTTCAACGAGGTGACAGCTCCCTCCTTTACATCTGCCCATTTGCTTCACTGCCTGGGTGTCATACGCTTATATCTCTGAGGTGAATTCATCTAGAGGACTTCCCTGCTTCATGTCCTTCGTCCCAGTGCCAGCAGTCAGCCTTCAGAGTCCTGCTCCATTTGGAGATCTGTCTCCATTACCCGGTTGCACTTCACTCCAGCTCTTGTTTTCCCCAGTAGGCAAATTGCTTCTGACTCATTTGATGTCATTTCCTGATGTCCTGTGTACATTTTTATCATTTCTTTTCTGTTGGGAAGATCTTTTAATCTACTTTCTGCTCTTGGACACCATCCAGGAGACTTAGCTTATCAGTTTAGGCAGCCAGGGGATGAGATGAAGATTCTTAGTGTGTCTCAACGGAGAGGGTTTGAGAATGCTCACATCTCTTTTCTTGTGATATCACAAGACCCAAATGACTAAATGGGAACAAATGCACCGATCGCAAGGCGGATGCTTACTTCAGCATGCCAATGTCTGTGTTTTTCTGACCATGATCCTTCATCTGCACAATAAACATTTAATTAAAGTTCATTTCCCTGAATGTTGTACTGTCAGAACAGATTAAAAACAGCCAGGCATTGTTTCTGTCTTCTATTGACAATAAACAATATAACTAATAAGGCCATCCATTTTTTAAAATTACTTTTATCTTGTTTTTTCTTTCATTAGGACTAGGGGTAGAATCCAGAGCCTCATACGTGCCAGGCAAATGTCCAACCACTGAGCATCAACCCCATCCATCTGCTTTTTAGATTTTGGGACAGGCTGTCCTCACTAAGTTGCCCAGGCTGACTATGAACTCATCTTGTGTCCCAGACAGGCCTATGCTCCAAGCTCCTGAGTAGCTGGAATTACAAGTCTATACCATAAGGCCTGGCAAGATGCTGACATTTTAATGATAGTAGTAGACTAATATTAGCAACAACAAGAAAAAAAGAAAAATAGTATATTAGTTGTTTATCCATTGCTGTTATAAAATACCACAATTAAGGCAGTTTATAGATGGTGGTTTGTTTGAGCTGATATCTCCAGAGGCATGAGAGTCCAATATGGTGGGAAAGGAGGGAGGTAAGTATGATGGATGGAGCAAGAAGCTAAAAGCTCACAATTTGTGGTGATGGTTTTTTTGTCTTTTTTTTTTTTTAATCATAATGTCCATTCTCAGTAACACATTTCCTCTGGCAAGGCCATACCTACTAAACTCCCCAAATAGTGTCACCAGCTGGACCTGGGCTTCAAATATATGAGTCGATGGGGAGGGGCATCTCTCATTAAAACCACTACCAACAGTATCAGAGCATATACATCGGTATGTTAGAAATGTGTGGGTAGTTCCTTCAAAGCCAATATAATTATCCAAATGGTGTGGGTGCTGCTTCCCACGTTACTTTGGATGGATATGTTTCAAGTCCTGTTTATATTCTGAGTTGGGAAGGAGAAACATTTCTAGTGTCCCTGAGTTAGTGCCTAGGACAAATGGGCGATGTTAGGATAAGGAGGCCTTCTCCATGCTTTTCATGTAGAAAGTATGTGGCTGGCTGGGTGAGGAATCAGAGGAATCCTGTCTCCCTTAGTCCTTCATGGCCATTCCATTGGTGACGTCACATGGCCATACCTTTAAGGGACCCCAGGAGGACTCTTGCTGGAACCTAAAACACACAGCAACAACATTGACTGAATACCTGCAGGGTCTTTTGAAACACACACAGAATAATTTCATACAATATGCAAGGAGAATAAGGACAGAGTTTAGTGTATGTGTTTCTTCAAGGGTGTTGGGAACTGCTGTGTGTTCTTTTGTTCAGATCAAGCCCAATTGTCTAGTGTGTTCTACTCCCCAGGAGCCTCCTCTTTCAGAACAGTTATGAAGGTTCGATGTTACAAGTTCAAACCTTCTTACCTGCTACTAAAACATCTGTGTTTACCTATCTTCCCTTTCAATTTTTGAACCCTAATCTGAGACACCCATAGTTCGTGGATGTCTCAGGTGACAACATGCATAATATATCCAGATGTTTTCTGCTGGTAGTGGCTTTCAATACCTTAAGCACTTTTTGATGATCAAATCACATGTCAAATTTACACATTTTCTGAATCATCTTTTCATTTAATATACAGAAAGCACATTTATTTATTAACAGGAGGAAACAGCTGTTGGTTTTTTTGAACCTGGAAATAATAGATAAGTAGCAGTCAGCTACTTATTTGTGTTGGAAAATTTGTCAGCTAGCTAAGGAATGACTTGGAAATTTCTGAATTTCACAAGTGAGGAACTGGATATTTTGGAAGGTAATATGATATGATGTGGTATCTCCAAGGTCACAGAGGAAGCATGGGTCTGTAGATTTGTATGTTTTGCAGCTACAGTGAGTAAGTATGGAAATATGTGTACATGTACATGTATATAAATTTGCTTCAAGTAATTTGATAGATGGAGCCCTTTCTACATTCTGGTATGCAGTGGGTGTACACACACACACACACAAACTAATCTTGTATTTGCACAAAATCTTAGAGAAAGCAATTATTAATTTTGGCAATTTGTAGGCATTGTTCAGTGATGCTGGATTAAAAATTAAATCCCATATGACCAGTTATATGATTCCACTGTATATTTTTAAATGTTTTAATTGATATTAAAATATCACTTTCCTTCTCCCCTCCCTCTAGCTCTTCCCAGACACCTTCCCTTGAGTCTCTCCCAGCACTCCCTACTCTCAAGCTTATTTTTATTATTGCTACATCAGTATATATGTGTGTAGTATGTATAAGCACACATATACTTAAATACATCCTATTGAGTCTACTTGTGATATTTGTGTCATAAATCAATAAGAGGGCTCATCCCTGGGCAAGACTTCCCCTTCTCTAGGCAGTCAATAGTTACCTGTGGTCCTTGCTCCAAGAGTGGGACCTTGTGAAATTCCCCCTTCCATGCTAGCATGCCCATTGATTTGCGATTGTTCAGGCCTTGTTTGTGCAGCCATTTCAAGGAGATACTGTTTCACAGCAGACTCCCTGATACTCTCGCTCTTACATTCTTTCTGCCCTTTCTTCTGTAGATGTCAGCAGATGTGATACATTTGTATCCTTTGGGGCTGGGCTCCCCAGGATTTTTTGATCTCCACATTGTCTCCAGTTGTGATTTTCTGTGACAGTCCTCATTTGTTATTAAAAGAGAAGCTTATTTGATGAGGGGTGACAGCTACACTTCCATGCAGGTATAAGGATAATTTTAGAATGCTGTAAGGAATTATGTTAATCTACCAAAATGGTGGCAGTAGATGCTCTCTAAAGTTGGACAAGTTGGGCATACAACAAGGAATGGAATAGTTGGGTCATTTCATTTGTGGCTCTTGAGAATTCTCCTAGCTGATTTCCAGAGTAGCCGAAGTAATTTTCCATCCTTCTAACAATGGACGGGAGTTACTGTTTGTCCACAGACAATAATTGATCTTCACCACACTCTAGAGTGAAATGAAATCTCAAAGTGGATTTAATTTGTGTGCCCCTAATTGCTAAGGGCAATGAATACTTTTTGAGGTATTTCTTAGCCATTTTGATTTCTTCTATTTGAGGGCATTCTGTTGAGACCCCTGCACATTTTTAATGGGGTCATTTGTTTTCTTGACTCTGATTTTTCTTTGTTCTGGATACTAATCCTTAGTCAGATGTACAGCTGGCTAAGATTCTCTCCCCTTCTTCTTCACTCCATCGATTGTTTCTTTGGCAGTACAGAAGCTTTTGAGTTTTATGAGGTCCCAGTTGTTAACTGTTAGCCTTAATTCCATGGCAGATCAGAAAGTTTTTTCACACCTGTATATTGTGGGTTACTGCCTATGTTTTATAAAGAACCTTTATATTGAATTCCTGTACTGCAGAGACAACTTTGTATTTCTATCTACAGTGTAGAAATACTGATAGATACTGCCTTTTATTCACTTCCTCACCAATATGTTTTTTCATCTCTTTTCTTAATGTTGCCAATCTGATTGGAGTGAGATAGAATGCCAAAACTCTCTCTCTCACTCCCTCCCTCCCTCCCTCCCTCCCTCCCTCCCTCCCTCCCTCCATCTCTCTCTCTCTCTCTCTCTCTCTCTCTGTGTGTGTGTGTGTGTGTGTGTTCACTGGCCATTTCCTTTTCATTTTTGAAATATGTCTTCAATTCATTAGATATGCAGACATGCCAAATAATTAGATGGATTTTTATAAGAATTAAGAGTTTTATGTTTTTAACCTATGGAAATATTGAAATTTGCCTATTCCAAAATAGTATTAAATAGAAAACAAAACAAAATCCTCCTGATTGAAAATTATTTTTAATCCAAGAAAACCAAAGCAAGAGGTGAAGTTAGGTTGAGCTTTTTGTTTATTAGCCTTTTGCTACCAAACAAATATGGTGAAGGTCCTGGCAATGTCTACAGTGTAGAGTTGGTCTTTTTGTCTTTGAATTTGGAAAATGCTTTCATCGGGCTGAGGATTTTTTGCTGAAGAGAATTTGCCTGTGAAGGAATTACCTCATTCTCAGCTCTGCTGTGAGATTCTGTTTCATTATCTGGGTCCACCCTGTGCTGAGGGGTTGTTTCTTTACTTTCTGTACTTGGGGTGGTGGGGCTCCCAGCATTGTAAGCTATCCTATTGGGTGGCCAGGGCAATGCATTTCACAACACCACTGAAAGTTTAGTGCCAGTGAATGGCTTTCAAATATCACCATGGCAGTGACTAGCTCAGATGTTCACCTTTTGCCGCCGTACATATTTTGAGCATGGATAAAAAGCTATTCATGAATCAATTATTATTATTTTATTATTATTATCATTAAATATTTTTGTACACAACATTTTGATCATAATTCTTTTCTCCTCCAAATCCTCCCAGAGCCTTTCCCACATACAACCCACCCAGCTTCACATTCTTAAATAAAACAAAAAATGAAGTCAGTTTTCTGTTGGCAAGAACCTGCTGTCTCTAAGCAGAGGACCGAGAAATAGATGTTAAGCTGATCACCTGGGGCATTTGACCTCCAAAACCAGGTAGCAGTCATGACTGAGTCTTCTCTAAGAAGTTGTGCAAAGGAGATCTGCTGGGGAGTGAAGATTTTCTCTAAGAAACAGGTCAACCCTTGCTGTGTGTTGAGAGAGCCTACAGAATCCCAGAATTCCCGGATCATATTCCCGTGTGCAAGGAACTACAATGGCAGACCAGAGAAGTTTTAAAGCTTTTCCTTTAGATTTTCAAGTTTTATGTGTATGAGTGTTTCGCCTCCAGGTGTGTACATGGGTTGTGTGCATGCCCAGTGCCTGCTGATGTCAGAAAATGGAGTCAGATCTCCTGGAACTGGTCTCTCCCGGCTCACTAGAGATAATATTATCATGTCATAGACAAAATAAAAATGAGCCACAAACTAAGGCAGCTGCCATTAACAAACACATGAAAAGGGCTCACATATATAAAACACAAAACTAAAAAAACATTGAGAGAAAAATAAAAGGCATTGTTTTGGATCTAGATGTCGGGAGTTCTAGATTCATCACGAAAATGGCTCATAACAGGGAAGTCTGGCAAGCTGGCTCTCCGTCAGAGTTAAAGCTTTCCTCTCGGAAGGCACCTGTGAAGATGTTGAAAATATCAGCTATAGAGCACGGGAAAATATTCTAAATTTTCACATCCGATGCAACAGGAATGTATGAAGAAGGCCTAAAACTCAGTCACTTAAACAAAATATCGTTCCAGGACAGACAAATGGCATAGGACAAAAAAAGAGAAAGAAAACAAACAGTAAGAAAAAAATCAACAGTAAATAAAAAATCCAAGAGCTCAACAAACAAACAAGCAAGCAGCTTCTTTACTATGGGTCAGGAAGGTTGAAACAAATGGGTGGCAGCAACAAATGCTGAGAATTGCAGAGGAATGGGTTATCATGCACCATAGTAGTACGAAAAGAAATGCATCTTTTACATTTTTAATTTTTTAAAAATTGTTACTTATGTGCATGTATTTGTACTGAGGGGATATATGGATTAAAACAGGACATCAGATCCCCTCAGCAGACACTGAGAGATGGCTGTGAGCTGCCTGGCGTAGGTTTTTAGAACAGAGCTCCTTAACCTGCATCACCTTCCTCAAGGCTCTTCCTATAAATGCAATCATGCTGTGGCTTAGGACTTAGCATATGAATTGGAATTTGCAGGGGACACAGTTCAGTCCACAACACTGGGTCATTCATATTTGTGTGTGTGTGTGTGTGTGAATATTGAATTCTACAGCTCAGTGGAAAACAGTTTTCAGAGTTCCAAACTCAAATGCAAATACCACAGGACTCGGGGATGGTACCCTTGGGCATAGGTCTCAAAGAAATGGAAATTTATGCTCACTCAAAACCTACACATGAATTTTTATACCATCCTTTTAAAAATGTATAATGGCCTGAAACTAGAAACAGATCAAATACCCTTTAATGGGTGAATGGTTAAACAAATGTACATCATACCCTGGACTGAAAAGGGACAAGATTCCGAGGTAGACATAGACCTAAACGGATCTCCAGAGAATTTACTAAGAACAAAAAAGTCAAAACCCAAAGAGACCACACTCCGTGGGCTCATTTCTGTGACATTATTGAAATGACAAAATTACAAAACTGGAGAACAGAGTTGTAGTTTCTAGGAAGTAAAAACGGGCTGAGGCCTGGAGGGACATGGATATGGTTGTGAATAGGCCACACAAATGAGACACACCTCTCCGTGTACTTTGGGAAGAAGAAGGGACACTCCTCTCTACGGATCCTGGCAGATGAGGAGACGCATCTCTCCCTGGACTCTGGGTGATGACAAGCGTTGCTACAGCACTGGTCAAATCTGTTAAACCATGGCATTAAGATCAAGTTCTGTAGGTAGCTGTGGTAAGCACTCCTCAAGCTAATAAGTAACAGTGTGAGAGATGAGGAGATCTGATTCTCTCATTAGCGGCTGTTGTAGCCTGGCTGCCCTGAGCAGAAGGACTGCCAGTTAAATAGCCCACTAGATTATCCTCATGACAACGGCAGACACCGTCTTGGACACTCCACAGAGGCGTGAGACAGTTACTGGAGGACTGAAGCTGCCTGCTCTGGCACGGCGTCGAGGCCCAGCCTTCCGGACGCTGTTCCAAACACTTCAGCCCAGACATCACAAGGCTCTGTTCCAAACAGTTTGCACCAAACCTGTAGCCATCACAAGGGTCAGGCCCGGCTTCAAACGGTAGGCTGGCCCACAGCTCATTTGAACAGTTGGAGAGAAGCCAGGCAGAAGAGGCAGCAAGAGAGTGTGGGAAGTGGAGATTGTAAGGGACCAGGGAAGAGAAACTGTCGCACTGGTTGTCAGAAGGATGCCAGAAGTTTCGACGGAGCTGACGGGGTCTTCAGAGTCCAGGGGCTTTAATACTGGCCGCAGCTGAGTCCCCAGGAACCTGAGCTTTAGTGTTTGCAGAGCTGATGATCACCTCGAGGAGGGTTGCAACACTAGAGGGTGCCATCTGCTTCCGCTCCCACCCGCTGCCAGTCCAGGAAAGCAGGCTTCCCTTTCCAACAAGTTTATCTGCATAGCACAGCCCCCAGCCCGGCCCTCCGCCCCCTTGTCCCACCGCCCCCACACTCCCATCCCTGGCTGCACGACATTCTACCTGCAAGATGTGAGCCACTGGGGAGAGCCAGATATGCAGTTCATGGGATTTCTCTGTTTTATTTCCGGGAACTGTGTATGTGAGGCTATTAGTACCTTAATATGAAAAGGTTAATCAAAAGCAAGGCAGCATTTTCCACTAAGCAACTGAGGATTCCCAGAGGGAATTCTGTTGACAGGTTTCATGCAGGAAGAGTTGACTAAGGGAGGGGAAACACTTGAGCATAGTGGAACTCTGTCCTACAAGCCTGCAACACTGAATTTACAAGAGATTGCAGCAGGAGTCTGCCCAGGGTGGCTGTGGAGAAAAGGCGCAGGCCTAATGCCGAAGAGCGTGCAGTGGTTCGCACATGCAATGGCAGCTTGAGCGAGGCGTGCCTTTGCCCCACACAAAAGAACGTACAGCTGGTGAAGATGGGTTAGAAACAAACAAAAAACCGAAGCCGAGTGTGGAGATGCTTGGAGGTGAGGTAGGAGGGCCAGAGTTCAAGGTCATCTCTAGCTACGTAGAGACCCTGCCTTAAAAGAACAAAAGGGAAGCTTTAGGAACAGAACTAGCTTTCCCAGTTTATTGTGCAGGAACACACGGAGGGAGGGAAGATCCAGGGAAAGCTGCCGATGTGAGGGACAGGGGGAAGTCTGAGCACACATTCCTGTTCTTTCCCTCCCACCTCACCCCAGTTTTACAGAAGCCTCATCGCTGACAGGGTCAGCCTCTCTCTTCCCTCTCCCAACAGCCACAGTATGAGTTTTCACAGGAGGGAAAGAGGCCACCAGTGTCTGTCACTTCCCATAGAAATATAGCCGAGGCAGGGTCAGGGGAAGCTTGTTGAGACTCTCCATGTGCAAATGAGCCTCGTCAGATTCAAGCTGGAGTTTCCACACCAGGAGAGTCTGAAACCGCCAGAGGACCAACCCTGCTACCAAAACCCAGATGCCATCAAGGCACAGCCCCTCCACATCTGCTGCCCCAGAATTTTGGAACAGAGCTCTCCAAAAGCTCGTCCCACAGAAATCGAAAACTTCCAGAAATAAAGAGAAGCTGGAGGAACTGCTCAGTCAGTGGCATGTCCTTTATGTATGAGCACTTCCCCAAGCGGCACGTGTGTGCAGGTACATCCCTGTGCGTGCATACACACCACACACACACACACACACACACACACACACACACACACACACGAGCAGAGGAGAAAGGAAGAGGAGAAAAGGCCAGCAGTACCATGAAATCAGTAAGCTTAACTGATTTCCCGGAGAATGCGGAAAAGAGACAGCTGCATGAACTCTACAGGGGCCCTTGCCAACCTCAAATAGTGGCCTTTAAAACTGCCCTTGTGCAGGAGCCTGAAGTTAATTGAATCAAGACATGCAAAGGGTTGTCAAAAGCAGTACTGCATTCTGTTGGCGATCAGTATTACCTAACATCTGTTCACAAGGAAGGAATGTGACAGTTAAAGAAGTTCCCAAGCCACCTGGAATAGTTGTGCACTGGCCCAAGGCTGCACTCTCTTTGGGGCAAAAGCGCAATGTGAGGAGACATACTGTTTGAAAGAGTCCCCCCAGCTTGTTGCTAAGCAAAACTTCCAAATGGCAACCATGCCAAGGGATGAGGGACTGGATGCCCATCTCTATATTATATGTGATGTAATATATAAGAAATAAGATGTATGATGTATTAATATAATTAATGTACTTTACCATATAACATACTACTTTATTATTATTTAGGGTGTTAAAAGGTGAAGTCTCACATGTCCAGGTTGGCTTAAAACTTACTATATATGAATTGAGGTGAGTGTCAACCCAAACTATGTGTGAAAATTCCAGAAGGAACTCTGTTACTCTGTATAACAACTAGATATCAAATAAAATGTATTTTAGAAAAGCAGATAAAGGTAACACTGGCAGCGCCTTGGTCACACAAACTTCAGAACCCCTGGGCCCACTGATGTGTTCCCTGGGCAGACGTCAGGTGAGGTTTCCAGAAATAAACTTGACTCAGCTGTAATAGGAGAAGTGAGTGTGTGTAGAAAGTAGACTCCCTTGTAGATTCGTAATTTTGTAACCCAGTGTGGGCATGAGATACGGAGATGGAAACAGCAAGATTTCCGCCCACAGAAGGTGTGTTCTAGCGTGCTGTATTTCATACGTTTACATAATGCATTCTAGTCCCCTTCGTCCCCCGCTTCATCTCTCATCTCCCTTCCACTCCCCCACCTACCCGGACACTTCTATCAACAAGACTCCCCGCCCCGACCACTTTCAGGTCATCTCTTGTGTGTGTGCCTCAGAGTGTAGCAAGAGTTACTTACCTGAGTGTGGGCGAGTGGTAATTAGTAGAACAACACATCACCCGAGAAAAATGATACTCTAAGAAGACAATAAAAACAATAGAATGAATTCTAGTTTTCTTTGTACCAACAAGGGTCATTTGGACCATTCACTCTTGTTGCTCCCACACTTAAGAACCTTTAACTTAGAGATCGGGATAACAGGGACACACCTAAACACAATAAGAGCAATATACAGTAAACCAACAGCCAACATCAAACTGAATGGAGAGAAGCTTAAGGCGATTCCTCTAAAATCAGGAACAAGACAAGGCTGCCCTCTCTCTCCATATCTCTTCAATATTGTACTGGAAGTTCTCTAGCTAAAGCAATAAGACAACAAAAGGAGATCAAGGGGATACAAATTGGAAAGGAAGGAGTCAAACTTTCTCTATTTGCAGATATGATAGTTTACATACGCGACCAAAAAAAACAAAAAACAAACAAACAAACAAACAAAACTCTATCAGGGACCTCCTACAGCTGATGAACACCTTCAGCAAACTAGCAAGATACAAGATAAACTCAAAAAATATCAGTATCCCGACTTTTTTTCAGACAACAAAGGGGCTGAGAAAGAAATCAGAGAAACATCACCCTTTACAACAGCCACAAACAACATAAAGTATCTTGGGGTAATGTTTACCAAACAAGTGAAAGACCTATATAATAAGAACTTTGTGTCTTTAAAGAAAGAAATTAAAGAAGATATCAGAAAATGGAAAGATCTCCCATGCTCTTGGATAGATAGGATAAACATAGTAAAAATGGCAATCTTGCCAAAAGCAATCTACAGATTCAATGCAATCCCCATTAAAATCCAAGCACAATTCTTCACTGACCTTGAAAGGATAATAATCAACTTTATATGAAAAAAAAAAAAAAGACCCAGGATAGCTAAAACCTTATATAATACAAAACCTTATACAATAAAAGAATTTCAGGAGGCATCACCATCCCCGACTTTAAGATCTACTACAGAGTTATAGTCCTGAAAACAGCCTGGTATTGGCACAAATATAGATAAGTAGACCAATGGAATGGAATTGAAAATCCTGATATTAATCCACACACCTACAAACACCTGATTTTTGACAAAACATCTAAAAGTTACAATGGGGGGAGGAAAGCATCTTCAACAAATGGTATTGGCACAATTGGAAGATGGTGTGTAGAAGACTGCAGATAGATCCTTATGTATCGCCACGTACAAAACTCAAGTCCAAATGGATCAAAGACCTGAACATAAATCCAGCCACACTGAATCTCTTAGAAGAAAAACTGGGAGGTACCCTTGAACAAATTGTTATAGGAGACCACTTCCTGAACATAACTCCAGTATCACAGACACTGAGATCAACAATTAATAAATGGGATCTCCTCAAACTAGAAGCTTCTGTAAGGCAAAGGACATAGTTAACAAGACCAAACGGCAGTCCACAGACAGGGAAAAGATTTTCACCAACCCACATCTGACAGAAGGGTGACTGACCTCCAAAATATACAAAGAACTCAAGAAACCAGTCAACAAAACACCAAATAACCCTATTACAAAATGGGGTACAGAACTGAAGAGAGAATTCTCAATAGAGGAAATCAAAAAGGCTGAAAGACACTTAAGAAAGTGCTCAACATCCTTAACTATCAGGGAAATGCAAATCATTTGAGTTTGATATACGGCCATCTTTCCAACAAGGTGAAATATATAAAATCCTAGTGGTATTGCACTTCTAAGTGCATCTGTTGAACTTGAAGCCACCATGAGGATGTGTGTCCCCTCCTCTCAGTGACAGTCCTTATCCCAAGGTCACCTTTCTGTTATTGGTTATAACCCAGCGGACTTGGCAGTCAAACTTTTCCTGTTTGATTTTTCTAGTCACATGCAGTCTGAGTTTTGTCCCTGGTCTGCCACATGGAGCTCTCCTTACAATTTGACACCAAAGTCAGAGCCACAGAGCATTCACAGATTCACCCAGTCTGATGTTAAGTACATCCTTCCTGTGGGATTCTACACATCCACATTTCTTCTGCCCCCCTACCCCTATCTTTTCAAGGCTTTGCTTTGAGTAGTGATGTTTTTACTGCATTTGTGTTTTTGCAAATTATCAATAATGATGGGTAATAGTCAATTAGCTTATTACTTCACAGAGCTAAAACTAGAGGCTCCTAGTTGCCGTCCTGACCTGAAGGAAAGCATCAAGATTAAATACAATCAGACACTAGTTGTTGACTCAAATGTCTCTCCTCACTATTGGGAAGCACAGCATTTTATTAAAGACAATGTTTATGACACCCCGCAGTGGGCTGCCGAGCCATTCTTCCCAGACAAGTCCCTGTACAAACAGACACTGTTAAGGTGACTGTTTTTAAGTTATACGATTACTAATTTTATGTATGTAGGCACATTGTTTGCATGTGTGTCTGTGCATCATGTGCATCTTTGGTGCCTGAGGAGATCAGGAATGGGCATAGGATACCATGGAACCACAGTTACAGACACTTGTGAATCACCATATAAGTGCCAGGAATTGAGCCCAGGTCCTCAGCAAGAGGAGCCTGTGCTCATAACTTCTGAGTCATCTCTCCAGCTCCCAAGTGACTTCGTTTTTGAAGGTAATTTGAAGGTTCCACTCAGGAGATATCCAAGGAGCTCTAAAGATAGGGCTCCCCTGGGCACATGTCAGTGGCTCAGCCATCTTCTCCCAGGCACAACATTGCTTGTACTGGTTGCCAAGTTGACTTGGCCATGATACTGCTAGTGTTACCTTCAGTCGGATTTTGAAAATACATTTTATTTGATTTTGAATTCGCATACAAAATAACAGAGTTCTTTATGGTATTTTCATAATACTTCCTTTGGGTTGGTTCATAAGTTCTAAGCCCCCCTTAATAAACTTCCTAAATAACAATAATGAAGTATTGTTCTGTATAATTAAATCTGTATAATTAAATATACTGTATTTTACATTATGTATTGCACTATAATGTATGCACGGAACCAGGCATGGTGATGATTTCCCATAATTCTAGCTCTTGGGAGGCAAAGCAAGAGGATCACAATTTGATCCTTAGGCTACATACAAAATACTGTCTATACAATCTGTCAGTCAGTCAGTCAGTCAATAGACGTAGGTGTAGAAATGACCTAGATATGGGAGTCAGAGAATGAAGCTCTGCATCCTGGAGCCAAGGAAAAGCTGAAGAGTGAAGGAAGGGGCCTGTCTCAGAGCATCACAGGTCATGTGCTACCAAGGCAAGGAAGAACCCAGGCAGAGCATCAGAAGCCAATGCGACTCCCTGAACAGAAGAGCCCAGCTCCCCGCAGATGATCAGAGGCCGCGTGACCCTGAGGGAAGGAAGAGGCGCCCCTTAGAGTATCTGAGGTCATGTGATCCTGAAGGATGGAAGAGCGCTCTCTCAGAGCATAAGAAGTCATGTGATCCCTAGGAACAGAAGAGCTCCCCTCAGAGCTTTAGAGGCCACATGACCCCCGACAGAAGGACGAGACCCACTGAGAGCATCAGAGGCCTGTGAGGGATGAAAGCGCCTCCCTCAGAACATCCGAGGGCGTGTGATCCTGACAGTCCCTCTTTGTACATTCCAGAGCTAACGCAAGATATCTCCACTCTTGAAGCCGCCGGTTTGAAATAAGCTTTAGTTTGTGTTTGTTATAGCCAAAATTGCAATGGGTGATTATCATGCGAGCCGCACCAACATGGGGAGGGGCTAGGGTGAAGCTAAGTGTAGTAGACTTTGTCTATTGTAACACTGACTCTTAAGAAAAGCATTAATTAGAAGTTATTTGCCTGCTAAAAAGGAATCTTTTCTTTCCTCTGGAGATTAAAACTGCTTGTTTGCCTGGTTAAGAAAGAGTCAAAATCTGAACCCAGCCTGAGAGGGAAATAAAAGGAAACCAGGGAAGCGTAAGTGATATCTGGATTACTTAACAAAATGCAGGGACCCTCCCTCCTCTCACATCTAAATTATTTCTCACAAACAGCAATGTGATTTTCTTCTGTACACCTTTATGGTATTCACACATACAGAGCTGGGCTTCCCATACATATTCATGGGGAAATTTTTCTTTCTACACATTCAAATCCTTGCTTGATGGTCTGGAGTTAGATTTCTGTTACCGTTCATTGTCAAGGGCAAGGCAGCTTCCCCTGAGTAGATCATCCTGGCTATCTGCAGAAACACAGCTGCAGATGTGTAGATGTGTGCTCTGCTGTCTCAGAGCAAGAAGGCCACATTTGATAGACTCCTGGAAGCTGGAAGACAGACTGGTACATGCACTATTTTATGCATTCGTCTTTGTAGCTATGTTATTGGTCTGTAGGATGAGCCCATCTGTGTGCACCCATGTTCCTGGCTGTAGACACACACAAGGATCTATTTCCAAAAAGTATGCGATCCTTCCCAGCCCAAGCAGGGATTAAGTAAGTGACACTTCTATTACACTGATTGACATTTCATTATCTAAATGTTCAGCCTTCTTTTTGCTTTGGGATAATTAGTTGTCAGTTCCCCAGAGCAATTACATAGTCTGTGTCACTGCATTCCTTCAAAGGGCAGTGAGGATGATTTAAAAATAAAGTCATATCTTGGAGGAAAAAAAAAAAAAACCCTGAATGAAAATGGTATAACGTCACAGTGATAGAGGAGTATCAGAAAACAAACAAGCAATAAATATCTCAACAACACCTCCCATGCTTACTAAAGGTAAGAAGGAAAAACATGCATGCCATGAAGCTGAGGCCTTAAGTAGCCATGGGTTTATCCCATGAGTCAGTGCTGCTATGGTGTAAGATAAGTTGGTAGTCTATGAGATGTTTGTGTCAAAGTGCGATTATCTCCCCTAACTTCACATCTTCAGAATATATTATTTCATTAGGTTATATCTGTTTTGGATGTCTTACAAGTTTATGTGAATGTAAGTACATACATCAAATAATATTAAATTTGTGTATATATGGTGGTGTATATGTGTGTGTGTATATACACACACTGCAGAATTTTTATTTTTAGCAATATAGTCTACATAGAAGCTATTGTTTTCCTGTGGAATCTACATTATCATTGAATTTTTCTACAGGCTCAACTTCTCTCTATAGTGAGCTACATAAAGAATAAGCATTAGGAAAATGGAAATGAACATACAGGCAATCAGCAAATGTTAATGATGTATGAAATCACTCAGCATCAGACTTAAAATGAGATGGTTTGATACTGGAATTTATTTAAGACCTCAATAGCTGCAGGTGTGATGACAGCTAGGGCAGGGAGACAGCTAACTCAAGTGGCAAGCCCTTTCCTGAGGTGTGATCCAAGTCCTCGGCATGCAGCAAGGACCCCAGTGGAGTTATGCGAGTCCCAAAGGGGTAGATACTATGGTAGAATGGAGCTGACTGGGTCCTGAGGTCGTCAGGCTTCTCCTCATGGACTTCCAAGTGCCAGAAGCCTAGTAGTGGCAGGTGACTATCCTGGGCTATTTTTCCTCTCAAAACTGGCACATTTCCCAATGTAGTTTCTTTCTCTCAGAGTTCCTGCTCACCAAAGGCCTGACGGAGGACATATTTAGCAGCTGTGAAAATACAGCTTTGTAAAAGCTGTCTCACAGTCTAGCTGTTACCTACAACTGTACATCAGAGATAGCTAGTAGGATCAGAGTCATCTTAGCTTCATTATGAATTTGAGATCAGTTTGGGATTGTGAGATCTTGTTTCAAAAACATACAGACAGAAAACCCACACCAACACACACACACACACACACTCAACACACACATACACAATAAACACACTCTCTCTTTCTCACACACACACTCACCACGCACACACACTTAAACACACTCAACACACACACACTCAACACACACACACTCTCTCTCCCACAATTCTCTGTTTCTGTCTCACACTCAACACATGCACACACACTTAAAAACACTCAACACACACATACACACTCTTTCTCTCTCACACACACACTCTCACACACACTCAAATAACACTCAACATGCACATACACTCTCTCTCACACACACACTCTGTTTCTGTCTTTCTCTCTCACACACACACACACTCACACACACACATAGACACACATACATACATTCTCTCTCTCTCTCTCACACACACACACACACATGCTCAAAGCAGCTATATTTTTTATTTTTCAAGTTGACATGTCAGCCTCAGCCCATGGTTGGATGAGGCAGAAAACTTCCTTTTAAACATTTTCTAGAACATACTAATTATTTGTTCATGTTTCTTTTGTTAAGCAACAAAGGATATAACAGTCAAAGTTGAAGGGATGGCCATTCAATTCCAAACAGGGAAATTGCTAGATATAAAGAGTCTGAGAAGTTCAAGGCCAAACAAAACAAAACAACTCCGAGACCTGCATGGCCCATGTTCCTTTGCTGTTGGTTATTCATATGCCACTCCCCATTGCTGCATATAGATATTTTAGTTGTTAATGCCACATTGAAAACACAACCATTTGACACCAATCATTTTGCTTAAGTATGAATCTAGTTCTTCATTGTGAGAACTGTTAAATAAGGTTTTAAATGATTGACTTTTTGTTTGTTTCAGGTATTTTAAGTGTGTGTGTGTGTGTGTGTGTGTGTATGTGTGTGTGTGTGTGTCTGTGTCTGTGGATGCCAGAAGGAGTTGGATTTATGGCTGTAAGTACAGGTGTTTTGAGCCTCTGAATATGGATAGGTTCTGGGGACCGAACTCATCCTTTGGAAGAGCGTGAGGGCGCTCTTAATCACAGAGCCAGCTCTTTAGCCCCGCTGCCCCTTCCCCGCGGTAATTTTCTACATGTATACTATGTATTTAGGCGATATCCATCCCGACTCCTTCAGAACCTCTACATCACCCTTCCCATGTCCTCTTCGTTTCTTTTCAATAATTGATTAACTAATTAATCTTTATAGACCTCGTATGGGTAGTCAGTACTACCCAAATGTCCATGGCTGTAGGCAGCATGGTTTTGAGACAGGGTTTTACTAAGTAGTAATGGCTGGCTTGGAATTTTTTCTGTAAGCACACTGGCATCAGAGTCTTCAGCAATCCTCCTGCCCCTAACCGCCCCCCTCCAAAGGTTGCAGGAATATGCTATTACTCCTGGCTTAACTTTTTATCTTCATAGCTCTGAAGAAGTCAACATGCACATATTACATATCCCTTTATTTTTATTTTGTGTGTATGAATGCTTTGCCTCCATGTATGTATGTGCACCGTGGAGGAGAGAAGGCCTCAGATTCCCTGGGATTGGAGTTGCGGATAAATGGTTGGCAACTGCCTTATGGGTGTTGGGAATTGAACCCCCGTCCTCTGAAAAAGCTACAAGTTCTCCTAACTACTGAGCCAACTATGCAGCTCCACTGTTGTACATCTGCCTTGGTATTCAGTGAGTCTCATTTGATGGAGAGGCAGGAGGTACCCCAGAGACAACTGCAGCAGGAAGGATGAAGTATACAGTGAGGAAGCCAGGGGCCCTTGCCTTCGCTCCTAATTTCAATCCACTTCCTTAATGCCACTGAGGCTCAAGGCTCTCATTTAAAAAGTATACCTCTCAGAACTGTTGGGGGAAACTGAATGAGGTAGCATTTGCAAATATTATAAAATATGCTAAATAATTACTAATTGCTGCTTCTTGCTGCGATGTGTTTGAATTTCAGGCAATTAAAATATGATTTAATGTGGGAGTTGTTACGGCAACCCACTGTGAGGTAGTTACTGGAGCATCCCGGAGAATTGTAGAGACAGGCTTTTTCCCAAAAGGATGGGCCTCACAATCTCAAGCACAAGGTTTTAGGCCAGTCTAATACACATCCCAGATGGGGACCAAGGGCTCTTGAACTGCTGCCCAGCCCTTCCTCTCCAGGCTCTGTTTCTTTTTCTTTATTTATTTTGGTGTGGAGTGTGTGTGCGCGTGTGTGCGTGCGCGCGTGTGCGCATGTACATGTTGATGTTGGGAATCACCTTCCATTGATCTTTGTCAAGGCAGGGTTTCAAATAAACCAGGGTTCACCGATGCATAGGCTTGCTAGCAGCTTGCTCTGGGGATTGTGTGTCTCTGGAGTTGCAGGGGGTCATCATGCTCACAGAGCGTTTGCCTGGGCTCCTGATGTTCTGGTCTTCATGCTCTGGCAACAAGTGCTCTCTTTAACAGCTAAGCCATTTCCCAAGCCCCAGCTGGTGTTTTTTATGTCATAGGTACCTGATAAGCACTCTTATCCACATATCAAAACTAACTTGAAAAACAATATGATCTGCCATTTTTTTTTTTTAATCTAGTTTGTAAGAAACCGTTAAGGGGCACATATACATATGTGCATTTCTCTGAGAATAGTTTATGCTCTTGTCACATGACTGTGTCATCGACAAAAGCATCAGTAGAATTACAGTTCATCTTTGCTCATGAAAATCAACCAATTTCCTGCTTTAAAGTGATTTCTGGAATTTGTCTAAAGCAACAAAGGCTCCCTAAGTTACACACGTTTAATTGATTTCTTAGTGTTTCCTTTAATTTTATCACAATAGCTTCCATTATATACATGCCAAATTTCACAAAATAACATTATTTTTCCAAACTGAACACAGATTTCCCCTTTGGCTACTTAAAGCATCATTTTCCATAAGGAGGAGAGCCTGGCTTCTCAGTGAAGTAGAGTGAAGTTCTGGGTTGGCTGGAAGTTGGGTTCCTGCAATAACTTAAGAGTTTCCTATGAACAGAAAAGTGATGTCAGAATGGATGTATTTTCAGCTTTTTTCCCCTTAATTTGCCCCAATGAGATGTTAATTCCTACAAAATTGGAGGCAGAAGGAATCTGTAATAAACAGAAACGCTGAAATCAACTCTTACATATCTCATCAATACAGCCAAGAAATAGATCAAACTTTACCCATTTATTAAAAAGAGAATGGAGAAAAATCTATATCAGGCTGAAAAGATATGTGTGAGTTATCCTCACCCAGAGGCTCAGTTGTAAGGTCCTCTGTGAGTGTTATTAACTAGGAAGCATCCAGCAATAATGGGCAATTGCCTTAGAAACACAGCCTGGCATGGCTTGAATGTGCCTGGCTGCGATTCGTAGCCCATCATTTAAAAAAGATACATCATTTAAAGGATAAACATAAAATGTGAGCCCCATGGACCAATGAAATGACTCTCATCAAAACTGTAATTGTGTCTTAAATCTGCACAAAGTGGCTCAGAGGGAGCCAGGGCAGAATCTAGACAAGAGAGGGTTCTGCGTCTACTCCTGTTCTCCACTTCCCACCCGATTCTTCCTCCCTCTGGGGAAGTACGGGCTGTGATAAGGAGCACAATGGCCCTGTCATGTGGGCTGCCTGGTTATTTTCCTTTAATTCAGTTAGAGCCCCTATTCAAAAGTCCAGGCAAGGCTTCTCTATTGCACCTACCTTTCCTTAGCCAATTATGTTCAGATCCATCAGCCCCATATAGTGTGTGCAGCTGCTCAGGGATGGCCTACATTTTCTCTGTCTCTCGGAAACACCACGGATCAATCAATATAACAGCTTATCCACCAGGCTCCTGGTAGGGTTGTATCTCAACAGGCATTTCCTTCCTTCCTTCCTTCCTTCCTTCCTTCCTTCCTTCCTTCCTTCCTCCCTCCCTCCCTCCCTCCCTGCCTCCCTCCCTCTCTCCCTCCCTCCCTCCCTCCCTGCCTCCCTCCCTCACTCCCTCCCTCCCTCCCTCACTCCCTCCCTCCCTCCCTCACTCCCTCCCTCCCTCCCTGCCTCCCTTCCTTTCTTCTGCTCTTTGTTAAATTGACCCTTTCTTTTCTGCTTTAATTACATAAGAGAGAGATGCTTAGCACTTTAGTATTAGAAACAAGGGCGTTATTGGCTCTACTTATATATTCTGAAGTTAAATGGAATTCCAGTCGGTAATGGGTATGACCGCGTTATCTGCCAATATACCGTGATTTAATCCTTTATTTCTCCTTGCAGATTATCTGAAGCACTCCAAGAACTGTATGAACCCTTCACATCTGTCAACCTGCAGGTAAAACTCTGCATTAAAAGTGTCTGAGAGGGTGTGTAAAGTTTGCCTTGATGGAGATTAGGTAAGAAGGGCTCTGACTACTAACTGGCTCTTTAGCATCGGCCAAGTTACTTTCCTTATTTGAATACCAAGTGATTTAGATGAGATCATCAGTGTTTGAGTGTTTGCCTCAAGGCATGAATTAGAAAGGAAGGAAGGCCAGTTGATTGCCATTTTAAATATGACAAAGGCTGCCATGAGATTGGTAAGGTCTTTTCTAATCTTCTGTTGCTCAGGATGAGAAGTGCAGAATTCAGTTATAGACATTCTAGTGTGTTCCTTATGTGACCCCACAGTCGGTTAAACACTTTAAACTCAGCTATGACAACCAACACAAGCTTTTATCCAGCTCTTCAGGCAGTCCCCCCCCCATCACTCAAGCTGGACAGAGACTCTATGGAGTCTGCAGAGAGAGCTGTACTGGGGTAGAGAAAAGTTGTGGGCAGATAAGGATGAACAAGCTTCAGGAAGGCTCTCCCAAAGCAGGCCATCTGGGGATTGACTCAGTGGGTGGATTTGGCTTCTTCAGTTTGTCCTGATTTAAATGAAATGAAAACTAGGGAAGTTGTCAATTATCCATTGGGGGTTAGTTGCATGCAGTCGTCTGGGGGATTCTTGTTTGGCTTGGTGGAATTGGTTGCTCGTCCTGAGATGGAGTGATTGTGCTTTGGAGCTGTTGGTCCTTCTGGTCTGACTCATGAAGGGTATGTGGATGAAAGCTCTTTTTTATTTTTATTTTTATTTTTTTTTGCATAATGTGGTCAACATTCATTCCTATGTTTAGTATCTCATTGATTTCATCTGGGTTCTAAGGTATCAGTGTGAATGGAAACAATGAATTACTCCTCCCCCCAACATACATCATTACTGATTTTCTCTATTTGGGAATTAGTTTTCAATCCAAAGCCTCTACAATTATGCAGAACCCTTGCTTAACTTATTTAGACCTCTTTTTGGAAAGCCTTTTTCTTTTTTTCGGTAGTGGACAACATAGGGGTGGTGCAACATGCGGGTCTTTCACATTCTTCCCGCCAAGGCTGGAATGGAAGTCTTTGAGTCACGTGATCAGCGGAGGAACTCAGTCCTATTGCATTGAGCCAGCTTCTGTTCCTGATTTCCTAATCTCCTTTGTCTTCTTATTTCTCTACCTCATTTTTTCTCTCTCTCTTCCTCACTTCATTTCCTGCACGGCACTGACCAGTAAGTTCTCAACTACTTGGTTAGTCTGCCTTTTCACACACAGTAGTGTGTTGACAAAAGTCAACAGGTTTAAGGTATATTTTAAGGGTGAAACTTCCAGAATGAGCGTATCAATGGCAAAGTAAATTAGTTTTTCAGCATAACAGGAAGTGGATCAACTCATTTAACTCATTAAGATCATAAAATACCAAAGACACCCCTGTGTTGTCTCTGAATATTCTCCAGCAATGCATCAGGTAGAGAGGCATCTATGCAAGAACCACCGTCTCTTCTCAATGGGAAGAGTGAGGTGTGGTGGTAACTGGGCCGAGATGTGCTGTGCCCTTCACCCGATCCCCCATAGCTCTGAGATATGCAGGTTTAAACGCAGGCTCTCTGCTCTGGATATCACTGACAACTACTATGGGGATTATCTTGGCAGTTATTGAAGATGCAGCCCTGACATCCATCCCAGTATAAGCAAAAATGGAAGAACAGCCAGAAGTTTATCAGCAAAAGTCTATGAAGAGCCCTTGAAATTGTGCTCATTCTCTGGAATTTGAGAGGTCTACTGTACACCAACTACCTCTGCTCTGGAGCTCTGAGAGAAGGGTCCAGTGAGACCCGAAGAACAGACAGAAAGAAGAGAATATCTGCTGGGTGAAGAAGCTGAAGTATGGCATCTAACTAGGCACTAGCTGAACAATGCAATGATGTGATCCAGAACAAACCTTAGCAAGTCAGACTTCAAAACAATTATTCTTTCCCCAAAGGTCCAGAAGACCCCGTGCATGGACCAAATCTTCATTCCTGGTTGGAAGTGCAATGAGACTACAAAAGTTCCAGAATTATGAGGCAGTCTCTAAGTTCTCCTGCATCTCAAGGTAGAACAGAAAAATCGACCAGCGAATATGTGGGTGCAAGGTTCAGAAAGGCAAGCTAAAAATAAAGAAAGCTGGGCTGGAAAGATGGCTCTGTCAGTGAAGTCTACACTGTATAGGCACTAAGATCCACCTGAGATTGGACCCACAGCACCCATGGAAAACCCAGAGGCAGTGACAGGTATCCATAGCCCCCAAACTGTTGGAGGTGCAGACATGCTGGGGCAATTGGGAAGTCATCTCACCTAAGTGATGTGCTCTGGGCTCACTGAGAGACTGTCTCAAAATAACATGGGAAGTGACTGATGAAGACACCTGATGTCAACTCTGCTGTCCACATGCACATGCAAATGCATACGCAATACACACACACACACACACACATGCACACGCGCACGCACGCTCGCATGCACGCACACACACGCACACACAGATAAATAACATGCACATATAATATACAGTATGTTAGACAGGGAGAAGGAGGAAGAGGGAGAGTCGGGGGGAGGGAGAGAAAAAGAAGGAAGGGGGTTTATGATTGCCGGTGTCATCAAAGGCTGCAGCCCACCAAGATGATGTCTTTCACAAAATTAGTTGAGTTAAAACAAGCAGTGAAATGACCACGTACACAGAAACTGATTCCAGGGCCAGGGGAACTGAGTCCGCAGCTCTGTGCCTTGCACATTGCCTGCTTCATGGGAATCCCTGGCTCAGAGTCACATTGATCAGAACCTCACTGTTCAAACACTGCCTTACTGTGTGGCTATTTTAAGCTGGCGTTCTCTCCTGTGCCTCAGTTTCTCACAACAATGGAGAGCAGGGAGCACCTCCCTGCCAGGGTAAAGACCGGAGACGGGGTCAGTGCTCCCGACAGGTAACTGCTGTTCACGTAAAGACCCAGGACCCGGGACGTGGCCTGGGCTCCCGACAGGTAACCGTTCTCAGTTGTCTGCTTCCCCCCCCCCCCCTTGCTGTCTGTTACAGCTGAGCTATTGCAGTTCACTTAACAGTTGCCCTGTTATGGATAAAGACTTAATGCTTCCATAATCTGCATCTCCGGGATGGTTTAGTTCACGAGGTTATGGGTGCACAGTAGGAGATGTGTTCATCACTTTGATGATGTCATAGTGCGAACAGAACAAGAAAGCATGCATGCCTTTGGCTCAAAAGAAGAGGTCAGCATCCAGATGGAGAGAGGACCTAGGGGCTAGTGGATGCTAAAGCCAAGTGACACTGATGTTCCCATCTGGCTTGCTGTGAGCCCTCCGCGTTCATCCTGGCAGGTCGGAATAGTTGTGGGAAATGAGTGACATTCAATTGTACGGATCACGTATTTCTGATTTTCCTCAAACCCGATGCTTCATAGCTTGTTGCTAGGCACACTAATCCTATGATTTCGTTTCGATTGTGAACAGATGGGAAGACTCTCTGCTACCAAGCCTTTCCAGAGCACTGTGGGATTATTGGGCTCAACATTTCTTACAAACCAAATGCAAGATCAACTTCACCCTCTAGGATTCCATTTGCTGGCATCAAAGCCCAAATCCTCCCCTAGAGCTTCCTGTCCACAGCACAGGTCTCGACAACAGATAAACATAAATAAATTACAACAGAAAAACACAGAGAAGCAGAAAATGACCAACCTTCCTTATGTAAGACCTACAAAGATAACAAAGCAACCTTAGAATATTGATTTTAGGAGACTTTTGTCTCCTTGGTATTGGTAGATGTCATAATAAATACAGGTTTCCTCAGAGCATATTTTTATTTAACAATTTCTAGTTATAGGGATTAGGAGTAGCTATGTAATTTGAGAAAAGGTTTTTTTGTTTTGTTTGTTTGTTTTTTAACTGGCTTATGTGCCTATTTTCACTTTCAAAATAAATTAGCTATTCCATTTTCACTCCTAATTGCATCTCTGTGTTTCATAGGAACTTTCTTCATTTTTAGTAAGTATAAAATTTCAGGCGGCCAAATCGTTTTTCCTTTAGATTCTTTGCATTAGACACATTGACTCTTAAAACTTTTTCAACATTAACAAAATTAGGACAGCAGTGTGAGACCCCACAAATACCTCACCATCACCTGACAATGACCCATGCTTTGCTGAGTTCTATTTGCCCCTTCCTTCCTTCCTTCCTTCCTTCCTTCCTTCCTTCCTTCCTTCCTTCCTTCCTTCCTTCCTTCCTCTCTCTATCTCTTTCTGCTCTTTTATCCACTTCAGATATAAATCTGCAACATTGTGTTGTTTTAACCCACAGAATTAAACCCCTGTCATTAAAAATTATGGCATTTTCTTTAAGAAACATCTTGCACCGCCTCCAAACCCAATTCCGCCAATACACAGCCCACACTGTGTTACTTGATCTCTTCTTAATGTGTCGATCCAGTGAAGTCCGAAATTACAAATTGGTGCTGTCACTCTGAACCTGGTTGATGCAGGAGGCAGAGAACTGCTTTTTAGGACTCAGTATTCTTTTCCATGCTGTGCATTCTCTGTGAAATAAATAAGCCACTTGACTGGAAGAATGCTTTCTAGGAAAATGAGCCACCTGGGTTGTTCAGTACTTTCCTCTTACAAAGACACATAAGGTCCAGAGGTGGTACCCTACCAGACTCAAACCCAGCCCCTTTTAAGATAGCTCACAGATGTTCCTGAATATCCAGATTTCATTTCAAACCCTCCACCAAACCCCTTCTGCTAATGTGAACCTGCCACCAGTTTCAGGAAGTACCAGCCTTGTCTTCCTTTCTCCCAAGGGCATTTTGTATGGCAGCTCCTGACGCTAAAGATCGTGCCATGTTCCCTGTTTGCAACAACGGGGAATGATTGTAAAAACCATCCTCAGATTCCACCATTTCATTTATAGTAAAGCTACTATAATTTTAAAATAAAGAGGAGCGCTGTTCGTATACTAGTGTGAAAACGTAATCCCACTAAGAAAATTTATAACTATTCAATTCTCAGAGAAAGGATTTGGGAGACTAATTTGTTAGGTCGCTATGATATCATGCCTGACAGAAGCAGCTCAAGTGAGAAAGGATTTATTTTGGATCACGGTTTGTGGGTATGGTTCAACACGGGGGATGGGATTAGAAGACAAAAAGGCACCTGCTCACGTTCCATCCACACTCAGGGAGCAGAGTGATGGATGCTGGTACTCAGTTTGCTCTCTGTCTCCTGCAGTCTGGAACTCCATCATGTGCGACAGTGTCACTTATATTTATAGTGGGTCCTTCTCGCTCAATTAACCAAGTATGAACACCCACTGTCTATGTCCCTAGAGATTTATTTTGGTGGTGACCCTATGTGACATCCAGGTGATGATAACAATTAGCCATCATAAGTCCCATTACTTGTAATGGAAAGGGTTATTTGGAAGATTTCTGTCTCTCTCATCTCATTAACTTAAATATTTTTATGTATGCCGTGAAATATTTCCATAGATTTCACTTGCTTCCTTTCTTTACTTGTCTTCTTTTCAGTTCTGTGGGGGGGGGGCGGGGTTGAACATATACAGCTTTAAACACAACAGGAACTGCAGCCTAGGGTTTTTATCTATTATAGTGCATCATTTTGGTCAATATCACTTCACAAAGGACAGGATCCTATTGGCATGAACTTTGGGCCTCTGAGCCCCTCTTGTCTTTCTGTCTGGACAGATCATGTTTGTTTCTATCCCTCGACACTGTGCACTGCAGAGCTCATCCTCAGATTCATGGGAGCCTGGACACAGGGTTAAGGAATACCCATGGATTTATTTTAATAACCTGACTGCAAATTTTAACCTGCTTTTTCTTTTTACTATTATATTGACTAATACCTATGAACAGGTCAGTAACCTCTGTGATAATTGCATACATGCCTACAATGTGAATGAACTAGCCATTCCTCTACCCTTCCTTCTTTTCATCTCTCTCTCTCTCTCTCTCTCTCTGTCTCTCTCTCTCTCTCTCTCTCTCTTTCTCTGCGGCAAACACCTAGCATTCTCCCTGTATGGCACACCCTACAGCATTCTTTCCAATCCCTGTTAATCCCTCTGACCTTTATTTTTGGTTGCAGGTCCTAATTTATAAAGTTTTCTGGATCGGTTATATACTGTCTTTTCTGATATCAAAATCACAACTTTTATCTTTTCATTTACATTATACTAATAAACCTTTGCCTATTATTCTATTTTTAATTTTGCTAAATTGTGTTGTTTTCAGTCTCTAGTATTTAGAAGGCAGTTAAATATAAATTGGTTAAGCAGTCTAAACACCTTTCTTATCTTTCTAATATAGTTAATTACACTCATACCTATTAATAAGATATTAGAAATTCTAATTTACTCTATCTGGTTACATGCATGTGCACACACTAAACTGCTACATCATCATGCTTTAGAAGGTTCCTCTTGCTGTAATTTTTTTAGTTTTAAGAAGGTGTATATTTCTGTTCTTGTGAACCTTATGAGTTTAGTATTTTCTTGAAGGTATACCCCCAGTATTGTCTCCTTTCAGACAACATCTTGGGCACCCACCATGAATAGTAATGGAGATGGCTGGAGTTTTCATTTTATTCTCTCTCCCTCCCCTCTCCCCATTGTTTAATTTTAATGACAGACACTATCTCAAGGACACCTTTGCCTTAAACACATGAAATGTTTTCTACTTCATCTGCCCGGTAATCTAATGCCAAGGAGACCTTCAGTCAGCTTGTCCACAATCACTCCGTCTCATCTTCCTTCTCTATTGGACCCACCATGTCGTCACAGCGTGTATCACAAACTATTTGGCCAACACTTCCTAAATGTTCAAGGGAAAATGTTTGGGGGACAGTAAGGAACCCCTGAAAGTTTTAGACTTCCATTTACTAGGCCCAAAAGTGACACACGATTCATGTTCAAGAAGCTCCAGCATTGATTACCTTCCAGGAGAAATCTGAGTTCTGCCAAGGCATTTTCACTTTTAGATTACATTATAACCGGCATTTCTGGACACAGGATTTTAGGTTCTTGAGGATCAATATTCATCTTAGCCATCAGCTCTGTTGGGAGCCCAGAGTTACACTAACACACATAGAGATTGACATAAAGACTGGAGAAGGGTCACTGTGTTTATGAGAAAGTACTGGGTCATGCTACACTTAGGAATGCTTGTACTTTGCCATGTTCTCTATCTCATTTTTTCCCCTAGGCTTTCACCTGCTCTACAGCCATGAGGCTGCTGTGTTTTTCCCAAAGTTCACCTCACACCATATGCCTTCCTCAGCATGCAAATCTCCATGCTCCCATTGGTGATTTACATGGTTTATCTAGGACATCACCATCATCTATCCCAGTGTACTAACACAGGAATAGGAAGGCTATTGTAGGGGTGAGCATTGTGGCACGTGCCTATAATCCCTGAGAAAGTAAGTGCAGGAGTAACAAGAGCTTTAGGCTATCCTTGGCTACAAAGTCAGCGTGAAGCTAAGCCTGTGCTGAATTAGTTCCGGTCTAAAAACGCAAAACAAGCAAATTAAGGGGAAAATAGTTTCATTTTCTGTGTGATTTCTGACACTGTGTGTCTGACTGTACGCCAGAGCTTTTAAAGCCACACTTGGTCCAGGAAAGATGGCTGTGATGAATCAGTTATTCTTGCCAAGGAATGAAGGACTGTAGCTCACCATTCTACAAGTGTGATTCCCACAGCACCTCAGGGTAATGTTAGACTGTTTCACATAACCTAGCTCATTCTTTTACATATGTTCACTTTTTATATAGGCATACACAAGTGCCTGAATGTATAGATGTGCAACATGCATATCTCTGGTGCCCTTCAAGAGAACTAGGATACCCCACAACTGCAGTAACATACATTTCTGAGCTGCTGTGTAGTCCTGGGAACAGAACATGGGTCTTCTGCAAGAGCAGCAAGCTCTCTTTACCACCGAGTGATCTCTGGAGTTCCAACCTTGCTTATTTTTATAGACTCTTTATGATGGAAAGTCATTAAACACATGAATATTTTATAATAAGCAATAAGAAAATACATGAGGAATTTTAATATAATACTCCCATTTGTTGAATATTTTAGGATGGTAAGCATTCATCTATGACTAAATAGCCTGCCTTTAGGATTCCTCAGGTATAATCTCCACTTAATTTCCTTAGCTAAATAGCGGAGGTCATAAATTTGGCATGTGCAAAGACAAAAAGCATATTTGATTTAGCATTTAATTTTAATGGTGAAAAAATAAGTTAATGCATTTATTGTAACTTCATAACTACTTACAAGAGACTTAAACAGTTGCCTTGGGAAAACCACAGAGCTCTGGTTCAGAAAAGAGGATTGGAGAAGTCTTTCCAGAGTGGATAATATTTGAACTGAGTCCCGGAGGCTGGAATAGAGCCTGAAAAAAAAATTGTATTGATGAGGGCTAGATTCACAAAGAACACATGTGTTGAGCACACCTGCACCAAGAATACTAGAATGCTAAATCTTGCTTGTTAACTTGACCACATTTAGGACTGTCAAGGAGACACACCTTTGAGCATGCCCATTGGGGTGTTTGTTGCAGGAGATGTTTAATCAAGGAGAGAAGACCCATTCTGAAGATGGTTGGTTGGCTCAATCTCATGCTTCTGGACCTTAGGAAAAGGAAACAAAAAACACGAGGAAGCCGGCTGAAAGTCAGCGTTCACATCGTTGTTTCTTGGCTACTGACACTATGTGAACAGCTGCCTAGTGCTATTCTTGCCACAGCTACAGCCTTCCATACTGTCCCGTATTCCCCATCAGTATGGACTGTATCCTCAGACTTCTTTAAGCTACTTTTTTGCCAGGTACTTGGTTTCAGCAAGAGAAGAGTAACCAATATCTTTCCAGCAATTTGCTATAAATTTATTCAGAGTCATCCTTGGTGCATATTTTTGCCATTTGCTGTCCCTGCCCACAACTCTTAAACTCCATTGACTTTTCTTCCTTATGTTTAAATACTACCACTATGCTACTTTAGCAGTTACCATCATATGTCCTATTGCCCAACAGTGATTGCTGCAGCTTCCTGTCAGACATTCTTTTGCTCCCTACAGTCCTTTCTGCATAGAACATTTAGTGTCTTTTCTCAAAGGCATATTCGGGTGTATTCCTCCAGACATTTCTGCCTATCTTTGCTACTGTTTAAAGTTGAAGTATTGTTAGAGGAAATGTGTTACTGTGGAGATGGGATTTGAGATCTCATATATGCTCAAAACTTGCCCAGTGGACCAGTTCATGTCCTGTTACCTATAGGTCAAGCAGGAGTCTATGCTCTGTCTCCAGGACCAATTCTGCCTGCATGCCAAATTTCCAACTAGGATGACAGTGCACTAAATAAACAATCTGAAAATGTAAGCCACCTAATGACATGTTTTTCCTTTATAAGAGTTGCTCTGGTCGTGGTGTCTCTTCACAGCAATATAAACCCTAACTAAGACAACAGCTCTCATATAATCAATGGATTAATTCCTCAATGGATACATACTTTGATGAATTATGTACATACTGGAAATAGAACATGGGACCTTGTTGGAGGGAGTGAGTCACTGGGACTAAGCATTGGTAAGATGTAACTTGTTTACCTATCCAATCTCTCAAGCTCTCTACTTCCCCATATCTGTACCCCATAAACTGGGCAAACTCTTCTACCACACTATCTGCTGCCATATCATGCTGCCTCAACCACACACACCCAACGCAATGGATGCATCTGACCACGGGTCTCTCAAACCATGAGGCAATGAAATCTTTTCCTCACTTCAAACTGTTTCTCAGGTACTTGTTATGGGGGCTGAAATAAATTAATTTAGCAAATAAAATAAATAAATAAAATGGAAGCTATTTAATATGAGTTCAATGATTTCAGTATGTGGAAATTCATTATGAATGGGCAAAGTAGAAGGCTGAAGGTAATGTCTAGCCAGTGATAGGTGGGTGGCTTTGAGAGCTCTGTGCATCAAAGAATGCTTTCTGTTTGGTTGATTGTTCCTTCAGTAGCATTGTGTGAGATCATGTAATGTATACAGTCTCATATTTTAAGAATTTGTGGCTGAAACCATCAAACCCTCTAATAAGAGAGTACACTGAGACCAGATGAAATATAATTACAAGAGCTATGTAGGTGGAGAAAACCCTAGAAAGGGACCCATCTATTCTCTTTTATCATGAGGAACCTCATTATGGCAACTTAATCATAAAGCAACATACAGCTGTGGAACAAAGAAGGAAAACTATTGCTTTTACTTGATGGTCACATGTCTACTAAAAACATTTTATTAAGAAGGGTGTCCTGATATATGGGTAATCAGTCACCTTTGCCTCATTGCTTTGGCCTACTCCTGAGCAGAGCCTTTATTGATCATTGTAAATATGGCATCCTGTCACTATCTTATTATCTTGTTTTACTGTGTTCATAACACATCATGTCTGAATTTATCACACCCATCAACCCATGTTTATCCTCCTAGTATATCACCTATTTCAGTTTATGTTCTATTTAAGTCACTTCAGTTATGTTCATATGTGTGTCATCTGGTGGTTCCTTTAGATTAAGACTAGGAATTGAGAGTATTAAATGCCCACTGAATTGCCCTGTCACACGAACCAAGAATAATACCTGATAGTTCATAGTTTCTTAATGCACTTTTGCTGGATATTTCCTCTGGGAAGTAAAAGACAGGGTTATCAATGGGAACAGAAATGCATGTTTGTATAGTTAGATGGTTTCAGTAGGGGCATCCAAGTTTTAGGAGGATCAGTAACACTTGAAATGATTTGGTCGAGCATGTAGGAAACAGCATGATTTCAGTGTGGTTTATAAGTACCATTTGAACGAAGTACCCTGCATCTTGGGTTGTTACACAGATTTATTCAGCTGTGCCTGGTCACTGTGATCTAGACAAGTAGAGCCAATGAATTGTTGAGCAAGTGCTGACACTTTATAATATTGACTATAATGCTACTGAAATAAAATACAACTTTAACATTTGGGAGCACCACATAAAATATGAATAAATAAAGTTTGAATAAAGGACAAATGAATGCAAGATAGTAACGGTGATAATAGACATACATAGGATGTTTTTGTTCAAAGCAGTATGTTTTAGTTTTAAAGAGTATATACATGGAAAGTCACCTACAAGTCTTGCACTGTCGATGATATTCTTGCTTATGGCTGAAGAAATGACAACTTACAGTTTGGCTTTCTCACGTACAAAACCATCCATAAAAGCAGAATAGAACATTCCAAACCTTTGAATGTTTGTCTAACTGCCTTCCCTGACCTAGCCTCCTGACCTCAGTTGTCACAACATAAGATCTCATCATCACTGTGTTGTCTCAAAGGGAAAACTATCCAAATGCTTACTTTTGTTGGAAAATAAGCACTATTGGCTTGTATTCAATCCACTTAGATAAGGCCTTAACTTAGGTAGAGTAGCACACTGCATTTCACGTTATTGAAGAATGCAAGATAAACCCATAGAAGGAATAACATTTATTTTGAAAAATTATGGGTGTACCTAAAAGTGAATATTTTCTTAGGGTGACACATCAACCCCAGGCAGCAAGATGTCTTAGAAAATGCACAAACTCAAAGGGAATAAATGAGAATCCTGTCCTAGCCCTCTCTGGAAATTAGTTTTGTCATTCAAAATGTAGGAAAGGTGATGACATTACAGATTGGTCAGGAACACTCTGTGAATAGACCTGTCCCTGGAATTACATTCTCTTACTGGAAAATGTCACACTGCTGCTCACAAATTTTAACAGAGGACCATGCCTAACTTGAAGGAGACAGGGGGGTAACATCCCTATGGATCTAAAAGGAGAAAGAGGGGAGAGGAGAGGAGAGATGAGAGGAGACAGAGACAAACAGACAAACAGAGATAGTGAGAAAGATAGAGATAGAGGCTTTTAGGTAAACAATATAAGAATGTGCTTAAATAATTCTACTCAAGAAGATATTTCTGACTATTCTCGGAATGAGTCTCATTGGTGGAGTACATTTGTTCAATCCTTAAGGAATCGAAGAACAAGAGAGGACACTGTGGTAGTTTGAATGTAATTGGCCCCCAATAAATTAATAGAGAATGGCACTTTTAGGAGGTATAACCCAGAAGTAGGTGTGGCCTTATTGGAGGAAGTGTGTAACTGTCAGGGAAGGCTTTGAGGGTGCTCAAGCTATACCTAGCTCAGTTCACTTCTTGCCTGTGGATCAAGATGTGGGACTTTCAGCTCCTTCTCCAGCACCATGCCTGCCTGCAGGCTGCCATGTCCCACCATGATGACTATGGACTAAACCACTGAAACTGTAAGCCACTCCATTAAATGTTTTCCTTTATAAGAGTTGCTGTGGTCATGGTGTCTCTTCCCAGCAATAGAAACCCTAACTAAGACACCCAGTGTTCAGAACCATTTCCAATAAAGGCAAAAATGGGTAGGCACTTCAAATCTTCAGTTGCCCTGTGTTTAAGACGGAGTACTGATGAACAGGTATCGCCTGTTAGAAAGATGCCACTGGAACCGTTGCTGAACAAAGGTGGGATAGCATGGCATGCAGATGGCTCTACAGAGTGTAAAAATGTGGCAGGTGGATCTGAGCTCATGGTTTAATCAAGAGAGAGAGGCCTCAGCTGGACGGGGAGTGATACCAGGTCAGGTGAAATACCTTTCCCTTTATGCACTGGTTTTTCTTTCTTATTTGATTGATGTCATATCTTAGTGTCCTTGATAGAAGTTTCCATCTACATGCTGTGTCCCAGGCTGACCTCATGAACGTGTGAGTGGAGACGAGAGCCTCAGTCAGATGTTTCCTCGTGGAAACACCGTAGGAAGCTGGTGAGAGGGTTGGGGTGGTGCACAGAGGCAGGCGGTTCTTTACAGATGGATGGCGTGAACTTTAAGCACTGTGTTTGCTAGGTAATCTGCATCAAGAGGCCAGATGTAAGGTACAGAGTCTAATTCATCTCAGAGCATAGCTACAACTTAAAGTACGAGGCCATATGAGATCAAATTTTACAGTGCTTGGAATGTGCCAGTGGTTCTGAATCCTTTTTTAAAAAAATCTAACATTGGAAAGCATATATCTCAAAAATATATAATAAGCCAAGCTTTCAAAAGTTTCAATAGTAATTAACTTTGGGTTTAACTTTTAGATTTATTTATTTTTATGTGTGAAGGTTTTGGTTGCATACATGTATGCACACTACATGTGTACCTGGCGCCCAAAGAGGCTAGAAGAGGGCACCAGATCATTGGGAACTCGAGTTACAGATGTTTGTGAGCTGCCATGTGGATACTGGGAACTGAACCTAGGTCCTCTGTGAGAGTAGCAAGCGAGCTGGGCTTTGGTGGTGCACGCCTTTAATCCCAGCACTGGGGAGGCAGAGGCAGGTGGATCTCTGTGAGTTCAAGGCCAACCTGGTCTACAGAGCGCGTTCGTTCCAGGACAGCCTCACAGAGAAATCCTGTTTCAAAAAACAAAAACAAAGCAAAAACAAAACAAAGGAGGAGGAGTAGGAAGAGTAGCAAGTGCAAGTGGTCCTAACTGCAGGGCCATCTCCAGCCCCTACCTTTGGATTTTAACAAGCTATTCTCAAAGTACCTGTATTTGCGCTTTTACCTTATCAATTACCTTACCAACAGCTGCACGGGGTGAAAGCCTGCCAGCTCAGAAGGGCAGCGAAAGCAGTTTGCTGACCTTCCTCCTCTGCTGATGTCTTAGAGCCAGGGAGAGCTTTCTCTTATCCCATCTGAAACAAGACCCCTCCAACTCAGTGTTCCTCCCTGCTATTTCTTGTGCCCCCCCACCTCCCGGCTTCCCTTCACTTTCTAAGGCTACTGCCAGTCAGCTGGTTGCTAGCTCCGCCTCTTGACCTGTGGTTGATGCAATCCTGGGGTATGCACTGTGATGAAAAATCCTACATTTGTATGTGTATGTGGTGTGTATGTGTGTCTGCGTGTTTATATGCATGTGGGTCCACATGTATGATGCATGGGAACAGCATGTGGAGGCCAGAGGTCTGTGTTGGATTTCATCCTCTGTTGTTTTCCATCTTAATGTTTTTGTTTGTGTGTTTTGGAGACTTTCTGTCTCCAAACCCATTCGGCTAGCTTAGGTGCCAGCAAACACTTGATCTGCCCCTGTCCCTGTACCCCCAGCACGCCCCACTCTGCTTTAATATATGGGTTCTGTGGATCCAAACTTAGGTCTCATTCTTGCACAGGAGGCCTTTCCCCACAGAGCCACAAGCCCGGCCCTAGTGTGTGTTTTGAAAATTAAAGTTCCCATAGTTTGGAAAACTAATACCTGGTGAGTCTGATTCTCTTAGTGGATGGATTAGCATTTTTGTGCCCATCTAGCATCCTATTATTTAGAGTGGTGTGATCAGTGTCTTTTCATACCACTGAGTACTAGGAACACTATCTTAAAATCAGTTTCTAAGAGCATGGGAGACTTTTCTATAATTAACCTTCACCAAGATTTTTCAAATAATTTCTCTAGGACTCAGATTCCACATACAATGTATTGTGAATAAGCCGCTTTGCTTAACTTTGTACTTTCAGTTCACTTTTTAAGTTTTATATTTTACTGTGACCCTGTCGTCACCACACTGTAAGCATTCCTTAACTGATACCATAATGTGTCATTACGAATTTCAGCATTCCCGTAGTTCATCGCCTTGTCTGGCATCTGGGGAAACCTCGTCTCCCCCTTCTCATGTTTCTCCTAGGGTAACATTTGCATCGCTGGTTTTGAGTGTGTGGAAGTGAAAAGTCTGTCGATCTAAGAGCCATTCTAAACTTATCAAGAATGGATGTTTAAAGTTACACGAAGCTTTCCGACTCCAAAATTTGAATTACTTTCTACAGCCTCAATGATTTGGATGCTTTGATTTCCCAGTATCAGGGTTCATCTTTGTGAGTCGCAGCTGTAGTCTCTGTGTGGTCTCTGACTTTACAGAAGTGCCTGTAGCCACATTGTTTGAAGGTTATCGTTAATACCTGCCTGAGAGGCGCTGTTGTGTGACTTCCTATTGGGAGATGGGAGCAAATGTCTGTTTACACCCCACAGGGAACTGACAGCAGATCATAGAGACAATTCCACTCCAGTGCAGCTTAGTGAGCCAATGAGTGTGCCGGGTTGACTTATAGGAGCACGTCTGAAGAGATACTATGGGAACACAGGTGACTGACAACGGCATGGGTGGCCTCATTACCACGAAGCCCATCCCAGCATGACTGATGAGTCACAGATCTGTATCCCTGAGTCTCCCTGCCAAACCATTTGGTCATGTCCACCCAAGACAGTCTCATTTCCCCAGGGATTTTCCACTGCTTACACAACCTCCACCAATCCTTGCGGGTTTTATAACCTTCTGAGCTTCCCAAGGTTTACAGCCTCCCCATGCCCCAGAGAGAATGTTCACACCGGAAGGGAACAACAGGCTTCTATGGACTAGTATCAGGCCTGCCTCCTCTTTGTATTTCATCCAGAGATTTCAAAGAGGTCTGATCAATTCTAATATGTGGGTTCTAATTCTGTTTACCTAGTCCGTCTACACCAATTGCAAAGACAAATATGCCCAATATGAACTATAGTATTTCAGTTTAATTAGATACATGAATTGTTTTTTATAATGTATGAAACTCATTTGTATATACTAAATTCTTGTACCAAATAATAACAACATTTATCTTTCCATGGAAAATTTACTTTAGGAACTGATCAAATTATACGGTTTATTTGACGGTAATTTTGAAATGAGAGTTAAGATTGATTAATAAAAACAACATTTTTATAGGGTTCCAATTTTGAAAAAGTAGAAACAAGTCTTAATTCTGTTTTTCACATTATTATGTGATCACAAATATGAAAAAGGATTGTTACAGTGTCACATACCTCTAATCCCAACACTGGGGAAGTAGAGGCAGGAGTTAAAGGCCAAACTCTACTATATAGTGACTTTGAGGGTAGCCTGGGATACATGAGATCTTGTCTCAAAGGAGTAAAATCTCAACTGCAAAACAATGGAATGTTTGACTAACTATACTTATAGATGAAGATAATAACTTTAGTAGATATCTTTTATTAGTCCATTTTTATTTATACCTCCCAGACAAGAGTATAAAATTAAGGGAAGTTACATATATCAGAGCTTAAATGAAACTCAGGGTATATAATTGGAAAGGTATTTTGGAAATATATATACTGTAAAGCTGATCAAAACAAGCATGAGTAACACATGTTTCTGCCTACAAGGGGCTTAGAATCAAATGAGATGGTTCACATTCATGGCAAGGGGGAGCTCATGGACCCCCTGACTGATAGCTGGGAAAGCAACATTATACTGACTCAGATCCACTGAACATGGGTCTTAGTCAGAAGGCCCGGGCAGTCTATGGGACCTCAGACAGTGGAACCAGGATGTATCCCTGGTGCACAAAAGGACTTTCCCCATGGAGAGATACTCCCTTAACCTAGAGGCAGGAGGGAGGACCTAGACCCTACTCCAAATGACTTGACAGATTTGGATGATCCCTCCTGGAAGGCATAATCCTCTCTGTGCAGTTGGGAGGGGGATGGGATGTGGAAGGTTGGGGCCATGGGAGGGAGGGAGAGTAACTGGGATTGATATGTAAAAAAATTTCTATAACATAAAGAAAAAAGAAAGAATTTGTATGGACACTATTTTCCCTTGCCCTGAGTAGAATCCCCCAGGGAGGATCCCGGAATAATTTTCTAATCTAGCACCCTGCCTTGCTGGGTCCTCCATTCTGCTTTCCACTTGTCCATGAACTCCTGTGAACAAGGAACAAGAATTCAGTTGCTCTCACACGATTAGCATTTCACATTTATAACAGTATTGCTCATGCATGCTTGGGTCAATTCAGCTCACAAGGTTAGCTCAGCAAAGCAGCATTCTGGAACTTTGAGGCTGGCTGGTGTTTCTCTTTTCCTTCTTTTTTCCAAATCAGTCCATCACCTGCTTATTTATCTCAGAGCTTCCCATTTTCCTTAGTCAGTTTTGCTACCATTGTGCCACCATGCTCTAGCATTTCCTGGAGGATCTGGGGTTTTCTTCTCCTCTATAAAATTTCCATTTTACCCCAACTTCCAGCAATCTGTTCTTACAGCAGCAGGTGCAGCTAACACCATATTTTACCAGCTATGAATCCCTACTGCATTTACAATCTAATTCTTTGTACTGTATGATCTGCCCCTCTCCCCTCATTTCCCCCCATTGATGTCTGCCTAGCAGCTCTTCCTTCCTTCCAGTAGTGTGAGCTCTAGACTTCTTCCTTGCTCATGCTCTGTGTAGATAGCATTTGCTAGTCTTGGAGCTGGTCTTTGCTACTTCTGAATAGTTTTGGCTTTAACGCCAACACTCTTCTTACATAAGTTCTTTCTTCATATCTTCATTCTTCTGTTTTCTTAACAATTCTCATCATAATTATGACATTGTAATTGCTTATTTTATGATTAGGACTTTTGTCTCCTCTCACTAGAATATTCATTCCATTAAACCTTGGGAAACAAAGGATAATACGTATTGTACGTATGATTCGGTTCCCTCCCAGGCTTTAACTGTAAGTCTGTGAGAATACAGAGGAAGATGAAAGGAAGGGAGGCTGGAGGGATGAAGAGAAGAGTGAAGGAGAAAGGGAGGAGGAAGTGATGGAGAGAAGAATGGCTGGAGGATAATCCCACTAGGAGGGAATATTTAGGGGCTACCAGCTACACTTCTCACTTTGTCTGCCTAACGGTTTAATTTCCCTGCCTTTTCACTCCTCTCTGAACCCACTCACGGAACTCTGTAGAATTCATTCCCTTCATTATCCCTCAGTGGTGGAAGCCAAGTTCCTTTTACTGAGGACACTTTACACTTCAGATACAGGGCCTAGATGTCCCTTACCTAGAGCTGACTTGAATTCCCCTCTCTGAGGACTATCATCCAAGGTACCAATAAAGTTTCCAAAAGAGGAAATTAAAAAAAAAGCACTGCATTGCTCTGATGCCTTTGTATTGTTCTCTAGAAAATCAAAACTTGTAGTGAGATAGTTCTGTGGCACTGACCACGCCCATTGGGGGGTGGAGCCATGGGCGGAGTGACCTGTGGAAGGAGGTCGGAGGGGGCCAGGAAAGGCACTCTCTTTCTGACAGGAGAGGATCGGGTTGAATTTCCTGGTGTTCATCTGTCTAGGTTGTAAGTTATTTCTCCCTGAATAAACATCTATTCAGCCTATTTGTTTATCCTGATCCTTATTTACCGCGATAAAAACTTATCCAATGGATCTTTCTATATAGAAAGGGGGTTTATTAGAATGGCTTGCAGACTGTGGTTCAACTAGTCCAAAAGTGGCTGTCTACCAGTTGGAAATAATCTAGTAGTTGATCAGTTCACAAGGCTGGATGTCTCAGCTGGCTTTCAGTGTATGCTGGAATCCAAAGAAGTAGGCTCTAATGCCAGTGAAGGGATGCACTTGATAGCAAGAGCAAGCCACAGAAAGAGAACAAGCTTCTTCTTTCATGTCCTTTATACAGGCTGCCAGAATAAGGTGTGGCCCAGATAAAAGGTGGATTTCTCTACTTCAACAGTTCTCAACCTGTGAGTTGTAGCCCCTTTGGAGGTCAAATAACCCTTTCTCAGGGATTGCCTAACGACCATTGGAAAACACACACAGACGTGTGTGTGTGTGTGTGTGTGTTCATAACAGTAGTAAAGTTATAGTTATGAACTAGCAACAAAAATAATTTTATGGTTGGTGAGGTCATCAAACTATGAGAAACTGTGTTAAAGGATTGCAGCATTAAGAAGCTTGCAAGTCACTGATCTAGATTAATGGTGTATTTTATCTCTCCACGGATTTGAATCAGGAGTAGGTTTTCTCACTTCAAGCAATTTAATTAAGAAAAAATATACATCATAGCTGTGCTCAGCCATTTGGGTTTCAGTTAATTCCAGATGTGGTCAAGATGATCACCAAGCATAGCTACCACACCTATGAACCACACGAGGGAGCACCGTGGCATGGTAACCCTTATGCATACAGTAGTAGTGGTTCACACGTACCCTTGGAGCTAACCAGTGGCTGTCTAACTGCACTTAAGACCCACTCAACAAGAGGGATACCACGTCTGCTACTGGAAACCTAGATAACTCATCAGTACCGGTAAAATCATAGCTGTTAGAGACCCTGTAACCACTAATTTATTAAATGAGCATAATTCCCAGCAACAATCTCTACACATCAAAACATTTTCATTGACCATCTGTACTTGTACTTAAGATACACGTCTTATGTAGCATACTCTTTGTACCTTGGACTGTCAAAGGAGGAAGGCTCTATAGCTAATTTCCTTTCTCAACTGTCTGACTGTTAGCTTATCCATAGCAGGTTATAAGTACCTTTTATTTCAGCTTGTTTCCCTACCCACGTGGCAGGAGACTGCTAAGTGTTATAGGCGCACCATGTCCACCAGCTTTCCTTCCTGTCTTCACCTCTGAAAATATTCTTATTTTGTCTGCTAAAAATTGAGTTATGATTTCTAAGGGTCTTTTTATACCCCCCCCCACACACACAACAATAACAATAGCCAATTCCAATCCACTTATTTGATAAGCATCAGGTAAGCTGGTATTTAGTGTCTCTTACATATATAAACACTAAACATTAGGAAAATAAATTGCTTTTTTACTCCTTTCCATTTTTTTTTCTCCCTGTAAGTACCTGTACTGCAGAATTGCTGTCAAAACAAGATGCATAATTACGCTACCACTGCACTGGGTGGCTTTCAAGTCCGGTGAAACTGTTGACACATTACTGCTAAGGTACAGCAGAGTAAAAAGCTTAATCAGCTGTAAGAACACTGATGAGCTGGCTCACAAATAGAATGTGTCATCCCAGGAAAATGATTACTGACGCAATTCTGAAGATGAGGTGTGGGTAGGGATTATAGAATTTTGTCCTGCTGGAGAAAGACTGAGTATGGAAAGAAAAGCAGGCTGTTCCTCTCCTAGTAGACATGTTTTGGTTTTGTGCCAGGCAGGGTGAGCTTGCAAAATGCATATTGTGAGCTAACACACCATAGTCTCCTGCCAGCAGCAGGATCTCATCCAGAGCCTCAGGCTCCATGAAAAAATAAGCAAATGCTGCATGACCAGAGAGCCCACCATTTATAACCTTCAACTTGTTCCTCATCAAACTGTGTAGATACTGATCATAGGAGCTCCATAATAGGAGCTCTGTGCTTCATCATGCCTCGGTGTTTTTTCACTATTGTTTTCTTATTCTGGACCACTATTTCCTTAGGGAAGGAGAGAGGGAGGGAGGGAAGGAAGAAGGGAGGGAGACAGAGAGAGAGAGAGAGAGATTGTTAATGAGTGGGTCTTGTTTAAATGCTATCCCCTCAGGGATGGCTTATGTGATTATTTACCATAGTCTGATTAACCAGATCACATTGGAGAATATTGCCTTGTCAATATTCTGAGTTGCTGGTCTTCTGAATTCTCTGGTTTCTTTTAGGGGAGGGTTAGATTGTGTGTTGAACATGTGGCAGTGCACATATATGTATAGGTGTGGAAGCCTGAAATTGATACCAGGTGTTTCATAGAGTGGTGTCCCCTTTTAAAATTTATGTTATTGAAAATACATTTTTCATCAAAGTATATTCTAATCAAAGTTCCCTTTCCCCAAATCCTCTCAGTTCCCCTCCACTCTAGAC